>NC_092636.1:31829915-32476205 GCF_039555335.1 Amphiura filiformis | reverse complement strand
GAGCTAGTGCATCGGTAGCGAAACATCATCCCGCTGTGCCTCCACATCCGCCTCTCTATATGCTCACTCCGATCGAGTCGGTGAACGTTTGTCAGTACCGACAAAGATCCCCCCCAGAACCACTGTGCCAGATAAGTTCATTGCGGCAACATGTAGATGATGACGGCTAGATTGACTAACCTAAGCCATCTACTTGTTGCAGCTACCGGGTACTCGATGGAACTTTGAAGGCCTGGTCACGATGGGTGAAACCGGCTCGAATGTTAGAGGGGATATGGTCATAGTTTAAAGGGCATCTCACCCAGCCTTTAGGTCTTAAGCTAGGAGGGTTTAGGATTAGGATTAGGCCGTTGTTCGTTAGTTAGACTAGACTGGGGGATTAACTAGTCATGTTTGGGCTTGGGTCGGAGTTTGCCCTACTTGGCCAGTGGTGTGAGTGACTATATTGTCCGGTAGTGACGTTAGGTAGTGTTGTATGACTGCATGATGTTCTTAGGTCATTTTTTTATGTGATGTTGCCGAACGGCATTTTAAGCTATTTTAAAGTTGTCACATGTTGTATGTGAATTGTAGACTGAATAATAGTACTTACATTAAGAGTAGTATAAGGTTATATTCAATGTTTGATTTGTATATAGTTGTTCTTGATGAAGACTTGTACTTACTTTAAGCGTATGTTTGATTTGATGTTGTTCTTAAAGTTGCGCACCTTTATAAAGTCGATGTGATTTAATTATTTTATAGCAATGTGATTTTACCAATCGAGCTAGTGCATCGGTAGCGAAACATCATCCCGCTGTGCCTCCACACCCGCCTCTCTATATGCTCACTCCGATCGAGTCAGTGAACGTTTGTCAGTACCGACAAAGACCCCCAGACCCACTGTGCCCGATAAGTTCATTGCGGCAACATGGAGATGATGACGGCTAGGTTGACTAACCTAAGCCATCTACTTGTTGCAGCTACCGGGTACTCGATGGAACTTTGAAGGCCTGGTCACGATGGGTGAAACCGGCTCGAATGTTAGAGGGGATATGGTCATAGTTTAAAGGGCATCTCATCCAGCCTTTAGGTCTTAGGCTAGAAGGGTTTAGGATTAGGATTAGACCTTTGCTCGTAAAGTAGACTGGAGGGATCAACTAGTCATATTTCATATGTTTGGGCTTTGGTCGGAGTTCGCCCTACTTGGCCAGTGGTTTGAATGACCATATTGTAGTCAAGTTAGCGCAATCGATAAGGCGTTTGACTATGGAGCGAGAGGTTGGGGGTCCGAAATTCGCATGTATAAGGAACATACTGCTACTTGTCTCGTTGTAACCCGTACGAAACTCGGTGAGCTGATCCTGGTTGCGATTGTCATTCCATCAAGCTGACCATCCCCAGGTGCACAACTGATCGTTGCTTGTATATGACTTATTTGTGGATGAAGATGTGACTTTTAAGTTCGTACAATGGACTGAATGGAATCTTGAGACATCGGTTTGCCTTGTTTTTAAGATAAGATTTTAAGAGTCATTATTATATTATATCGAGTGCACTATACCTTTCCAATGTGGGACAAACGGTGACTTTAAAAGTCTTCGGTTCGTACAGTGTAGTCTTCAGACATTGGCTTGTCTGGGTTTTTTTTCAGTTTTTTTTTAAATTGCTTGATTTAACATTTAATCATGATTTAGTTTTAAGTGTAGAGGTGTGGGGTGTGTGTATGTGGGTGTGTTGGGGTGAGTGGGCGTGGAGGGTGTGTATCTTGTGTGAGAGAGGGAGTGTTGCGTGTGGGATGAATGGGTGGGATGTGTTGGGTGCCTGGGCGTGCGTAAAACGTGTAAAACGGGGATACATTTCTGAATTTTTACCATGTAACTGGGGCTACACCTGCAAACGGGGATATCCCCGGTTGACTTTTCATGCTAAAAGGGCTATACAACCCCCCTAGAGGGCGCTAAATGCATTATTTAGGCATATGGCCTGTATAAGGCCGTGTAAAATTAATATTTTGGTTCTCGTCCCTCCCTCCTCAATTTCTGGGATTTGTCAGATTTTTTTTTTTTTTTAGATTTTTCAATTTTTTAGACTTTGGAATGATTTATGAAATCTTCATACATATAAATAAGTTTATTAGAGAACAAGCATCACTTCCAAGTATTTTTGTGGTAATCTAGGGGGTTTATCCCTCAGAATATCAAATTTAAAAAAAAACCTCCCTCCCTCATCAATTCATGAAAATCCTTTGGACGAGAACCAAAATATTAATTTTATACGGCCTAAGGGGGGGGGGGGTGATATCCCCTATTGCATAGTACAGAATCCGACCAATCTGATTCCATATTATATCCCTCATTAATATATTCTCGTTCATTAATTGGTTAATTGAGTATCATGTGACCAAAAATAGTTTTGCTATTTTGCAAACTTGTTAACAAGCCGATTGATGAGGGAGTACTATTCAAAGTACTATCTCCCGGGAAAATAGTTTTACTATCTCCCTCTGAGCGCGTCCCGTAGCGCGTATCAGATGATGGTGGATGCGATATCGCTATTTTTGACGTCGCCATTGGATTAACACATAATCATGAAATCTTCACAAACAATTCTAAATTTGTTATGTGGTGTCAAAGCAAAATTATCTTACTCTAAAACCGTTGGGGTTCTGCAAAGTACCCCACTGCAAGTATGGTAATTGTCCATTTATAATCGCTAACCGTGTATTGTGAATGGGGCTGTCAGCCCTGTATCTTCGCCAGCCTCGTACGTCCGTGTTGCGTGTCCTATGCCGCCTGGCGCGTATGACGCATTGACCACTAGGAACTGCGACGCGGTTATGAGGTTGCTATAATTCATATATACATTAATACCCCGGAGCCGGTACTGATACGCGGGATATCAGTACCGGCTCCGGGGTATTAATGTATATATGAATTATAGCAATTCGTTTTGTCTTGCGAAGCACACAATTAAGCAGCACAGACATGACAGAAGTGCAGCTAAAATACGGCGGTTTAATGGCATAATCTGAGTTACATCAGGATCAGTATCTTAATATTGATGGTGAAATAACAGGGAACATGTTAACATGGTTAGGCCTACTCGTTTCACGGCGGTATTGTAGAGGTTGTCACACATTTTCACGGTAAGCTTTAGCCACTCAAATGTGTGCGTGCTTTGTGCATTCCAATAAAAACAAAGCAAGGCCGGCGTAGCCTTGACTAGGCCTAGCCTACATTTATGCCTAGGCCTATGCCTTGTGTTTAATGAACAAAGAATATATTAATGAAGGATATAAAACAAATATTTACTGCTTAAATTCGGGATCTGGTGGAATCTATTGGTCCCCTCGGTGAACTGGAGACCGTGAGCCTACTATTTTCCCTCGACCTGGCGGTCTCGGGAAAATAGTAGGCTCACGGTCTCCAGTTCACCTCGGGGACAATAGATTCCACCAGATCCCTCATGAGCAGTAAATATTTGTATACTATCTAACTGGGGATACACACACATGATTTTTTCCAGCAAAGTGGGGATTATCCACGCATTTTAGTACTGATTATTTGATTATTATTATGTTGTTGAATTTTACATGTAAAATTGTTGCAATTCGGTTTTTTTATACTGTGATGATAATTTATGAATAAACCGTTTATGAAATGAAATGAAATGGTCATAATTTCTTCTTTTTTTCTTTTTTTTTTCTTTCTTTCTTATCAACACCTGGGGTGTCAACACTGATATCAGCCGTTACATCAATTCTGATTATATAGATTGCTTCTTCATTACACCAATATCCACAGATGACTTCTTCTTCATCAACACCAATATCAGATGTACTATGACCACTTCATCAACACTGATATCAGCAGTGCAATAGATGACTACTCTATACTGATATTAGCAGTACACTACAAGTAGAAGGCACCTTCATGAACACTGATATCAGCAGTAGATGACTGATATCAGCAGTAGATGACTGATATCAGCAGTAGATGACTGATATCAGCAGTAGATGACTGATATCAGTAGTAGAGGATTACTTCACCAACACTCATGTCAGTAGTAGATGACTACTTCATCAACACTGATATCAACAGTAGATGAATTCTTCATCATCACTCATATCAGCAATAGATGAGTACTTCAATACTTATCGCAGCAGATGACTGGGGAACAACAAAAACTTGTTTTAATATATTGTTGACCTTAAAATATTGGCTTTCTGGACTCATTTCCGATAAGGCGACAAAAACAAAACCCTGTTCTACAGACGGATGGACCTGTCAAGTAGGGTTAATCGGTCTGTTTTTTTTCCTTTCTTTCTGGAGACTAAAATTACCCTAAATTTCACCAAAATCTGACAAAAATCGGAAAATTTCCCCCGGCTTTCTCATTTCTAAATTTGGTATATTTTAGGCATAATTTTTTGTAAGATTGGCGTGTGTTTAATTCTAAGTTTGTTTTGTTGCCTTTTGGTCAATATCTCAAAAAATAATACCAAAATAGAAAAAAAGTGTCTCAAGATTAAGAAGAACAACATTTGGAAAGAGTATTTCATTTTGCTATCTTGTACCAAACAAGTTGCCAAAAATTTGAGATTTTCTCCATAATTGTTGTTTTTTCACTAAATCTTTATAAATCTTTATATTCTTTGATGTCTTGCCTTTAAAGAAGACTTTCATGTTTTGCATGTAGTTAGAACTTGTGGCATTTTTACAAAATGCATGTCTGAGAGTACACTGAGAGGTCCTGTTCCAGTATCAACGTAGAAGTAGAAGTACATAGCCAAAGAGTTAAAGGGTTGTCATTACTTAGTATATGATGGATTGAAAATACCCACCTTAGGCCTAAAAAAAAATTGTTTGATTGGCGTAACATAAAAACAATTAAATTTAGAGTAGGTAGGTCTTTTTTTTATCTTTTTTACTTTTTAAGTTGTAAAATTCGTTTGATAAAGGCTTTGGAACTCTTTTTTTTCCTTTTTTTTAAAATTAATTTATTTTTATTTATTTTATTATTTTTTAAAAAAAAAAAAAGAAGAAAAAAGTTAGGGTTGGGCCTAATTTTAGGGTAGGTCGGGTTACGTCAATCAAACAATTTTTTTAGGCCTTAGTTCATGGAAATAAAATAATAACACCACATCAACAGATAATGTAAGATCATTGAAGTCCTGTTTTATTTCACTCTCTCATCACTCAACACTATAATTAAATCAACTCTTGTATGATGCTCTGTATACACATACTCTGTCTTCCACAACAAAGTGGTATAACATGTATTGTTTTACAATATACATCAGGGACTGTCTTTTGAAATTTGCAGGAGAGCATTAAATAGCTCTTCTGGAGCCTTCAAGAAGAGCTGTTTTATAGAGCATTTACAATAGAATGTAAGGAGAGAATGGTCAACTAAGGAGAACTAAAAATCACTCTCCTGTATCAGTTTTAAGGAGAGCAGTAGAGAGTGATTGCTCTCGGTCGCCTCAAAAGGCAGTCCCTGATACATGATGAATGAATGAAGTTGATGTATGAATATGACATAAGTCATCTAATCTGAAGAGGTGATTGGTTGAGGTAAATTTGAACAGCACTGGCTTGGCCAAATCGCAATCCTTTCCTAGTAATTATGCAAAAGTGATTGGTTGCTTGAATCAGGTTATCAAATATGGCAATCATATCATGTGACCAAACTATTTTAGACAAGATTATCAAATTGCAACATAACCAGTTTATCTCCTATAATATATAATTTACATTTTTGTGACATACACTGTTAAAATCCATCACCAATACTATTACCTGACCCTTTCCAAAAAAACACACTAAAAAAATTGTCAAACTTTCAATGAAAAACGCCTAAAATTGACTTCCTTTTTCCTCTTCCCTCCAAGTTGTCAAATACCTTAAACAATCAACAGAAAAAATGTATATCCAGCATCATACAAGAGACTACTGTAATACAGCATCAAATACACAGCTACAGAACCATACCTGTGTTACACCACCCAATATCAGTAGTATCACATAGATAGCTGGTTATTCCGTACTCGAGTACTACCTAGTTCTACAACCTAGATTGGCTGGTAGCACAAGATTCGGTCTGAACCTGAATATTTGATTTCTGTACTTAATTTGTTTGATTGCATTCATAAGATATGTATTAGTACATACATTTTTATTGATACAAATTTTTCATTTTTTTTTTACAAAACAAAATTATTTTCCCACAATATATTCCCCAAATTTGTGTAATATAATTATATACAACTATAATAAATATCCTTACACAATTGTTGTGCTTTTCTTGACAAGAAAACAACACAAAACATGATTAGTCATCAATTTTGGGCTCTTCCATTAAAAATCCACACTACCCCTGTGGAATATTTAGCTAGTCTTCTACAGAAGGAGTAAGAGTTTTGAATAGAATGGACAGTTGGGTAACTTCTATTTGAAATACTCACTCCAGCTGTGGTAGATATAGGTAAAGCCATAATACAGGGAGAGTATAGGTTTCAAACTGGTTAATGCTGACCAATTACATTTGAAAACCTACTCCCCTGTGGAAGATATTTCAAATTCTTCCACAGGGGTAGTGTGGATATCAACTGGAACAGCCTATTTCAACATCAGAGAACCAACCAAAAGATCAACATTTCAAAACAAACATAAACCAGTCTCAATACAAAGCTGACCCCTCCTCACCATCTATAACAAAATTAGGAGTGGATCCATAAAATGGAATATATACAAGAAATTCAATCGACAGAAACCAGTCTCTGTCGTACAGCATCATCAATCTTTTAGTTTGTTCCCTAAAATGCAACTATTTACTACTACAACTTGCAACATAAAATTGTGCAAACCATAAACTTGCCATTTTGTCACTTCCTAAAGTCAGTGGTTTCATTTTGGATCTAACATAGAACCAAAATGCACATAACTGCCAGAAGTGGGTATAGTGCAATAGCTGCCGTGTGTAGGTGCCATGTTTTAGATGAGAACAATATTATGTGTGTAAATGCCAAATGTTTACAGGGCAGCTATTGTACTAACCCACTTCTGGCACTGAGCAGTCAAATCATTATGAGTTGAACGAATAACAGTTAAATATAAACCATCCCAATCCAACACATGAAGTCAGGGTTGCCAAAAAAATGTCAGCCCAAATCGCAGGTCAAATAATCAAAAAGTCACCCAATTTTTCTCTTAACCATTGGTTTCTATGGGGCAGGAAACTATCGAAGTCGCGGGAGCCAATGTTGAATAGTCGCCCAATTTTGTTCTTAATAGCCATTGGTTTCTATGGGACAGGAAATTGTCAAAAGTTGCGGGGAAAATCTTCAAAGGTCGCCCATTTGGGCTATGGGCTACTAGATCGAGGGTTTGGCAACCCTGTGTGGGGGTAACTATCAAGATGTTGTCAACAGAGGACGACATTACTGATTTTTTAGCAGCGAAAAGCGTTTTTTGCCTTGAAAACGGTTTATAAGTTTGAATTCTAATCGGTAATATATTGTGACTTCATGTGATATGAAGTTGATACAATTATAGTATGCAGTTTGTTCCTTTTACAGTAGTGGTCCCAACCACATGGTTGTAATCTCACTTGCAATCACATCAAAATGATAGCTCCATTTTGAGACTACCCAGGACCATGTGACATATTTTGATTTCTGGTCACCAGGGCTCTCTCCCGACTTGGGGTTGCATTCCACCAAAGGTTGGGTGCCTCTGATTTGCAATCTTTAGATAAGAGGCAGAGTGGTATGCAATGTATCGATGACACCACAAGGTATGAATTGAGCGGATTTGGGATTTGCATGCTCACAATGGTTGCCTATAGCCATGTAATTCATGTGCACAATGCATACAGTTAGGCTGAGTTCACATAGGAGTATACTGTATAGAGTATTTGTTATTCACATACAGCATTTTTCTATTGAACATACGGTATAATAAAGAATCATTAGAGATTAAACCGGAATATTCCTGCTCACCGTGATTTTCTACTGCGCTAAATACCGGGTAAATACCCGATGCTGCTGATGTAAATTGCATATTTGCCCGGTTGTCATCCCCCACATCATGATTAAACCTCTCAAAGCTTCAGTACTCCACTGTGGCGAACCGGAACATGGAGGCTGTGGTTTTCTACTGACAAAAGCCGGCTCTTCTCTCCGGGAAAAATCCTAGTTAAAAGGATAAATGCCGGCGAAATTGCGGATAAAATTTAGCCGGCATTCTCAGCCAAATACCTGAGGACGGCATTTTCTACTGGTAAGCTTCAATCCCCAAACCGGATAAAAGCCGGCTTTTTACTCAAATAGAAAAACGTTTATAGTATACTCCTATGTGAACTCAGCCTTAACTTACAGTCATTATTCACATGCCCACAGCAACAAAAATATGAACTTGACTAGGTATCAAAAAAGTATCTTTTGGATTAATGTATGTGAATAATTTATCATTGAACAAATTTGACAAAAACAATTTGAACAAATTTGACAAAAACGATTACTGTTATGTATGTTATATCTGTACAGTGATGAAGCCAAGCCCTGGCAGAAATGCCAGAAACTACTTCAACAATGCCTGAAAATGTGCTTTTTTTCCCTTATATCTAAGCAAAATGCCTGAAACTTAACATCCTGATTCTTAATTTTTATCTTAAGTGCATGCATAGTTAGCCAAGAACAAAAGGTATAGAAAACAAATTATACCTACATGGACATTTTGGCTTAAACAAAGCATGTATGCTTGGTTCAGCAAGGCCAATATTATTTTATGTACAGTGGAGCTTGGTTAACTGGCAGTGCCTCAGATTTTAATTTCTGTTAATTTGTTTCATAGGGTCATTACAATGTGCAGAGGTATACGCTTGGGACCTTAAAACATTTTGTGTTATCATGTTTTTTTTTTGTTAACAAAGTTCCACTGTGTATATATACATATCTCATCTGTCAAGCTGATAAATCTTTTTACCGCTGACCTGGGGTTCATTACACTAGACTTTACAAAGCTTAGTAAGTTTCAAATCAATCGTAACTTACAACTTATCGTAAGTTCTACTTCACTAGAATGACTTACGATCGGTATCCTTCGTAAGTAATAGGGATTTACTACAGGGACTCTTCATAAAGTTATGTCAAGTAAAAGGGTTTTCGTATCTTACGAATGGCTACTTGAGTTATGAAGGGTTAAAAGTTTAGTGATTATAATACTAATTTGAAACTCTAAAAACAGTTATGGTTGCAATCACTATAGTACACCAACTCATATTTCAACAAAACAATACAGTCATATACAACAAATTGCACAACTGGGAAAAAAATCAAAACTTAAAGTACAATATAATTAGTCTTCTAATGTCTACTTCTGGCAACTTTTACTCATTAACTAAAATTTAAAGTTTAATGGCAGTTCCAATTACGTCAAAATTGCTAATGCTGCAAGCAAATATACCCGTCTTGCGTGACGTCCGATGTTGGCACAATCTGATTTTGTTTTTGAGGCAAATTTTCAAATGTTAACTTCTCAGAATCTAGGAAATTTGAAAATTTGAAATTGGATGGCAACTTCCAGATAAGTCTCGGCAAGTTGATACACCAAATTTGTGGACAAAGCGGATAATAATACAAAACCAGTTATGAGCATATGCTTGAAATAATCAGTACAGATAAAAAACGTAAACAAAAACTACAAGCCAATTCAACACAAGCATATAAAAAATGTTGATCCATTTTATACATTACTTGTTGATCAGTTATACCAAGATATATATATAGATATATATATATATATACATTGTTGAATAATAATAAGATATAATAAAGGCACTTTGAACGAGAAACAAGACAGGACATCTTATACTAGGATCCACAACATGCTCATCTATCAGGGCACAGTTCTTTAACCCCAATACATTTGTACATTCAGTGAATGACCATAGAAAATTTGGGTACAAAAACTCCGCAACTTGAGGTCAAATTTTGAACTATGAGTGTTTAATTGAAGTTATTGAACTATGCCATTGGAATGAGGCCATTGTGGTCCATACAATATTTATGGTAATACTAATACATGTTTGTATATCATCTGAAATATACACAAATAATTGATATAAAGACCTCAAAAAACGTAACTCGGTCATTATAAGTACACAGCTTCAGAACTATTAATTGTATTCACAAAATTTTAACATAGAAGGTAAAAATGTTTGATTTATGCACATTTTGATACCTTGTTTGCCAATTTCGTTGAATAGTAACGACACAGCCATGTTTTGAATCAATACAATTTACTGCAAAAATGAATATTGGGTACTTGTCACCCGCAACCTTACACTGAAACCACAATACTCCGAAAAATGTAACAAATGATGTGTCAAAATGTCCGTACTTAAATATTCTTTCACCTGGTGTTCTCAAATACCAAATTAGATTAACAGTTTTATAGTTATAAGAGTATTTATTATGGCTGAGTTACTGTTTGTGAGATCTTTATAATAACATAGAGAGTTTGCAATAGTCAACTATAATTGCACTGTATGATCCAAACCTACATTGTACATGACTTGTGGTCATTCTGTACAAATTTGACCATTAATAATAAAAGTCTAGTTATAATTGGCAATTGAAATGAGCATTTCAAGTTATCAACCAATCAGAAATACTGTTAGATGACCAGTAATATCAAAGGGGTTACCATTCCAAATTCTTGTTCTGAGAATCTGAAAGTAGATCCATTGAGATATATCAATTTCCCAAGAAAACGTACTATTCCATTTAAAATCCACTCCTACCCCTGTGGAAGATTTTGGAAATATCTGCCACAAGTGGAGTATGAATTTCAAATAGAAGGTGCACAATAGGCAGTTCCATTTGAAATTCATATACCCTCTGAAACAGATTCAACCTGAATCTTTCCCTGAGGGAGAGCGAGTTTCAAATGGAGCTGCTAATATGTTTATTCCATTTGAAATTCATACTCCCCCTGTGGTAGATATTTCCAAAATCATCCACAGGGGGAGTGTGGATCTTAAATGGAATAGCCCAATAAGATACATATAGGTTAACCTGGAGCCCAAATTGTCTGCCAAACCTTAACACAAATTGGCACAGTTATTACCATAATTTCCTGAAGTTTTTGGCACATTTTGATCAGTTTAGCTACATAAGTGTAAGATGCTTTACAAATTAGCCCTGATAGTCACATACATTATCTTCTTACAGTCTTTAGTTAACCCCTGAGCACTACCTGCCAATCTAACACTGCCTCTGATTGGTCAATTACATGATATCTTCACTTTAATCACCAATCAGAATGGAGCTTTGCAAATAATTCACCCATTTTTTTTGCATGGTGAAATTATTCTAACAATGTTGCTGATTGGTCCAATTGATAATGAAAACTTCTTTTTGGCCAATTGGCAGGTAGTTCTCATGGGGTTAATCTTAGATATCATATCTTGGTCTCAAACTCGTCTTGTATCAATCAGTACATGTACATTTTGAATTAATTTGACTTGAATTCCAATTTTGCCATATTATCCCATACGCTATATTATCCCAATAAACTGTTTTGTGCAAATTACAAAAAGTAACATTTCAGGCAAAATGGTAGGAGATATCTCTAAAAATTTATAAATTAATTGCAAAATAAAATAACAAAAACATAAACTAACTAATATGTACATGACAAGTTGCTAAACAAAATATCCCATGTGTTTGCATCCAACCCAAATTGGCAAGACGAGGTTCACAGAACAATGAAACAAACCGTAAGTGTTTGACATCAGCGGCTATTCCATTTAAAATCCACACTATCCATGTTCCACAGAGGGAGTATGAATTTTAGATGGAATTGGCACGATAGGCAGCTCCATTTCAATTTCATAAATGGAGCTGTGCCAATTCCATTTAAAATTTAATAAATTTAATTTATACTCCCCATATGGAAGGTATTTTCAAAATCATCCACAGGGAGAGTGTGGATTTTAATGGAATATCCCAATGCATGGACCCTTTTCAACCTAAAAGTATGTTTTACATCGTCATTTTTTGATCATTTCTTTGCTCAAGTATAGACCTATTCAAACGGATTTTTAACAATTCATTCCGATTAAACCCTAAGAATGAAATTATTTCCCCAAACTTGCACACAGAAAAAAGTACCTCTTCAGCATCATGTACAATGATTAATTACCAATGAACCAATCATTCATTAAATACTGGTCAAATAATGTTCAAGCTACAACTACCTTAGCAGGGCATTTGAAATGCTCACCTAATTCAGAGGAATTTTTGTCCGAGCTAGTTTCATACTGATTCTGAACATCAAAAGAAAATAAATCATTATAAATTATGGTACTTTAAGTACTACTGTGTTACACTTATTGCTGTGACAAACATGAGTGAATTTCTCCTCATTTTCTTATGTGGCTTTATCAAAATGCTTATGTATGTGTATGTTGTGTCCATGTGAAACGGGGATATATATCTGTTCCATCCCGATAAACTGGTGATTCGGCTGCAAACAGGGATATCCCTGATTTTTTTACTATGCTAATGGGGCTATATAACCCCCTAGAGGGTGTTAAAGGCTTTAGTTAGACATACGGGGAGAGATCCCCTATTGCATAGTACAGAATCAGACGATAAACACATATCTGATATCATACTATATCATAATTGGGGATACACACAGATTATTTTTTCCGGCAAAGTGGGGCTTACTTAGACATACGGGGTGAGATCCCCTATTGCATAGTACAGAATCAGACGATAAACACATATCTGATATCATACTATATCATACTATCTAACTGGGGATACACACACATGATTTTTTCTAGCAAAGTGGGGACATATCCAAACATACATAGCAACATAGCATAGTTTGGGTTGGATAGTCCCAGGTGGATGGCTACACACAGATGTCCCCGATTTACATGTTTTACAAGTAGGGGCGTGCAAGAACATTGTATATAAACATTACATACCATTATAACATTAATAGAAATGTCCCAAAGGATGGACCAATACTGTATACAAAGTCATGGATGAGTAATTAACATTGTTTTTGTTCATTGCCCATATTTTTTCAACGCCCTACTTTTGGTCTACCTAAAACATAATATACAAAAGAGGTAAAACACATAAAAATAAAGGTTCATATAAGGGAATGGTATAAAGTTTTGAACAGACTTGCACATAATCTTTACCAACAACAGAGGGTGAGAGGGCCGAGCGGTCCCAAGGCGCCGAGCCGTAGACCAGGATAATATGATCTGCCTGGGTTCGAGCCTTAGGCTTGCCTTTGGTGAGAATTCATTTGCCTATCTCAAAATGTTCCTATAAGGTCAGGAATCCTGCAATTATGGTCAGTTACTGTGAGTTAGTTTATCAAAGTTAATTTCTCTGATTGTGAAGCAGACTCTGCCTCAAGCAGTATAAAATATAATTGTAGAATTCCTTCTCACCCCCATACACGGCTTAGTATGTGCAGATATATATGTAGCGTATGAATGGCATCTCGTGGTTTGGAAAGTCGCATAAGGCTGTGGTGGTCCCGTGTACAGGAAGAGTCAAACCCTTTGCACGTTAAGTGTCTCAATCAAAGTAATGTGTGTGAACTCTTCTGGTTCTGTACTAATGTTATCAAAAATAATCATCATCAACTCTTTTGGTTCCACACAAAGTTATAAAAACTTCTTTGATTCCACACAAAAGTTGTAAACTATTTTGGTTCCACGAAAAATTATCAAACTCTTTTTGGCTCCACACAAAAGTTATCAAGCTCTTTTTGGCTCCACACAAAAGTTATCAAAATCATATGGGCTCCACACAAAAGTTATCAAACTCATTTTGGTTCCAAACACATGTTACAGTAAAACTAGATTCTTGTGAAGTCATTTAGATACACACAAATGTTATAAGCTAGTTCATCAAAATGTAAATCGATTCTAATAATTTTGTTACAACATTCTCTTATTGCTCCTTAACCAATACACTGGTAGCCTGCTAACTTTAGCCCAACCAAGACCACAGGCACACTTAGATCGCTTAATTTTGTCTCTTTGTTTTCAGTAACCATCACTGTGGCTTTCATCTACTCTCATTACATTTGATGATGAATATGACGCTATCGGATTATACAACTAATTCAATGACTACTTCCGAGCTGGTCAAAATAGCCAGCCTTCCCTCTTACCCAAGTTACTCCATTCACATGTTAAGTTGATATTCTTGTAACATGGTAGGAGGCACATTAGCGAGGGGCGAGTTGACAATAACAATACCTTATTCTTCTTGAATGATACATGTACTATAAACCATTTAAGTCCACTATTTATAAAGAATACTAGCATATTATTACAGAAATAAACACATATTTGGCTCGGGAATGAGAGGATAGGGCCTACAGGAAAGGAATTTTATAACAAAACAACTACCTGATAGGTGAGTGAGTACTGATAAAGATAACACCTCATCCATTTCCAAGTATGAATTCACTCCATAGCAACAGAGCACACAGTAAAAGATCCATTTTAAAACTAGGTTTGAGCCATAAAGTATCTACTCTTCCCAAAATGTAACCTCTGGTGATGGAGATGCTTGCAATTGGCATTTCAGTCTTTCAAATAAAAACAGCCCATTTAACTTCATACTTCAAGTTGGAAGAAGTATATGCAAAATAGAATTTTAGTAGATGCTTGAGTATATTCCACTAGTGTAATAATATGATGAGTTCAACCAATACTGAACACAGAGCAATTAATGTGATCATTCATTACTTCTGGTAATTCCTGTGATCGGGGTTCTGAAAATGTTTGTACGAGGATGTGCCATGCAGACTTTTGGATGCTGACTTTCTCTATACCTACTTTTTGCTGTTTTTGCCACTAGTATACCATTTTTTCAACAAAAAAACCCAAATTTTACCTAATTAGGCACTTTTGATTAAATGCGCCCATTTGAGTGCATTGGTTTCCATTGAAAACCCACTCATTAATATACCGGAATTGCTGAAAAGGGTATCCCAAAATGGTGGCACATCCCTTATACCTTCAACCAGGAAGACCCCCCTGGGTCCTGTGACCAACCACCATTCTGTAACTAATCCTTTAACCCCATGAGAACTACCTGCCGATTGGCCAAAAAGAGGTTTTCATTATCAATTGGACCAATCAGCAACATTGTTAGAATAATTTCAACATGCAAAAAAATTGGGGTGAATTATTTGCAAAGCTCAATTCTGATTGGTGATTCAAATGAAGATATCATGTAATTGACCAATCAGAGGCAATGTTAGATCGCCAGTGGTTAAACTAAATATTGGCCTATTGATATCACTTCAATTCAACTAACAAACATACACACTCACCCTTAAAAACATAATACCTCTCAGTTACTACTAACTATCATATTGCAAGTGTGTTTTTTGTGTACATACATTATATTTTATCAAGCTAATTTTGTATAGAAAATAGCAAATTTTGTACATCTCTTTCTCAGAAGACTTGCCCATCATCTTGACCAAGAAGATTTACATACAGTAGTCATGGGCTTGATATCCAAATTGATTAGATACAAATGTGCTGCGGAGTATTAGGGGTGTGATGTATCAGGTAATTGCTTGCCCGGATATCCTACACTTGGTTTCAGAGAAGAACGGCAGTCCCTTGCAGATTGACGCAAGCACCCTGTTAATGAGTGACATACGCAGAGCTTTGTGTTCCCTTCAAGCGTCAACCAATTAATCAACCAATCATATTATCGGCCTGTAGTTATGATTGCCAGCCCGATTGAATCGGCCAATCAGAACCCCACTTCCTTGTTTACGTTGTGCACGCTCTTAAAATGTTAACAACTGCTGTTCTTCTCTGCCACAAACTGTATCTAATCTACAGGTGGGAACCCTATACTCTGATCAGCTCATAGGCAGGAATTATTATGCTTTTACCACTACATGAAAAAGTAGACCCACGTTAAGAGTGATACAGTTGACCTGTCTGGTCTATATTGTGAGTGTTAAATAAAGTAGACAAAGTACGACTTCAATTAATAATTTGTGATGCTTCTAGTGAGATGTCACAAGGCAATTCTCAAAATAAAATATATTGATATAATTCCGCGCTGTTATAAGGTCCGCCGATTACGAGATGTTCAAACTATACCCAGGTATCCCTATCACCACCAACCAGGTCAAAGTTGAATGTAAAATTTGCACTCGGAAAAAATTTGTATAAATTGTATCCAAACAATTACGTTTTGTAGCAATGATATTTAGTGAAAATATATAATTGCAAAATATTTTTTGTAAATAGCTGGTAAACTGTTGTTTGATCATTTGTTGATCTCAGGAATTGATCTCTTTGGCTTTTTGTAATTGGGATTTGTGGCTGGGGACCACCTTATTGTTACTTTTTACGCTCATGCCATAGCATCAATCTTGGATGTATCCATGAAAAAAGCTTATTCACAAAATTTCAGTAGATTCTGATTTTGCATTTGCGAGTTACTAGTATGTATGATTTATGTGTATTACAGTACTCCGTATGCCACATTGTTGTAATTTCGTTCTGGCACACTAGAACAAAATACAAATTTGACAATATTTTTCCTGAACGAATTAATCTGCAAGAATTTTTTTGTACATACACATTTTGTAGCCAGACATTAATTACAGTGGCATAAAAATCTCAACTTTTTTTTAATGAAAAGTGGGGGGATGAGGCTGTGGACCACGAAATGCCCCTTTAAACAACTGATCCAAGTTTCCTTTTGTACCAAAAACATGTTTTGAAGTCCATGGTTGTCTCTTCTTTTGTACTGTTCCTCTTTTTTTTATCTCTATTGCTGTCATTTGTGCTGGACTAACTCCCTATTCCAGAAAAATACAGAACTAAATTTTTGGAATTAAAAAATATTATCCTGTTTTGCTAAATGAAAACATAGCTAAATTCTAATCCTTTAGTTAGTCCTAACCAGTAATAAAAGTCAAATTTTAATATTTGGCCAATTTTTGGAAATAAGGGCCAAAAACATGCGTTTTTAGGGTGTTTTTCGTATGCCGTTACAATCAAGCCCAAAGACTAATTTCAGTTTATGCGTTCTAATTTTTTGAAAAGACATGTGTCATTCTTATAACTAACCATTTAATTGAAGTAACACGAACAAGTGAAAATTAGAGCAAAATTTCGGCATATACTCAAGATTTTGAATGCTCAGACTTGTTCCAAGTCTTTGATTTTTGTGACTTGATTGTCAGAAAACATGCCAAAAATGCATATTTTTGGCTCTTTTTTCAAGAAACGAGTAAAATAGTGAACATTTTCTTTTATCTCCAGTTAGGACTAAATGAATGATTAAGATTGAGCTTTGTTTCATTTAGCAGAACTTGGTAATATATTTTTAATCCCATAAAATTAGTGCTGTATTTTTCTGGAATGGGGAGTAAAGAAAGAGGTATGGTGAATTTTGGCAATTGGGTGATTGTAGTACTATGAAAAACAGTGCAATTAATGTGTTACTAACACACCAGGAATATGGTATGGACCGTATATAAAATACCGTATTGTCTGTAATAAGCACCCCCTCTAATAAATGCCCCTAAACTTTTTCAATGACAGAATGCAACATTTACATGCAGGGTCATGCCAGTAAGCTTATAAGCTAGTAAGCTTATAAGCCAGTAAGTTTTAAGCCAGTAAGATCATGCCAGTAAGTTTTTAAAAACTCTGGTCTGTTGAATGTTCAAAATTGTGAGATTGTATGTACCCAGTATAGAACTAATTTTAGGATGAAAATGCACTTACAAATGCAGTTTTGTTGTGATAATGTTTTGTGTTGGTACCTATACTTGCCACAAACGCTCATTTCCATGCTTAAAATAGAACTTGTGAATTGCATTACGCCCGGGGGGACATTATTATGGACAACACAGTATTTTTCTGTCCAATGTTCATTCAATCATGTCAGTTACAATACAACTGTAACAACCCAAAACCAGGGTTCACTTGTGGGTACACTGTATATTCAATGGACACAGATTACAAAGTTGAACCATGTCACACTTTAGAAGTGCAAACAAAATTTCAACACATTTTGCAGAAAAGCTGCACAAATTGACAAAATCTGCCCAAAATTCAACTTGTCAGATAACAATTTCAGAGGGTATTTTGAGTCCCTAATAGAGGCCGTCAGCGTGACGTCATATGCCGCCATCTTGTGGGTACACGCTGCAATGGTCGTTCGATCTGCATGCGTGAACAACAAAATCGCCGCATCAACGCGTGATAACAGCTGCGTGGCAAGCTGCGCCCTGCGCGTAGCGTGCGATGCATGAACACGCAGATCATTTGTACCCACAAGATGGCGAAAGGCTGACGGCCTCTATTGCCTGAAATTGTATGATTTTTTGGTAAAATTTATCAACAAATTGTTTTCAAGACCTCCATGTTGTTGTTTTTGTAGCAACATAATGTCTTTCCGTTCAAGCTTATTTGAAGTTACTTTGGACATTTTCAAGTTGAGGGATGATACTCCGAAGTCGCCTAATTGGGCTCCAACATAGCGAGTTTGACAACCATGGTCCAGTTGCCGTCCACCTCCTCATTGTTCAGCACATTTGAATTATCCAATCAAGAAGGAGAGCATACCACAGATAACACCCTACCACTGCCTGCATACATGGCAAGCAGTGATATGGGCTAGAAGAAGATAATACATAGCGCAGCAGTTGATGTAGAAAAAATAGCTTCAAACAGTTGAACCGAGGTCACCTCTTGGCGGCAGGAACAATGTGAATCTGTGGAAAGATAATTGAAATAATTGGAAGTTTGTAGAACAAATATGAAAGGGTATAAAGACTTCTAACATTTGGACTGTTTACACATGAATCATGATGGCATGTGTGCCATGAAAGATTCATCAATGTCTCTTAGTTACAAGGTCATTTGTAACCTCCTACCACCCCAACCATTTAGAGAAGAGAAGAGAAGAAGAATCCCAAATTCAACAGAAGTGTGCACCAAATTGCACAAATCCCGTTTGAAAAATCAAAATTTTCCAGCTTCTGAGGGCAGCACATCCCCCTCAGACAAACCTTCCACTGAAATTTTTGAATTAAGGGTGGTCTTAACCCTGGAATTATGGAAACTTTCGGGCTTCATAACTGCTAAATTATTAGTCTAAAGAATATAAAAGTATACATTTTTAGACTGGAAATGACTTGCTGACTTCATCTGTGAGGTCCAATTTGGGCCAAAAGGCTCATTTTTGAGAAAATCCCAAAAAACAGGTTTTTTTTTGGCCCAAATTTTTTTCAGATAGTGCAACGTAACAAAAATATTGTTTGGCCCAAAAATTTTTGTATTAATTTTTAAAAACTAGATATAAAATATCTAGGGACCGCTTTTTTTTATTTTTTTGAATTTTGACCTCACAGATGAATTCAGCAAATCATTTCCAGTCTAAAAATGTATACTTTTATATTCTTTAGACTAATAATTTAGCAGTTATGAGGCCCGAAAATTTTCATAATTCCAGGGTTCAGACCAACCTTAAAAGAAATTGAATCTTGTCTGCAGTCAACACCCACATTGAGTGTTAATCATACAATAAGCTTTACAATTGTGTTGATACTTACATCTGACAGTATGACCCAGTTTTTGGATTCTGAGAGAACTCGTAGTCTCATCTCTTGCACCTCACCGATGCGTGGATCTACATGCTCTACACATTTGCCATCAACAAATTTACCTGAAATAAAAGCGAGAAATTAAATAGGTAAAAAAAAAAAAAATGTTGACATTTATATAGCGCCTTTCACATGTATCAAAGCGCTTTACATTTATTCCGTCGTTAGAATATGTCAGCTGCCATACAATGCCCAAGGCATGCTCATACCTTTGGGCGGCGCTCAATGGACAATATCCCTAACAGCTCCCCATTTCACCCCTGGGTAGAGAGAGGCAAGTGAGGTAAAGGGCCTTGCACAAGTGCACAACACAATGGCACCGCCGGGGCTCAAGCTCGCAACCCTCCGATTGCGAGGTAGAGCCTGTACCACTGCGCCACCGTACCCAGTGCACAGGTACCATTGATAAGTTTAATTGTAAGGAAGTGGTAAAAAGGATACAAATCTTGTTCTGATATTGTTCTAATAAAAATATGAAAACTTGAAAATAGAGCTCAAAATCCATTAGCATTTCTGACTATATCATAGAATATTTCCTTATTAATCAATGCTTTAATCAGGGGTAGCGCTGGCAGGTAAAAACAAGGGGTTAGGGTTAATCATTTAAGGGTTAATCATTAGGGTTAATCATTAGGGTTAAACAAAGTTTGAACAAAAATTTGTTCACCTATACTTGGAAATACCTCCTGTGCAAAAGTTAAGTACCCATCCAGTGGGCAAGAAGGCATAGAAGTCTAAGACTTTAAACTCATAAATTGTGAGGTAGCTTGAGGCAGTGGGTTTGAATACCCTTTGGCCTCAACAAAAACCAAATAATTGTCGCCTATTACGAGCTGATCAATGTGATCATAGTATAGATGTACAAATGGGTATTGGCTTCATTCAATGCAGAGAGGGTAAGAGACTCCCTGTGGAGGTTACATGGAGGAGTCTGGTCCAACCACTTAAAACAGAAAAAAGCACTCTGGCCTGTGTACATAGGTTCATCCACTTTACCTTTACTACTAGATTGGACTATTCCATTTAAAATCCACACTACCCCTGTGGAAGATTTTGGAAATATCTTTCACAGGGGGAGTATGAATTTCAAATGGAATGACCACATTAACAGCTCCATTTGAAACCCACCCTCCCTCAGTGGAAGATTAGGGATTCAATCACGTTTCACCGTTGTTCATCACCGTTTAACAACGATGCGGCCGCGTGCGTGGTTTACTTTGCGAGGGCAGCTTTAGCTGCCCGAGCGAAGTAAACCACGCAGACGCGCCGGACGCGAGTTGTTAAACGGTGATGAACAACGGTGAAACATGATTGAATCCCTTTCAACAACGAAAAGAAGCTAAAGATCGTATTATTCACGATTATTTTACGAGGAAATGTCAGTTAATCATTGTCACTAAGTCTTACAAAAACTTCGATGATTTCTCTGTTAATATCAGCAATAAAACTACAGAATAAAACGGCAAAGTTTAGCC
Organism: Amphiura filiformis; assembly: GCF_039555335.1. Classification (NCBI taxonomy): domain Eukaryota; kingdom Metazoa; phylum Echinodermata; class Ophiuroidea; order Amphilepidida; family Amphiuridae; genus Amphiura; species Amphiura filiformis. Next base: position 32,455,042 of record NC_092636.1, on the reverse strand, counting down.
GCTACCTGAAAAAATACTGAATTCAACTTATAAGCTTGCATACGCATGACGAATGACGAATTTTACGCGCTCTCGCGTAACGCGTAGTCTCGCTCGCGTCAGCAGTATACGCTTACAGTAAAAGTGTGGATTCATCACGGATTAACAACGGTTGGCTCCTGTACAAAGGTATAGGAGGAGTTGTTGAATTCAGGTTGAATCTTTCTCAGAGGGTGTATGAAATTCAAATGGAGCTGCCTAATGTAGTCATTCCATTTGAAATTCATAGTCCCCCTGTGGAGGATATTTCCAAAATCTTCCACAGGGGGAGTGTGGATTTTAAATGGACAAGCCCATTGTATGATACTTACCAACTTCAATGAAGCCGTCTTCTGTGGTGGTAAAATTAGCCTCAGCTTGCTCTTTAGTTTCTAAGACACCGTCTTTCTTTTCTTTATGGTAGCTAGGAAGCACTTCAACTGTAGTATCATAAAATTTATCCCCTGGATTCTCTGAATTACTGCTTATAAAACGAAACCTGAAATACACAAGAAACACTGCAATTACATTCTGTTACACATTCTGCTCTAAATCTCACACTCCTTCATAAAAACCCAATTTGCACCTAAAACACTAAGCATTCAACCCCCCCCTCCCCATACACACCTACACGCCTTCACCGACAACCGTGGACCCTTATTGTGTGTGTGGTTGTTAACAGTGAAACCGTGGACCCACACACACAGATATATCATAATCCAAACGTGGACTTCTTTGATATTTCACCGCTAACCGTGGTCCTGGTATTACACCTACCATAGAGGACCCTACCCCATATGCAAAGTTATGCTGTATAGCACCCTCTGTCGCTGTCCTACGACCGTGGACGTCCACGTTTCGCAGTTTATGGTTTTTCACTACATAAGTGTGGCCTCAAAGTCCACGTTTGTAGGTGAAAACAAGCGCCCCCCACACCCCGTCACACCCTTCTTGTAAAAAGCTGCAAATGAGGACCTACAACTCTTTCCTATCCAACCGAGGACCATGCACACCTGAAGCTTGCACTCGTAAACGAGACATTGTCTCATATGCATTTTTACGTTGTTTGCAACACACTGGTAAGTAAAGGGAACCGTGGATGTCCTCAGTTGAGAGCCAAAAAATTGTTGTGTTGCCCAGTAGTGGGAAAATGGGAAGATTGGTCGGTCGGTCAATTTTTTTTAAAATCCCCACAAATATTAAATAATGCTTCTTCCATAAGGGACATTTGCCAATTTTGACAACTGAATACTTGTTAGATAATCAATATAAGACTCGAGACTTTCAATAAAATATTAATTTTAAGTGAGAAACATTCCATTTTTGGAACATATGTGTAAAAATCCTTCAAAAAAATGCGACCCTGATTTTTTTAGATTTAGGGTGGGTCGCTGAGGGCAACAAAACAATTTCTTTTCTGCCTAACACAAGTATCTAACATGTACTGAAGCAAATGTACCCAACATGATACATATTCACCCTTGATTGTACAGTATTTCAGAAACCAAGATATAAGGTCCTTACATCATGCAAGCAAGACAATTAAAGTTTGATTATTGACATTGGCAGAACATATGATAAACCCAAACACTCTCATTATTCAAATCTTAATACTAATCACGGCGTGTCCGTTCGCGCGGTGCACTATCGCGTGCTCGCGGTGCGCTATCGCGGAGTATCAACGGGATTGTGCGCGGAGTACAGTGAGCGAAACGGAAAGCATTACAGGTGCATCTCTGCCCAATAGGCCTATTTTCAACACTTATTTCAATACGGAACATGTGCATATAGGCCTATTTCAGCAAAACATGACTATTTCTGGGGTCCTCCAGAATGGTTAACATAAAATAATCAGTTATGGTAAGGCCTATAACCGCGTTTGCGTTCAAGTTTCTCCCGATTGATTTCATTACTTTAGTATTGGCCTATATCCACGTCCAGATACTAATTTTGGTTCCTCCAATGTGGTAGCAGGACAGGGCTTGGAAGAGGCGAATGATGGGTTTCCAGATTATGGGTAGGCCTACCGAACTACTGAAGTAAGCATCACAGCTACAAAACAAACAGAGTTGATGAAAGTTGAGACGCATTTCATAGTAGTTTAAAAGGTCATGGCAGGTATATGGGTAACGGGTGTTGGGTAATTAGAAATAGGCCTATCACGAGAACCGCCCGACCCGAGAACCGCGAAATCTAGTAGTAATATAATAATGTAAAATTACAAAGCGCACTCACTCTTCTATAACAACAGCTGGCACAAAATGGAATCGTATGTAGTCGCCTGCTTTGGGCGTCGTACCCCAGAATATATCCTCCCCTCTATATGCTTTCATTAATGTGTACTTCATATAATGGTGGATGGTTGACGACACCTCCGCATTAGGATTCAGGTGCTGGCTGAGCTTCATGCCTCCTTTACGGAAGTCACGGTCCTATGCAAGAAAACAATGATATAGAAGGAAGGTGACAGGGTTATGTATGCTGTACATATATATTACATGGTTTTTTTCTGGGAGGGAGGAGGGCATTAACACAAATGACCATATGGGAACGTTCCACTGGAAAGACCCCCTTATTGGATTTCCAAAAGACCCGCTAAATTTAACCAAAAAAGAGCTCCGAAAGACCCTTGATTTTGATCATTTCAGCTCTTAAAGACCCCTAAATTACTCATTCCTACATTTCTCTTTTTTTCCCAGGAGATTTTCAACCAGAAAGCCAAGAAAGACCCTTGATTTTGACTCTTTACAGCACCAAAAGACCTCCCTTTTCTTGTTCGCAGCTCAAAAAAAAAACCTTTTACAAGTATGCTGTTAGGGCCCAAAGACCCACCACCTCAAAATTCCGGGGGAAACATACCACCAAAATTTTATGATGTGCCCCCCTGGTTTTTTGTACTAACATTTTTATATGAATATTAACATGATTCACTTGCATGTCTTCCCAGGTTGAGCAACAGTTGAGAAGCTCACAAGATGGAGGAGGGTTAAAATTTTGTGAAGCCTTTTTGCGGAATCGGGATCCTAGAAAAACAACTGCAGTTAGAAACAACAATTGGGCTATTCCATTTAACGCGGCTGTGTACTCTAGCCATTGTTTCTTTCTCAAAATTGAGTTTTTATGATACGTTTGTACCTTGTTATGTTTTTTATAAATACAAGGAATGAAAATCCAGATTTGTAAACTCCAACTGCAATATTTTAGGGATTTTATTTCACTATTCCACTCGTGTTTGAAATTGAAAAGGAAAGAAAATCTTTGTTGTACCAGCAAGGTACACGCAGCGCAACAACTCATCGTGTTGCGTGATCGCGCAATTTGTTAACGCACAAATACGCTGACGCTTATCTGCATGCGTGGCGCATCTTATGGAAACACCACGGAAGCACTGATTTCACAAAAACCTAGTGGTCAAATGGCTCCGCTTTTAGCTGATAAAATGTGGGTTTTTTCAAGTTCTTTCCCCGATTTAAATATCAAGTTATGAATGGATTTCGCTCAAACTTCTCAAGGGGCTGTGGATTTACCCGATGTTCACGTAATATAAGTTACAAAAACGAAAACTGTCGCATCCTCCTGTGAGATTCGATGAAAGTGCAAAATGTGACCACTTTAAACTTCAATGGCCATTATTTCAATGTTCATTTTCTCGGTAAAATGACGATTTAGGTACACGATAACTCAATAAATACAGCATCTATAGGTAAGCAAATATGATCATCGTAAAAAGCATGATCGACTCAAGAAACGGTTTTCTCATTTTTTTATATTTTGGTCTATTTCCGATTTTGGGCATCATTTTGTGCAAATAGGCGCTTTTTGAATTTTAAAAGTTCATTTTGATGCCTTATATGGTCAATATCTCAAAAAATAAGGCCAATATCAAAAAATAAAAAAAACGTTTTTGGAATGGAGCCTCAAGATTGAGCTAAAAACAAAATAAAATATTTTGGAAAGAGTGTTTTTTGTTATGATGTACCTAACAAATATTGCCAAAAACTCACTTTTTGTGATTTTCTTCAAAATTGTTGTTTTTACCCCCAAATCTGTATTTATATTAAGATTTATTGATGTCTTGCCTTCATAAAATGTATACTTTTATATGTTTTATGCGAATAATTACAAAGTTATTGCACTTTTACTACATGCATGTCTGAGAGTACACAGCCACCTTAAAATCCACATTACCCCTGTGTCAGAAGATTTAAAAGTCTTCCACAGAGGGAGTATCGGTTAACTTCCATTTGAAATACACCGGTTGTGGAAGGAAGGAAGATATAGTTAAAGCCATAATACAGCGGGAGTATGGGTTTCAAAATGATTAAACCCTGACCAATTTGAAAAACACTCCCTCTATGGAAGATATTTCCAAAATCTTCTATAAGAGTTTCAACTGGAACAGAACACTGCATCACAGTATTGCTTTTTGAAGTCAATGTTTCACAACATGCAAGTTCCGCCTAAAAAAAAAATTACCAGTATTGACATTTTTCAGTCATCTCACTAAGCTAAAGGAGAAACAGAGAGCAAGGGCTTTGCTTGCTTATTTATGACAAGGTTAATCTGAATCTATCATATGTTCTAATTATTTAATGTATCCTAACAACGTACTATTCCAGTTGAAATCCATACACCCCCTATGGAAGACATGACCTTAATCTTCCACACAGGAGTGTGCATTTTAAAGGGGTTACCTTAATGGGGACTCCATTTGAAATCTACAATTACTGAAAGCAAAAGACAAGGCGGAACCTACACATATGTGACATGAACAAAGGGAATGAGTCGCATGTTGGCAATTTTCAATTAGAAGTTTTGTACATAATTTTCTGGCAGTTTACGAATGCTACATTTTGATGCAAACCCCATCAAAATTGGACTTCTGGTTACTGAGTTATGAGCAATTTATCAATGGGTGAAAACAACATAAAACAAAAGAATTTGAACACTATTTTTGCCAATATCTCAAAAACAATATTAGTGACATCCGACTCATACTCCTCAAAGACGTTACGGAGGGTTCCCCATTACAGATGCTGTTATCACTCAAGTGATATGTAACATAAATCGAGTTCGTATTTTTTGCCCAAAGACAAATTCTCTAAATGCTGAAAAATTTTGTTTGTCACTAGACTGCAAAATCATTAGCTTTTCTGGTTCTCTGTTCATGTCTTTTTTTTAGTTCTGCATCATTTTCTTTTACGTTACTCAAGTGTATGCCGCCTTTGATTAGAGTGGTTCAGATTTTGCCACCTAAGCGTATTATTTAATTCATCACATTAGAGGTTTAGTGTCGTTAGAGTGCAAGGAAAAATGTAAAACATGACATAATTAGTTGTTAACATGGTTCTTTTTAGTACAATTCCACTACTACACTAGAGGTTTCATCTGACTGGTAACCTATCACATTAATTTGCCAAATTTTTGCCTTCCCCATGAAAATGATTTTGCTCTCTTTTGCCCCCTCCCCCAGAAAAAATCCTGGTGCCACATCTAAGTGTAGGAGTGTGTGTGTGCACAAGTTTTTGTGTAGAGTGCGGGTGTAGGTGGTGTGAGTGTATGATGTATATATATGTATGGTGAGTGAGTAGATATCCAGGTTTTTTTTGTGAGACAAAAATCGAGGTCTGCATTTACCGTGAAATATGTTTAGAGATGTACAGACTTCATATAATGTGACTTGTTATAGTTTTTGGCAAGGTTCGTCAGTGGTCTGCCGATTTGGCACCGATTATAGTGTAAACACAGAAGTGTAGTACATCATCATTCCATCAGCACCTCATTCGCCAATCAAGCTAGGTAAAATCTCATGACCCTGGAGTGACATAGTTCTTTTTACTTGACAATCAGGAAAAGCTGTCAAACACTGCTGAAGGACCTTACTTAATACTATAGTCGTCTTCATTTTAACCAAATCAAATCAAATAATAGGTAAACTCCAACAACTTCATTACAAGATCGGATCATAGTACTTGATCAATACAACCACATTGAAGTCCACTCAAATAACACGCTGTATACAATTTTCATGTTATGCCTAAAGTGCAAGGTTGTGTTAAACAAAGAGAGAAAGAAGAAACAGGTGCTTCTATGATGGCCAGTGACTGCAACACGAATGTGTGGTAATACCTTATTGCCTCCTTTCCATATTCTGTGTCTTTGGGCTAATTGTAGATCTACTTTCTTAAAATCACGATCCTGATGAAAAGAGTGGCACCAGAAAAAAGACATGTTCATTTGTCATGTGACCCAGTCCGACCACTTGTTTAAATTAAACAGGTCAGTTTCATAAGTAGAATGATCCCTCCGAATGTTCACTGCCCTGTGTGAAATGATCTTACATAACTAACTGGGATATACTTCCACTTGCCCTCTCCCACCCACACCCCTGTTCTGAAGCCTATGTCATCCATTTAGAATAAACAGGTTACCCTGTTATAATCCAGATTTGCAGATGAAAACACCTCAAAACAAACACTGAAAATTATACATGTAATCTGCCTTTAATTGGTGATATGCTCAAAGCCTGCAGTAATTCTTAATCATCATAAAGTATTTCCACACGGTGTGATTTGTGTGACTATTCTAACACTGTGCTGAAAGAGTAAACTGTGTTAATATCACACATTCTTATATTCCCTACACACAGATATGCAAAAATGTTATTCTAGTGCTAGGACTGTGTTTCTCCCAAGTGACAAACTGTTAAACTTTCTATAAACATCACCATACTTCAGACATAGAGATGTAGTTCGCATGAGTTGAAAATCACAACTTTAATTTCTACCACTTACAGTTGTAGGGATATGATTACGGTTTAGGGTAATTTTTGAGGTTTAGGATCATGTGTTAAGGATTTGAAAAGGCTAAGATAGATTCTTAAACACATTTATGTCTGAAACATCCAGCAATTTCATTGCTCCCGCATGCTGATTTCCTTTTGCAACCATAATGGGCCGCACTACCATTAACCCTTGGGTTTAGGGTTAGGATTAGTGCTAGCCCATTATGGTAGCAAAATGTAAATATACATCCTGTACATGCTATATGAGATAATATAGCATGGCAGTACACACAATGGCAGGGTGCTTCATAACGTGAACAAGGCTCCCACGAAGGCACGTCCGGGCGTCCAGAACGTGATTTTCTATTGTTGGATGCACTGTTCAGCAAGCTGCATCAATGCTTTGCATCGTTGTGGATGCAAGTGAATTTTAAATCAAAATCAAGATAGTTTAAGCTTACTAATTATATGTGAGAGAGTCATAGTACATACCTTGAGTTTTTGGACTTTTCCCTTTAATGATGAATGCAAACCTATATGTTGAAATAATGACGGTTTGTAGCGGTTTATAGGCTGCCTTCTGCCTACTACAATGTTTCTGAAAAAGTCAATCATAACAAATATTAAGCACAACATGATGTGGTAAATGATAAAAAGGAATAAGGGAAGGATTACTGTAATGAATTTGATTAATAAATTTGATATTTTTCACATTTTTGATATATAACAGTCCTCAAAGTAAATTTTATAAATCTAATGATATATAATTAAAGAGTATGTAAGTGGGAGGAAAAGCCGACGATCAATTGAAAATTTTGACCTTTTATATTGAAGATATGGATTTTTCCCCAAAAGACCTAATTTTTTGGTGTTTTGGGGGAAAAATCCATATCTTCAATACGAAAGGGCAACATTTTCAATTGATCGTCGGCTTTTTATCCCACTTACATACACTTTAAGTACATTTCATCAGATTTATAAAGTTTACTTCGAGTACTGTTAAATATCAAAAATATCAATTTTTAATCACTTGCCATAAAATGTGTATTACATTGCGAATTTATATTTTTCGGGAAAATGGCTAATTGCGGGTGGAATTTTCTTATATTCAGAACTCTCACAGTTAAGTACCACTAATATCAGGTGAAACTATATGATTTAGATGCCAAATGATCAAAAACTCAACATAGGTTGACCTGAGACTTTTCTTGTTTTAAGGGCTGGGGTATGAACGTTTGGACAGTATTTATTTTGGGACATTAGAGCACATCAGACATATCGATTGCATTCTGAATACGAAGAATGTCATTCTGATATCAAATAATTTTGAATTTTGAAATTGCAATTTAATACACATTTTATGGCAAATCATTAAAAATTGATATTTAACAGTACTTGAAGTAAACTTTATAAATCTGATGATTTATACTTAAAGTGTATGTAGGTGGGTTGAAAAGCCGACGATCAATTGATTTTTTTCCCAAAACACCAAAAAAAATTAGGTCTTTTTGGGAAAAAAAATCCATATCTTCAATATGAAAGGTCAAAATTTTCAATTGACCGTCGGCTTTTCCTCCTGCTACATACACTTTAAGAATATATCATTAGATTTATATAATTAACTTATATCAAATATCAAATTTTTATAATTTGTCATAAAATTTGTATTATATTGTGATTTTCAAAAAATGAAAATTATTTGATATCAGAAAGACATGTTTCGTATTCAGAATACAATTCGATAGGTCTGAGGTGCTCTCATGTGCCACAAAAAATACTATCGAAACGCAATAAATGCTCATTTTAGATCCCTTAACACACTGAACCGTAAACACCTTAAAATGGCAGTGTGCCCTCGAAGTTGGAATTTACAATATGGTAGGGCGAATATTTACTAAAAACCGAAGCCGTGCGTATGAACTTTGGTACTATTCCAGCAAAAATGTCACATAATGAGAGAAAATATACCATTTTGAAGCATCAAATCCTAAAATGTACTTTTTTGGCTATATTACTTTCAACGATTTTAATGCTGTCTTTTCAGAATAACAAATAGTTACTCATCGTATTTCCATGTATCGCCCAGGCCTATTAGTGGCATGTAACCTTTAGGGTTAGGGATAGTGTTAAGGATAGGGTTAGGTTAGGGTTAGGGTAAGTGCTATGACTTAAGTTATGGTTATGTTTTGGGTTAGGGTTTATATTAGGATTAGGGCTAAGTAGGTCAGGGTTAAAGTGAAGTTTACAGTTACGGTGAAGGTAAGGGCTAGGGTTTATAACTCAGTTCTTGGGTTTTCACACTAATGAACCTACAGATTATTGACACATGTGTTCAAAATGTTTACTCTTCTAACACTCATTACTATTCACATTGGAAGTATAACTTACAGTAACCATGGTAACTACTTACTGTGTCTTTTTCTGGGTTGCACACTTTGACATATAGTATATGGTCTAGTAACCAGTCTATAGGCTTCTCTTTGTGGAACATTAAAAAGAACTCCACTACTAGATTTAAATCACTAGATTTAAAAAGTTTTCCTGCAACAAATAAAATCAGAAATGAACAAAATTATTATACACTTTACATTATGGTATAACTACATGTAACTACATAACAAATAATTATCAGTGTTTCAGAGAAGTGCAGGAGCAACAACTTTAATCCTTTAGTTGATAAGAATTCTGTAATCTTACTGGTCAAACACCACTTGGATAAAAATCGGTATTACCTGCATACTCCTCATCAATATAAGCAGTCCGAACACGCACGCATCTGCGTAACATAACTTGCGCGATATCCCAAGACTCACGCTCATGCTTCATGCGCGGCATGGCTGCACTGTTAGAAAGCAAGGAAGAAACTGGACTACTTTTCAGTAGATTATCAAACTAAATTCCTTCAGCAAAGTTTATGAAGTTGACTATAAATAACATACAAAATACCATTAGGGGCTATACCTGACAGTATTGCAAAAAAAATTCACCCCAAAGAAAAAACACCCAAGACTATCCACTGTCACATATCCAAAAAACAATGTTAATCTTCATTACTATACCAGGCAAAATATCACAATAAACATGGCAGAGCCCTTAAATTTCTAGCCAAATTTTGCAAAAAAAGGATTGTCCCCCGAGTCTCAATTTGAGTAAATTCTATACATTCTATACCATAATGGTAGACATGAACATTACAAAATCAAATTGAAGAATGTCATTAATATTTTGTTATTGTAACAGTGTTAGTCTTGCATTCAACTGATGATTAGATTGCACCAGACAAAAGTCACCCCGAGAGATTTTTCTAACCGCAAATCTGAGCAATAGACACTGAATTATGGCTTCAATAATATGTTTCAAAAGACAAACTTGCCGACTAATGCATCAGCCATCTTAACTTCTATATAGAATGCATGGCAGCATACATGCATATATCTATTCCACTTATACCGCTAAATAAATAATTTTTTGTCAAAAATGCACTACATAAGTGATAAGCAAAGCTAAGAATTGTATATTTGCTGAGATTAGTATGCAAATTTCACTGCAAAATTGATTTATTCCAAAGGTCTTCCTCTTTTGTAGAGGCGGTGTTCCAAACGGTTAACTTAATTATGACACATCATCAAGTATTAGTTGTAGCTAGTTGTATTGGGTGAACAAGAAATTTCAAGCCGGGTCACAAGTTATTTTTACTTTCCATTAAAATCATGTTACAACATGACTAGCATGTGACCATTCCAGTCAGCCCAGACAATGAATCTTTCTTTCATCATCTGTAAATTATGAAATACTCGTCTGTGACTGGGTCACGTCATAGGCTGATCATGTCTAATTAAGTGCCTCTAATCCAATCTCTGCAAGACCACATTTCATCACTGAATCAAGTTTACTCATGAACTGTTATATAAGCAGAGCTAGAAATTAAAGCTGTGGGCTTGTTTATATAATTATACATGGTAACTGTACAAAAAGCACCAAGTAACTAGCTAGCTAGCTCATACATCTGACTGCTACCATTGCTACATTAGGCCTAAAAAAGAAGTTTATAATGCCCTTTTCTGATTGACCTAAAAATCTGAAAAAATAGGGTCACTCTTTTTTTCCATATTTGAATTTTTATATATATTTGGTATAAAATTGGCAAATGTTTTGTAGTTAGTATCATACTCTTGATATACTCAGAAAACTAGCCTGACAAACTTTATATGTCATTGTATTTTTTGATAAACTTGCTTTTTTGAAGTGTATCTGGCAAAATATTTTGATTACAAAAAGAGAAAAAGACAAGAAAAGATACCTATTGACCGACCGAGATTTTGGAACAATACAAACTTTTTTATACCTGACTGTGATCATGTCATAATCAGACAATTATGACAGGATGATAAATAAACAAAATAGGCTATCCCATTTAAAATCAACACTCCCCCTGTGAAAGATTTTGGAATATATTCCACAGAAGGAGTATGAATTTCAAATGGAATGAACACATCAGGCAGCTCCATTTGAATTTCATACACCTTTCAGAAAGATTCAATCTGAATCTTTCCTAGAGGGAGGATGTCATTCAAATAAAGATGGTAAATGTGTTCATTACATTTGAAATTTATACTCCCTCTGTGGCAGATATTTCCAAAATCTTTCACAGGGGTAGTGTGGATTTTAAATGGGATAGCCCATTGGCATGCTGTGGTTGTGACTGTCTGGACCTGTAGTTGCCCGGCCACACACATACATCTTCCTTACCTATAAATCCTAATTGTGAAAATTCTAGTAGTAGCCAGTCTTTACTGTGTTGTTGCAAGGCAAAATTTTTCATAGTTGTCAGATACCCAGGCACTGCTACAATGTCATCTTCAAGCTGCAGGAAAGAAGAAAATGATGCAAAGAAGACGATAATTATCTTGATCAACTACTTGGATGTCTTTGATCTAAAAAGAACTGAAACAGCAAAATGAAATGTTAGCTGAAGAATTGCACTGCCTGGAGTGAATTTATTGAGGGCGCCATGTTGTCAGACGAATAGCATACCTGATGATGATATCTTAAACCGCATCAATGGAAAGAAAAAATGATTTGATGTGATTCAGCACACTCTTCAATGTAATATCTGTATGTTTCAACAATCATACAATATCAGGATTGTGTCATATAGGGTTAAGTCTTTGATTCTGCTACAAGAGTTTCATTTTACAGTGAGTGAAAATTCATTATAATTAACTGCTTTTCCATTACTGTTTTTTAACACATCTGATAAGTGATTTATCCAAATCAACATTTGACCCAAACCGGTAACATATTTTCACAAATAATATCCAGCTCACCACTCAGTATTAAATTACATGACCAATTTATTAAAAAGTGTCACCAGATTTTGGCCCAAATTGCCATAGTTTTAACTTCTAAAATTTTGGTGCACAAGCTTCTACCTGAAATTGATAATAATGATAAAGAAAATAATGCAGTTACAGTCAGTCCCTGTTTCAAAGTGTTCATTAGTATTCCCTCACTAGGCCTGACGTGCTATCTCTACCAAGAAGTGGACATCAATCATTTACGGATGATGCGGACACAGTGAAGAAACTAAAAAAAGTGGAGGATCTTATCATGAAAAGGTTATGCGCCTACTGCCCATTATAGCGCCACCTGTAAAAATTAAACATACTTATGAGACCATTTTGGATCATAATGTACATAAGGACCAGTGATTACACTGACAAAATTTCATCAATATAGCTCTTTTCCTTCTGGGTGATGTCAAAAACTTTTGGACACCCCCTCGTACAAGCAATATTAGAGGCCCTGTGTAAAGTAATATCAATATATTATATATATACTAGCGGGACACCCACGCTTCGCGCGGGTCCCCGCTAGATGAGTAGACGGAAGCGTTCACTCAAACAGGAGGAATTACTGTACAGGTAGAAAATTCCTCAGTCCTTCCGAATCCTTACGATTTTTATCATCTTGGTAATCTCGTAACCCCATCCCGTTAAACCACAACCCCGTACCTGTAATCCATCCAAAGTAGGCCTACCTTTTTATGTCCTTCTTTCTTTTCTTTTCCCCTCTCGCGTACCCTTACGATATTTATGTCTTCGTGAGGCCTAATCCCGTTATCCCATATCCCGTACACCATAACCCCGAGCGCAAGTTGGCTATGCGCACGCCGCACCCGTGCGTGCAAGTCAAGTGGCGCGCATCGTCTACCAGCGCGGTTTATGCTAGACATGTGGACGCGTTGGTTGGCATAGGCCGTAAAGAAACAACCGCTATAAATTTGCCCGAAACCCCCACTTTTTACTGATTTTGAGGCCAATTCTTGACCGTTTTCAACCAAATAAATTTTAAACACATTGTCGTATATTCCTCGATCTCCCGTATGAATTTGGCGACATTTGGATCGAAACTGACGGCGCTTTTACGTGGACCCACATACACACAACATTAGCCTATTTATAGTAAGATAAAGTTGAGGAGAAATGTTAGTGACGCTGTTAGCAATAGTTATCAAATAAGGTTGATGTTGAAGATGACAATCCGCTGCCGTAGTGCATGTTAGTAACCACTGGTTACTGGTTCAAGCCTGGGCTCATACACCTGTTCCGAATTATGATATACCATAGGCTTTGTGTTGTGATAATTTCCATCAGTGGTTCAGTATCAAAGAAAGCATGAGCAAGTTGACCTAGCAAAGGTCATATTTTAAGATGTACTACCCTAGCGATAGTAGCGAATGATGATGACCATCAACATTGTACCAAGTAAAATATTAAACACATTACATCATCAACAAAGCAAAACTTGACAAGAGAAAACAATAGTCTCTAAAATATCCATTGGTCATTAATTAAAACTGCTGCAAAACAGCCCATTTTCTATCTTCTCTCGTTGAGTCAGAAGAGTTATTACAACCAGGGATATGAGTACCCGCCATGGTGAGTACACCATCCCATAAACTATCAGTTGCAGCACTACAGGGGTGGCGCAATATTTTTGTGCCCCCCCACCAAAAAAAAAACCCAAAATCACTTTTTGAGTCAATTTTGTGCAAAATTTGAAATGTGTTGATTTGACCCACCCCCCCACCTAAAATTCACTTTGCCACCCCCCCACCTAAAATTCACTTTGCCCCCCAAAAAAAAAACAAAATTCCAGGTGCTGCCACTGAAAGTACCCCAGGTACCTTGGGGTTGGGTGCAGATGTCAGAATAGAATTGTTGCCTTTCTCTTTATGGACAACTTGCACACTTTACGTGCACAGAGCTAAAGATGACTCTTCTGTATACAGAACCAACAGCTTTATGCAACTTCGGTAATCACGAGATGCAGCACATGCACATACACTACATATAAACGCATCCCAAAAAGAAAGTATCCAGTTTGATTTTGGTCCATAAATCAAAGATGGGGTCTTAAATCAAGACCTACCATAAGTATGTTACAGATGAGTTTATTCCGCACAGTTTATTACCTCATTTGTCCAAATCGATGCAGAATTGATGACACAATGACTTTTTGAAGGCAATCACCTCAATTTTAAAAGTTGCAGTAAATTCTTATTGATTTGATCCTGCTACTCAATATGGGTAGAGATAGATCAAGAGCACTTGCCGCAGATGTCAATTGATGCAACAGGAGGACATACCAGATATTGACTGTGAAGTGTGAAGGGTAAAACATTGAGGAAGGAGTAAAGAGTATCTGTATTGAATAAAACACATGAAGTGAAGTCAAACAGTCTTAGACCGTCTCTGTTATTGTGTACCTTTATGAAGAACCTTGAGAAGCAGGAAAACCACATCAATAGGGATTATTGCAACTTTTAAAATTGGGGCGACTGCATTTAAAAGATCACTGTGTTATCAATTCTGCATCGATTTGGACAAATGAGATAGCAAACTGTGCGGAATAAATTCATCTGTAACATACGTTTGGTAGGTCTTGATTTAAGACCCCATCTTTGATTTATGGGCCAAAATCAAACTGGATACTTTCTTTTTGGGATGCGTTTAGTTGCAAATGCTAAGCAGTGTAGAAATTCTACAATTACAATTTGTACTGCTGCATAAATCAGAAAAATAAATCCCAACCAAGAAAGCTCACAAATAACTGAACATAAATTGCAGGATTTCTGACCATAGAGGAATATAATTATATTATTATTATATTTTTGGCAGAGGAAGCTATTTCTCACCCAAGGCAAGACCAAGGTTCAAACTCTCACAGATAGCATTATTCTGCTGGTTGATAATGCAGCGCATTATACCACTCGGTCATCTCGCCCACCCTAGTTATTGATTGGCATCTAACAGAGCAAGAGAATGAGATTCACAGGGGGAGTATGAATTTCAAATGGAATGGACACATTAGGCAGCTACATTTGAATTCCATACACCCTCTGCAAAAGATTCAAACAGAAGCTTCCAAATTTCAAAATAGAGTTGGTTTATGCTTATTCCATTTGAAATTCATACTCCCCCTATGGAAGAAATTTCCAAAATCTTACACAGGGGGAGTGTAGACTTAAGATGGAACAGCCCAATGTAATCAATAATAAAATCTTGTAAGAAGAGATGAGAAGATAAAACTAATAGTCTCTAAAATAATTCTTCCTCATTACCATACCATAGCAAAAGCACCGTCGGCAACGTTGGATATTTATCACATTGGCTCAAGCTTTAATAGGCCTCTAAATGACCCATTGCCGTAGGCAGGATTAACCAAATCAATCTTATGAATATTGAAGACAATATTATCAGGTATACCTCTTATCTCATTTTTACATTTTTCACTCCTCCAGTTTGAAGCTGAAGGCATCGACATTTTAATTAGTTGTAAGGAAAAACAGTTATCTTGCGGCTAACATCTTTTAAAATAATTTAATCATTTAACATGTGACCAAGCCTCAAAATCCTTTTTTTTTCAGGGATTACTTTTGAAGAAAAAATCACTCCTGTAATGAAACTTTTGGCCTTTAAAAAATGTTTATTTCCTGCCAAGCCAAGTCAAATTTCCCTCTTTCAGGGCAGAATTTCCCTCTGTTCCTTATGTATTTCTTTATCTAGAGAGGCTAAATTTCCCTCCAATATGCAAAATTTCCCGGCAAGGCGCTTGCCATATTGCACACTTTTTCCCACCATGCGCGGCGGCCCGGCAGGCGCCGACCGGACTACTTTCATAATTTCAGGGGCTATATACACCCATATTCTTCATTTATTTTGGACCCGCATGTGATTTTTTGACACTTACAAACAAGCCTAAATATTAAGTATACATGGACCAGGAGCTAAATTTGAGCTCCTGGTCCAAAAGTTGGCTCCTGGCCTATAGTTTATAGTGTAAAACATAGGACACACCATGAGCCAAAACTTGGCATCCATGGGTTAAAAAAAGCCCCACTCCTGCTTAATATAAGCCTTGCTTACAAAATTTAAGAAACATTTATTAGGCAAAAATTTGTCTCAAAGCTTGCGCGCGCGTTTGTAAAATCCCACGATTTGACAAAAACAAATGCGGACATTTTTTTATTTCAAAAAAAAATTTAATTTATAGTTTTTTCCAGAAAAAATCGGCGAAAATCAGACTTTTTTCTCAAAATACCATGAAAAAAAGTCGCATTTCGCATTTGTTTTTTAATTTCTCGTGAGCTTTGAGACAAACTTTTTTTTTTTGGCCTTATGTGAACTAAATTGCAAAAGCAATACATTGAAATTTCTTCAGCTTGTCAAAACTTTGTACATAAAAATAGTTTTAAAAAAAAAAAAATTATTTAACAGATTGAAACAAATCTTCCATTTCACACTTCCATTCTGATTCAAGGAGTCATCATATTTTCTATCCTCCCCAAAGTCTCTAAATTGTTTACACATAAGACAGCAGCACTAGCAAGTAAGAAATTCAGCTCCATGGCTCCACAGCATCGCTGAATGTAACTTGATATTGCAGGTATCACAGACTAAGCTTAGCATCCTGTTGCTCTATCTCCTCCCTACATCCACTGTACATACAAATGAAGAAAGATGCATCACCTTATTCAGCTTAACACCTCACCAATGGCAATGACATAGAACCACTGGGGGCACAAGAGGGCAATAGAAAGAATCATGGCTTACAAACATCCATGCATGAAGCAAAAATATCCTTACATGTATATATCCTGCATTTATATCATCTCTTTCATGTGTTTATGTTAGGAAGCTAACTGGGAGCCATCCAGTTCTAAAAACATGATTTTTCATTTCTTGGCACTCGGTGGACACCCCACCTAATATCCACAAGTAAAATCAACATTGTATTGAAATGGCATGTACAAATTCTGTTTCCTTCAGTGTGGTCCAAAGAAAGATCCAATCCTTCATCACAAATTGTCAAGGACCTGTCAGAAACTATCCAGAAGCTTAATATTCAATATCACTTTATAGTGTCACCAGTGGCTGCGCCGCGGGTGGGTGGGGGCATGGGGAAATGCCCCCAGTCAGAATTCTGCCCCCCCCCAGTAAAAAAAAACAAAAAAATCCAACTTTTTGCAGTAATTTTGCGCAAAATTTGTTAATTTTGTCTCCCCTTAAATTCTCTCCCCCCCCCCCCGGTTATCTTACTGATAACTGAATCAGTTCACTTTCTTAATGACAGCAACCTCCGGCAGCAGAGCAAGGTAGGTTGGTTTTATCGTTCTATGGGTGGTACAAATTGGTACAAATTGAGATTTCGAGGGTGTAAACTTGTCACCCCTGGGCAATTTGAGATATCCAAGGTCAAAGTTTATACAGGGGTCAAAATTAGAAACAGGTCCAATTATGTTCAAACCTATTTCAAATTACTCCTCTCGTCACCAGGATTCTGAAAATATATAGTTTTACCTATTTATGGCTAATATCGTTGTGGAATTATGAGCAAAAAGTTTGAAGGTTAAATAGGGAACTCTACGGGGGTTAAAGAGGAAGCCCCACCAGAGCAGTTCTTCTAGGGTGAACCAAACCTGCCTGGTTATCAAATTAATCAGTGACAAGGTTATCGCTGAATTTTACAGGTGCTAATTGATGCAATAACACCTTTTCCATCTACTGTGATATTTAGTCTGCTGTGATTTTAATAAGCAAATTTATGCTGCATTTTTTGCAATGGAAGAACCTATGCAAAATGTTAGAGTAAATACCAGCCTTCAACCTTAACAATTTCTTTTAAAGCATAAGATTATCTCCACTGAGGTTTACAGGCCTTTACACAGAACTCACTATACAGCGAAGCAAAATCCCTGTGGTTTAGATTTTTATTCACATACACACTTTTCTCTCCTCTTTTTCTGCATTTGATCGTCATTTTCAACATATTTTAATGCATCACTGACTGGCATTTAATGTTGCATGTATGGCATACAGGCAACCAACAAAATCCCAATATCTGTGCACGGCATATAGGCAACCGACACAATCCCAATATCTCTGCACTGCATATAGACTCAATCCCAATATCTCTGCACGGCATATAGGTAACCAACTCAATCCCAATATCTGTGCAAAACAAACCCGGACATGAAGCATGTGCCATGACATTGACTGGCAAAGTGTCACAGACAGCCCCTGGCTATCTGATCTGATTAAGATTACAAATAACAAAATAAATTGCGTTCCAGATTATGGTGTGTATAGACATAATCAAACCACAAAGCTCCACAATGATGGGTTGGATCACCTCCGGTATATAATCCTTATCATAAGATATGTTTTTGAGCAAAATTAAGCTTCATCTTTTCATTACTCCCCATTTAGCATGCTACAATATGTGATGTAATCAAGCAAAATGAGCCGGATGTCAGAAATATTGATTTTGAGATATAGCCAATCATAGTATTAAACTTCCTTTGTATTGTTCTGAGCAACACTAAAATGGCCATATCTCTGGAACCATAAGTACGAGGGCCGGTCAAAAAGTTCGTAGAACTCGGTATGCTACTTTGTCACACGGTATTGAATTTGGTCTCATTTGAAAGCTTGTTCCTTCAAAACATTACTGCAAAGATTTTATATTTTTGCATCACTGTATATGGGCAGGACACTCTTCAGAGGAAGCCTACCTCCATGAATTCACAGGTACTACCAGAAGTGAATACATGGTCATCATGGAAATTACTCCCGACGGTGGTGAAAACTCAAATAAACTTTAACAATGTGGAGTTGTTGTAAATGGTAATGAAGTCCTTGGTATTCAACAGCAACGAAATGGTTCTTAGAGATCAAGAATGGAATGAGCGTCCTTGAAGATCATCCAAGGTCCAAAAGACTTGCTGCGTCACCACTAATGATATAATGGCGCTGGTACAGTGGCATTGATAATGAATAAAGAATGAGGTAGCCACAAAATATGACAACTCTGATGAATGGGTTTTCAATATTAATCCATTAACATTTGGGTATTCCAGGGTGTCTTCTAGATGGGGTCCCGGAATCTTCATGCACAAAATTGATACCAGTTGACATATTCAGTTCCACACCTTCTATATACTTAGAATGAGGACCAAGGCAAGTTTAATCTATATGTGGCTAAAGGTGATAAGACATACATTAATCACTGGAATTATGAGTGAAATAGTGGAAGCACCTGGAGCTCACGCCCCTAAGAAGATCATCACTCGGTCACCGTAGTGCAAGTTCTTCATCGCT
Organism: Amphiura filiformis; assembly: GCF_039555335.1. Taxonomy (NCBI): domain Eukaryota; kingdom Metazoa; phylum Echinodermata; class Ophiuroidea; order Amphilepidida; family Amphiuridae; genus Amphiura; species Amphiura filiformis. The sequence continues at coordinate 32,435,575 of NC_092636.1, read as the reverse complement.
GTTTCTGAGATCCAGGGATAGTCTTGATGACAGATCATTTGCCAAATGAAAGTACAATCATAGGCATATATCATACAATTTCGATAGCAAAATTGAGGCAAACCATCATGTGAAGAAGGTTGATGGTAGGAATGTGGCTGTTCTCGGATTGTGTCCTGTACGCTATTCTTAGTTTGTCAAGCTGTCATTCACGACAGAGGGGTCAGTTAATTAAAGTGACCATATTGTGGTTCAGGCATGACCTCCAGTTAGTGAAACCTATTTTAGAATTTTAAGTCCTACCTTCATAATATCAGGTTTGCTGGTGATCAATGCTGGTGAGCCTTCACCGAAGAGTGGCTCAAGGAGCTTTCGGAAGACTTCCATTTTGTTGACATAGAAGGTTTCAAGAAAATTTGCGACGGGTGCATTAAGGTTTGTAATGACCATGCTCAAGAGAGAGATAGAAATAATTTGGCTAGTACTCTTTCAAGTACCTTGTTCTACGAACTTATTGACCGCCCCTCGTATAATTTACGATGGGAATTTCATCAAAATAAAATTGGATTTTGATTTTGATTGACAGACTCATTTAGCTTCATTGCATCATATATATGCCTGAGACTAGTTACTTGTATTAGTCACAAAAATGCTCCTTTTCACACAGGTTGAATTTTTTGTCACACATGTGAACAGAATAATTCTTCAATGCCTGGCCCCACGACTCTTCAACATGGTGGATATCATGTGCTCACCAAGTAACAATTTATCTCAAATTCAGAATTCACCAAATCTTAAGGGCCTCTATATTTGTGTTTACACACTACGTGCTTTGAATCCTAAAATAAGTAAAAACAAATGAGTGGTGATGAACAACAGCACCTTGTAAACAGCATCCATATCTTTGAGCTGAGGGAAATACAGGGTGTCCCAGAATGATTTATACCATGTTTGAACAAAATATAAAAAATATATAGTCAACAGTGTATCTAATTTTAATAAGTGCAATACAATGACAAATAATGAGTTGGAGATCTTTTCAATGTAAATAGCTACTTGTTAAAGTAGAGGACATATTTTAGCTCCAATAAATGGTGTGTATGTACAGTAACTGGTGCACATTTGTTATAGTATTAAGCAAATTCCTTCAGCGGTGTCTGATGTGTTTTTCCTGATAATCACATAAAAAGAATAGGTCACACGTTGCTATGCAACTTGATCAGCGAATGAGGTACCGATGTGATGATGGCATGATCCAATTAGCCAATCAGAACCGCACTTCCATGCTTATGCTATAAACAGCGCCAAATCGACAGACCACTGAAGAACTTTGCCAAAAACTATAGCTTATGTATGCCATGTCTGTTCACCTACAACCACTAATCCCAAAAAATACAACTTATGGGAAAACTTCTTTCAGCTGTTTTAGTCACGTTTTAAAGAAGTACACAGCATTCATTAGCCATTTTGAATTCACACTTTTGAAAACAGTCACAAGACACCTTTCAAAATATTAAAAGATTCACAAAACAATACCATTTCCATATGAGCCTAATCCTAGCATCTCTCTCCTTAGGTTCATCACTCATACACTCTTAACTTTGACAAGTATGACAATTTGGAAGGGACATAACAGATTTCTCTTCAACATGAACAGATTTGATTAGATTGCCTTGTTATTTTAAAACATGAACAGGTTCTTGTCAAAAATGACCAAAAAAAAAACAAACAAAATTTGAATAGTTTGTCTTCCGAGGGGGTATAACAGAACCTTTTCAAATTGAAATTGACAATCCTGTCAAATCATGAGTTGGGAGATCTTTTCAATGTAAATAGCTACTTGTTAAAATAAAACAGAAACTATTCATTGTTTCAAAGTGATAATATACCTAATCAAAATGAACAATATCTCATCAAAACGAATAATTCAGGATCAAAAATAAATTCTATTCAGAAAATGAATAGTGTGAAATTAGAGTGTATGCTACTTTTCCGTTTCACACCATGGACATAACACCTCTTCAGACACCCTTGCCCTGCACTAACATGACATCTAACCATCACTGACTTGAACCCTGTCATATGGTACCCATCAAGCTATATATCTAGTCATTTACTTGAACATGTGAGAGGCGCCTTGCAACCAACTGGAAAGTGCTGTCATATAGATATGTTGGCATTGGGATATTCCATTTAAAATCCACACTACCCCTGTGGAAGATTTTGGAAATATCTTCCACATGGGGAGGATGAATTTCAAATGGAATTAACACATTAGCAGCTCCATTTGAAACTCATTCTGTCTCAGGGGAAGATTCAAGTTGAATCTTTCTCAGAGGGTGTATGAAATTCAAATGGCGCTGCCTTATGTGCTCATTCCATTTGACATTCATACTCCCCCGGTGGCAGATATTTCCAAAATCTTCCACAGGGGTAGTGGGGATTCTAAATAAAATAGCTAATGCCAAGTCAACCCTACTAACATATTATTATAAACCTGTGAATATGAACTTCATTTAATTACAAAGGACATTTCAATTCATTGCTACAAAAGGACATTTTCTATATACTGAAATCAATAAACTGCAACAGCAACAGGGTGACAGTTTGGGTCAGAAAAACCTATGTCAGCTGAGGTCATGTTTGGGCTTCAACTCTTCAGACCTCACTCTATGTCATGTAACCACTAGTTGACATCACTGTGTTATACCGCACTTATCAAGCCATGACTGCATGGGTCAGCTGAGGTCATGTTTGGGCTATAACTCTTCAGACCTCACTCTATGGGTAGGTAACCATCAGTTGACATCACTGTGTCATACCGCACTTATCAAGCCATCACTGCATGGGTCAGCTGAGGTCATGTTTGGGCTACAACTCTTCAGACCTCACTCTATGTCGTGTAACCACCTGTTGACATCACTGTGTCATACCGCACTTATCAAGCCATCACTGCATGGGTCAGCTGAGGTCATGTTTGGGCTACAACTCTTCAGACCTCACTCTATGTCGTGTAACCACCTGTTGACATCACTGTGTCATACCGCACTTATCAAGCCATCACTGCATGGGTCAGCTGAGGTCATGTTTGGGCTACAACTCTTCAGACCTCACTCTATGGGTAGGTAACCATCAGTTGACGTCACTGTGTCATACCGCACTCATCAAGCCATCACTGCATGGGTCAGCTGAGGTCATGTTTGGGCTATAACTCTTCAGACCTCACTCTATGTTGTGTAACCACCAGTTGACATCACTGTGTCATACCGCACTTATCAAGCCATCACTGCATGTGTCAGCTAGGTCATGTTTGGGCTACAACTCTTCAGACCTCACTCTATGGGTAGGTAACCACCAGTTGACATCACTGTGTCATACCGCACTTATCAAGCCATCACTGCATGGGTCAGCTGAGGTCATGTTTGGGCTACAACTCTTCTGACCTCACTCTATGTTGTGTAACCACCAGTTGACATCACTGTGTCATACCGCACTTATCAAGCCATCACTGCATGTGTCAGCTGAGGTCATGTTTGGGCTACAACTCTTCAGACCTCACGCTATGGGTAGGTAACCACCAGTTGACATCACTGTGTCATACCGCACTTATCAAGCCATCACTGCATGGGTCAGCTGAGGTCATGTTTGGGCTACAACTCTTCAGACCTCACTCTATGGGTAGGTAACCATCAGCTGACATCACTGTGTCATACCGCACTTATCAAGCCATCACTGCATGGGTCAGCTGAGGTCATGTTTGGGCTACAACTCTTCAGACCTCACTCTATGGGTAGGTAACCATCAGCTGACATCACTGTGTCATACCGCACTTATCAAGCCATCACTGCATGGGTCAGCTGAGGTCATGTTTGGGCTACAACTCTTCAGACCTCACTCTATGGGTAGGTAACCATCAGCTGACATCACTGTGTCATACCGCACTTATCAAGCCATCACTGCATGGGTCAGCTGAGGTCATGTTTGGGCTACAACTCTTCAGACCTCACTCTATGGGTAGGTAACCATCAGCTGACGTCACTGTGTCATACCGCACTTATCAAGCCATCACTGCATGGGTCAGCTGAGGTCATGTTTGGGCTACAACTCTTCAGACCTCACTCTATGGGTAGGTAACCATCAGCTGACGTCACTGTGTCATACCGCACTCATCAAGCTATCACTGCATGGGTCAGCTGAGGTCATGTTTGGGCTACAACTCTTCAGACCTCACTCTATGTGTAGGTAACCATCATCTGACATCACTGTGTCATACTGCACTTATCAAGCCATCACTGCATGGGTCAGCTGAGGTCATGTTTGGGCTACAACTCTTCAGACCTCACTCTATGTGTAGGTAACCATCAGCTGACATCACTGTGTCATACCGCACTTATCAAGCCATCACTGCATGGGTCAGCTGAGGTCATGTTTGGGCTACAACTCTTCAGACCTCACTCTATGTGTAGGTAACCATCAGCTGACATCACTGTGTCATACTGCACTTATCAAGCCATCACTGCATGGGTCAGCTGAGGTCATGTTTGGGCTACAACTCTTCAGACCTCACTCTATGTGTAGGTAACCATCAGCTGACATCACTGTGTCATACCGCACTTATCAAGCCATCACTGCATGGGTCAGCTGAGGTCATGTTTGGGCTACAACTCTTCAGACCTCACTCTATGTGTAGGTAACCATCAGCTGACATCACTGTGTCATACCGCACTTATCAAGCCATCACTGCATGGGTCAGCTGAGGTCATGTTTGGGCTACAACTCTTCAGACCTCACTCTATGGGTAGGTAACCATCAGCTGACGTCACTGTGTCATACCGCACTCATCAAGCTATCACTGCATGGGTCAGCTGAGGTCATGTTTGGGCTACAACTCTTCAGACCTCACTCTATGTGTAGGTAACCATCAGCTGACATCACTGTGTCATACTGCACTTATCAAGCCATCACTGCATGGGTCAGCTGAGGTCATGTTTGGGCTACAACTCTTCAGACCTCACTCTATGTGTAGGTAACCATCAGCTGACATCACTGTGTCATACCGCACTTATCAAGCCATCACTGCATGGGTCAGCTGAGGTCATGTTTGGGCTACAACTCTTCAGACCTCACTCTATGTGTAGGTAACCATCAGCTGACATCACTGTGTCATACTGCACTTATCAAGCCATCACTGCATGGGTCAGCTGAGGTCATGTTTGGGCTACAACTCTTCAGACCTCACTCTATGTGTAGGTAACCATCAGCTGACATCACTGTGTCATACCGCACTTATCAAGCCATCACTGCATGGGTCAGCTGAGGTCATGTTTGGGCTACAACTCTTCAGACCTCACTCTATGGGTAGGTAACCATCAGCTGACATCACTGTGTCATACTGCACTTATCAAGCCATCACTGCATGTGTCAGCTGAGGTCATGTTTGGGCTACAACTCTTCAGACCTCACTCTATGGGTAGGTAACCATCAGCTGACATCACTGTGTCATACTGCACTTATCAAGCCATCACTGCATGGGTCAGCTGAGGTCATGTTTGGGCTACAACTCTTCAGACCTCACTCTATGTGTAGGTAACCACCAGTTGACATCACTGTGTCATACCGCACTTATCAAGCCATCACTGCATGGGTCAGCTGAGGTCATGTTTGGGCTACAACTCTTCAGACCTCACTCTATGTGTAGGTAACCACCAGTTGACATCACTGTGTCATACCGCACTTATCAAGCCATCACTGCATGGGTCAGCTGAGGTCATGTTTGGGCTACAACTCTTCAGACCTCACTCTATGTGTAGGTAACCACCAGTTGACATCACTGTGTCATACCGCACTTATCAAGCCATCACTGCATGGGTCAGCTGAGGTCATGTTTGGGCTACAACTCTTCAGACCTCACTCTATGTGTAGGTAACCACCAGTTGACATCACTGTGTCATACCGCACTTATCAAGCCATCACTGCATTCATTTACATGCAGAAGTGAGAGGCTACTTACAACAGAGTGCAAAGTGCTGTCATATAGACATTTTTGCCTCACTTTCCGTTCATCCTACTGACTTAATCATCCAAACCCCTTCATACCTCTTTAAGACAACTACACTCAATTCTACATGGCATATAACCATCACTTGATAACACCATGTCATATGGCACTCATCAAGCCATCATTGCTTTCATTTACTTGAACATATGAGAGGCTATTTGCAACCAACTGGAAAATAACACTAAATAAAACATTTGAGGGTTAATCTAACAGTCAATGTCATATTGCATTCAGTCAAAATGCAAGCTAGCAAAGCTAACACCATAGACAATATTGGACTATAAGAACCTTTATATCTGATCATACAGAAGCTGTTTGACCAGTGTCAATTTGAAATGGCAGTATCCAATAAATAACATCTGAAAACCAGCACATAAAACCATGGAAGATTTTTCAATCTACAGCTTTGAAATAACCATGTTTTAAAGTGGGCAAACTGTATGATAAAGTATCATCCCAATTGTTTCCTCTATCTCTCATCACAGTTTCTACAGAGAAAAACCTAGAAACATTTTAACTCACTGAAAGATAACAATAAAGTTCACATTTCTCAAGCCCCAGATTTTCCAACAAACTAAAAATGCATTGAGATTCCTTCGACATGTTGTGCTCTTGGAGTTTTGTCGAATAAGTGCCATGCATGCATCACAAAAGATGGCATTTTTATTCTGTAGAGCTCCCAGAGAATGTTGAAGTAATCTCAATTTTGCCAAATAAGAGTATTGATGGCCAAATCTCTGGAGATGACCAAGTTAATTAACGAGAGTAATCAAATGCTCATCAAGTATATAGACCGCAAAGCTTCCCCATCACCACGCATGTCTTATTCAACATGTCTCATTTGTGCTCATTAATGGTAGGCAATGTTACATCCCAATGGGAATTTGAATAAGGCATTTGGGTGACTACTGTTGATTTCAGTGAATCATAGGGAGCAGGGCTGTCAATTTTTTGGAATTGCTTGGCGTGAGACACTGTCGAACAGAGGCGTACCGGGACAGAATTCTTGCCGACTACAATGTTAATTTTGACCCATGATTATTTGAGCCAGTGTTCAAGAATCTAAAAAGTTTGGGGGGGGAGTAGGGTCAACAAATTATTCTTACGATGAGTGAGATTTTACTCATTTGACAGCTCTTTGCGTAAGATTTACTACCTAGGCGTGAGATAATACTACTTTGGCATGAGACCGTGAGAAAGTGACCATATACGCTCACCCAATGCGTGAGAGTTGACAGCCCTGATAGGGAGTCATTACATCTAATGATCCTGGGCATTTTCCTTGACTGGTGACAGATGACCTATAGGGGGTTAGTGGGGTAATTCTGGCCCTAGGGTAATTCCATGCTTTTTTGCCTTAAACCCAGTTATAACCGTACATGCCTCATGGCATATCAGTGGTTGTTGCTCGTTTACACTGCCACTACTCCTGGCAGCGCCTACCACTACTCCTGGAAGCGCCTACCACTACTCCTAGCAACTTACACCGCCCAAGTTCCGCCGGGCGTACGTACGACAATGAGAACACAGCTATATGCCGTAGTTATAATGACCTTGAATTGATACTAAGCATTACAACTGGGTTAAAAGCAAAGGGGCCGGAATTACCCCAGGGCCAGAGGGCTGGGATTACCCCCAGGACCAGAGGGCCAGAATTACCCCAGGGCCAGAATTACCCCCTCCCCATAGGCCTACTAAATGAATGTAATTTTGTTTGCCCTAAGGCTACACATGTTTGTAAACACACACATCTTACAAAAACCATATAACTTTATACTACAAAATTAAGTATGAGCATTAATTGATAACAATTATGCTTGAAATTCATTTTAAGGCCACTCATTTAAACTTGCACTTTTTGAAGGGCATAGGGCACGTTCTGAACTTCACATTTTATCCTGAACATGATTTATCTCCCATTTTGGGAACAATTGTAATATCAGTAATTTTTAATATGCATCATCAGAATTGAGCTGGCTAGACCCCACGCTCATAGTTCTTGTCCCTGCTTGAAGCCTATTTAATCTCTAGTTTTATTTCACAGTTCAAATTTTGACATTTCTATCTATCTATATAAGATACAAATACAATGCCAACCCACAGCAATCCCCCGCATCGCAACCTTGTTTTTTGCCGAGCATGTTCGATTTGCACGGCGCCATATCTCTTCCTGACTGTTATTGACTGAACCCAATGAAAACATTGGTAAAATTAAAGTTACACATTACACATGATTGTTGTAATATGGTATCATCCTCGCACACACAAATACACCAAGACATAGATTGAGTAGTATGCTATGCAACGAGGCTCAGTTCTGCTATATGATGTATGTCTGTTATACCATAAGGCTGGGTCGGATGTGGGATGACTTCCACGCTATTAGCTTGCGATATGCCTGGTATACTTGAGTAGAAATTTTCATGAGGTAATTTTTCGCCCTTGGCCTATTTGGAAAAGTTTCATTCATTTTTAAATTTGCCATTCTATGCTTCATTACATTCCACGCTTCTATACACAAAAGGAATATATATAAACATTGTTATTAATTCATCTGTAGTCATTTATTTTATTTATAACATTTGGCCAAAGCCATGCATGCATAGCCCAATGGTGCTCAGAGGTTACAAAGTTAAAGGGATGCCAACCGAATATGAAAGGGACAGGGATAGGGGAAGAGGTACGATTTTAGATGCAGGAGGAAAACCAGAGTACCAGGAGAAGAACCTGCAAGGACAAGCATGGATTGGCAACCAAACTCACATGTGGCATAGAAGGGAATTGAACTCAGGCCACAGTTGTGAGTAAACTCACATGTGGTATTGCATAGCAGGGAATTGAACCCAGGCCTCAGTGGTGAGAAGTGAGTGAGAAGACCACTGCACTATAAACCCATCACGGTAGCTACTTGGTACACAAAAAGTATGAAAATACTTCATAATCCTTCTGAAGTTGGATTGGACCTTTTTACCTCACCATAATGCTACACAGGAGCTCGCAGGTATTCATATCATAATTTTGATGAGTGTGTAATTAGCTTAATTACCCCATATATGCACATATGAATATTTATGTGTCACCAAAATGACAATCATTTGCAGAGAAGATTGGTGATTGGGCTTGGTGGTACTACCGAAATGGTGGGGGACTGCATGTACGTGACATGTTTTAATCAGATAACATCATGGTCATTTCACAAGTTCATAGTTTGCTTTATGATCCAAAATCAGCAGACATTTTTTATTGGGTATGGGATTCCCATGAGGTGAGTTTTCAATTGGCAGGGTTTGTTTAAAAAAACCAATAAATAATGATTTTAAAAAGGTCTACATGATTAGACTACTTACTTTGCAACAGTTTAAGATTGGAACTGGAAAGTCAATAATTATTACTGTCAAGCACCTTGCCCAAAGCTAACGTGATAGTTAACAGTAAATATCATATTGTAACTTTTACCAATATGAAGTGACAGGGAGAAATAATATATATTACTGATGCTGTTTAAAATACATCTTTTATAAAGGTCAATGCTAGACAAAAATAGTACGTGGTATCACTTCCCTACAGCAAACTGCCATTGATTTGTACTTGCTCAAATGGAAAATTTCTGTCAGTACTGCTATAGGAAAGAGTGTTCAATCACCAAAACTAAAACTATAGAGATAACAGGTAGGTCCAAAACTAAAACTAAAAAAACCTATGAATAACAAATATGAGCTAACAGGCAGATAAATATTGGCATTTATATAGCATCTTTCACATGTATCATTTCAAAGCGCTATACATTTATTCCGCTAGAATTGTTCGGATATGTCAGCTGCCATACAATGCCCAAGGCATGCTCATACTTTGGGCAGCCCACAATGGACAATACTCCTAACAGAACCCCATTCCACCCCTGGGTAGAGAGAGGCAAGAGAGGTAAAGCCTATGCATCAAAACAGCACAAATTATTTGCCCACATGAAGTAGTTGTGAAGAGTACAAGAAGTTCACCTTTAACCAAAGACAGAGGGACCTACTTCTTACTACTTCATAAGTCCTTCCTACATCAGAAATTTATAACTTAAAACTCTTAATCCAAGTCATCTTTAAGAAGCTTAGCTCAGAAAAGCTGCCAGGAATATCTACATTGATCATCATGGGACCAATACATTTAACTTGAGTATGGTTAATAAATAAGTTGGGTTCTTCATTTTATAATTAAAGAGGTCAGACGCAAAACTTTATATACCGTATTTCCTCGAATAGTCACCCCCTTCAATTAAACGCCCTCACCACTTTTTCAACCAAGATGTTTCAAAAATGCTAATATTTCTATGCTACCGTAGGTAGTAAGCTTACCAAGGTACACACATGGTAGCTAATGGCGTTAGTAATTGGTTTAAATCTGGTAGTAAACCCGGAAGTGAACCGGAAATCATCGTTCCTAAGTTCATAGTTCGTCATTTCAGCATGAATTTTAACCTTACCTAACAATTTTAACGGGAATTATCATTCTAAAGATGACCTCTAATAAATGCCCCCCTTTTGGAAAATGCAATGCCCCATGGGCAACTATTCAAGGAAATACGGTATCCAAAACAAAGGCTGTCTTGTGTAATTTTGGTAATAATAAAGTTAATATTTTATTACTTCCGTGGTCCAGATACGCGCCGGTGATCGGCGATCGCATAGAATTGTTGAGGTCTTGTGGATGGGGTGCATGAATTTCAACGGGAACAGCTCATTTTGTACCTAAACAACAACTTTGGATCAAAGTCCTTTTGGGCCAATTGTTTTTGCACAAAGTGTTGTTTTCCCATTTCTTCTACTCAACCTAAGTAGACACTCAACCTACGGTCCTCAAGAGTACATTAATGTCACTCCTAATAACTTCTTCACACTTTACCATTCTAAACAATTCACATACACACTTGCTTCACATTCCCACATGGGATTGCAATAATTCACAGAACACATTCCTTGGCTGGGCAACGCATTAATTACTCATAATTCACCGCACGTTTTCCATTCTGTATAACCGGATATGTACAGGTCTGATTTATCAGGCAAACATTCGAGTGCAGAAGAACAAAAAATCACAATACAAGATGAGTAGCTCAAATTTAGTATGCCTGGCCAACATTGAGGGTTTAACTGTCATCAGAAGTGGATCTGTGCAGGTCTTCTGTGAATAATACTGGTTAAAGCTATTCAGTCATTTGTTTATAAGAAATCAAGCATGGAAACTTTTAAAGCAGAACTGTTCATTTTTAACTATTTTAAGGCTTGCTTCCAAGCCAGGTTCCAAGTTGAAATACCGTATTGTTTGTAATAAACGCTCCCCCTCTAATAAACGCCCCTCCAATATTTCCGTGAAAAACTGACAAAAATGCAAACATTTCCAAGTCATATCGTGTAAGTAAGCTTGAAACTTTCATCAGTCATACAGTGACGATCGCTAAATTGCATGGACAAATCCTATTATTCCATCCATTTCATTGCCTAATTATGGTAGAATTTCACCACATTCTTGCTTGATAATGCACTTACGGGAGTAATTTTGTTGTATTTACCACAAACCACTCGATTCCGTGGACAGCGTCATAGAATGGCATTAGTATAGTCGTAAATCCCTCCTTTGTAAAGGAGCACCATCGGGAAATTGAACCCAATATTTTTTTTTTCATTGACAGTTCACTTCCAATAAACGCCCCCCTTTTGGAAAAATGCAATGCCCCCCAGGACATTGATTAAAAACAATACGGTATTTGGGTTGACCAAATTCATAGCTCTAAGCCATCTTGACATAGGGGTAGTGGCTTATCAAAATACTTCTTTGAAAGCCATGATTTGATTTTGTGATTCAATATTTAACAAAGATATTTATGGGCAAGCTTGAAGTTAAGTCACATTGTTCTGGTACATTTGTTGTATGATAAAGAATGTGAGAATTTGTAAGGCAAATGGTGACATGCATGGCCACAAAAGGTCACTGAAATGATACACCACTAGACACCATAGACCATTTCATATCAAGATGGGAAAAGTTCGGAAAACCACGCTATTTATTCAGTAAGCTAGGGGGTCAAATTATACCCAAACTGGCGGACAAGAAATGTCATGAATTACAGTACCCTTTTGTGCGAAAATAAAACTTATTAAGCCAATGTGAACATGGGGTCATAGGTTTAAATATTTTCCTAGCATATTGAGCTAACACCTCAGCTACTTGATTTTTTTTCACAATAAGATACTAACGGAAAAATATGATCAAATGTTCGTCATTTTTCGTCAGTTAATTTTTTTACAGAACGTTTAGTTTATGTATTACCTCTTCTATATGTCAGTATCTTACACAAAACATACCACCACTCACTTGATTGCACATTGAGTATCCTTGGCAAAAGTACCTCTCTCATCCATAATTGACCATCGAAAGTTCATCGTAGTTTATGATGCCTGTTACACACTGGAACTTCATACTCTACATGATGCTGAAGAGGTACTTTTTATGTGCGCGTGATATGGGAATGCTTCGGGTTTTATCTGAATTACTCGGTATGAAAAGATCTATTGCTTTATTCTAATGTAGAGTGCCTTTCAATTTAGGGAACAAACCAAAAGTTTAATGACGTCCTGTAAACAAAAGTCCGTTTATTAAAAAGCTGGCTCCTCCCCTCCCTGACACGTAAGTGCAACATGTTAAAAATCCCAACCTGAAATGTCAACTTTGACCAATATTTGAACTAGTTTTTTACAAACGTATCAGAGTTTTTGACCCCCTCTCTACTAACACAAGTCCATAAGATGCTGTCAAACTTTTGATTCTCTAAGACTTTACATGACTTACATCAATGTTCAACAAATTAGAAAACAAGGTCGTTGAGGTGCACAAACATGATTATAACGATTTATAAAGTTATACCGCACAACTATTGTATTGAAAATGAGTGAAAATGTTTCAACTATTGTTCAAAAGGACATTTATCAATCATCCTCTCCGTAACCTATGTTAATTCAGGTTCAACGAGATGATATACTAGCAGAATGCAGATTTAAAGTTTCTCTACCGGAAATAGATTTGTGCCGATATTCCTTCCCATAATGCAATATGCGTATTACACAATAAAGGAGATGGATTAACATCAAAAGTGCGAGCTTGTCTTTTGTCATGCATTATACATTGCTTTTGTATTGTGGGATGGAATTTTGGCACAAATTGACTTTCCATAAATCAAAATGCACAGTTATTTTCTATTCATGCCTCTTGCCAATTGAATGCCCTGATTATATCATCACAGAATTTAACTCCTATTACAATCTTCATACAAGTCTCTTAAGTGTTAGTGCACCTATATCTTAGCACTAATTAATATGCATAACGAGCAATGTGCTTGGTAATATGAACTGCTCGAGTGTTTACCATGCCCCGCCGTTAAGGTGCTTATGTCGTAAAATCACCAGATTTGCTTGGCCACAGGGACCCAGATTTGAGATGCACAATCCTACTGGCTAAGTTCAATAATTTACTAGTCCCATACATACACAGCTTGATACGGAATTGCGCATTTGATCTCGATGAACTAGAATACACCTCATCTTATCATTGCAAAGTTCATGGATGTTAATGTTTTAGTTGGTAGAGACAGAATTATGAGCAAAAGATGAGGTTATAATGGTTCAAAGTGCTCATTCCGATTAATATGGAGATATCTGAGATGATGCCAGTACAACATCTCCTTTGGCGCTTTATTTCTCTTTAATGGCAATCACACTTTTGATTGCAGCTATGATACATGGCCTAGTTTAACTGACAATCGGACTATTTGCACCTGCATATAGCAGATTTTTCCCTACCAATCTAAACAACTTGTTATCAAAACTGACATGGGCTCCAACCCAATGTTATAGACACATCCTCATTTATTCAGGTTGTACATCTAGGGCTCTGGAGTTTTGACCCATGTTGCTAGAATCAGAATGGACATATATGACAGATCTCCTAGTGTCAGGAAAATCATCAAAGTTGCAAAGCTGGAAAATTTAGTTATATTGTAATCAGACAAACATTGAAAAAATAAATCAAGAAACACAAACAAACTACAATTCGTTTAACCCTGAAGTTGGTTGTGACCTTATGCAAGCGTCAATTTGAAGCTTGAACCTACCCACCTCAAGCCCTGGCATATTATCAATGTCGATTCGATGCTGATGATTGAGATCAAAAAAGTATGAACTCAATCATTGGCATCAAATCAACGTCGATAATATGTCGAGGCTTGAGGTGGGTAGGTTCAAGTTTCAAATTGCCGCTTGCATGAGTGCTTTCGCGATGCAGGCAGACGCATGTGTATACACTCTGCTGGAATAGGTTAGCACATATGATTTGATACTGTGACAAGTGAAATACGCACCTACGTCACGAAAGCAAACTCATGGTGAAACAAAGTATAGTATTTTGAGCAATATGTTACCAACTCACTTCATGACAGCGCTGGACAATGGGTTGTATTTTCAGTACATCAGCATCATTAAACCTATTGTCTTTCTTAAACATCTCAATTGGGTCATTCCATTTCAAATCCACACACCTTCTGAAGAAGATTTAGCTTTCCACAGAGGGAGTATGGGTTTCAAATATAATAGACAAGTGGGTACCATCCATTTGAAATACTCACCCCAGTTGTGGAAGAGATAGGGGCAGCTAGTAACAGGGGGAGTAAGGGTTTTAAAATAATCCACCCTTGCTAATTCAATTTGAAACACATGCACCATCTGTGAAAGACTTTTCTTAAAAAATCTACAACAGGGGTATGACAGATTTCAAATTGATTTCTGTTGCTGTGCCGGCTGTATCACAACTAACCAATCTCATGAAAGAAGTTGCTGCCCAATTACAAAATAAAATGCCCAGGCAATCTTTCTTTTAACTCTACAAAAGGGTTTTTCATGTCTTCTCATTCTCATTAAATAGGAACTGTCATGCAAATAATAGGCTATTCCATTTAAAATCCACACTCCACCTGTATCTGAATCTTCTACAGAGGGAGGGGGAGTTTCAAATGGAGCAGCCTAATGTGTTCATTCCATTTGAAATTCATACTCCCCTGTGGAAGATATTTCCAAAATCTTCCACAGGGGTAGGGTGGATTTTAAATGGAATAGCCCAATCCAGCACTTTACAATAGGGAATGCAAAAACAGAAACCAAAGCATTGTTCTGCAATACAGAAAATTTGAAATGACCCAATGTCTGGAACACAAATCCACTATAGATGTGCACTGTATGTATACCTACCTGTACATAGTACATTCCTCTAACTCTTGCATACATCATTAGAAATGAAAAGTCTAAATTTTGTTTTGTCCTCCACCTGCAGAACAAAAAACATAAGGAAGAATAAGCCCAATCGCCTTTTGAACTTCCGGTTTTTTTGAGAGCAGTTTTGGGACACTTTGACTTCTGACATATCGGGCAAATTGACGTAATTATTATTAATTTACTTATTATTGTCATAATGTTATAATTAAAAATACTCAAATAATAATATTTTTTTATATTTGTTTTAATTATTGTAAAACATTTTAGATTATATTTTGTATGTACAATAACCCAATATTTCTGAATTTTCCCAATAGGTCAAAGGACAAAGTGTCCCAAAACTGCAAAAACTGTCCCACGATGCATTGCAAACTTCCAATGCCGATTTGGCTTATTGGTGTTCAAAAATGCTGAAGTTTGACAATGGTTAAGTTACTACATATAGGTCCCTTATTCTTGGGATATTTTAGTTTTCTTTTGCTTGAAATCATTCAGTATATCAATATTACCGTAAAAAAATCTAAAAATCCCACCAAACATTAAGGGTATGTGCCCTTATTTACTGGTGGGATTTTTATGGGAGGGCACTTTTAGTTTGTGTCTAAAATTCCAGTTATGTTAAGGGAGCCCATAGTACCATTAGGCGAACGTTTATGGTACCTATGCCTAAATGTATTTTGTGAAAGTTCAGTTTAGTTCAGTTCAGATTTATTACTTACAGCTTCACAATTTAAACATTTTAATAACAAAATGCTGTCAACTTGGGAGAGGGAGTAAATATCAGCACTGAACACCAGCATACGGGAAAACAAACCCATATTTAACCAGATTCAACAGCGAAATGGATGTTCTATTTTAACAGCGGACTGTTCATACTGAAAAAGGCATTTTTAAAAGGTTGAATTCTTAAGCTTAAATGCTTTTGACTCTCATACCTGATCCATCGATGAGTTATTTGGCAAATGTTCATACTATATCATTATTTGCCTTCCAGCAAACATCAAAAATCAGTGCTGTCATGTCTCGTTTATCTCTCATAGTCATCGGTACTGGATTACTGATCTCACGTCTGCTAGGCCTAAGGCTGTGTCACTATTTAACACTTGTGTTATGAAAACCAGTAATAGATATCCACAGGTTGTCATCAGTTTGGTCATTTATGTTGTAGATGCATATATCTTTGACTCTATCTCCAAGCGGTTTTATTTTAATTAATATTAGAAGACGAAAAAAAAAGTTTTACAGGCCATATCGACCCAGATTTGGCGTTTTAGGAGAATATTTTTTAACTTTTTGCCCAAATCAGCCGATTTGGAGCCAAAATTGATTGATTTTGACTGAAAATGTTTGAAAAAAATTCAGAACATTTTCAAAATATGTTTGCACAAAAATCATATTTTGCCAAATTTTCAAGTTTTTGTGATAATTTATGGTCATTTTAGCCTCATGAAAACTTTCTTTTATTTCAAATCACAACCGACTGACCTTCCTTGACAAGTCCATTCACCCATAAAACAGAGTTTTTTTCCTTCGCCTTATCTGGAGTATTATATTCTTTAGATTTTTATTGCACCATAAACTACTTCCATGGCAACAATAAACTAAATAATGCTAGTTCAACTTGGGCTTACTTGACTCTTTCTGCGGGGTCACCAAATGTCTCTCGTAGATTGTTAAGATCTGGATAATAGGTTTCTGGTGGAGATATGATGTCTATTAAACCCGAGTCAACTTCTGCAGAAAATCTGAAATGAACAAAACCACAAATATACAGTCATGTTAATGTCTGATCTGAGCAATGATTTTACACAAAATACATACAATGAATTAGCTATCTTCTGCTGATAGCGGTATTGATGAGCTACTGCTGATAGCGGTATTGATGAACTACTGCTGATAGCGGTATATCAGTGCAATATGCAAACCTTTACACAAGTGGTGGTAACTTAACACACTCATATTATTCTGGTTGTTTTCTTGAACCCGGGACCTCTTGGACCAAAGTTAAAGACTGCAACCACTGAGCTCTCATTATTAAATACCCTGTTGTCTCTGACACAGGACTCAAAATTTTTTAAAGCGCATGATTTATAGTGCGCTACACACAGGCACAACACCTATATCCATGTTGATCCACAAGCCTCAGCACATTTTACAGGTTGTCACTGACCACTTTGGCCCCATGTCATTCCACAAACCATTTAACAACAATTCAGGGACTTTGCAGCTTAATAGGAGCATACACCCTAGACAATTGACCTTCACAGCCAGGATCAGCTTCTCAAGTTTCGTAAGGGTAACAAGACAATTAGCAGTAAGTTCCTTGTCCAGGGGAATTTCAAGCTTACTAATTTTTCCACAAGAGCATACTATACTATCACCAGGGTTCAAAACCAGCAACCTCTCGCACAATTATCAAATGAATGCCTTACTGATTGAGCCAATTTGACTGCCGCAAATTTAGCACCTGCCCATTGGTTAAAACCAGCTGTATATGCTTTGGACAAGTTATGACGCCACAGGCACTTGCCCGTGTGTCCAGGTGTAAAATGGCCCTTGAGCAATTTTTCATCACAGTTTCAGTCAGAAATTTGGTTTAACTCTAGCAGACCAAACACTCTTGAGAAAAAAGGTGAGTGAAATTCCTGACCCTTTGGTGTTGACCCTTGCAATATGAAAAACTCTAAATGGTTTCAGATCAAAAATGTCATGGCAAGTTGATATGCTGGTGGGCAAGTAAATATATAGCAACTGGTCCGAGCAGAAACAGTGGACCAGTTGATAAAAAAAAAAGTTAAGCGCAAGCCCTGCTATGAACTTATCAATGGTGCATTCAATTGAATTACTGTCACTAGTATCTACAAACTAGTTACAGTACATATGTGACATGATTAAGGGGAATGAGTCACATGTCGATACAACTTTTCTTTGTGTAGCTATGTCACTTTATCAATCACTGAAAACAACAGAAAACAAAAGCATTTTAACACTTTCTTAGCCAATATCTCAAAATCAATGTTAGCGACATCCGACTCATTCCCCTCGATCGTGTCACATATTTCTATCAATAGAATAGAACAGAGGACCAAGGTTTAAGGGCAAGAGAGGCATGGTCTCAATTTTACATGTGCAGAACATTTAGGCATTCTCAAGTTCATATGTGACACAATCTGGTCCATGGGGCCAGGGCTAAAGGAGGCATTTTTGAAAATTTAGTTACTATAGTCATTACCTTCTAAAAACATTAGGCTATTATATACTGACAACACCAAAGGTCTAGTTATGAAGTTTTGTGACATCTATTTTCTTATGTATTTTATTGTTTTTTACCTCCATATTTTTGCCTCTATCTCAATTTCAAATTTGCCACCTTTGGCCCCCGTGGACCAGATTGTGTCACATATTGATTTCTAGAGAAAACAGAATTTCAAAACAGAAACTCCCCATAGGTGTGCTGATTGTAATTGAGTGACAGCAATAACCATTTGATACACTTTTGAATACACAAACAAATAAATCTTATATATATATTATGTCTCAAACAACCTGCTGCTGTAACGTAGCAAACTCCCTGCTTAAGACAGTGTTCAAGCTTTGACTTACGTTTGGTGGCCAACTATGTGAGAAAAGTATTTAGGGGTGAAAAGAACCAAAATTCTTGAATATTTATATGTTTCCAAGGGTAAAATATCATCTAGTTTCAGATTTTGGCACTTAAAACTCCCTATTATTTATAGATTCCGAGAAAAAAAATCAATTTTTTGTCCAATTTTAGCCGAAAATAGCCATTTTGGGGTAAAAAAAATGTTGACTTGCAGATTTCCTGTGAGTGTATGAACATGAAAACTATAAAATAGTGCCTAATTTTCTATGCTAATTGTGTAACAAGGGTACAATTATTGTGATATTAAAAGCATTGAATGGGATCCATATATTTCTTTATTTTTGTAGCAGGGGTAGAAACTTGAGGGTTCGGGTGACAATTGATTTAGAAAAAAGTACAATATTCTCATCAGTCTCGATTTGAAAAGGCCATATCTCCACAATGGTATGCCTCTAGGGATGCTTTAAGTTTTAATTTGCTCAGTATTTCAATAGCTAAATGGTGATATAACAAACAAGTAAGCTAGATCTACAGAAAAGAAAAGAACTTGCAAAATGCTACCCCCAGCCCTAAGGATTTTGAGGGCGTGAAAAAAGTCACGGATTTTGCAAAAAAATAAGTCCTTCAAAACTGGGAGGTTTGAGGCTAAACAAAAGACATATTGCCCTCACCAATGCCTCCTCTAGAGCAACATGTTTTTGTTTAGCCCTGAGTATCCCATTTTGAAGGACTTATTTTTATGCACCAATTTTGCTCAAATTTTGGGACTTTGGGCAGAAATATGCCTGTACAATGCTATGGGGAAAATTTTCAAGTTGATAATTATGCATTTTTTTATGCCAGATTCAGTTTCTACACACAATTTCACCCCAGAAAATGTTCCTTTGGCTATCTTTCACTTAAGTTTCCACCATTCTGGCCACCAAACGTAAACGTAAGTCAAAGCTTGAATGCTGTCTTAAGAAGCTACCATAAATGTCAATTTTACCAATACAATTGCATGATACCTAGCCTATTCCCACCTCATGTTCTGCATCAACCCTACAGAGCACCCCATTTTATTCCAGGCTATACCCTTAATGTTCTCCTATAAGCTGGCATTACAGCCATTTAGATGACAAAAAGTAGCCTTAAGGGAGGAGATGGCATACTTTTGACAAAACTACAGCCTGTTTCTACAACATGCATGTCTCGAGTAAACTTGTAAAAGTGTTTCTATACATTCACATGATTATTTTCACTCATGTGAGTACGGAGATAAAGAGCTCAATATTCGGGTTAAGTAGGATCAGGGAACAAAATGAATGTCTTGCTTTAAAGGTATATCAGTTTGAGACTAGAGACATGGAACCATTTGTACAAAAAAACTTTTTAAAAAAAAATCAAGGACTCAATATTACTGAATAAATTATGAATGCAGCAAAAATTACGTGCTACCATGAGGAATCGTTCATTGGCAGAACATGAGCGGTATCACCTTCACAGCCAGTTTATAATAATAATAATAATAAAACAGCATTTATCTACGCTTTCTGAATACTCAGATTCCTCAAAAGCGCACCACGGTCGATATGCTGCCAAGTTCCAAAGGGCAGCTAAGTTGACCTCAATGCTGAGTGTGACAGACAACAAGCCCGGGCTGATCCCCTGCTCTTTACGAAAAGGCCTGCAACTTTTACATATACATTTTAAGATATAAAGCACTCCTGGTGTATCTCTCTTTGAAGGTGGCTTTGAGGAATGGGAAAAAATCATCTTATGAGTATAGCACTGTATAGATAAGTGTGCTCTGAGGTCTCCGGACTTGGGGCCAAACTGTGGTGGGTTTAATAATGTTCATTCAGTTTTCAAAGAGATCCTACCACAGTACTTAGTAGGCATTACACAATTGAAAACCTGAGTGAAAACCTGACTCTCTTAACTTACTAACAAAAATCAATGCTTATACTTAACACTAAAACAAGCCATCACATAGTTCCCCTTTTCAAAGCTCTTTTATTTGCTATTTCATTAGAAAGACATCTGTAACATAAGGATACTGTTCCCTATAGTGCTGTCAATTAAACCATGTAGATTTCATGTATGTCAACAACATTTCAACTATTAGGTTCTAACCTAATTAAGTACATATACTGCAAACACCCAAGTACACAAATGCTATCTACTGCTGATAGCAGACTGTATGTGAGTCATGTGAATTGATTCCTGTAGTAATGGCATCAATGAACAAGGTCGTGATGTAAGTTGATATCCTACACTGCACTACATCTTGCTGTCTCTTATCCTCTTTCTGTCTCTATGGTTGTTTATGTCTTAAGTTCGATTCAGACTTCACATAGCAGCGCGATGCGATGCTGCAATATTTTAATGCTGCGATGCTTTTAAAACAATGCAGCATCACGTGATGAAATTAAAATGTACATTTTAATTTCATCGTGCGAGTCTGCGATGTGTTAAAAGCATATGGGGTCTGCATCTCCTTTTATGGTCAACTTTGATTTTCCAGCAGCCAATCACATCTGTGCACGGCTACAAAATCCAACTCCATCACAGACTGAAATTTTCACCACGCGATGAGAATTTTCATCGTCTAGCTTGTTACAACCTGGCTCAGATTTCCCTTTTTATAGCATCGCATCGCGCTACGATAAAGTCGAATCGTCCGAATCGGACTTTATTAAAACATACATCAAAAAGCTAATTTATTATTTTTATTATCATTATTAAATAGTTGCTTCAAAATCACACAAAGTTGATTAAATATTAATCATTGGTTGAAAATTACATTTAATACTTGAATAAGAAAAGATGTATTTATTCCATGCAAACCCAAATTGTTATGAACAAATTAATAATTGACCACAAGTTTGTAACTCTATATATTACTGGTTCTTTGCATTACCCGCCAATTCTTACATTATTAATGACGTCAAATGACATGGGCGCTGCATAACAAGCTTACAAAAACACTTTAATTGCCTTGACTACCAAGTAATTAGAAATAGAGAAGGCTTGATTAGATGGTATTGAAGAAACACAGAGACAAATGTGTTATAAAGCATTGAGCAAAGTCTCTTTTACTCCTGCCACGCCAGTGTCGACTGCAGACGACAAGTTAAAAAAATAAATTTTAATTCAAAAAATTTCAGAACTGTACATTTTCATGACCATATTTGAAATCAGCATGAGAAATGCACTAAAATGAGTACAAACAAGCCTAGTATTGGTTTAGTGATTCTTTTTATGTTAAAGCCTATGGCTAGCACTCAGAGCATTAAAATCAGTGAACAGTGAAGACAAAGCTGAAACCCAAGAGAAGATAAAAGCCATTATATTGTTTGGAATGAAACCCTACCCAATCTCAATACCAGCAGCCAGTCAGTCAGCTAGCTAACTGTAACCATCATTAAATTGTCATCTTCAAGACAAGGACAATACCAGACATCCTGTCAAATTTGAGAGTGTATCTCACTAGGATCCGCTGCATGCTCATCTACCAGGGCATATTTCTTTAACCCCAATACATTTGTATATTCATTCAATGACTTATGAAAATTTGGATACAAAAACTCATACTCTGCAACTTTAGGTCAAATTTTGCACTATGATTGTTTTATTGAGGTTATTGAACTATGTCATTGGGATGAGGCCATTGTGGTCCATAGGTATCCACTGCAATAGCTGCCTTCATTTACTTATTTGGTATTAGCCTACATATTGAAGTGCGCTTTTTAGTGAAGTTGTAACATACCAGTCAAAACCCATTATTAGCAAGCAATAAGTTGAAGGGTTGCCTAAATATGGCTGCCTCCTGCATCTTGTTCCACAAAGGGATGTTGCATAGTGTCAAAGAAAAAACTACTGTAAAACAATTTGTTCTTGTCCGAGCAACCTGTTAATAGGCACAAATGTTTACGGAATAATATATACCAAACAATTTGCATTCTTGGGTTTGATGCTTTAAAACAGTATGTTTTTTTTTTCTTCATTATTTGACATTCTTGTTGAAATATTACCAAAATTCATCTGCAAGGCATCATTTTTATTCACCCACCCATTATTGTAACTACTACTACTATGGGTTGTCTAGCATTAACACAAGCTTGGAGGGCGCACTGCCATTTGAAGGTATTTACTGTTCAGTGTGTTAAAAGAAGTGTCTCATGTCAATTTAGGTTGAATTTTTGGTCATTTGGCATCTAAATCATTTCATTTCACCTGGTAATGTTGGCTTTTAATAATTATTTGTGAGACTTCTAAATATGAAATCGTTCAAGAAATAAAGACACAACGACCCAAAAACCCAAGGAAGATGCAAATTCAAAAGTTGCCATTTGATCCATTGCATGCCCTGTTGATTTGTACACAAAGCGTTCTCGAACAAGAAAACTAGCATGTTAAAATTAGCATTGCGTTTTCATTGATTAGAAAATGAAAGTGCAACTTTTCATTTTGTTTCTTCCTTAGGTTTTAGATCACTGTTTCTTTAATTTTCAACCAATTTCAACAAATGAGGTCTTAAATCAGTACTGGCTGCTTGTTTTAATTTTGACACATTTTTCTTTGTTTAGGATATACATGGGTGAATATAACTGGTACTTTTAATTCTTTTGTGCACTGTATTAATACCTGACAGCCTCAAATATGAGAAGAGCACTTGCAGATGTCTTATTTTTTTCACTCCACGATAAATTTGCCAGGAGGCTCTTCCTATTCACAATACATGTAATAATGTGGTTGGTGGTCAAACACAGGCACGCAGGTCGGCATCATACATACAATACATTATATAACATTAACCCAGCCCGAGTCAGACTAATAGGATTCATGTGTACTGCATATTGTTCATTATAAAGGTCGCACACTTTTCTCATAACTTGTGCATCGCACATTTTCATTTTGTATTTGCTCTGTTATCAAAACGCATGGGTATTTCTATTTTGATAGTTTTGTGAATGTCATTTATAAATGTAGTGATGTTAGGTTTTCTAATTATAGTGTTAATGTCTGAATACAATTTTCTCTTTCTGCAGTACTTTTGTCGCGACTTTTGTGCACAGTTAATTAATTAACATTTTGGGATAATTGATGAAAATTGTGTTCAGGTTCGATAGACCAATCAGGCTGATCAACTTTGAGGATCGTAGTTCTCTGTTTGTTGCTGTTTTTTTTGTGACAGGTACTGGCCTGGTGTGATTTTATGTGTAATACCAAAAATCCTACATCAGCGAAAAAAATAGTTTGCACATTAAATCAAATCATTTGTATATCATACAATATGATGAAACGAGTCTGCCATGAATTTGGAAGTACAGACTCTTCCCTGTACCCCACCCCCATCTTTCGATGTTGGAGGGTTTCATGGACCTATTGACAACATGGCTTTATCCAACATTAAAAATTGGGGGAGCGGGGACAGAGATTCACCAAAAGACAGTCAAAGTGTGCCAACATTTTTCCTGTGATTTTAGAAAGTCATTATTGGTTTGATCGGCTATTAGTATGATATGCATTTGATTTGTTTTGAGCAAGTGTGCCAACTATTTCATTCCTGATATTGGGCTATTCCAGTTAAAATCCACATACCCCCTAAGACATCACCTTAATCTTCCACAAAGGGGGTGTGCATTTCATATGTGGGTCTGAATGGATGATTCCATTTGAAATCTACACCTCATGTGTCAGAAATTATAAGGTTAGCTATGTTTTAATAATATACGCCGTAGAAGTGACGTAGTTAATCGGATTAACTACCATAGCAATAGATGAGTACAATTTTGACTATACCGCCCTGCACTACAACGATCACGCGTTACAGATGCATTGAACCATAGATGTCAAAGAAAGCCTGATCACTCGCACCTGTAAGATAAGTATCTTTGAAAATAGCGCTATTGTATTCTATCTATGTTTGCTGACATACATAGGTGATTAGTGCAATCTGCTTGTAGTGCAGGGCGGTCTATTCAAAAATTGTATTCATCTATTGCTATGGTAGTTAATCCGATTAGGACGTCACTTCTACGGCGTATAGAGGCATATAATAATAGAGGGGTGTATGTATTTCAACTGGAACAGCCCATTAGAGAAGGCCAGGCAATGATTCCTGTCTGGTTTTCTCATTCCCTCTCCTCACTACACAGAAATGTTGACAAAAATGACAACATAAAATGGAAATATAAGTCACTGTGACGTGTGCATTATGCAAAAGGCAATGATCCCTGCCAGGTTTCCTTGTCCCATCAGTACCTTGATAACATGTGAAGCTATGCAGGATGTAACACATAACACCCAGACCTGATTACAGCTAAACCAAGCACATAATTGCAACCAGCGGCTACAGCAGATGAAATCTTGCTGGCGTTAATAGTTTCTTTTATCCAACTACAGGCGCAGCAATCTTCAGGGAATCTCTCTGTTTTTTAGGCGATTGTTAGTGTTACTTAAGCAATCATTGAAGCAGTACAAATTTTGCCCCAGTAACAGTAAGAATTGGTTATTGGTTTGCTGCCGATTTATCTCACCTCATCTACACCGATGGATCATCAACTATGTATGTAAGCGCCTGTGCACATTCATTTAACTCTCTCCAAGCAGGTGTCAAATGCAGACGACAAGATTCAATTTTTTCTTAAAGTCAAAATATTCAGAATTGTAAATTTTTTTGACCATATTTGGAATCAGTATGAAAAATACATTAAAATGAGTACAAATAAGCCTAGTATTGGTTCAGTGATTCTTGAGATATTTCTCGATATTTTGAGAAAATATTAAAAAAATTGGACTTTTTAAGTTGAAGCCTATGTGGCTAGCACGCAGAGCATTAAGAAGCAGCATCTTGTGGAAGTTTTACAGCATAACATGAAAGTACACTAAAATGCATTAAGTGTGTTTTGGTTATAAAGCTTCAGATAAAATCAAGTTTAGGTACCTGCTATAGAGTTGGGATAAGGGTTGGAATTATGGTTAGGGTTAGGATTTAGGATTAAGCTTAGGGTTAGGATTAAGGCTCTGGTTGGGGGCATCTTGTTTGTACATCACATCAGCTGCGTGTAGTGTAGCTCTGCTAATAATCATGATAATAATACGATTAGCGAGATTATACACACATTGTAAACGATGTCTGTCTGGCATATAATCTGTGTGCATATCGCTATTCATCTTACGTCTTGTTTGTTCGTCCTAGCTGTGTAAAACTACGCCAACAATAATACGTTCAGTGAGCTGATACATGCATTGTTGGCGCTGGAATGAAATAGCAATTTTCTTCATTTTACCTCATTTGTTTAGCTCTAAATTAAAAGGGGACAATGTGATCAGTAGCTATCAGTGAAAACTAACATTTAAATAAGAATGTATTCTTTATGCAAATCACACATTATTGCTTTAAACCTTCCCTTCCATTACAAAATCTAAGACAACAATCCACCTCCTGATATGGGTTGTCTAGCATTAACAAAATCTGTTGGATATGACTCGTGCCTTTCATCAAATAACAACCATAAAACGAGGCCTTTACTCACAATTGTCTATGCATAACTTGATCTCACAGGAGCACCCATACACATTGGACTAAATTGAGAAAGGTATCATCTATCCCTCTCAATTGCATACCTCACGCCTACTGTCAACACCTCATGCATCGGACGGATGGATGGACGGACAAATGATGGCAAAAACAGAGTGCCAATTTGTAGCGATTAATTTACAGCCCTGGTTGACGATCACAGTGAATCAAAACTAAGACTGGAATTGATTAGCTGAACGAGATCCGGGGGGCGGGGGGTACTCATCAAGTTTGGTTCTGATAGGGGTGTGCCACTGAGGATTTGAAAGTAGACCCATCAATATACCAATTTTTAAGAAATTTAGACCCACCGATATACAAAAGTCAAAATTTTCGGCCAAATTGAACCCAAATTGTCTTAGTTTTTACACATATTCCCAAAAATTTTGGCTAGATTGAGGTAAAATTTCACTATTTTTTTAAAAAAAGAACCCATCCATATACCAAAATTGGCCTAAAAACGGGTCATTGTTATACCAAAGGTCAAGCTGCTACCTATGTTTGTGGCATATGGTATGGTCATTTGTACTGAGTACCCCCCTACCCCCCGCAGAACGAAATCAACCATGATCACATATAGATAAGACAAGTGTATATCAACTCATTTACATAGGCAATATCAACCTTGTGGGTGTTTATCACAATAAAGAAGATCCCAACTTGAGCTGTATGCCATGTAAACAACTCCAATTGCCTACAGCGTAAATGATTCTATTGCAGACTTCTACCAGAGGATGATTTAAGCATTTCCCACCACGCCACTGTGTTGACTTGCGGTTAGCACAGCTGTGTGAGTGAACATGACACCACTGCTCGCACATTGCATTGACGGGCATGGTTAAATTTGAATTTGGACTGATATATTTACAATAAAAACGCATTCAAAATGCTAGTCGTTTTCACATTTTATGTTACCTACAGAAGGTGTGAATTATCCTTTATGCATACATCACTTTTATTCTGAAATCGACCAAGTATTAAATAATGACACACGCACAATTCTTAAACAACATCTTTTGCACAGAATTCAATGGGATTTGAAAAGTAAAGTGGCAGTTGAAACTCTAGTGATAACATGTTTGCAGTGCATGATGGGGCTTCCTTAAATCATCCTCTGGACTTCTACATACATGTATACTGTCGGTTAAATAGGACATTAGAAGATGAATAAATGCATTAACCAAGATGCTTTATTTCCTTCTTTCTTTTTTATTGTCTTCCTTTTTACGATGCAAGGATGGTGTTTGTTTAGAAAAACAAAAACAAAGTGATCAGTTCTAAGTGATCAGTATTTCTGGAAGTTATACCCAAGATCGTATTTCCAATACAACATTACTCATTGTAAGCTTTTTGCAATATACCTCTTGTTTTGTAAATCAGAATAGGTGTCTAAATGCTGCTCTACCTGCTCAAATCAATGAATAAAATATTGTTTTCTTCTTTGTTTGTAACAAACAAAGACTAAATTTAGTCTTAGTATTTGAACACAAGGATAAAAAAAAAAAAAAAGCGCAGTGATTTATAGCGTAAAGGCACAGCGCCTAGGCGTTGATCCACAAGCCTCAGCACACTTTACAGGTTGTCGCTGACCACTATGGCCCCACATCATTCCATAAACCATTAAACAATAATTCAGGGACTTTGCTGCTTCAATTACATTCCACAAATAACCATCGCAACCAGGATCAGCTCCCCGAGTTTCGTACGGGTTACAACGAGACAAATTAGCAGTGAGTTCCTTGTCCAAGGGAATTTCAAGCTAACTCAATTTTTCCACGAGAGCATACTAGGCACCACCAGGGTTCGAACTCGCAACCTCTTGCACCATATTCGAACGCCTTATCGATTGAGCTAACTTGACTGATATATTTTTTAAAAACTGTATGCACTACAAATACAAGCACAATGTTTCAACCTTAACATAGAGAGCGGCCTTTTGTCAAACAATGTTATACATTGAAAATTCTTTTTTGATCAATATCACAACAAACAAACCATTAAACAACAAACATCAGCGAACAAATAAGACGCAATTATTGAAATAATTATGTCCAACTTTCATACATGTAGGGCTAAATCAAAACTTGCATTTTAAATATTTCAGTTTTGTTTAAATTGTTAATCTAAATTTCAAAACTTGTTTTTGATAGCTACCTATAGCATAATATCTGTCTATGCAGACAATTAGTTTATCTCTATATCTCTATGTCAATCAAAAGCGCAGTTATTATGCTTCAGATTAATTACAAAATTGGTCTACAATTGATTGTGTAAAATGTATGGTCATGTCTATTCAAGCAATTAATTGGTAATTAATTTTGCTGTACATACAACGTTACTTTCATGAAAACACAGATTTGATATTAACAGCAATTAAGGCATATTCAGTGATTTGCTCATTATACATAGCTTGCTGGTGAAAGCCATATATTCAAGGCAGAATAGGACATTTTACATGAAATTGTAATTTCAATACTTTAGCAGAGAAATTAGCGTCATGCATTTCAATAAAGGCTTCAACTTTTTCAATGATGTTTTCTGTGTGTGGGGGTGGGGGGGTGTGTGTGTTTTTTTTTTTGCCAAATTTTTAATTTCAAAAATATCTTTACAACAATTTTAATGAGTTATCCTTCCTTTTCAGCAATTTATACACTATTTTAATTCTTATCACTTTCACTGGGATCACTGGATGGGCCTTTAAGTACCACAGTGCTCTCTTACAACCGTACATACTATAAACCACTTGACATCATTGCTTATCAACAAAGTCGAGGGACTGGTCTATCGATATGCTTGAACGAACCGCTACACTGTTCAATGGCTTTCTTGTACTATATGAAATGTGGTGGGCGATTTAAAATGCACATGCCCTAAGCAAACTATGATGCGTACACACACTGCAGGGCAAAGAACAATGGAAATTGCCATAATTCGCGCCCATACTGCCAGGCAATGACGTCACACGTCAAGTGGTCTATAACTAGTTCATGTTATTAGAAACCTACATTACACTATATGCAGGTATGCAACTCTTATTCATATATGATTATAAAAATTAAATTAGAGACACTTTCAATAAAGACCAAATTGAATTGAATCAAGGTCTGAAAAATGGAAGTTATGACATGGTCCATCAATATGAACTGAAATCAAGGGAAAGAAATACAACAGGAATAGTCTTTTAGGGCTGGCGTCGGCACCATTTTTTAATGTCGACATGTCGATATAATTCGTATACCGACGTCGATAGTGTGCTGACAAAAAAAAATTCTTAAAAGAATTTTTTTTTTTTTTTAAGTTTCAAAAAATATTTTTGGCCGGAAAAGCAAGTTATAGGCCCAAATGACTTGTTATTCAAGGTTGGCAACCAGAGAAATACTGCTACTCAAAAACAAAACAAAAAAATTTTTTTTTACAAAGTTGGATAAAGTTGTACATTGTAATTACTCTCTGGTTTCCAACCTTGAATAACAAGTAATTTTGGGCCTATAACTTGCTTTCTGGCCAAATTTTTTTTTTTTTTTGGCCAAAAAATGTCGACATGTCGGGACACGTGCCGATGTCGACATTATATCGACATAAGGCATGTCTTTAAAAAAGACAATGGTCACTAAAAACACACCATTAAACTGTGGGAGATTTTGGAAATATCTTCCACAGGGGGAGTATGAATTTCAAATGGAATGAATACATAAGGCAGCTCCATTGGAATTTCATACACCCTCTGATCTTTCACTGAGGGAGGGTGAGTTTCAAATGGAGCTGCTAATGTGTTCATTCCATTTGAAATTCATACTCCCCCTGTGGAACATATCTTCAACATTTTCCACAGGGGAGTGTGGATTTTAACTGAATAGCCCAATGTTTGCATGGGTTCTTAGAATGACGGTAATGAAATTCATAGATACATTTGTTTTGTAGCAGCGAAGATGAGGGGGGGGGGGGGCAGCAGGCAAGTAAAGATTTTTAAATCAATCAATCTTTATTTCATTCAAAATACAACAATACAATAACAGCAAAACAACACATTTGAATGAGATGCTCAGAAGGCCAAAAAGGCCTGAACAAGCACCCCTTAAGCTTGGCCGAGGTGTCTTAATTTGTCTAATGGAATACAATTACGTACATACAAGCACCCCCCACCCTCTTTCATACATTCGTGTAGAGCGAACTAAGCAGGAAAAAATGATGAATAAAGAACATGCAGAATATAAGTGTAAGACAAATTAGGATTTCATAACATTTGCTCACGATATCGCACAAGAAAGCTGACATTTTGTGAATATAGTATAAATGCTAAAAGATCAGTTAATTTTAATCGATTTTTGTTTTAAAAGGAGAAAAATAAAATAAGTAAATCCAAACTAAGAGGTATTAAGTGTACATTTCTATAAGGTTTGTTTTAATTTGGGATCTAAAGAGTTTTACTGATGTAGCCGTTTTGGCGCATCTGTCAATCGAATGCCATTTTCTTGGCGCGGCGGTTCTTATTGTTTTGTTAGCAAACTCTGTTTTTGTAAGACAGATCTTGTAATCTTCAGCGTTTCTTGTGTGATACCTGAGGTGATTCCTCTGCTCAACAAAATAACTATTGCTTTACAACAAGGGGGAGTGTGGATTTTAAATGGAATAGCCCATTATAGGTCATTCCCTTAAACATTGACCACAAATTGAGGTAATCTGTAATTTCCATTGGGTTTGAAAACACATCCTGGAAAGAAACAGGATCCGTGGTTGAGATAAGGCACTTCTATCTCCTGCTAATGCAAATAGTGTATCTTCTTTCACATCTTGTTTTAAATTTGAAAAATCAAGTGCCATATTATTTTGGAACATGGATTTTTCATGATTTCATGACATGTTTGATATGAGGGAGATATCTACCTGCAAAGTCCCTGATTTGTTGTGTAATGGTTTGTGGAATGATGTGGGCCGTAGTGGTCAGCGACAACCTGTAAAGTGTGCTGAGGCTTGTGGATCAATGTCTAGGCGTTGTGCCCGTGCGTAGCGCACTATAAATCACTGCGCTTTTTTTTTTCCTTTTTTTTTTACTCGGTCTCCTCCCACCCGCATCCTCTCACCATCATCAGGATCTTTCTACCGAGATGCAAATATGGTAACTCATGTATTATGAGGGGAAGGCAGAAGTCCAGAAAATATTTTTCACGACCTTCAAGGTCAGATTTTGAATGCTCGCACTGTATAGTAGTATAGTAAAGCTAACTTCCTACCAGCGTGTTTCTATTGAGCAAACAGTTGCGAGTGAATTTGAGTGAATTCAGGGTGATGCGAGGAATACACGGTAACAGCTCCAGTAGAAACAGAACAGATGAAGGTGAATGCACAGTGATGCGAGTGAATCCATCAACCACCTTTTGAGGTGGTTAATCATGGTGACTATGTGTTAACGTTCACAGTAGAAACAGTTTGGGTGACGATTTTGCGGGTGACAACAGAAGCTTAGCCTGATACAATACAGTGTGAGCATTCAAAATCTGACCTTGAAGGTCACAAAAACTATTTTCTTGACTTCCTCCTTCCACAGTAAATATGTGGGTAGTGAATTGTTACCCTGCATTTACAGGGCAGTAGAAAACACCTGATAAAGGTGAGAGGATTAACATGCTGCTGATGGTGAAAGTACGGTAATGCCAGGTGCTCAGTATAAACATGCTGCAAGTCACTCAACCTGTTTCTACTGAGAACATATCACTATTAACCACTTCAAAAGATGGTTGATGCTTGAAGGTGAGGTTCACTCGCATCACTCTGTATTCACCTTCACCAATTTGTTTCTACTGAGGCCACTAAGGCGCGTTTCTTGCATCACCCCGAATTGAATTCAACAGCATCCATTTGCCCAGGAGAAACACAATGATTGATTTACATAATCTTGACACAGGTTAATTTGTTAAATCAAGCTGGCATTCTATGTGTGCTATCTTTTCCAACTTAAACCTGTCTGTGTCAGTTGTTACGGCTTTCTATCTTCCCAATCAAAGGAATCTTGTGATCTTACAAATATGTGCCCATCCACCACAAACTGGTCGTAAAGTCAGCATTTTCCATTTTGAGATAAATCAAAAACAGTATATGGATTTCTATGTAAAATATATTAGAAATTATATGGATGGTCACATCTGGTATTAAATGAAAATCATCTTGTTTCCTACTCTGTTACTAGTATTCTTCATTTTGAATCAAAGCCAACCACACCCTACTTATAATTGCAAATGAAATCAGTCTATACATTAGTACAATGTAGACACAAAGGAAGATAATATTAACACACCTGTATAAGTATAGACGTAACATTGGACTATTCCAGTTGAAATCCATACACCCCCTATGGAAGACATGACCTTAATCTTCCACACAGGGAGTGTGAATTTAACATGTAGTTACCGAATGGGTGATTCCATTTGAAATCTGCACCCCAGTGTGGAAGATTAAAGTCATTTCTTCCATAGGGGGTGTGTGAATTTAACTGGAATAGCCCAATGCATCGCCTTGTAACCAATTGATTCTTATTTGACATTGTTTCTAGGTGACTGAACACTATGTGTCTGACATCTTATTAAAATGATGCATTAAGAACATTGTGATGTAGTTTTTAATAACATTTTGAGATGGTGTTGCTGACATGCAAATTGAAATTTGAGGCAAATGTTTATAGTCCAGGTTTATTATAGTTCTAGTCCATCCACCCAAACCTGGGGATCATTCGCTTTGTCAACTTTATGCTAATTTTGGTGGTCAATATCTTCAAATGATGTCACTGGACATTGTAATTTTGTGTGAAGTCAGTGTAAGAGCAACAAGTTTGTTGAAATTGGAGTATCTTTAATACCCAAATTAACCATGAAAACAGCTCTATTGTTATACAAGAGGCCCAAAAATGAGACCCACATTTACAGCGTATCCCTGTATGGTCATGTGTACTGAGTACCCCTTTCCCACAAAGCCATTTTTTGCTAAGGTGATAGGTCAAACCTCAATCAGAACCAAATACACAACTCACTATACAGCAACTCTTAAATTTATTCACCATCATATTCTGATCATGTCAGACACCTAGATGGCAAACAACATTGATGCCATTGGGCATTTTCCTGTCCAGTTCTAATTTAACTCATGTCTGCCTTGTCAGGTTCAATCTAATCTTGATATATTCAGGACTTTGTCCTTAAAGGAATATTTTGTGATCCTAGCATCCTCTTTTTGTGACATTTTTCAGTAGATTATCCATGAAACTAGAATTTCACAGTTCTCGATGCAAAGCGTCGGCCGCAATGCCTCCACCTTGACGCCATTACGCCAATCATTATAACCGGTGCCATTTCACGGGACCCCAAAATGACCTTCACATTATTTGCCTCACTAAGGTGGCCGTTCCCACCAAATTTCATGAACCTGCAGCAGTCAATGGCGATTTGACCCCAGATGACCCAAAATGACCTCCACATTTTTGCCATGTTTCAGTGGTCGTCCTCACAAAATTTCATAAACCTGCGACAATCTATGGCAATTTGACCCCGGATGACCCTGAATGACCCCAAAATGACCTTGACATTTTTGTCTTGCTACAATAGTCGTTCCCACCAAAATTTCATGAACATGCACCAATCTATGGCGATTTGACCTCGGATGACACCAAAATGACCTTGACATTTTTGTCTTCCTATAGTGGTCGTTCCCACCAAATTTGATGAACCTGCAACAATATATGGCGATTTGACCCCGGATGAACCCAAATGACCTCACAATGACCTTACGATTACGCATATTTTGCGCTGAAAATCAAATCTGGTCAAGAACCTCTGGCTGTGGCGTGCTACTCTCCGCCATGTTTAATCACTGTAACTCGTATAGATCTCCAAATAATCTGTGCACAAGGATACTTTGCTTGAGATGCATAAATTATTCGACGAAAACCTGCTAAAATTTGGAGACGCCACCCCTCCCCCTCCACCAAATTGCATCACTATAATACGCCTTACCAGTTCCGAGAAATTGCACTCGCAAGCTCGGACGGACAGATGGACAGACGGACGGACAACCAGGAAACATAATACCTCCGGTGATGGCATAAAAAGCTTATTTCCAAAATTTCAGTTGATTCCAATTTTGCGTAACTTGCAAGTTATGCATGATTATCGCATTACACTGCTTCAGCCACTTGTGTTGTAATTTCATTCTGGTATACCAGAACGTAATTCAAATTTGACGATATTTTTGCTGAACAAATTAATCTGCAAGAATATTTTTGTACATAAAACATTATATAGTCATAGCAGTGTCCGAAATAAGGAAAATATGGAGGTTGTCCTGAGGACAACTAAAGCATGAATTCTGCTTGTCCTCAAAACATTTTGGTTGTCCCCAAAATATATGTCATGTTTTTGAGTGCAAAGGATCCAAATAGTGGTTGTCCAGGTGATAAGTACATAGCTCAATATGGTTGTCCCCAGTGATTTTTGGACAAGAGGAAAAGAGGATAAGTGCTTATTTCGAACAGCTTTCATGTAGTATTCAAATCTCAACTTTTTTGAGAAAAGTGGGGGATGAGGCTGTAGATCACGAAATGCCCCTTTAAGTTTCAATGCTCAGTGCTGCACCCTACAATTCTCAACATACACATACCCACTTTCTTAAAATAAGAGAAAAAAAAAAGGAGCAAAGAATTGAAAAAAAAAAATTTCATGGCAGCAAATCAGTTTACATATATATCCCTTGATTGGTTTCTGATGAAAGAAATCAACCTATAGCAGTTAAGCTTAACCCTGCTTAGGAGAATGGATGGTGAAAACATACCTTTTGGCCATATCCGATGGATAATTAGGCTTTCTAGCACGTTCATGTCACATTCACCCTTCGGTGAAGGCAAATAATTTCTCGATGTCTTTGCATCTTTGTGTATCACGCCTAATGAAATGTGACGACTGAAGAATGAGTAATTGGCATCTACAAATGTCATAATTGCAGCATACAAATGAGCAGAAAAGAATCCGTAGATGAGTGATAATTTGCTATTCTATCTAAAATCCACTCCCCCTGTGGAAGATTTAGGAAATTTTATATCTTCACAAGGGGCGTATGTTTTTCAACTGTAATTGGCCAGGGTTAATACACCCCCGTATTATGATTTTACCTACATCTTCCACAACTGGAGTAAGAATTTCAAATAGAAGTTATCCAATTGTGTATTCTATTCAAAACTCATACTCCCTCTGTGGAAAACTCAAGCTAAATCTTCCACAGGGGTAGTGTGGATTTTAAATGGAATAGCCCAATTTGCTCAGATAGATTTGTGAACAATTCTTCAAATGTCACTACAAGAGAATTTCAACTTTAACCTCTTCCAATTCAATATTTTCACTTGAAGACTTCTTGAAGTTGGCTCACAATCTCATATTTCACTCAATTTACACTCACTATGGACCACAATGGCCTCATCCCAATGGCATAGTTCAATAACCTCAATTAAACAATCATAGTGAAAAATTTGACCTCAAGTTGCGGAGTATGAGTTTTTGTACCCAAATTTTCACAGGTCGTTCAATGAATGTACAGATGTACAGAATAATGCCCTGATAGATGAGCATGTTGTGGATCCTAGTGACCTTTGCTATCATTTTGAGAGTGGCATATAAATTAGAGCTTGTACTGAAGTACCAACAAGATTCACTTCATTTGAATTTGTCTAAAATAATAATGGTGCATTTTGAATCAAAATTCAAGAATCAAATGTTAGTATGCAGAAAAGGATGAACTCTTATATGTATTAGCAGAAACACATTACATGACTATACCATTTTTCACCCCGATGTGACAGTGACGTCAACGCAGTGAGGTAGTTTTTTTTTGTGCGCACATCTATGCGGTGTTTTAAAACGTGTGCCTGTGTACGCCAGCACCTTGGGAGAACACTAATAAAAGAAGCTGTGCCCAATGAAATACGCACTGACATCACTGCTGCATCAGGTTGGAAAATGGTATATAGCAGTTGACCTGTGAATGCATTGGACACTAGACTAATTCCAATCAGCCGTCTACACTTCGCATGTACTGTGTATGCTTCGTAGTGACGACTGATTATCTTACAGCCAATATCATGACGGACTTCTGAAAACTATTCAATGCGACTTTGCTTGTGCGCCGAAGCGCGACTGACTAAGCATGGCGCCCGTGTACCGCGTCGCTGTACCACGCCGCTGTGACAAGATCGCGCTCTGAACTTCTAAAAACAACAAACTCGGTCAAAAGGTCAATTTGGACACAACTATATCATACACAAGAAAAAAATTCCATGATTTTTGCTATTTTTATAACAAAATTGTCACTAAAAGCAAATATAAATTCATCAACCCACAAGAAAAATGAACGTGTCTGAAAGCACTGCGCATAGTACGCGGACTGCACACCCGTGCATATATACGAAATCAATGCATGGTTTGCATTTTTCTAAAATTTGCTCTGATTGGTTCTCGCTATTTAAGAGTATATGAAATCTTGAGAGTAAAACCTGTACATTATTGAAAATGGAATGAAGCATACAGAAACTTCAGTACCTAGAGGGTCAGAGTTTGACGAGGGAGAATATATGTCATCATCTGAAGCAATTCACGACTTCCAGCAGTCACACTTGACGTGCATCAGAGCGAAACACATTTGGTAGTGTATCAAGTATAAATGATAAGCCTGAAAGAGTTATACCGTTATTACCGGAATGCCCAACCAGGCCAATTTGTTATCTGTACCTGGTCAGTTTAAAACCAATTATCACTGCAATTAATAGAAGAGTGGCGGATACAACACCCTTGCAGAAAAATAGCTCCTGTGTCTGATCAATCAGGTCTATTCATTTAAATCTTTAACATAACAAAGAAAAGTATTTTCCCCACCTATTGTAAGAGTCTTATAAAAATTGTAACAATTCTTTATTTTTGAAAATTCCCTTAATTTTGACAGTTTTTGATTTTTTTTGCCCACTTAGGAAGGAGCTATGGTTACCAAACTTTCAGGGATGGTAAATAAGCTTAATATCTCAATTCTCTCGTCAGTTTTTGTGGATAAAGTGTTTACTTTTTGAAAAAAATTATTTTTTCCATTTTTAATTTTAGGGAATGTTAGAAACACTGTAGCTTAAAATAGAAACACTTAATTGGAAAAAACTGACGAGAGAATTTAGATATTAATCTTATTTACCATCCCTGAAAGTTTGGTAACCATAGCACCCTTCCCTGTTGGCTAAAAAAAAATCCTAGAATTTAGGTAATTTAGTGTTTCTAGAAAAAATCAAAAAATCATAAAAAAGTACCAACATTCCTGTTAAATATATACTTAAGTAACACTAAGTTAGAAAATAAACTTGGTTTGTATTATTCTGTGATATATTGGCAGCAAAATGAAACTTAAAACTTTTATATACAACTTCTATAAAGGAGAGAAAAATCAGTTTTAATAAAATCTTTGTTTCCAAAAATGTTGCTATTTTGAGAAATTGGCAAAGTGCCAAAAGTCCTTCCCTGTAGTAATTCAATGGGATTTTGAGATGTCAAAAAATTGCGTAACTCAAAAACGCTTTGTTGGAAAAAATTAAAACTTGGCAAGTAAGGTTTTCTCATCAATACACACATCCTATATCATTTTCAAGGAGTTCTGAGCATGACACCGTACAGCCACCTTCTGCAACAATAGTCCCAAACAGAAATGTTTGGTAGACTCATAACCGGTGCGATCTTACCTTT
The DNA here is from genome assembly GCF_039555335.1 of Amphiura filiformis. NCBI lineage: Eukaryota > Metazoa > Echinodermata > Ophiuroidea > Amphilepidida > Amphiuridae > Amphiura > Amphiura filiformis. The sequence continues at coordinate 32,397,312 of NC_092636.1, read as the reverse complement.
CCGATGTTGATTAAGATACTTCTTGCATCGATCCCGAGATGCGGAAAAACCAATAGTCATTTTGTCCCACATAAATGAATAAATAACAAAAACCCCGATCCCCGGTGGACTCATCCAAAAGGTGACGTCACACCATATGATAAATCCCTTATCCGACTTGGGATCCCCTACCGGACCAAACTTGTAGGGGTGGCGGGGTCGGGATAATCAACATCGGAAAGGTAAGATCGCACCGGTTATGAGTCTACCAAACATTTCTGTTTGGGACTAGACTCAGTACATCGGTCGATCTTACCGCTTCCGATGTTGATTAAGATACTTCTTGCATCAACATCTGAAAGATCGATCTAGCAAGTAACCGACGGATGGAGGTACAAGATTGGTCAGCATCTGATCAGGGATCGGAGCGGGTAACGATGGTTTTCGCGAGGTCAGAAAATATTTTCCCCAACGGTCGGGAAACAAAAAGACCACGCGATCACAGACATAAACCTCCTTACTTAATAAGTTTGGTGGTTAAGAATAGCGACACTGGTTCTTACCATGCTGAGTATTCTGTATAGTCTGAAAACCTGGTACCCGTACACCACCGTATTATGATCGCCGAACAATGTCCCGGTAAACCTCCCGCCCGTCTCTGATTACTAACGTAAACGGAAGTATCGTAGAGAAGGGCGAAGGTGGCTTCCGGGACACCGCCTGCTAGATCTCCTCAAGGGACAACCGAACGGTATACCCAAGATGATGAGATAGCTAGGTCGAGTGGGTCGTGGGACGCGAAACCTTCGCGATCCCCGGACCCCACCAACACCTGGACCAGCCATTGCGACAGCGGCTGGACCGAAAGGCTCTGTAAGGGTGATGAATGCGGTCGTGAGTCCCTCGCAAGGCTTGTGTTCGGAAGAAATAGTGCTGCAGCGCCTTATCGGACACCCCAGCCTATCTTTGGCTTCAGCCGAACCTTGCCCAACCCTGGGGATTGGCGAGGGACGAATGTCGGTATGCACCGCGCCCGTTCGTGCTCACGAGAACAGAGCGCCGAAACAGTGTCGCTCCAGTGTTTGTGAACACGGAAGCTAACCTCGAGACCGTGTGCAACTCAGCACCGCCGTCCCGAAGCCAACGCCAAACCGGAAAGCCATCTTGAGAGTTACGTATTTAAGGGTCGCTTTTGACGGAAGGTCAAAAGGGTGACCCTTAAAGTAATCTAAGACTGTGTTGGGATCCCTTAGGAGGATCACTTTCCTTTTTGGTAGACACTCGTTGAACATACCGTCGAGGCGTAGACTAATAAGGTAACCATCGGCTATGATAGTCGACCGTCCTCGAAACCTCGGTGAATGGAGAGGACAGCTGACTTATAGCTGGCCCCAGTGGCCCGCTGAAGTCTTGCTTGGAACTTTTCTGTCAGAAACTCCGGAACTAGCAGCACAGAGGCTCTAGCGGGAGAGCTATTTGTCTCATTGCACCAAGCGTAGTATGGAGCCAGACTCTGGCTATACGTACGGAGGGTAGACTTCCGTCTAGCCCGGCGATGAGAAAAACAGCTTCTGATGAAAAGTATCCCTCCGCTGCGTGTTCCCTGGTAAGGGCCATGCAGCTAACTGCAGGTGCTCTAGTGATAGACTGGGTACCTCCGCTCCGGGCATCCGGAGTAGATCTGGTACCTCGGGGAGTGCCAGCGGCCTTGCCGCTAGCAGAATGACAATGCAGTCTTCCCACCCGATCTTGGCCACCACCCTCATGAGTAGTGAGATCGGAGGGACTGCATAAGCTGTCATCCCTCCCCAGTCTATGGACAGAGCGCCCACGGTGAATGCTTGGGGTCCGCGACCCTTGAGCAGTACACCGGCAGTGGATGATTGCGATGAGATGCGAACAGATCTTTCGAGGGGTGGTACATCCCTTGAAGATCGTCTGAGCGACTCTGCGGAGCAAGGGACCATTCTGCTGGTCCCGACACCCTTCCTCGTGACAGATTGTGCGCGAGGATGCTGGTGACGCCAGCGATGTGTATCGCTCTCATCGTAATCTGCCTGAACTTGCACCACCCTATCAGGTGTCGTGCATGCAGGCTCAATCGTGGTGGCCCGGAGTCCCCTTGTCTGTTGGGGTAGGCTACCACGGTTGTGTTATCCGTCAGGACAACGGTATGTGATTCCACGGTCACCTCCTCGGGAGCGAGGGAGGTTGATGTGAAGCTCTGTCTCTATGGTCCCCATCGGCCCGAGACGGAGTCTCCGTGGATGTGGACCCCCAGCCCGTTTTGGCGCTATGGTCGTCACCACGTGACATACCGGGGTGCAGGAAACCTGACACCCTGGGTCAAATTGGGCTGATGGGTCCACCACCAGAGTTCTCTCGCGCGATCTCCGACAACGGAACCGCGAGGGATATTGAGTGACGACTGGGCCTGCAAGCAGGCTAGAAGGTGTAGTTGGGTAAGCCCTAACGAGAAACGGCAGTACAGTCACGAGGTCTACCATACTGGCCATTAGGCCTACCACCTTCATCCATGCCACAGCGGGTTTTGCCCGAGACTCGGCCAAGAGTCAGGCACACCGCACCATGTTAAATCACCCGCTCGGGTGAGAGCACCGCGAACCCCTCCGTGAGGGTGATCTGGGCCCCTACAAATAGTGGTGTCTCGCGTCGGGACCACGCTGGACTTTTTGAGCTGATCAAAAATCCAGGGTCCCGCACCCTACGGACTATCAACCCCATGAGACCCGTAGTCTTCAGTGGAGTGCGTCCGTATATGCGCCAAACGTCCAGGTAGCAACTGATGTTGACACCCCTGTGCTTCAGGTACGCTGCCACCGCTCTGACCAAGAGTGTTAAACACCCTGGGAGAGATGGACAGGCGGATGGCGGTATCAAAACTGGTAATTTTGATCCTGTACCTAGAAGCGCAGATGCCTCCGATCTTGAGAGGCGATTGGCATATGCAGATAGGCGTCCGAGAGATCTAGCGATGCTGTTCCCATGCCCCTGATGGGGCAGGCTAGCACCGAGGCGAGAGTCCCCATTCTGAACCTCTTGGGCCTGAAGAGCGTGTTCAACAGCCTGCGGTTCGGATGGGGCTCCCGTCGCCAGTCTTCCTTGGAGCCAATGGCTCCAAGATCACCGTAGAACGGGGTAGACCGGGACAATCGCCCGCTTCGTGAGAAGCTGTGTGATCCCTGTCAGTAGTGCCCGACGCTGGGGGCCGTCTGACGGCACTACTGTGGACCTCTGAAATGTGCAGGCAGAATGTGGGGAGACTGGGTTGCCAGTCTGTAACCCCCACTCACCACTGACCATACCCAGGCGCTCAAAGAGATGGTTTCCCACCTCTGGGTGAAAGCCATAAGCGGTGGAGTCCACTGGGAGATCCCCTGTGGAAAAACCGCTGAGCCCCCAGGAATGCTCTGCCTAGCTTCCCTTGGAAGAGCGCTTGCTCTTCTTCGGGCTTGCCAGCTGTTCCTGTGCTACCCTTGCGCCTCCCAGAAATGGGTGCTGCAGAGGTAGTGGGCTCGGGTACTGTTGGTGGTGCACGGCCTGCTGAAGTCGGAGCTCCTACCCATGGTAAGGGCAGTTTCCGACCTCTTCAGAGTGCTTCCGTTGGTAGCTTCTTTGCACGGTCCTCCACCGTGGCGCAGAAGCATCCAAAGAGAAAAAGGACCCTGCCTTTCCATCGCGTTGAGCGATTGGAGTGGCAGGCCCCTCCCAGCTGAGTGGACACCCTATGGGCTAGGCCCATGGAGCTCTCGTTGAGGCTAGCTGTTAGCACCGCTAATAGGCTCACCTTGCGGAAGAGCGCAGATGTTGTCTGAGCGTGATACGCTTGCCGACATCTGGGTCCCTCTCGGATCCCCTCAGGTAGGTCCCGTGGTCCTCCAGCGTTACGCAGAGGAAGCGTGCAAGCACGCGGCGCCATAGCTCTACTGAGCTCGACAGCCCCACGATATCTACCCGTGAGGTTTGCGGGAATGATAGTGCAGGCGCCCCTGTGAGGAAGCAGCAGCTGAGCATCCTACTGAAAGGATCCCTGGTCCTCCTCCATGGACTCCCCCTTAGGGGTGTCCGGAGGAAGATCAGTGCTGTTGCTCCCCTCGCGGGGCAGAGGGGGACGGAGATTGTAGTGATGTCACTACCGGACTCAGCCTCCGACTCCTTTCCCTCGCCCACAGTATCCGTATCATGCTCCGATGATGGCGGTAACTGAGGACGGGCATCTGAAAGCGGGTAAGAAGGCATAACCACTGTGTGGCTCGCCGACTACCTGCCAGCAGAAGAGGGAGTACTCCCGCAAGACCCTGAGGTATCCGCCATGGCACCACTGGGTCCGCATGCTCTCGCAGCCGTCGTCCTAGCGCTTAGCAGCATGCGGGCCTACCCTGATCAAGATCTGGGTTAGCCCCATGCCGGCTGGCCTGGTCAACAGCTGATGTTGGTACTGCGTGGCCATCGCTAGGCGACACTTGCCACGGTGCTAGGCCGTGGAAGAAGCACCCTGCGGCGGGTACCCCGGGGCATACCCAGCCGGCAGCTGACCCTGAAAGGATCCGCCACCAGGGTAACCCCATGGTACTGCAGTACCAGCACCGCCTCCCCTTGTTGCCACAGAGACTGTGGCGACTAAAGCGGTGCTGCGGTACCGGTGCGGTATCAGCGTGGGTACCCGTGAGGGTTCCCAACTGTGGACCGCTGTACCCTCGCCACACTGCGTTCCCTGTTTGGGGGATCAAGCTGTGTGCTGGCGTGGTACCGGCGCGGTACTAGCATGGGTACCCGTGAGGGTTCCCGGTTGTGTACCGCTGTATGCGTGGTTCCAGCGTAGGTGCCCGTGAGGGCTCCCGGCTGTGTACCACTGTACCCATGCCTCACTGCGTTCCCCGCAAGGGATCAACCCGTGTATGGGTACCCGCTATACCGGCTGTCCCTTGGCTAGAGGGAGCTTGCCTAGTACCACGGGTAGCTGAGCGTGCATACCCCCGATCAATCACCTCGCCACCTGAATAGGCAGCGTCAATCAATGGAGCTATGCCCTGTTGATTTGACAGTGATCGATCAAGAGGGTAATTGACCCATTGACGGTAATGGATCACCACGCTCCGCTGGCTCTCGAGGACATAAGTGGGTTGTTGATCAGCTAGGCTGTTCAAGCTACTTACTGTACCCTCTAGAGCTTCGCCCAAAAGGTCGCTGTGTGTGGCGGACCACTCACGGCAGCTATGGGCGGGTGCATTGCGGCTACCACTGAAGTCAAGCCGTAGCTCGTCTTTGTAGCTGCCACCGAATGCACCTGGGTCGCTGTCCCGTGAGAGACTGCGAGCCCAACCCCTGAATAATCGCCAGCCAGTCCCTGTGGACAGCTAGCAGCTATTCTAGGGCCCAGGGTATCACTCGGCGGTCCCGCCATGGAAGCGCTGCCGTGTGACAACCCCAGTTGGTTCTGCTAAGACTACACCCACAGCGTTAGCAGCGGTATCGTCTCTGCTGAACCCATGCATGCTAGGGTTCAACCCAGGCAAGCCGGGGTACCCTTGCATGCTGCCCGTCGCTGGCTACTACTGTGGCTGTTTGAGCCCGTGAGATATGCCTGCAACAGACGGGTGTCCTCCTGCTAAAAACCCGTGAGGATTTTCGCTAGAGGACTGGTATCCTCCTGCTACAAAACCCGCTAGGGTTTTCGCTGGTGGTTACCGCTCTGCTGCCTGCTACTTTGCTCCGACGTATAGTCAGTGCTTTCGCTGGCTGCTGAGCCTTTGGGCGCTTAGCAGTCCCGAAGGAACCGCCTGCTTGTCCGGGGACCGGAGCCCCCTTAAGCAGACCTGCCATGACCCATAGGGGCTGTCACAGCAGAATCTACCGTGTCGACTGGTATCCTCCTGCTGCAAAACCCGCTAGGGTTTTCGCTGGTGGTTACCGCTCTGCTGCCTGCTACTTTGCTCCGACGTATAGTCAGTGCTTTCGCTGGCTGCTGAGCCTTTGGACAGCGCTTAGCAGTCCCGAAGGAACCGCCTGCTTGTCCGGGGACCGGAGCCCCTTAAGCAGACCTGCCATGACCCATAGGGGCTGTCACAGCAGAATCCACCGTATCGACCTTACCAGTGCCCTTGGTAGATTTCTTCTTCGTCTTATGGCGATGACGGAGCCTATCCCAATCGTCAAGCTGGAACTCGGAGAGTCCTAAGCAAAAGAAAGACATCTAGAAGATCGTGAGCACTCCTGTGGGTGAAACAGAGCGGTGTGGGTCCCGCTCCGTCACCAGGAAGGGCAAGCCCGACAGGGCGAGGCGAAGCGAGGAGAAAGGGAGGGGGCACTACCCCCCAACACGCGACTCAAGCCCAGTAAGCAAACCTGAGCACGGAGGCTGGTCGCTAACGTTAGTGGTAAAGTAAGGACTGGCTAACTTTATTACTAAAATGTCAGACGGGTCCCTACCAATCCCCACCGTATGAATATCTGATTAACTTCGTCTTTATTGGACGGTAATGAAGACATAACGATAGAGTAATCACCCTAACATAGCAACAATAACCTACCGTACATGAAATACAATGTGTATGTACAAACATCTATTGTAACTTACAGGCTGCAATGGTTGTTTTACGTGGGAAACAAAATGAATGGCGTCAGCGGCCATTTTGAATTGCTCGTGTGTCCCGTATACAAACGGAGGCACGATATGTAGCTAAGTTTTGGATCGTTTTTTGTCACTTTTTCGCCAGAAAATGCCGTCAAAACTATCCTCAGCCGAACAATACCGGTTTGGTTTTACCTAAGGTGTGAAACTACAACCGTATATCTCGCCAATGGTCGAGAAATTGATACACAGTGCTATGAACAATCGATAGGCACGTCTGTGTCAGTCGGAGACCAAGGAGGATAAGGGACGATCATATGGTGTGACGTCACCTTTTGGATGAGTCCACCGGGGATCGGGGGGTTTTTGTTATTTATTCATTTATGTGGGACAAAATGAGTATTGGTTTTTCCGCATCTCGGGATCGATGCAAGAAGTATCTTAATCAACATCGGAAGCGGTAAGATCGACCGGTGTACTGAGTCTGTTAGAATACAAGACAATGCTGATCTCAACACCACACCCAAATATTGTGACTGCTCAGAGCCAGAAGTGGGTAAGTGCAATAGCTGCCATGTGTGAGCTGCCATGTGTAGATGAGTACAATATGCTGTGTGTAAATTGCCAAATGTTCACAGGGTAGCAATTGCACTTACCCACTTCTGGCACTGAGCAATCAATTTGTGTTTGTCCCAATCAGCCGCATATTTTACCTTCACCTGAATTGAATGAGTTATCCCAATCGGCAAGGTGTTAGACACTGGTGCATTGATGTGTGGTGATGCGAGTTACCTCAATTGGTAAGGTGTTAACCCCTTGAGCACACTGCCTGCCGATCTATCATTGCCTCTGATTGGTCAATTACATGATATCATTACTTAAACCACCAATCAGAATGGAGCTTTGCAAACAATTCACCTCCAATGTTTTTGCGTGGTGAAATTATTCTAACCGTATATTGTCTGGGTAAGTGTACCAGAGCTCGAGGAGCTGATCCTGGATGGGATGTTTTATTTGTGCTTTGTACAAGGGGTGTGCTTCTTAGCTGTCATCTGACGTCACGATGATGCGCACATCGTTTAGTGAACATCACTACTGCACATTGCAAGTCGGTGTGATGCCAAATGACAACATTTGGGGTCTAACACAAGGAATCATGGGCTTTACCGAAAAGGTCAATGGACACTAAAAGCGGGACTAAAAGGATCTCTCAGGTCACAGTTCTTCAAGCCCATGTGTGTAGACTACATTCACAGAATGACCTTTGAATGGTACTGGGTACTCATATTCCACAACTTGAGGTCAAATTTTGAGCTATGATTGCCATATAGAGGTTAAGGAACTGTGACATTACTATGAGATCATTTTGGCTCATAGCAAAAGTAAATGGGCTACTCCAGCTGAAATTCATACACCCCCTGTGGGAGACATGACCTTAAACTTCCACATAAGGAGTGTAGATGTCAAATGGAACCACCCATTCAGGTAACCCCATTAGACACTCACACTCCCTGTATGGGAGATTAAGGTCATGTCTTCCACAGGGGGTGTATGGATTTCAACTAGAAAAGCCAAGATATCAATCACATTATGACTGTACACTACCTTTCTCTTATTTTCGTAGCTTCCCTTTTCACATAGTCCAAGTCAACCTGAAATAATCAAAGAAAAAATAAAACCACTTAAAATGTCATCGGTGGTAGAGATCTATAAAGAAGCAATCATGCTAGAAATAATGCAATGCCAAAATATGATTGTCTAATATGCAAACTACTAACTCTGTACAGCGATATCGTGTTTTATTGATGAATTGTATGACTCTCAGAACTAAATTGTTCAATTATGTGAGCTTTTGGCTTACAGGTCGTTATTAAGCCTTTTTCAAACTGATGTTATTGATATGATATGGTGTTTTGTTTTGATATATGTGACATATGGTATATCAAAAGAGAAACTTTTGGGCAACCTGGATATAGCCAGGTCCGGAGCCAGGTTTTATGATATAGCATGGTTTTGGATCACCGTACTTGTGGGAGGGTGAACATTGAAAAGTGTAAATATGCCTATATTAAAACCATCTGCCACCGTCCGAATATACATCATGTGTTGTTTACATTTATAAAATAAATTTGCAATTTATTGTAATAAAAGCATATCGTCACCCTCATAACCAAAGTGCCTAAGTCATTATTACATGTTTCTCATTTGCAATTTTGATTTTCTGAGTAATAAACCCATAATAAATAAAATTTTCAGCTGCATTCTTCATTAACTTGTGGAATTCATCTCTTTTGATGTTTTTCACAAGTTAATGAAAATCTTGACTGAAAATTGTATTAATATGGGTTTATTACTCAGAAAATCAAAATTACAAATGAGAAATATGTAATAATGACTTAGGCACTTTGGTTATGAGGGTAACGATATGCAGACTGCACGTAGTCCTATATTATTAAAATATGCAAATTAAAGATAAACTAAGTGAAAAAAAGATGTCTTGTGTGGTGGGTAATTAACAAATTGCAATTATCTTTTGCTCACTAATTGTTTGGCTACTAAAACAACATGATGATAAATCATACTTAAAATGAAAACATAAATTTGTGGCTTTTATTCCCCACCCCCAAAATGTGTATATTTCTGTAGTTCAAACAATATATTGTGCCCATTAAAAATTTTACCATTTGTTCAAACAACATAATGTGCCTATTAAAAAGTTTTCTCTTCTATAACTAACTTTTTGTTTCTGATTTAAAAGCTTCTGACAAATGGAATACCTCTTCTTTGTTTAACCTAATAAGTAATATTCTTTTGAATAAAATCTGCTTCAGTTCTAATAGAGATTTTCTGACAATTTGCCAATTTATTTTATTTATTTATTTATTGACTTATAACATTAAGCCAAAGCCAGACTAAGCCCAATAGTGCTCAGAGGCTACTAAATTAAAAAGGATGCCATCCGGATATGACGGGACAGGGATATGGGAAGAGGTCCAATTTTAGATGCAGGAGGAAAACCGGAGCACCCGAAGAAAAACCTGTGAGGACGAGGATGGATCGGCAACCAAACTCACATGTGGTACCCGCGGGGAATTGAACTCTGGCCAATCTTACCTCTGCAATGAACACCACAATAAGACAGTCCATCTTTTCATCCTGAGACAATCCATCTACTAGTGACTTGAGTGTGTCCATCAGGTAGCTCTCGATATCACGTTTGATGGTTGGTATTCCGATTACGATGGAAACTGAAAGATACAAACAAGAAATCACATAAAATACTGTTAATTTTTTGACATTATTTAGGCATTATATAATATACATGTAGGTGATCTTCTGAAAATTTGAAAAAAATTGAAAGTGATGTTGAAGCACAGACTCCGCTTAGTACGTACCTCACCCTTCCCCACTCAACTCAATCTTTCAATGTCGGAGGGTCTCACAGACCTGTCGACAACATGACTTTGTCCAACATTGAATTGGAGGAGCGGGGGCAGAGATACACCAAATGACAGGCAAAGTGTGCCAACCTTTTTTCCAGGATTGTCTGGTCTGAGATGGTATGAAACATGCTATCAAAAAGTAGGTTTTTGGGAATAATTTTGGAACCCCTACTTAGATTTTGATAAAACTTTCCATAAAATCTAAATCCTCTGGTCCATTATTATACCAAATGGTTTAAATTGTTTGATTACTAGCATAAGGTATGTTCACTTTTAATATGCAAAACATGCTGATTTGAAGTGTGTTGGACAGCCTATAATAATTACATGCATATGATGGAATTGTGTTGTAATAGCTATTATTATACCTCATAAATATTCATGAGCAAATCATGCCACTTTATTGGTCAATCACAAATAACAAGGCCTATTTCACTGTGCGATTGGTTCCATCAAGTATCAACATGACAACCCCATAGCCTAGGTTTGGTGTAATTAAACAAATACTACAGATGCATAGTAATAGGCCATAATGCTTTCATCTTCAGTAGATAGCTAAAAACTGCTGTCTTGTCTGAGCCTTCATATAATTTCAAAACTACAAAAGCCTGCTTGCAGATGCATGGTGTGCCTGGGTGTGGGGGTGGGTGTGCGAGTGCAGGGGTGTGTGGGTTGGTGCAATTGTCTGGCATGTTTATAGTGTTTGTATGCATACCTGCCCATGCCTGTGTGTCAAGGAGGGAGGTTGTAATTTGTAAGTGGATGAATGTGCACGATTGGTTGTGCCGAAAATTATACCGTAATTGCGACCAAGTGTCTTGCTAAAATATTCATATATTATAAGTGTAACACTACAACAGTCTTAGTGTGCCAACTTTTTTTCCAGGATTGTAGATCCCAGAGGGCATAGAACAGTCTAGGGCATACAACAGCCTACTCAGCAATACATGCACTTCACACTTACTTTACGATAAACATAGAACATAAATGATAGCCTCTCCAGACAATTCTAGGGAATTAAAAAGTCATGACTATAATGTATCCAAACTAAATACCACAGTAACAATCCACACAAATTGCAGTGGCACCAGCAGATTTTCAACATGGGGGTGGGGGGTGTCTGACAAAGACAAATTTAGTTGATGACCTGGTTAGGGGGTAGGTGCCCAAGAGGGGTTCCCCCTCTGAATCAGAAAATGTAGCAAAATAGGTCAAGAATGGCAAATTTCCTGTATAGACAGTTTTTTACTTCATCTGGACTTATTGGCCCCTTATTGGGGAGGGGGTAAGAGTATTTGAGCCCCAGCACCCAAATTATATAGACATACACATATACTCCACACACATGCCTGTAAGCGCTTCTAAATGAGGACATACTAAGTAAAAAGCACTGTACTATCCAACTGAGGACACACATTCCTGCAGTGAATCGATATACTGTGGACAAACACACAGTATGAGATGGTATACAAATATTAACTGTCTATGAGTGTGATGGTCGAAATATTTATCATGAGGTGAAAGATGGATTGTTCCATTCCACAAGCCGGAATGGAACAATACATCTTTCACGGAGTGATTATATTTTGACCATTACACAAATTTAAGACAGTTAATATTTGTTTTATATCACTCGTACATAAATTCTATTACTAAAATATTATTTAAGGTAGGAAATACATTTTTTCATCAACATAACACCATGTTTTGCCGTGATATACTTCAATATTTTGGGGTCCACCCCATAACTAAATCGGTGAGTCTAAGAGTCAGCGCGCGGCTTGGTGCAGGCGCACTACGGCGCAGCACTATGATGGTAAAAGCTATCACACGGAGAGGCTGATGGTAAAAATGATAAATAGTAATCAACCAATGAACTGTCTAGAATTTATGTATGAGTGATATAATACTATCTATGGGGGTATATGGGGCACACCCCATACTGCCAAGAGAGGACATTCTCTAAATAGCATTTTTACATCATTTCTGTCATCCTGCACCTATCGACAGACTGTGAATAGTCTATGTTTAGGTTTGTGTTCATGGTTGGAGGTGTGTTTACACCACAAATTGCCTCGTTTGGCGATGAACACCTATGCCTCCACCTTCTTGCAAAATTATCCATTTTTGTTATTTTCAGACACTTTAGGCTGACTGCCCCCACCCCACCCCCACATTTCAAGCCAGATTGGCTCCAATGCTCCCACCCACTGGATGTAAGAAAATGCAGCACTGTGCAAAAAACTAAGTCTACTAAAAGATAACCTCATCCTCCTTTACACAATCCTAAAAGCCTTACGATCTTAAACTTAACTTTCATTCCCAGGAAATGAGATTGAATCTTAAACCACATGATCCAAGTGTTGTAGTACAGTAGACATATAACATATAGTGACATATAATACCTGTGTTTTATACTCTGTGTGCTAGCCATAGGCTTCAACAGTTATGAGATATTCACTCAAAATATCTTAAGAACATCTGAACCAATACTAGGCTTGTTTGTACTCATTTCAATGCATCTTTCATGCTGATTCCAAATGTGGTCATGAAAATTTGAATTGTTAAAAATTTGAACCTTGTCGTCTGCAGTCGACACCGGCATGAAGAGAATTAAACCAGCTCACGTTGGCTGAGCCCCACAGCAGATGCTGCACATCAACAAATACCCACATGTTCCTCAGGTGTATAATACCTTTTGGACATACTTTGATCCAAATTTTTCCTTTTCTCCTCATAAAATGCTTTCATTTTCATCAAACTCTATGTATTACAAACTTCAAGGCTTCTGTATAGTACCAAATCTTGCCTCAAAATGTAATATCGACAAAGTCAGTGCCAAAAGTGGGTTTAGTGCAATAGCTGCCCTGTGAACATTTGGCAATTTACACACAGTATATTGTATTCAGCTACTCACTTCCCTGGCTACACATGGCAGCTATTGCACTTACCCACTTCTGGCACTGAGCAGTCAGTTCATTTATTTTAAATATCTGTCCCCAAAAGTTAGAAAAACATCTTTTACCTAGTTAGCCAGAAGGTGTCAAACACAAAGCAATATATTTTTATTCATTTTTGGTAGTTTTTATTAAAAGAAAATGATAACCTCTAAGGTTTAGATACCATTCCTAGTTTATATTAAGTTTGCCTGAAGGAAGCAAGCAAACAAAATTGTTTCAAATATAAATTACCATAATAATTTTACTCTTCACAACTTAATTTTGCAGAAAAAAAATGTGAAATGATTTTTTTTAAAGTTTATACAAAATTATGTTATGGGGCAATCACCTGTAAACTATAAACATATATCAAAATATTGGTATTAGATCAAAATAATTTTGCAAAACATCCTTTGGTAAAGTCTCAAGGCATTTATCTTTTGTATGACAGTCACAAACATACATGTATGTAACCTTGCACTTGAAACATCAATTTTACACCCAATGAAAACAGCCTCTGGGTGCTTTACAAAACATAGCAACCTGCAATCTCAGTGACAAATTTGTTTACACCTACATTCCATTTATACTATATTGCACCAGAAATGTCATATTTTTAATAATTTTTTGAAATTATTAATTAGCTTAGACAATAATTCTCAGATGGATGATAAGCTCTGGTCCAAAAATGGGGATGAGTTTCTGTTGTTGTTGTGGGCCGGGGGGTTATATTGTGTGGTTTTTTTTAAAATAAAACTCTGCATCCTGGTCAGCGCTATGTAGAAACATCTTTTAAGAAGGAGTTCCCAAAAACAGATTATGCTATATTGGGAACTCCTTGCACCCAAACTGCAGCATTCAATAGCTTCTATAATTCATTTGCAATATTGGGAACTCCTTGCCACAAAACTGCAGCATTCAGTGGTGCAAAGACCTTCCCACCCACTCTGTAACAATAATTATTTTTCCATTTTTTTATTTTTTCACCTATTTCATGATGATCAGTGATGCCGTCAACTGTAATGCAAGCCAGGTTCGTTAGTGTTGTGTTACCAATCTCATCTCAATGAGTACTTGAGTACCACCAATCACTAATCATTATCTTCAACTTGAGAAGCTTCTTGAGTGATGGGAGAGTAGTATGGATTTCCCTAGCCAATGGCCTGGTTGGCTAGACCACAGAGATTAGGGTACTCATCCTGTTGCCTGTATGGCTGAAACACCAGGTAAAGTACTTGCATTAGGTGTACAAGAGATGTGTTCACATTGTCGGTTGTACGCCCGGCGGAACTTGGTCGGCGCAAGTTGCTAGGAGTAGCGGTAGGCGCTGCCAGGAGTAATGACAGTGTGAACGATGGTCAGCGTAAGTTCCACCAAGCATACGTCTGACGACTTACTCCTGACAAAAGTCAGGAGTAGCGAGCTGGGTGTAATCTCAGCCAGGCGTAAGTTGCAATGTGAACACTGCTACGCCTGGCACCTGGGGTAAGTTTGACCTTTATTGGGTCGGAACTTAAGAAATTACATATCACATGGCTGAAAAAGGTCAAGGAAACACCAGGAGTGGTAGCTGATGTTTATGCAGACCAGAAGTGAATGCTTGGTGGAACTGGTCGGCGTAGTGCTAGGAGTAGGCTAGGTGTGGAAATGCGGTAGGAGTAGGGAAAATATGTGTGGAATTGTTATCAATGTTAGTGTAAGTTTACGCTGGGTGTAACTCAAAATGTGAACATGACAAATATCACAGATCCTGACAAGATCTAGGTTAATTCACCAGGTGAGATATTAAGGTTATTAATTATTTTAAACTGTTGTGATTTGGTAGTTCACAGCATCTTACGAATGGTAGTGAGCTTTGGCAAAAACTCCATTGCTCAATTCATAGCGAGCGTGTAGAAGAATTAAAATATCACAGATATACTTTTATAAGTGCTGCGGTTCTTGAGTTACGTTGTAAAGAGGGCTGAAACAACAACACTTTTGTAAAATGTACATAACTAATTAACAACAATAAATTAAGCAAGTTTGCAAAGTATACGATTTGTAGAATGAACTTTTGCAAAACATCAAGGTGTTAATTTTCAATAATATATTGATCTAGATAATGAAAATCGATTTTTTTGGTTGCTTCGACCAACAATACCTCGTCTACCCTTAAAGGTCCGTAACTCGATCGACATTGTTGATGAGTTTTTGGTATCATATAATCGATCATATTTTTCTCATTATTACCATCCTGAAATTTGATGTTCCAACTCGATATATTTCCACAGAAATCGCAAAAAAAAACCCAGTCAAACTGTGGTTACCACCAGGCTTCCCGTTAGTGTGCGTCATTGCGTCCAGACGCGTATTTTACAAATTTGGACGCAAATTCACATGGCTAATCAAGTATTTTGCGTCCATGTGGACGCAGACAAAACTTCGAAATTTAATCATTAATTGATGATAAAAATAAGACATTTTATTCTTTTATATTTTTAAGATAATAAAAGCCCCAAAATTTTGACCCACCTGCTTAGAATTGTAGTAAATTCTGCAATATTTGTAAATGCAACGTCAGGAAATCGTGCACTTTTTGCAAGCTTTCCGTACGATCGTTGTTTGATGGGAAAGTCCCCATTGATGCTTTGTTTACAAAGCTTGCTGGAGTGATGACATGCGGCTACCGTGCAGTTGCTGTTTATTTAATTATTTATCACAAGCTGACAATATTCAGTTTTTAATGTTTTAAGTTTATTTTCTCATAAATAATCTATGTTTCCTTTATTAGTATTATTGTTACGATGAATAAAAGCAATTTTAAAGACAAAATCCAAATGATAATCTTTTTTGTATTATTTGTGGTAGCGTGTTTTAGCTTTTATATCATCAACAACACGTTTTAAAATTAAAGAAACCCGGAAATAAAAGTACGAAAATTTGCGAATGTTTTTGCAGCTGTTTCTGACCACGTTTCCGACCAAAACTGACACAGAAATGAGAAAAATTATCATAGCGACTGGAGATGGAATATCATGGCAAAAATGCACTTTTATTTTATTTTAACAATCAACATTTGATGAAGTGTAGACCGAGTGCAGGTGCGTGTTTTAGCAACAAGGGCTGCCGTTCTGACCATGAAATTCCGTGGCGTTTCCCAGTATGATTGATCGTGAATTTCAGATGGCCGCACAAAAATATGTCTGGACGCAAGTTTTTTCAACCTTGTCAGCAAACTTGCGTCACACATGACGCACATTTTTAAATCCTTAACGGGAACCCTGGTTACCACTTTATCGAAATTTCCACTTGTTTACAATTTGAGAGCATGCAGAGCGTAAACATGGAAGTGGGGTTCTGATTGGCTGAATCAATCGTCTGACAATCATAGCAACAGACCGATAATCTGACTGGCCAATCATGCGTCAAATCGTTGGTCTGTGCAGATCGGCGTCCTTGATGTGAACACAAAGCTCCGTGTATGTCGCTCATTAACAGGGCGCTTGTGTCAATCTGAGCTGATTTAAACAACCAATTGAAAGCCTTGTTTGAAGTCGTTCTGGATGATGTCATGGGAAAAGTATTAGCCAATCAAAAAACTTGTTCATTATCATTGGCAGACTGTTTGTGTAGAGGGAGTGGAACCAAACTGGCTGCTGTGGAGACTACATTAAACTGACATGTCTTGAGCAATTGTCTGTATTGACTTGGATGCATACAAGATGCTGTTCTTCAATCATGAATTATCAGGTTAATGAAAAATAAACTAAGGTATCGCATGCCTGGTCAAACATTCCCACATTAACGGCTAATGACTTCCTTCAATTTATTTGGATAATCCAGTTCTACATGCGGCATGAACCTCCAGAATAAGCTCATGTAAAATAAATGTATTCTTTCTTTTCAAGTTTAAGTAAACACATTAACTCTCTCCACGTGGGTGTCGACTGCAGACAACAAGTTTCAAATTGTTTTATAAAAATTAAACAATTTCAGAATTGTAAATTTACATGACCATATTTGAAATCAGCATGTAAAATGCATTAAAATGAGTACAAACAAGCCTAGTATTGGTTCAGTAGTTCTTGAGATACCCCTTGATATTTTGAAGAGAATATCTCAACACTTTTATGGTAAAACCTATGGCTAGCATGCAGAGCATTAAAGCGTGAAGCAACTCATGAATATCAAATGAAAAGAACTTGGATTTCGATGTAAAATTGCAAATGAATTATGCAGAAAGTAAATAAATACAAGTTAGCTTGGTCTAAGTTAGCTTTTACGATATGACCTTAGGTAGGTGGTTGTAGTTATTCTCTTGTTTTCCAGAGTGAAAGCTCTTTTGCTTAATCCTGTGCTTTTAAAAAGAATAATATTGATAAAAATAAATATAATTCAGTTTTACAAAGCGCAGTAAAAGTAAAACTCATTTTACCCATGCTGAGAAAAGGGATGATTCCATTGGTCCAGGTCGGGCAGTTGTTGTTATTGTTGGCAGGGACCATGAACCAATGGGAGTCGCCGTCTGGTGATGACATTGGGGCGCTATCATGTTTTGATTATCATTGTTGATTAGCAATCAAACAAGCAACATCGGGAAAATTTTCCCACCCACCACTCCCTTTATATATAAGGGTATGTTGTTGGTGAAAAATATTTAATATTATATCAATAGAGTATTGGTAAACCCATGCAAGGAAGAAAAAGTTTTGAAGGTAATAGTTAAATGAAAAGATATATGTAACTTTATGGAAAAGTTAGTAAGATTGCATACAAAAGAGTTATAGAAAGACAAAACAAAATTAATAGAGTGATGAATTGTCAATTATGTTTTATTAGCATGATATCGTTAAATTTTCCTCAACTTTTTCGAAGCATAGGAGCACATGTGAGAAGGAAATCGTTTACAGTAAGAGTTATTTGCAAGATAATAGTTAAATATGTTATATCCAATAGGAGTATCTTAGAGGGAGAAGCTTCCACAGATCTACAAGCAAAATGGAAATATGGTCGGGTTTATATCTTAATTAATTAGCTTATTTAATTATAATTTAATTATCTCAGGTGCCATAGGTATTTGAGAGAAAGCTTTCATAGATCTTCAAAGATAATGATATCTTCAAAGATAAAAGGTGTCGCGATATAATAAGGTTATAATTGTGCAAATGTATGTTGCCTTATTTCTTTACTACATGTATCTCCATAGTTAATTGGAGACTTGGGTTTGAGATATTCTTTTCTTGAATTACAATGATATTAGTGCTGTAATCGATTGTCGTAAGTATCGATAGTCGGAAAATACATAGACTTCCGACATGTCGAAACACTCAATGTCAGTATCGATACACAAACGACATGGCACACATGCTTAGATTATCTCAAATCAGGTCTCAAATTACCGTCAAATACTCAAATTACCGTCTCCCAATTCCAAGGTGAGCTTTACATCTAGAATACATGCATCGTGTTGTCTTCACGATCTCCAGCACCTCCAATATTGGTAAACTCAAATCCGTGTTTCAAACTGTGTGAGTATCGATAATAGTATCGACATGTCGGATGTTTGCCTCCCGACATATCGATACCCAGAAAGCTTATCGATTACAGCACTAAATGATATATATGCACATTATACGAGTATTTCACAGTAATCCTTTATCCATTGTAACTTCCAGGTCACATATATGCCTGGTAGGAATCCAGGGATATTCACCCTCTGAGCTCTTGAATTGTATGCACCAGTAGTTTATATACCTTTTGTGGGTCTCAGCCATGATATTATATGTTAATCAATGATTCGTGAGTCTTACACTCGGGAATTCAAGTCCTAGGGAAGTTGGGTCTCCTGGATGGGACAGGTTTTGATTTTGTTTCGAAAAGCTAACTCCTACAGTCAGCGTCGCTGTAGCAGTGGTCCCGATAGTGACGTCGAGGTCAATGGTTCAAATTGGAACACTTTACTACGGTCTTACGCTGTTGTAAAGGGAAATCAGATGGCGGCCGTCGTGATCCAGTTGTTTCAATAGCTTTCAATTATGGTTTCTCTAGATGAGAATATATTTTGTTTGTACCGGTATATAAATGGGTTCCGGCTGAGATCAGAGGTAATTGGTGTTGATTCGGAAACAAAATTCCAAGTGCATAATAAATGGTGACTTGTTTGATTGCCATCATGATTAGCAAAATCGTGTCATTGTCCTTTTTCGTTTTCTCTGTCTAAGGGTAATCAAGCATACAGTTGCAAAAACAACAACATTTACTTGCTGACATCGTATATATCATAGAATTCCATACAAGCATACCTCTAAATGAGAATTTTGTTTGTTTCACAAAATGCTCTTACAATAATACATGTATGTGCATTAATTTAAATTGACATTTAAATTATTATACAGTAAATGGTGTGAAAAATGCTGGTCTAAAAATAAATAAGCCTATGCATAAACAAATAATATATAGTGTATTAATTGAATTTTTTCTGCTGGTGCTTGCAAAAAGTGGAATTCATGAAGCATACCTCGAAATGAGTATTTAGTTTGTTTTTGACGAAACAGATGAAAGGCTCTTACAATAATACATATTTGTGCATTAATTTAAATTAACATTTAAATTATATAGTAAATGGTGTGAAAAATGCTGGTCTAACAATAAACAAGCCTATGCATAAACAAATAATATAGTGTAGTAATTGATTTTTTTCTGCTGGTGCTGTAAAATGCTTGCTACAATTATCAGCGACCGAGAGACAAACAGGGGCTCTGTTAATATTTAAACAGTAGGCAGATTTTTGGTGATTTTGAAAAATTGAGAAAGATGATATTTTGTTTGGCTTATAAATGGCAAGATTCAGTAACATCATGGATTGATAAGGGGGCAAATAATTTTTGGCAGGCGAGAGGGGGAAGCGATTTTTGGCGAGCCGTTCGGGGGGCTCATAATTATTGCACAGCCCCTAATAATATATATGCAGTTGGGGCAGTGCCTACATTAGTTGTGCTTTGCATAATGCGTGACTGGCACACACTTATGTGAATTGTTGTGACTTTATTGATGCACAAAGTAACAAAAACCAAATAATTTTGGCCATTTATAAGTTAAGCGAAATATAGTACCCCTCTGCACCCCTGATTTCTGAACATAAAGTGGTCTATGGGCAATCCACAGTATGGTACACAAAATGGTGTATATCTGCAATAATGTGTGTGCAGTTTTGTAGCCGTCACAACTCACACATCAATCAGACAGACAACTGATTATGGAATTCAAAATATCAGAACAAAAATCATAAATAAATGTTGACATTTATATAGTGCCTTTCACATGTATCAAAGCGCTTTACATTTACATCATTATGATCATTAGAATATGTCAGCTGCCATACAATGCCCAAGGCATGCTCATACCTTTGGGCGGCACTCAACATGCTCAATGGACATATTCCTAACAGCTCCCCATTTCACCCCTGGTTAGAGGGCATCTCGACTGCTCAGTGCCAGAAGTGGGTAAGCATGGTAAGTGCAATAGCTGCCCTGCTCAGTGCCAGAAGTGGGTTAAGTGCAATAGCTGCCCTGTGAACATTTGGCAACTTACACATGGCAGCTACACATGTTACTTGTTAGCTACTGCCAGGGGTGCAAATTGTGATTCTTCCTCAGGAGCAAGGTTTTTAGGCTCAAGATTTCCTCAATCATACCATGCATAAAATAGCTAAAATAGCTTTATTCTTGCCTTTAAAAGATGAGAATGTTACTCGTAACATAGCGTGTATTTTTAGAGCGACTGTATGTTAGGTCTTCTAGCATCCAAAAAAGGCTTTATGATGACAATGTGCGCACATAGCGCGCAAAAATTTGGTATTTTACACTAGTTTGGGGTCAATTTTGGTCGGACAGAGGCTCCTTTCCCTTTTATTTTCCTTTACCCCCATTCCTCTTGTATTTTTTGTCAGAGGAGCACAATTTGTTTAGTGTTTTATGGTTCTTCTTTTTAAATTTCCTCAATATTTTCCAGTTTGTCCTCTTCTCAGTGTATTGATACACTGAATTCCTCATGACTTTTGTTCCCATAAAATCCTCATTGCTGCCTCTCTATAAATTTCCTCAGATATGATTGCCGCCTCTCTAAATTTCCTCAGATATGAGCCCTGTTTCCACCTGTCTTCATCCAACTTCTTTTCTTCCTGTTAAATTACATTGAACACCTCCTATGGTGATGAATTGTAAATTTCCTCATATCCCATTTCTATATTCTAACACCAACACCTTCTTCTTTTTTGCTCTTATTTCTTAACAATAATGTGAATATCTCCAACCAAATTTTGCACAACCAGTATAAGATATCCTCTCTTCCATTCAGTAGCTTCACTTCCTCACAGCCCTCCCCTATTATCTTGTACCTCACTCCTCTTCTTTTTCTTTCCTCTTTTCCCACTTCCTCTTCTCTTTTCTTTTCTTAATTCTCTCTCCCTCCTTTTTTCTCTCTTTCTTTTTTCTTCCCATGGCATTATTTCCTCAATTTTGACTCTCATTTCCTAGGAGCGGTGCTCCCTGCTCCCGCACAATTTGCATCCCTGGCTACTGCTTTTACCCACTTCTAGCACTGAGCAGTGATTCTGTATGCAATACAGGAACGTAATCAAACTAAATCATGGGAGGCAGGGGTAAACTGCCACTCCCCCTCCTAAAATATACATTCAGGTAAAATCCGGATGGAATGAAAGAAAAAGAAAATTAAACCAGCCCTTTTTGGACTCAACTTCCCTTTCAACCGAGACATAATTTTCCAATGACCAGCCTTTCTTCCCTTCACACAACCAGGCTGGTTATGCCCTGATGAAATAGTTTTATTATCACAAAGCATAGATCTATCTAACCCAGTTTTGAAGCAAACATCCCAATAAGAGTAAAGACAGCACTTGGTTGTCTGTCCAAGCATCATTGTCTATCTATGGCACAGGAACTATGTCATTCAAATATTTCCTTTGATCACATCTATGTTTGCCTCTACATCAACGTCCTTGCTCTACTTTATTTCCTCCAGTATCAGAACTACTTTCATAGACTATAAACAGTCTGTACTAACTTTTATATGCACAATTTTACATGGAAGGGTAGAAAACAAACCTAGCGTGGTTTGGACTTTGAGATCAAATGAAACATGTTGACACACTAAATCACGTTTGGTTTATTACACCAACCCCCCCCCCCACATCCTAATACTTGTAAACACAGGCAACCGCGGATGTACACGTCTAATGCTGGTTTCATACTTTCCTGCCACTTGCCGCTTTGAAGATGATTTTATTTCACTGCACAGTCGCACCAGAAATGCTAGCGGTGACCGATATATCGATCACTCCCCTGCATTGCCGCCGCGGCAGCACCGCTGGGAGTTGAATTCAAATCAACTTGGTGCTGTGACGTATGAGAACAAAATATCCGGTAACTGCGGACTCATGTTTATATGCTTTAACGTACAATTTGGGCCAACTGGACACATCCTGGTAATCGGGAATGACCGCAGTTCCTGTGTGTCCGCATTTCCACAGTGGTTTTTCATGTGAATGTCCCCAGTTGGAGTGGTTACAAACGCCCCTACTCGTATTCACCATAAACCGAGGACATCAGCTACCTCAGTATCAGTATGGTGATTTTACACCTGAATCTGAGGACACACACATTTAACAATCACCATACCATGGACTTCCTTCAGGGGTGTGAGTGACCTCTATTGAAAAAAGAGGAACTTTGTTCAAAAAAGAGGAAAAAAGAGAAAAAGCACAGAAATATGCTCAAAATGGGCTGAAAATGAAAGAAAATGCTAAAATTTTGCCTCAAAGGAATTTCCAAAAAAGAGGAATTCAGCATAAAAGAGGAGATTTCACACCCCTGTTCCTAACACTGGCTTGACATTTCACAAGAGAGAGAGAACAGGTATGCCCATAAATGAGGTCCATTTTTTAAATACAGCCTTATCTGCATATTTATGTACATCGCCCTCTATTGAGCAGCGTGTTTGCTAGTACTGAGGATGTTTTTATTCATGAGTGTGTCCACAGTTCAGTGATAATCAACGCATCTCAACCCACACACATACCCTCACCCCAATCCAGCACACACCCACACACTTTTGATTTTTCACATGCTACAAAATATGCAAACAAAACATTTTTTAACGGTTATTTAAGGGATCTAGAATGAGCGTTTATGGCGTTTCGACAGTATTTTTTGTGGGACATGAGAGCACCTCAGACGTATCGAATTGCATTCTGAATACAAAGCATGTCTTTCTGATATCAAATAATTTTCATTTTTAGAAATTCACGATATAATACAAATTTTATAACAAATTATTAAAATTTGATATTTTTTCAAATTTTTGATATATAACAGTCCTCGAAATAAATTTTATAAATCTAATGATATATTCTTAAAGTATATGTAGCTGGGAGGAAAAGCCGATGATCAATTGAAAATTTTGACCTTTTATATTGAAGATATGGATTTTTTTCCCAAAAAGACCTTTTTTTTTTGGTGTTTTGGGAAAAAATCCATATCTTCAATACAAAAGGTCAAAATTTTCAATTGATCATCGGCTTTTCATTCCACCTACATACACTTTAAGTATAAATCATCAGATTTATAAAGTTTACTTCAAGTACTGTTAAATATCAAAAATGTCAATTTTTAATGATTTGCCATAAAATGTGTATTACATTGCGAATTTCAAAAAATCAAATTTATTTGATATCAGAAGGACATTCTTCATATTCAGAATGCAATTCGATATGTCTGATGTGCTCTAATGTCCCACAATAAATACTGTCCAAACGTTCATACCCCTTCCCTTAAACAATTAATATACCATTTTTATTATAATAAAAATTTCAATTTATTTCATCACACAATAAGATCTGAACAAAAAGCACCAACATGTGCATATTTATGCAAACCAGGTGTTGTTTTTATAGATAATTGGCAGATTATAAACCGGTGTACTGACTAAAATTGGCTGTGCATTCACAGCACTGACAGTCAAATCATGTCTACTGAAGATAGCAAATATGTGACACTGGCTAAGTACAAAAGCAATGTACAATATAAATCTTACTTGCCTCCCCCCTAAAAAAAGGTTTGCTGGCCCTCCAGAGAATATAGTTCACCTCAAGTGTGAGATAAAATTTTCTTGTGGCTAACTTGCAATGTAAGGTCAAGTTTCTACAGATGTGTCAAACTTATTATGAATTCCGGTTGAGAAAACCTATCTACTTATCTAATTTGCAATGTGTTTACATTGAAATGTCCTGATTGGATCAAGTGAATCAGATTAAAAATATTAGGATCAAGTAGATGTTTAACTTCCATTGCATACAGAACCTCAAAGATTCATTTGCCCACGAAACGTAACAATTTGTTCAATACCCTTGACTATTTGAGCACAAAGCAGCTTTTAAAACCAATAACAACAAGTCTACCTTTTTATCTCCTTTTTCTTATCACACATACAGAGCCTGTAGCACATTATTGTTCACATCTCATTTTCAATGTCCGTGAATACACGCAAATGGGCCGGCATGTGAACAAAAAGCAGTTAACAGGTTTGGGTGACCGTTTTGTGTGCTAACAGTTGGACACACCCACCCACCATCTGTTCCACAATACCGCAATACCAATACAAGTGATAACTCATCACACATGTGACAGTTCTGTACAACTACTGACATTAATAATAAGTTGAAATGCAGTTACCATTAGCTGATGGGTTTTCAAGTTGAAATCATGCCTGAATGGAACATTTTTCATTGTATTTAAAGCTAACAGAACCCATGAGATTTTAATTTGACACTTGCAATTTTTAACTTCTTTGATATATATGTGCAGAATGACTTTTTCATAATAATATTACATTGAGTATCAAAATTCATACATTGCAACATGGCATAATGGGTAAAATGAAATTTTAGAAACCCGATCATATATCCCCTTATTTATTTACATTGCGATAACAATATTAAACAGACTAGTAAGAGTTTTCTCTCCCGAGTATCAAATGATTATATTTTCATAAAGAGACCTTACGTTTTTCTTAGATTAAGTTTTATGCTTGAAAGCAATTTTGGGTCATTATATAGCAAGTAGAATCAAATTAAATACTGATGAAATGTTATTATATCATATAGATCCATCCCAGGTTCAATGCTCGTTCCATTAGCATAGCCATCTAGATGCAATATATATAAATACATTATAGGTTACAGCTACTCAATAGGAGACTTAGACCCGCCAATACCTGATGACACGGTTCCGTAAATCCTATAACGCACATATATAACCTCAGGATGACTTGATATATTGGGTATCAAACATCATACGCTACAACGTGGTCGTGGCATTCATTTTCATGATACTGATTGACACCGGTCATTGAACCAAGGCATAATAAGGCGATAAGGCGAGACTGTTTCGGCTCATATGATTTTCTTTGCTTCGCTCCATCTTCAAAAACTCACTAGAGAATTTAAATAATACATTTTATCTTAAAGGACTACACTAGAGCATACAGATACACTGGCGTGAATTTTCACTTGAGCGTTATGTTATACTTTTGAACTTCCTTTCAAAATATGACCAACTATACATGTATGTCTCTCAAAGTTGATACAAAATATTCCCTTTTTTATGCAAATTGTTCATAAATTTCAGGTTTCCCGAATGCTCTATTTCATGCAGAAAACATCACAAACAACAGGGACTGTGTTTTGAGGAGGGCGAGAGCAATCCCTCTCTACTGCTCTCCTTAAATCTGATATAGGAGAGTGATTTTTAGCTCTCCTTAGTTCACCATTCTCTCCTTACATTCTACTGTAAACAGCTCTCCTTGAAGGCTCCAGAAGAGCTATTTAATGCTCTCCTGCAAATTCCAAAAGACAGTCCCTGAAATATATCAAGTTAGCATCTGTGCATGGGCTAATTTGGGCTTCACCGGAATTTGTTAATTTGTTGTTGTCTCTGTCCCTCCCCACCCGTCCCCCATTCAGGTAGGGATATTGTGACTGCTAACCAGTAACCATTTCCAAACTTTGTGCCAAATGAATGAAAGCTATTTACCTTTTTCTTACAAAGGTCACAGCTTTGAACATGGTAGAGGAAACATGAGATACACCTCGATGCAATAGAAAAACTGCATATTACTAGGAGATCATAACAAGCATCTCATGTGTTATTCCTTTAATGTTTGATCCTCTTCATTCTTGAGCAAAACACTTGCTTTAATGTGAATCTAGTATCTTACTTATAAGAAACCTGTTTAATTGACAAAGAGCCTAGTACTTAACAAAACCTAAATGAACAGGTTAACAGAACCTTAACATGGCCTATTTTATGCTCTTTTAGCTATCTTTCTCATTTCCTGTCTTCCTTCCTGTGTTCCAAAGTACTTAAACGAACTTCTAATCAACTGGCTACTGTCATACCCAATTTAATGTATACATGAGACTTGCCGTTGCCTCTCTTCTAGTTCAATTTCAGTATATAAAGTGCCATGGATTCGACCAAGCAATGAACAATAGAATGAAAAAAAGTTGTATCACAACTAATAGTATGTAGTTAACGCTGTTCACTGTTTAATAAAAAGAAGGAAAAACAAAAACAAAGAAGATTACTCTAATAATGGATGTCTTTATAAATCTGAGTAGTATCTGCTTGTGTGCACAGTGATTTTCATCACCTGTTCCAGTGTACTTTTGTACTGTTTTCCTGGTACTTCTATAGGTTTTGGAATTGGCAATTTTTGGCCATCAAACTTTGCCTGTTTTTGTGCTTACATTGGTTGTTTGGTTCATCATGTCTGCTTCTGTGCACAGTGATTTTCATCACTTGTTAAAGTGCACTTTTGTATTTCCATTGATCCCTGTTGTTTTGAAGGTTACTTTTGTGGGCATTGGAATTGATAACTTTTGGCCATCAAACTGTACCTACTTCTATGTCTACTTGTTTTTGTCCCCCATCTGTGTGCCGTCTAGTCTGTATTTTACTTGTTTCCCCACATCAAGTTATTTTAAGGTATCAATAACAACAGCATCCCAAAGAATCACAACAACAGACTGTTTTATCTCCAAGGACCGATGTAAATAATTGATGATTCAGTTGATGATATTCAAGTGAGGAAATTGTGCATGTCAACTTTAAGACATACATATCTCAGTACCATGTCCATCATTTGACTCCTAGATGAGAGACGTTGACAACATGGCAATTCTTACACCTCGCGCAGTCAGTGCCTCTATACTGGGTTATTCCAGTTGAAATCCATACCCCCTATGGAAGACATGGCCTTTGATCTTCCACACAGGGGGTGTAGATTTCAAATGGAGTCACCCATTCAGGTACACCAGAGTGTGGTAGATTAAGGTCATGTCTTCTATAGAGGGTGTATGGATTTCAACTTGAATAATCCATGTATTCTGCATCTGCATTTTTACTCTCTTTACGGGTCCACACCACAAATATATGCATTCCTGTATACTGTGTAAAATGGCAGCTATTCATGTGTAAAATCTCAGCTATAAAGTGACTGGCTGTGTTACATTACACATAAGGACTGCTCAGTGCCAGAACTTGGTAAGTGCAACAGCTGCCATGTGTAGCTATCTGCTATGTGTAGATGAGTACAATATATTGTGTGTAAATTGCCAAATGTTCACAGGGCAGCTATTGGACTTACCCACTTCTGGCATTGAGCGGCCGAGAAAGACAATTGAAACTAGAATGAATTGTTTCATGTTGCCTTCTCAAGAAAATCAATGATATAGACTTAACCATGTTAACATGCACACCAGCTCATTGCGGTGTTATGCCATCCGTAGCCTGCGTAATACGTGCACAGGAGATACTATAGGTTTTGTCTCTTGTTAACAGTAAGAATGCTGTACACAGCAATGCAGACTTCCAAAGGCTGTTATACACAGAATACAACACTCTAATTTTACACTGCAGCTAGCCTATTGATTTTTGTACAAATGTATAAGAGGAACAAGTTCACTGCAGCAAATTGGAATTGGAAAAGTTTTCATTCTTGAGATATAATTCTGTGTACATTTTCAACTGAACAACTAATTTGCTTTGTACCACATTGCTCGGAAATATATAGCTTTTGTAACAAATCATTTATTTTTCAAAGACAACAAAGTCAATCCTCACCCACTCCCTCATTTCCCATGTTTCTTTCCAAATCAGTTCCTTAACCCTAATGCTAAATGTGGGTTTTGGCTATCAGAAAGGGAAAAAGGAACAAGAAAGGAGAGAAGATGAACAAATAAGTTACTTGGCATCCCAAGGATTCGAACCTTAGACCCCTTCCTTGGATACCAAGCACATGATCACCGACCGGTAGACACAGGGGGTTTGCGTATATATGACTAAGGCTGATTGCATCATAACATCACATGGAATGCATGCATGCGCAGTGGTTTTCTTTGTAGGATTTTGTAAACTTTTATAGAGTTAGGGTTAAGAACCTCATTTTGCTCTGTATCAATTCTACACCCAACACACCACCAAAATGAAGGTTGAGTCCGCTTTCCCTCAGATGTGATGACTGACAGAGTGCTAAATACCATTTGAATGAAATTTATCTTAGATATTGGAGAGTATGCATGCGTGCGCTTTAATCAGGTGACCCTATTCACGCTACCGATGAACCAGAATTTGATTAAGACTCATTTTCTTAATTCCAAGGGTTGGAATTAACATAAATTGAATCCAAATCGGATATTTACGCAGTGTTGAACCTGTGAGAGGAATAATAAATAGGAATTATAGCAAAGGTACTAATATGTTGAAATGCGCATTATGAGGTCGGTATACATTACCATTGTATGAACTTCAGATGACTTAGCTGAATGGAGAGCCTACATATATAATAACAGAAATCATTGCCAATGTTAATGTGTAGTGAAGCTTATCTCAAGACTCAAGTTGAACTTGATCTGTTGAGGAGGTCACAGAAGGTAAGGGAAAACATACTACAATTACGGTAATACGAAAAACATTTCAAATAACTATTCCTCAAATTTTCTCATACAAATTTTGGAATCACATAAAACTTGCATTGTGATTATTTGTAACCATTCTCATACTGTGGCAGCATGTTTAAATTCTGTGGATGATGCGGTTGTAGTCTGATAAAAAAAAAGGGTGACAACAAGATTTGGGGCAAATTTGAATTAGTCTCCTTCTGAATCGGCTTGCCGTACCTTCATCACCTAACAAATCAGTTTGTATTGAAAACATAACACAAAGGAGTGACAAGCTGTCTGGGACAGAGACTAACTGTTCTAAATCTCTGTGTGGGCATATACTATGGAGTGATGTAGGCCTGAGTACATCTGACATATTGACTTGAACAGAGTTTGAAATGCATACTTATACTATGATCAGCTTGTGATAGGCAAGAGTTGTTTGGTTTTTGTTACTGCGTGTATCAATAAAGTTCCAACTTACGCCTGCGTAAATTCACAAATGTTTCGTTTAAGGAACTAAAATTGGGCTAAAGGATAAGTTATGGAGCTATGAAAATTCCAAATTTTCCTTGGGTTCTTACTCAAATAGGGTTAAAGAACTGCAGCATGGTCCCTCATTGGTGGTCTTTGGAACTGCCATGGACCCTAACAAAGGGTTCCATTAACTGCCACACCTCTCTGTACCACCTTCAGATGAGTGCCCCTCCCCTGGGTTATTAATACAGGAGAGGTGTAGTTAATAGTATAGGCCTATACATACTTCTAGTCTAGTGGCCCCTTGACAAGGGAATAACAACTTGAGGGGCTTACCACGTACTCATCCAATATCATATTGAAACATTATATGGCTATTTCTAATTCCACAACATTATTTGTGTAGATTTCTTAAGGATAGGAAGCTCAAAATGGTTGTAGTCATAATACATGAATGTATATTTGTAATGTGGAACGCAATGACAGATTTGATTTCCTGGTTTGAGATTTACACATCTCTACTACTTTTATGTGCTTTTTAGATCAAGTGTTTCTATTCCTAATATCCCATTCTTAGTGGCTGTGACTTCGCTCAGAGGATGATTTAAGGAAGCCCCATCATGCACTGCAAATGTGTTATCACCAGAGTTTCAACTGCCACTTTACTTTTCAAATCCCATTGAATTCTGTGCAAAAGATGTTGTTTAAGAATTGTGCGTGTGTCATTATTACTTAGTCGATTTCAGATCTAAAGTGATGTATGCATGAAGGATAATTCACACCTTCTGTAGGTAACATAAAATGTGAAATCGACCAGCATTGGGAATGAGTTTTTATTGTAAATATATCAGTCCAAATTCAGATTTAACCATGTTAAATCAATGCAATGTGCGCGCGCAGTGGTGTCATGTTCACTCACACAGCTGTGCTAACCGCAAGTCAACACAGTGGCTTGGTGGGAAGTGCTTAAATCATCCTCTGGACTTCGCTTGAAAATGCTGAATTTCATTAGGCGTGTTTCTACTGAGCAAGTGGTTGTGGGTGAATTCGAGCTAATACAGGGTTATGCGAGGACTACATCTATGAGGTAATGGCCCCAATAGAAACAGATTGAGTGAAGGTGAATTCAGGGTGATGCCAGTAACCTCACCTTCAACTGTTAACCACCTTTTGAGGTGGTTAATACCTGGTAACATATTAACATTCTCAGAAGAAACCGTTTGGGTGAATATCTGGTGTGTGACACAGGAAATTAGCCTACAACATACAACATTAACCCTAACCGTTCCAAGTACTAGTACTTAATATATGCACTGGCCGTGCATGCATCCCACATGATGTGATGACGCAATCACCAAAGTGATATATAGGCACGCTTTCATTGGCCAGGCCAGCGAAAGACCTGTGGCTAAGTGTTGCCAACCTTAGTACTTAAATACAAAAATTCATATCAATTCATTCATAACCATTAAATTGGACATATTTCTGGCCTACTATTTTACTGGGATTATGATGAAAAACTACAAACTTTCTTCTGATGACAAAATCTATTTTATCAGTGTCTATTGTCTTGTATTTATACAATGCCTTTCACATGTATCAAAGTGCTTTACATTTATTCTGCATGTTCTGCTGTTGTTAGAATATTAGCGTGTTTATACTGAGCGTACGGCTTTTTGACCCGCTATTTTCCGGGCACAAAATACCGATCATAATTCGGCCACCGTTACCCAGCTTGTTTCTACTGAGACCAGAAAGCCGTGTCTCGCATACGATGCACGGCATTTTTTCTTGTAAACCGAAGTACGGAAAACAGATTTCAACGAGCGCAAGGCATGACGGTTGTATCCTAAATTTAAATGTCTACGTATGGCAGCTCATGGCATAGGACCTAATCACAATTTAGTGTTTTCGTTAATCCAAATTGCATTAATTTACCAATGGATCTAGTAATTGGCCATTATGATAATTAATTTACAGCCAAAATATAACCAACTCATTAACTATAAAGAAGTAGGCCTATACTATGTAAAGTCATATCCACTTTACTTTATCAAGTTCATGCGAGTCACACATGTGGCCAGTGTATATAATATCAGAAAGAATGAACTTACTACATTATAGGCCTATATGCCCCTACTAAAATACAAATAGAATATAAATCGCGTTATTTTTGCAACACGGATGACCTCGACCCGGCAACCGATCACACGGCTCGTTTCTACTGAGCGGGTTACACGCTTTGACCCGGCATGATCCACCTCAAGAGGTGGATCACGAAACGCGAGCACATGATCCGGCATGACACGGCAACCGATTACCCAGATCGTTTCTACTGGGCTTGTTACCCGCCATGACCCGGCACGGCACGGCATGGCACGGAATTTGGCCCTCAGTAGAAACACGCAGTATGTCAGTTGCCATAAAATGCCCAAGGCATGCTCATACCTTTGGGTGACACTCAAATGGACAATATTCATAACAGCTCCCAATTTCACCCCTGTGTAGAAAGGGGCAAGTACGGTAAAGCACCTTGCCCAAAAGCACAATACGATGGTACCGCTGGGGCTCGAAGTCGCAATCCACCAATTGCAAGACAGAGCATGTACCGCTGCACCGTAGTGCATTCAATAGTGGTAATAATCAGTCTATATAACTATCCTCATTGCAGCTTAAGGTCAGCCGAAAGGTTTTTCATGTGCTTGATTTCAGAGGGGCGTAAGTTCATAACAGAAACAGCCATGCAGAAAATGAACAAGCGTACCGGGAGGTATAAGCCTACTTTAATAATTATAATAGAATATCGATCCACGGTCAAGACATGAAACTTGGCTCAGCTCGTGCCTGGAGCTCGTTATGCGGGGGCACAAGCCGTTTTCGGCAATTTTCATGAGGATTTTATAAATTTTTAAATCGATTGGGGGCAATTCCTCTGGCCCCTATGCCCGCCTCATGAAGATACGCCACCGTCTAGAAAATGTGTTGATATTAAATTTATAGAGCCTTGATATCTTTGATGAAAGAAATAAATAACATCAACAACAACATCACAAAGCAATTATTATTTGTAAATCGAATTTGGGAATATTCAACAAGACAGACTTAGCAGGCCTACAAATTTCTGAATTATATAAAGTGAAAAACAATCAATCACTGTAGTCAGCGAATCAATCAAATATACAAAAACTATAAAAGAAAGGAGCAAGAAAGAATAAAGAAATAGTAAATAAAAAAGAAAGAAAGAAAAGAAAGAAAGAAAGAAAGAAAGAAAGAAAGAAAGAAAGAAAGAAAGAAAGAAAGAAAGAAAGAAAGAAAGAAAGAAAGAAAGAAAGAAAAAAAAAAAAAAGGAAGGAAGAAAGAAAGAAAGAAAGAAAAAAGAGAAAGAAAGAAAGAAAGAAAGAAAGAAAAAAAGAAATGAAAAAAAGAAAAGGAGAAAGAAAAGAGGGAAGAACAGAAGTAAAAATGAGAAAAGAGGAAAAAAAACGAAATTTCAGCCACACGGGGACTCGAACCCACAAAAATTTAATCATAATAGATTCAAAGTCCAACGCTCTATCCGCTCGGCCACACATCACCTTACGCAATTGATTGGCAAAAGGGATATATAATTATAATTTGACGCAATGACGTGATTACAATTGCGTCCGCATAATGGCTCTTAGAATAAACATGCATGTCGCCGCTGAAATTTTGGACAAACCAGATGGAGAAAAACCTCGTTTTTTGCAAAACTAGCTTCAATTTGGAGTGAAAATCAAATGGAATAGCAATTGGCAGAATGTTGAGAAATAATGTAGGTATTCAGATGTCTAAATTAACGTCCGTAATCAAGATATGGATAATTTCACAAACCAGCTTTTTCTCAAGCAAATTCTCCAAAATTCCCCCCAAAAACGGGCTTTTAAAATTTAATCGGTACTGTATTTGGTTCTTCCCCATGGCAACATTATTTCTTTGATCGATTTGTAGTACAATCTGAAAAAGAAGAAAACAATCACTCGGGGGGAATTTATACGGGGCATACATTTGTAAAAAAACGTCATGGAACGTGTTTTTGATCTTGTGAACATGGTGCGTAAAAATGCTTTTTAACGAAGGATTTTCAAATTTATTCTAAAAATTTGTATATAACACACACAAAAATGTTAAGCTACATCCAATGCACCAACATTTCACTCGCTGCGACATTTGATTACTGAGAAAACACTTAATTATTTGAAACTTTTAAACTAATTCACACAAGCAAAATGAAAACTCACTCAGAAATTTTCGTGACTCATCCGAGTTCACTTCTTCAGCTGTTGTGACTGCTGGTGGCGTTAAGCGGTACTGGAGTCACGTGATCGATCTTGTGATATCGATCTATGTGACTCCAGAAGCCTTCCGTAGGTCTTGGGGAGGTGGTGGCGGCCTCTGTCTTGGTTGAGGTCTGGGTTGTTGGTAGCTATGTAAATAGACTCCTTCACCCCTCTTTGATACCATCTTTGTTCAGTGTCCAGAATATTGACCTCCTTGGGGTCAAATGAGTGTTTGTGAGATTTCATGTGTGCACCGACGGGGGAGGACTCACGCTTGTGCTCGGAAATGCGTTTACTTAGTGCTCTTTCATTGTTTTAGAGAACAACTTTATACGTCTTTTATACGTTTTTTATATGTTTCTTCGTGTAACCTTAATGCAAACTTTCTCTGTTTTTGCCTTGCTAAGTTAAGACCTATAGCTGTTTTTGCCTTGCTAAATTAAGACCTATAGAAAAATGTTTTAAGTATACATTTATAAACAAGCTCAGTTGGGCTTAACCACCTGAGCACTACCTGCCGATCTAACATTGCCTCTGATTGGTCAATTACATGATATCTTTACTTTAATCACCAATCAGAATGGAGCTTTGCAAATAATTCACCCCAATTTTTTTGCATGGTGAAATAATTCTAACAATGTTGCTGATTGGTCCAATTGATAATGAAAACTTCTTTTTGGCCAATCAGCATGTAGTTTTCATGGGCCTAACCCTAACCCCCTAAGGGCTTTTCGGCGACAGTGAAGGGAAAGAAGGAAAGAATAAAGAGAGAAAAGAAGGAAAGAAGTGGTTGGCTCTGGGTGGGATTCGAACCCGAGACCCCTCGCATGCCAAGCACTCGGTCGGCGCCACTTTGTGGGTCTTGGGCTTCGCTGGCCAGCGAACCCGCGCCTGTATATGACCTAGGGTGATCGCGTCATCACACCACGTGGGATGCATGCACGAACAGCGCATATATCAAATAGTATTTTGTAGTATTCAGGCGGGTTAGGGTTAAACAATAGGATCATGACTGTCCTGAATGTCATGAACCCACAATTAATTCTATCTAGAATGCAGATTGAATATGACATTGCTGTGTCCGCTGGGTTATGTTAAGTTCAAAGTCAATGTCCTGACACATTATGACTATGTGAAAGGTTTCCTCTGAATAAAGATATATGTTGCTTTCCTCAAGAACACTTTTATCATCATCATGTTTAGAAACTTTCTTGGAAATCTGTGCAAGTCACTTTTAAGTGACTTTTAAGTGACTTGCATAGATTGATGGTCCCTTTTAAAGTCATTACAGGGACAATCGGATAGGTTTTTGTACAAAAGATTTTGCCTACCTGCTCCATCAAATTATCAACAAGTCAATAGATCCATTTAATCATAACAGCTCTTGCTTTCATACAACATTAGCCTTTTCAAAGTACGGCATACACAATAGGAGGGCTGTCTTCAATCTAGGTAGAACCCGGCAAATTCAAAAGACTCTACCCACGTGCAGTGCTATCCTATTGTGTCCGCCATATATCGAAGAGGCCAATTGCAAATAACATGTTCTGTAACTTTGGTGACTGTAAACACGATGGCACCGTCGGGCTCGAACTAGCAATCCACCGATTGCAAGGCAGAGCCATACCTCTATGCCATAGTGCCCTGAATTTAGATGGCAAATGTCTTATTGACTCCTAGCAAAAGCAGTACAGTTCAGTTTATAACATTCGACAGTTTTATAAGTAACATTCAATGTTTTTAACAAACGTTGCTATTGACAAAATCAATACTTTCATATCCATGTACAAGAAGGAGGAAGTTCATGTCTACATCCTTACATGGGGTGAGCAAATGAAAATAATGTAGGCTACTGAATAAATGTGTTACACTCAAGCAAGATGAGTCACTTGATGCCAATTTTAATTTTGAGATTCTGCTGAAAGGAAGTGTTGAATGGTCTATATCAGTGTTGTCTGGAGCATGGAAACATTCACAGGATCTCTGTATGTCCAATTTGGATGGAGTTTTCAGTTTCATATTTACTACATATGTTGATAATATGATTGTGGGTATAGTTCTTGTTTTCATTTGCTTATTTCCTATGTGGGGCCAATTCCCAACCTTAATGGTGCATTGCTACATTTGACGACATAATGTGAGCGAGTGCATTTTGAATTGAAACACAATTCAATGTTATCATTCCAGTGCACACCTATATAGTAGCCCTGGCTGCCCCAATTTTTGAGTATTTCTTTATGTGATATCAAGTTTGACAAGAAAAGTCTCATTTTGCCCACCTCAATTCTTGACAGCCATCTCAATATTTTCTACCCCAGTAGTCGCATTCATGGGGGACTCTTGCCCCCCCCATAAAACCCAAACTGACAAAAATTTATGATTTTTGCTGCTGCAATTTTTCGAGAAATTTGTTGATTTTGCCCCACCCCTGAAATTCACTTTTCCACCCACCTCCCACCCCCAAAAAAAAAACCTTGGCACCATAACTGTCTACCCCCAGGTTTCTACCACACTATGGTCTGGACCTTCAACACTGTACGTAATACAATTCAGTCGGTACATATAACATATTGAGCTAAGCAAAGTACAATGTATCTGCAAATCTTATACAAATATTTGACAAATTTCATAAGTTCAGAGGATTTTACCATGCACAAAGACAGAAACACAGCAAGTTTTAGCCTCCCTCCTATTGTCATGGTTTAATAAAGAACTGAAACACTAGATCTTCTCCTACAGCTATATAGTTAGCAATCACTGTCGGCAAATGGCAAGGCATTATACAACATGGCATCAAGAAGCACACACACATTTAAATAGATTACAAGGTTTTCCTGTACCATTCACAAGTTTAATGATTCTATGTTCTTCCTGCGGGCTGTTTTTGGATTTTGAATATTTAATTCAGTCGCGCATAATAATGTAGTAATTCCAATCAAATCTGAGCATTCCTGACAGCCACACTTCCAGACCCATTCATTGCCTCTCTCCCACAAAAAATATTAAAGATTTCACAGGGTTTTCTTATTGTATTCCTCATTTTATTTCATGGTTTAATTTCAAATGCCTTTTAAAAATAAACAAATAAAGACTACAGGGTGATTTAAAATGAACTGTACCCAACTTCAAAAATTAAAATTAAATACTTACCCACATTTAAATAATTTGTGTTTGGAAGCTGCAACAGGATTGTATGTTTCCTATTATTGGTGAAAAAATCATGTCTGTACCTCTAATGGTTTTGAAGAAAAGTACATTCTTAGAAAACACATCAAAAAGAATGTTGCACACGGATGAGTATTTTATTCAAACTATCTGTTCTACAGCATTTTGCTCACTCAACTGCCCTCAGACATGTTCAGTTCAACATAAACTCAAATGCCTTTTAAAAATAAACAAATAAAGACTACAGGGTGATTTAAAATGAACTGTACCCAACTTCAAAAATTAAAATTAAATACTTACCCACATTTAAATAATTTGTGTTTGGAAGCTGCAACAGGATTGTATGTTTCCTATTATTGGTGAAAAATCATGTCTGTACCTCTAATGGTTTTGAAGAAAAGTACATTCTTAGAAAACACATCAAAAAGAATGTTGCACACGGATGAGTATTTTATTCAAACTATCTGTTCTACAGCATTTTGCTCACTCAACTGCCCTCAGACATGTTCAGTTCAACATAAACTGCGCATGTGTATATAAAAATGAAAATAAGATGAATTGATAAATAAATACAATTAAAATTAAATACTTACCGACATTTAAATAATTTTATATTGCAAGCTGTAATAGGGTATTAGGCTATGTTTCCCATTATTGGTGAAAAACAGGGCTCAATTACGAGTGTATGGATATTGCACCAGCACCATTTCTATTTGAATTCAAATTTCCCTCTACAATTTCAAGTCAACGGGTCCTGTGTTCTACATGTATTATTTAACATGTAATCTTTACAAACCTGACATTGTAGTTGAATATCAATATTATTGATTTAATATTAATAATGCGAAATAGCATTTGTCTTGGTTTTGCTGTACATGTACGTAGTCATGGTAGTTGCATTTTGTTACTGCGGTACAGAACACGGATAAACTTAGTTCCGTGTGTTGGTCTAAAAATGGGATGATAACTGGAAAATGCGATATCTTCTGACTAAAACCACTTATTATCAAAATTCAAAATTTCTACTACAGAACAGTTATCACTGCTTCCTATGATAGTTTTATGATATGTACAATCTCCGCAAATATATAAAACAAATTGGGTGAAGTTGGGTACAGTTCATTTTAAATCACCCTGTAGTTGAAAGAGGTAAGCACAAAGAAGCCTTGAACTAGTCCTACTATAGGACCTATTTATCCTGAAGTAGAGCTACCTTGATAAGGGCTAAAACTAAAGGTTCAGACATACACGCTACATAACAGTGTGTGATTGTCGAGAGCCAGGCATTGTAAGCAATGTTAATGCCCGGTGGCCCGGATGTGCGATCGTGGGTAGGGAAAACGAAGGAATTCACGCGCATAAACAACCGTTTAGTCATAGAAATATATGAATGAACCCCTAATTTAGTATAATGCGTACACAAATTAAGCTAAGACTTTTAAAATAAATCAAAAAGTTGTTGATTTTATTCTAAACTTTAGATACATTCTGCTTTGTGAGAGTTTAACCCTAACACCCATAAACACCACAAAATACCATAATGATAACCACTGCGCATGCGTAAATCCCACATGATGCGACGATGCAACCCCCCTAAGTGCTATATGGTCGCATGTCATAAGTTGGGTACAATTTCCATTACATGGTCAAAAATGACAAAAAATGTATTTTTTGATATGTTGTATATATTGACAACCTCTAATAATTAACACCATTTTTAATCATAACACATGCTTAATTTATGAGATAATGCTTAATTACGAATTAATTAATACACAGGTGTCTATGTAAATCTCAATTTTCAAATGCATTTTTCTCAAATCGGACCTCAATTACATAAATGACTGTAAATTTTTTATTTTATGCAAGAATGTCATCAGATTTGGAGGATATGTTCTCAATACATTAATGCTTCAAATGAACTATTTAAAATAATTGTACGTATGTTAATTACATTGTGAAGGTCAATGACCTTTTTACGAGTAATTAGTGAGACGGTTATTCTATTATTGAGGAAATGAATATCAAGAAGAGAAATGTACATTAGCATGTTGCTAAAAATACTAAAATTCAACTAGGATTTCATCAAAAATTACAAAAATGGAACATATAACCCTTTAAGGTGGCGCTACACCTGTTGATAAATTTGTGACTATTTTTGCATTTTTCTCAAAATATAATAACACACTGGTAACAAAAGTTATGTATATTATAGGGGTAAGGAATCCAGTTACTACACTTGAATTCCAGTGACTCAAGACAAGCGGTATGTTATTTATGATAAGAAAAGAGGTACTGCTAGAATGTACCTCATTTCTTAACATATATAATGAACCCCTTGTCTTGAATCACTGAAATTTCAGTGAAGTAATTGGAGTCCTTACCCTATAATATACATAACTTTTGTTACCAGTGTGTAGTTACTTTTTGAGAAAAATGCAAAATTAGTCAAAAATTTATCAGGGGGTGTAGTACCACCTTAAGTAGTCAGTAATTGTTTTAGTTGTACAAATTCAACATTCAAAGCTGTCAATACATCATACCCTCACAAGATTTGAAAAAGTAACCAGTAGTTTTGACATGCTGACATGTGAATTTTCACATAGGCCCTATATTGCACACTCCCGCATCTGCCTGCTCCACATCCGCCTGCTCCTCCACCCCTGGCATTTTTCGTTTCAACTGATGTGATTTTTTTATTGAATAATGTATAATTATATGCTTCAGTAGACTGAAAGAGTATAAAATTAGGCTTAAAATGAGGTATAAACCACTGCTGTAGGCTATGGGGTTACGGAAAGCCAATCAAATTTGTAACGCAATTTTCCGAAAAATGTAATCCCTCCACCCTTTTTGCATACCCAACTTATGACATGCGACCATATGCTCAGGGAATAGCTGGCCGGGTCAGCGCAACCCCTATGGTTACCAGTTGGTGATCATGTGCTTGGCACATGAGGGGTTTTAGGTTTGAATCCCGGGAGTACCAAGTGACTTCTTTGTTCATCTTTTCTCCTTTTTTGTTTCTTCTTTAACTTCCGATGGCAAAAGGCAGTGTTCAGTATTAGGGTTAATGGACCAGAGTGCAACTTTGCAAACTACATCATTCTTACTTAATCAGTTATTGTGATCAAGTTGTTAATTGGATCATGTGCATAACAAAACAAGCTACCAATATCTTTTATAAATTTTTAATTTCATAAAACACTTTTCGATCTTTAAATAGTCTTTGGGGAACTTAGAGCTTGCGATTACTTCATGCTTCAAAGAAGTAAACTGTGTAACATTATACATTTATAATAATGTTCCATTTGAAGAATACAATAAATAGTAAAACAGGTCAGGCAATTCCCAAAACAGAGAATAGATATCATCAGAAATGCATTCATTGACTGTGACCGATTGAGTTTCATTTATCAAGTCAATTCACTATGACTAAATTGAAATATGGGATGCTCATAGAACATGAAGGATGCTTTTTATATCGCAGTGACAAGATATCTTGTAACCATGGTAACTGATGATTCTTCAAAACTCACTTCCATTTAAGCATGTTATTTTTTGAATGAGGTAATAAATTTGGTACACCCTTAATCTTTACAGCATGAAAGTTTAATCACAGAATCTGCATGTACTTCGGAGAAGGTGGATTCTACATATTCATATGTTCCCACAGGAGATCTCCCATATTGAATTGCTTCTCATGAGTAACAAAATGAATTCTTTGAAAGCATTATTACTTCAGCTTGTGAATATTGCAAACGGAAAAATGCACACCTGCTTGCAAAATGAGGTTGGCAGGTAATCAGCAAAATGAGGTTTGTAGTACTTTTAGAAATGAGGTTTATCGTACTCTGCAAAATGAGGTTTGTGAGTACTCTGCAAAATGAGATTTGTGAATACTCTGCAAAATGAAGTTTGCAGTACTTAACAAAATGAGGTTTGAGGATACCCTGCAAAATGAGGTTTGTGAGTACTCTGCAAAATGAGATTTGTGAGTACTCTGCAAAATGAGGTTTGCAGTACTTAACAAAATGAGGTTTGAGGATACCCTGCAAAATGAGATTTGCGGGTACTCTGCAAAATGAGGGTTGTGAGTACTCTGCAAAATGAGGTTTGTGGTACTTGACAAAATGAGGTTTGAGGATATCCTGCAAAATGAGATTTGCGGGTACTCTGCAAAATGAGGTCTGCTGGTACTTGACAGACAAAATGAGGTTTGAGGATACCCTGCAAAATGAGATTTGCGGGTACTCTGCAAAATGAGGTCTGCTGGTACTTGACAGACAAAATGAGGTGTGCGTGTACTCAGCAAAATAATCCAGTGGTGCACTACTTTTCTCGACATGCATGCATGACAGTCCATAAAGTCCCTAACATAAATTTTGATAAAAAATGACACGCTCATTGTTTGAATGATGACAGATGCTTCAGGGAGTAGATACTATCTACTCCTACCAAACCCCCAATTATGAATAGTTATGATCAGACTGTCATAGAATTCTCAAGGATTGGCATGCTTGAGAATTGCGATTCCGATGTCAATCGCAGAGTGCATGTCCACACAACTCAATTACAGCCTGAAATCCTTGTCGAGTTATTCAATGCCTGATGATGTCAGCTCTGGAATTGCAACTGGAAGTTTTCTGTGACCCATTTAAAGTTTGTTCGGAAAAATAAGACTCTTAACACCGTGCATTGATATAGAATGGCATGCACACAGTTGGGCGCAATCCTTACGCTAGCTGTGCGTTGCGTAATGCGTGACTGGCGCAGCTTATGTGAATTTACGTGAGCATGAGTTGGGACTTTATTGACGCGCGCAGTAACAAAAGCCGAATAATTTCCGCCTTATAAGCAGTGTTCGAATTAAGGAAAAATAAATGATTGTCCCACGGACAACCAGATTACAATTTCTGGTTGTCCGTCTCAAGTTTTGGTTGTCTGTAGGCCTACAACGGTGACAAAGGCTACATATTTATGGTTGTCCACCGCCGAATCAGTATTCTTGGTTGTCCGGCGACTTGTTTAGTTGTCCCGGGCGAACGGACAACCAAAATTTTGAACGCTGCTTATAAGCCGAACAAACTTTAGTGGCATGCCAAATTGAGCCGTATTAAATATAATTAATACAAGGTCATAGGTTATGCTCAGCGCTTGAGAATCACAAAATGTATCGTTCACACAGCAGTAGCAATTGAGGACCACTGGAGCATCACTTGGGTGAAATCTTGAAATCCCCTAAGATTTCGGGATAAATT
This sequence comes from Amphiura filiformis, assembly GCF_039555335.1. Taxonomy (NCBI): domain Eukaryota; kingdom Metazoa; phylum Echinodermata; class Ophiuroidea; order Amphilepidida; family Amphiuridae; genus Amphiura; species Amphiura filiformis. Next base: position 32,355,161 of record NC_092636.1, on the reverse strand, counting down.
TGGGGGCAAACTTAGGGATTGGAATCCTCGAGAGCATTCACATAGCAGATTTCCCCACATTTTTGCTCGAGAACCGCATCTGGACGTGGCTAATGTCTAGTGGATGCAGAGAGTGGATATTTGACAAGATTAACAAAATTAACAGCCCTGGGGTAATAGCGTACCTAATATAATACAACATTTGATTAAAAGTATGCATTCTGCCCGTGCACACAGCACATGAAATAACATCCTCCAGGTGTTATGTCATATAAATTTAATTTCACATTCAAATCATCACCATCATTCATCAACCTTAACAGCATCTTTGTCATTCTTATCCCCACGATGATTGAACTTGCACTCCAAAAATTGCCCTATATAATGATAATTTGCTCTAATTAGCTTTTCTAACATCATATGTTTGACATAACATTTTCACCTTTATAGATGACATCATTTTCCACACAAAATTCTACATCTTTTACAGATAAAGGCTGTTTATATTAGGCCTTAATAACGTCTTTGTCATTCTTATCCCCACCATGATTGAACTTGCAATCCCCCACAAAAAAATGCCTCATGATAATGATTGTTACTCAATGATAATTTTCTCTAATTAGCTTTTTTAGAACCATATGTTTGACATAACATTTTCGCCTTAAATGACATCACATTCTGCACAAAATTCTACATCTTGATAGATTAAGGCAGTTTATATTAGGCCTTAACAGCATCTTTGTCATTCTTATGCACAAATCAATTGCAGTCCCTGCCCCCCAGGGGCCGGGGATAGCGGGGACCTACCCGGGGATGTAATTTTGGAAACTGTTACAAACATGTTACAGTCCCGGCTTAGTCCCTGCAGGGCGGGCACTATTTCGATGTACATCCCGGGTACATCCCGGCCAAGTCCCCGCCCCTAGTCCCGGGCACCATGTTCAAGTCCTCAAGATACTCCCCGTCCCTAAGGGGCCGGGACAGGCTCTCAATCTCGTGATTGCGTCGAGCAAGAACATCATCAACTTGCCGATCGCCATGGTTCTTCGCACCGCATTGCGTCTATCGTTGATGATGAAAATATTTTTAACACTAGTTAAATTGTCTGTATAGCAATGAAATTGTGCATGCACATTAATATTTTTCATTATAACATGTATTATAGCTCTATTTGTGCAAAAGATTAGGCCTATAAGATCGGTTTCCGACATTGTTTTCAGATCGTGCATGCACATTAATATTTTTCATTAATGACGGAAATATGGCACATCCCGTTTTTTAAAAAACTTTGCATGGAATGCGGGACTGGGGGACAGTGTAGGTCTGTATTTCGCCAAATACGAGCAGTAAAAATCTCTGAATAGCCTTTAATAGTTTTAATGCATATCAAACTTTTTGAAAAACATACTTTAGGACAAAAATCCATTATCCCTACTCCCGTATTCTTGACCATTTCCGTACGAAATACGGAAAAATTGTAGGCCTACTATTATACTATGGCCACCCTGGCTGTGTTGTCTGCTTGTCTGCCACTGTCTGAAAAACAAAACCACGTGAATTGGTGCTCTATTTTGATAGGAAATTAACCAAATAGCGATCGCCTGTATTTCACGAGCTCAAAACAAAATTATTGAGAAATGTGTATTCCCCGGGTAAATCGCTAGAACAGGCTAGTGTTTCAATCCCCCGCATACGACCCGGCACAGTTGTGAGTACTCTTCTATTACGTCCCGGTACACTCCGGGGTAGATCCCGCCTGTTTGAGAGGAATTACATCCCGTACACGCCCGCTACATCCCGCACTTGAGACACATTGAGCTGTTACATCCCGGTAGGTCCCTGGGTAGGTCCCGCTATCCCGGCCCCTGGGGGCCGGGACTACTAATTGATTTGTGCATTATCCCCAGGATGATTGAATTTGCACTCCAAAACAATGCCCTATATAATGACTGTAACTCAATGATAATTTGCTCTAATTAGCTTTTCTAACATCATATGTTTGACATAACATTTTTGCCTCAGATGAAATCGCTTTCTGCACAAAATTCTTCATGTTTTACAAGCTGTTTATATTATAAGCACAACAGTATGACTTGCGACAAAGCAACGCAATATTCCCAGAATTACATTTTTTCACGATCCAATTAAATTGATTTATGCATGCTCTCAACCTGTTTGACTGGAGAGCCTGTATCTACCCTACAATGTTTTTTGACTAGTATTACCATGCAGTGAGTTATGTTTCCTGATATGAATGATTAATATGCTCTTACTTCTATCCTCACACAGTGTACTGGTTTAGGGATGTTTTTGTAAGCTTCTATCTTAAAAGGGCATTTTGTGATCCACAACATCATCCTTCCACTTTTCTAAAAAAAAGCTGAGATTTTTATACCACTGGAAACCTCTGGCTACATAATATGTACAAATTTTGCAGATTAATTTGTTTAGCAAAAATATCGTGAAATTTGAATTACATTCTGGTACACCAGTTCAACAAAATTACAACACATTGTCTATGGAGCCGTGTAAGGCCAATGAAAGTCAATAATGAGTTTCCTGTCACCCGCCCTCACATCATTTTCTGACCCTCACTTGAATTCATTATTGTGATTTTCCAAAAATAACAATAAAAATGATATTTGCAAAAAAAATTATGAATATTTGTGCATGTTTAATGGAAAAATCAAAATCAAAACATCCAACTTGCAGCCTCTTTTTAGTATACTTTTAAATCTCACTTGGGATAAACATCCATCTCTGAGTGCAGGAGCGGTAAATAATAATGCATTTTACACTTGCGTTTGGTCATATAATAAAAGTCACAAAAATTATGAATAATGAATTTAATGAAAAGTTACCTCACTTGTTTTTAGTAATTATGTGACGGGAAACTCAAGATTGATTGCAAGGGGCCTGATAAACATAATCATGCATAATTCGATAACGTAAAATCAGAATCAACTTAAATTTCACAAAAAGAGGAAGCTAAATCACAAAATACTCCTTTAACGTCATAATCTTCTATAAGGTAAAAAAAGGATTGTTTGTTTGACTTCCACAACTTTTTCAGAATTAGGTCGGTCGGTCGGTCGGGATTATCTTTTTTAATATTTTTTTAAAGGTCATAGCCAAAATATGACTGTATGCCTTTAATTAGCTAATAAATTGTCCAACTAGTTGTGAATTGTGATATTTCTCTACTGTATACCACTTTGTTCATGTTTTTAGATTAGGGTCGGTCGGTGGATGACAAGCAAACAATCTTTTTTTTAGCCTATGTAAGGGGTGTATGGATATCAAATGGAACAGTTCATTTATTTCTTGCATCTGAGCAACAATTACCTGGCCATCCACTCATCACATTCCACAAACATGTCTTTTCAAGTTCATCTCATTATTCTTATGAGTGGTCCCTTGAGGGTAATGTATAATCCATGAGAAGGAAGGGGATGAATGCCAGCCACACATGCATGGATTATCATAGGTACAGACTCTAGAGATGACAATGTTGAGGAAATAGCACCTTGCACATGGCCTCAAGTCATAATTGTAACGCTTGACTGGTCTCACGATGAGACACTAACATATGACAGTTTGTTAAGATGCATGGTCCATTTCATGCTGAATATGAATTTCAAGTCAAATTTCAATTGGAAAAATTGGGGTTGTCAGTTTTAAGAATGGCTTAGTGTCATCATTGTATTAGGATGCGGTCATAAAAATTAAGTCACAATGGTCAATTATGACCCTCCCTCGCATATAATTAATTCCCACATTGTCAGCGCAATATTTTGGTTGAACCTTTACACCAAAATTGAATCAGTAGCTGCTGAAAGATGAACATACAGCATCATTAGAAACTCATCCCTCCCCAATTAGGACAAGAGCTGCCCCCTTCTCCCATTCAAGATTATGTAACACAATTTAAAAACTTTTCCTAAGAATAATGTAAAGTCAAAACCACTCAAGAAAATGCTATTTCATGTATATAATATAACAGTATCAACAATTACTAAAATAATGGTGTGTGAGGTATTAGCTTCAACTTTTTTCATTCCCCCCCCCCCCCCCTCCTCCACCTGACCCCTTCCCTGGACTACCAAAACCATACACCAGTACTACCTTTTATTGGAATATTTCAGTTAAACTTCCAAGTATGCTAAAATAAAAGCAGACAATTTGCTTTAAAAGGAAGCCAGAATATCCTGATATTATAGCCCTAAAACAAGGCCTGCCACACAACCTTTCTTGAAATCACATGCCAAGTCACACTTCATCAAAAGTTGGTGCAAGAGCACATCTCAACTAATGGCATCCATACATTGTAGCTCCCAGGCCCATCCACGATATATTCAAGTCAAGTCTCCATGTTACAAGTCAAAATGGCACAGTACATTCACCACCATTGTACAACAAAGTTTGACTTCAAGTTAAGGAATATGAGTTTTTGCAGGGGTTCAAATTCGCAATCAATTGCATGAACCTGTTTAGGTTCTCGCAAAGGGCTCTTGTGAGAACCTTTGGTTCTTATCAAAACCAGGCTTTTATTCCTGCCAAATATCCATACAAGTTTTTGTACACAACATATTCAATCATAGACTCTGAAGACAGAGTCTATGATTCAATAGAGTTAACTTAGTTCTTACAGATGAGCAAAGTGTCTATTATAGTCTGTCTCGTTTCAAGTTAGAGTAACGCCATGTTGGATTTTACAATGGCAGATTGTATCAGTGTCACCAGAATACGGACAAATCGCCCTTCTATCTACATGTGTGTATAAGCCTCCAACATGGCGTTAAACTCAACTTGAAACAAGACACAGTATAGTACTATTTCATGCAGTCTAGTACCAGTCCTTTTATTATTAATTTCATAGTCAAATGAAATGACAGTTTGGAAACTTTTTTCTTCAAATATTTCACACACAGGACATGTTGTATTGAATGGAAATTTGATTTTTGTATGGACTTCAAATATTTACTTATTTTGTTAAGTACACACAGGAGTATACACGGGTTGGGAATTTTTGAACTTTTAAACATGTATTTTCTTTTTAATCTGCTACTGAAGTTGTACTTACCATATTGCCTGATTGTATGTAACTGATTCAACTTGTTTAAACTTAATTTTTTGGCATATTTGTAATGTTTGCATAATGTCCCAACTTACACCTAAATGAAATCAGCCAAATTTGTTGTGTTTGTCAGGTCGACAAGTCAATTTTGACATAATGTCATGATAATTCTCACATTAAGTCACCCATAGAACTTGGTGTTAAGCATCCACAATAGCCAATGGGGTGTCTGTCACTTGTTATTTCGGACAGAAAACTTTCCTGTATTTCAAGTAAAGAATAACAAAATGAAAATCTGATGGAAATCGTACATTATGGCTTTAATATGTAGAAAAAAGGGATTAATCACATCCCAGATCCTGCTAGCTGCTAATTTCCTTCCTGACCAAAGTATATTAGTGTTTCAACCTATAATTTAATGTCACATTACACACAACATACCCACAAAACCAGTTCCACGAACTGTGTGGCAAAAGAGAGAACATGACCTACACTATATACTAGCACAGAACAAAAGCATGGGCAATAAAAATAATCAGTCTAATTGGTATAAATTTTTGAATTTTTTCTTCAATTTAAAAAAAAATATGGGTGAAAGGGATCAAAATTTGACTTTTTTTCTTCAATTTTCACCAAAATTTGGATATATAAAGGTATATTTATAAAACGGAAGAAATTCAAAAAATTGAGGAAACCGTTACTAAATAAAAGACTGAGATAAAAGACTAGTTCGCGTCCGACGTCAGGGCAAAGGCCTGCCGTGATTGGTTGCCGACCTGCACAGTCACGACATTTTCTGTATAGTTGTCAGAATTTCAGATGCAAACTAGTCTTTTCATCTCTGTCTTTCATTATAGTTTTGTGTCAATTTGTCTATTTCGAGTACATTGTAAGTTGTTATGGTGGACAAAAAAAATTGGCAAATTTGCTTATTTTTGCACAAATCTCCCATGCTAGCTGGATTCCTTGATTACTTTTATGTACTTATCATCATTACTTTTAAAGATACAATACAAAACAATGTCTAAAATTTCCCACTTTTCCCACAGGAATGATCCTGCATGCCACCTTAAAAGATGAAACCAAAGTACAAAAGCAAAGTTATTAATGTAGACCTGTACTTCAGAAGTAATCTGTTAAAAGATCCGTCACTAAAAATGAACCATTCTGACATAACTGGACATAGAGTCTGAGTCACAGACAAAACTTCATGGCTCATTGATATTTTATAACACAAATATCAGACCAGACGCTTCTTACAGTCATGTCAGCCTTGTTTATACTTTACTGCATCTACAGTTCAGTGCTGCATTGCAGATCTGGCAAAAGTCACTAAGCTGTTTTTTGTTGCAGTACGTTTTAAAAATTGTACAAGATTTAATGTGCTCTGCTGCAACACTATGCTACGCTGCACTGAAGGGAATAGCTCTGTATAGCAACACACATGGTGGAAACATAATCATGAAGCAATTGAATACCTGAGTGGAAGAAGGGCCCAACTCCATTTTTTACAAAATGAGTTAGACCCAGCATTTTATTGCCAGCAGACTGTTCTTCCTTGTGTGTGAAAGATGAGCCAAAATCCACTCTCTAAATAGTCTTTCAAGTACACTTAATCATGGTTTTCATGGAAGAAAGGCCCAACTCCATGGAGTTGGGCCCTTCTTCCACAAATATTGGGAATTTTGTTCTTCCATGAAATCTGCTTTTCACTACAATAAATTTTCTTGCTAACATATTACATGCTTCTACATGGGCAATCAATGGATAATTACCAAATTTCTGTAGCTATTTTTAACACATCTGCTTACTTGCAGTATATAAGTGGAAGAAGGGCCCAACTCCAGGTCGTATTAAGACCTGTACCGTTGCCATGGAAACATCATATATAATTTTGATTGTATGTAATATTTGTATATTCATGTATTAAAGGTCCTCTGAAGATGAAAACACTCTGCCTATAAAACTTTTCCAAATATTAAGTTTTTTCTTAATATCTCAAAAACAGTTTTGATGGAGTTGGGCCCTTCTTCCACTCAGGTATTCAATTGATCATGTGCAACCAAAACTGCTGACAATATCAAAATGAATAATGTGTTAAAATATGCTAATATCATAGCCAATTGAACCCATCATGGGATGTTATTCCAACATATCCAAGCTGCAGGTCAATCATCTGTACCTCGTCTTTAGCGTGATATGCCTGGTAGCCCGAATTTGTTTGAAAAAAAACCCCACAATGGGGTTGAATCTGCTATAGTAGGTTTGATTTACCTTGTATACAATTTTCAGACTGATGCGATATATCAATAATATTAATAATCAATAAACGACTATCCAATAATATCGATATTGCCGATATTTCGAGAGTAAATCAATATATCAAAGTTGCCGATAATGAAAAAAATAGCATTGAAAAATCAGGGGAAAAGGACTGAAATTGAACTCCATTTAGATGCTGGAAGGCACATTTGTAAGTCACTGGAAGGTGGCTGGTGCATTTGTGAGTCCAAATGGCATAGCACTCCATAAGTCACACTGGAAGGTAGCTGGTGCATTTGTGAGTCCAAATAGCATAGCACTCCATAAGTCAGTGGAAGGTGGCTGGTGCATTTGTGAGTCCAAATGGCATAGCACTCCATAAGTCACTGGAAGGTAGCTGGTGCATTTGTGAGTCCAAATAGCATAGCACTCCATAAGTCAGTGGAAGGTGGCTGGTGCATTTGTGAGTCCAAATGGCAAAGCACTCCATAAGTCACTGGAAGGTAGCTGGTGCATTTGTGAGTCCAAATGGCATAGCACTCCATAAGTCGCTGGAAGGTGGCTGGTGCATTTGTGATTCCAAATGGCATAGCACTCCATAAGTCACTGTAAGGTGGCTGGTGCATTTGTGAGTCCAAATGGCATAGCACTCCATAAGTCACTGGAAGATGGCTGGTGCATTTGTGAGTCCAAATGGCATAACACTCCAGAAGTCACTGGAAGATGGCTGGTGCATTTGTGATTCCAAATGGCATAGCACTCCATAAGTCACTGTAAGGTGGCTGGTGCATTTGTGAGTCCAAATGGCATAACACTCCATAAGTCACTGGAAGGTGGCTGGTGCATTTGTGAGTCCAAATGGCATAGCACTCCAGAAGTCACTGGAAGGTGGCTGGTGCATTTGTGAGTCCAAATGGCATAGCACTCCATAAGTCACTGGAAGGTGGCTGGTGCATTTGTGAGTCCAAATGGCATGGCACTCCATAAGTCACTGGAAGGTGGCTGGTGCATTTGTGAGTCCAAATGGCATAGCACTCCATAAGTCACTGGAAGATGGCTGGTGCATTTGTGAGTCCAAATGGCATGATACATTCTGTTACCATATAAATTTATGGATGAATTAGAAGATATGAGTAACATTAGAGGGAAAATCAATTAATCAATATTGAGTGGCCAATATATCAATTTTTTTTAAATCCTAACATCAACGATCCTTAATACCTCTTTGATGGCATCATGGGTGCAAATATGCCACTTTCCATATATATACTGAACATTGCTTTACTGCAGTTGTGTTGAGGTACAGTGCATGGATTTTACAATATTTTTTATTGCAAGCCACTGCATGCATAGACCTGGTTTGACTCTAGTAATTTTCGGGATTGCAGCGGAAGTAACAAAATTTTACAGCCGATTTGCTGCAATGCAGTGAAGTATGAACAAACCTTTACGATTGTTCACCAACGTGTCGTAAGACAACAACAAAAACACAAGAATTTATCTTGTGATTCAGATTTTCACCCTTTCACAGAGGCTATTAGACTTTGTTGTCTAGGCTTAAGTGTTCATCAGGAACAAGGACAGATATGGAAATGACAGTTATACGCTATGGACCACAATAGCCTCATTCCAATTGCATAGTTCAATAACCTCAATTAAACAATCAAGTTGCAGGGTATGAGTTTTTGTACCGAAATTTTCAGAGGTCATTCAATACATATACAAATGTATTGGGGTTAAAAAACACTGTGCCCTGATAGATGAGCATGTTGTAGATCCTTGTGATATATTCTTTAATGAGTGCTCATGCCAAGCCCAATATCCATGTGCTTTTATCATAGCCCGCATCTCTCAGTGCTCTCTCTTCCTCCCTTGCTCTCTATCTCCCCGTCTCTTTCCTTTTAATGTATGTATAATGTTCAAAAACATTTGTGAAACTAAACTCACAGGAAAATATCTTTATATATACTCCAATGTACAGTCCATCAGAAAGAATCTTAGAAGTCACAATAGGCGTATATATCCTGGGGAGGTGGGGGAATAAATTCCCCCAATATTTTGCCAGGGGGTAGTGGTCCATACAATCATCCCCCAATGTTGATGCCTGTATGTGGGTTTCTGACCAAATTAACCTCATATTTGGCCATTTTATCCCCCAAATTGCAAATTTTTGCATGCTTCACATAAATTTATTCAACTTTTGCACAATATTTCATCAGTTTACCTTCAATATGGCAAAAGTTCACGTGCATTTGTACTATAAACTTACTCTGTCCCCAAAAGGTGCTGGATTCACTATACTTCCAAGAAATTTTTCCAACCCCATCCCCCCTCCAATGTCAAAAAGAAATCTATGCCACTGGGAGTCACATAGGATACACACATCCACACACCAGCGGGAAATGCACAAAATGTCAAATTTTCCCATTGTTGTCTGTGTTTTACGACAATGCATTTACATTATCTACAGCAAGAGAAATTACAGGGAAGCCTATACAGTTTGGAACTCTATATACACAAGCATAGATTACGAAGGTCTTTGTATCAAAGTCAATACTCATTGTTATTGACAAAAGAACATTTCAGCTAATGTAAAACCAAAAACCTTCTATTTACCTCACTTTGTAAACCTTTTAGCAGCTGTTTCCGATCCTTCCATTTTCTTTGTTATTCCCTTTTGTAACATTAAACATGTATGAAACATAAAAACACTTAGGTTGCCCAATGCTTGTTTTCGCATGTATCATCTATTACTGTAGGGTACATAGCTATTACAAAATGGGTCATATGGTTTTTGTTCTATTAGATGCATGGTTTCTACAGGGGAAAAGGAACATTAGCATGCTGCTATTATTTTCATAGATTTTTCTTTACAATGTGCTACTAAACATCAAATATACCAAAATTTGTATAAAAAACAATAGTACTGAAACCAATTTGGAGTAATTTCAATATGTTCAGTTATGTTCCATATTTGTACTTCAACATTGGGCAGTGCAAATATAAGAGGTTTTCATTAAAGGACTATTTTGTGATCCTAACATCCTCTTTTTATGACATATTTAGTCGCTATCTACAAAAAAAGCTTATTCCCAAAATTTCAGTTGATTCCGATTTGTGAGTTTTGCATGATTACATGTATGTGCATTACACTATTCCATAAGCCACTGTTGTAATTTTTTGACGATATTTTTACCCTAAAAAATTAATCTGCAAGAAATTTTTTATACATCTCGGGTTGTCAGTAAAGGACTATTTTGTAATCCTATAAACATCCTCTGCTTATGACATTTTTAGTAGATATGTACAAAAAAGCTTATTCCCCAAATTTGAGTTGATTCTGATTTTGTGTTTGTGAGTTTGCATGATTATGTGTATTACACTACTTCATAGACCACTGTTGTAAAAATTTGTTCTGGTATACCACAACATAATTCAAATTTGACAATATTTTGCTAAAGGAATTAATCTACAAGAAATTGTTGTACATCTCAAGTGCAACTGTCCACCTTTTATTATATTTATAATTAATGGTCAAAACAAACATAAAGAATTGAAGAATACACTCGTACAATATATGTGATTCTATTTATAGAATCAAGTCCTTTAATTGTCAATTTTAAGGAACATTGTACTATTGTAGAGTCATAACATTGCACATGTGGTCATCTACACATATCCATAGATGTGACACCTTCATGCACCAAAAATTACGGGCAAGGACGAGCAGACTGGCGAACCTGACAAGCAGGCAACCTGCTATTCCTGGTCAGACGATATTGGATCATTTCATGCTGCATTTCTTTCGTTGTAGTCTAGTCATTTCTATTATTGTATGCATGGGGTATATATAAACTGGTCCCAAAAAGTAACTTACCAGGTAAGAAATTCGTCTGTCAAGTTCAAACGACAAATCGTATTATACTGAATAGCATATGAGTGGAAGCGGTGTACATTTACGTGAGTTTGACACCTCATTTGTCGTAAACAGATCAAAACTTTTGAAGTTATGCTCATTTGAACAAGCCTACTATCAAATTTGAAAGTTGCAGGTCCGCCCCAATGAATTCACACAATAAACAGACACATGAAAGGAAAGTTAGTCATGCAAAGAAGAAGAGGAGAGCACTGATTACACCTGTATACTGCCAACCATCTCAAGTGGTATGAGTGCAACTTTCATTCCAGTGGATAGGTTCGGTTAAATAAGCATAACTTCAAAAATACTCATCCGTTTGCAACAAATGAGGTGTAAAATTAGCGTCAATTAACACTGCTTCCACTCATATCCCATTTAGTGTAACACAATTTGTCGTTTGAATTTGACAGACAAATTTCTTACCTGGTAAGTTTCTTTTTTGGAGCAGTTTACTTCAATATATGGCTAGTTTGGTTGTTTGCAGCAGTGTCGAAGCCAAGATTTTTAGAACAGTGGGGTTCTAACGTGTGAATGTACCGTTTGAAATATTTCTTGCTGGATTTTTGACCCAATTTTTTTTTTCGCCAACGTGCTCTAGAATCTAAAATGAGGGGTGGATTTTTTCATTGTTAGCTACTTTTGACACAAATAATTACCTTTTACCCAAAAAAAAAAAAAATAACAAGGCTAAAAGGGAAAAAAGCACATCGTGTTTGTACCTTGCCCTTACAAATCATCCCCTAAAGAATCAATAAAAGTTCAATTCTGGGTCAAACTTAACAGATCACAATGTAAGTATTGATCATCAAAATACGGAGTTAAAGTCCCAGGTGTAAAGTCCACATAGTACAGAATATCATAGCTAGTTGTTTAAAATATTAATCAGCATAATTCAATATTCATTTTCATAGACCGAACTTGGTGTGGGCAATATGTGGTACTATTAAAAGTAAATAAATTGGTGACAAATAGTCATGCTATTCTTTTTGATGACTTAAAAGACCACAACTGCAGCTTCTCTGATAACATAGAATATTATACATTGTGGAAATCTACATGGCATCACAAAATGATCCCAAAATTATACCTTACCATTCCTGCTAGGACAGACACTAGGATCTACAACATGCTCATCTATCAAGGCACAGTTCTTTAACCCCAATATATTTGCACATTCATTGAATGACCTTTAAAAATTTGGGTACAAAAACTCAGGCGGCGAATGACATGATGGTCGGAGAGAGCCGGCAAAATCACTCGGCCGTATGGCACTTTCCATACACTCGGTTAGTTTTGTGGGGTTCATTATCGAACCCCAACGGTTTTAGCTTGTATTTATATTATTTATTAACATAGGCCTATTTGTTTGTGATATTTCAAGCATTTTAAAATTTCAAAATAATCCCATTCAATTACACGGTTGTGATGGAAATTTACTGAATTTAGAGAATGCATGGCACCCACCACCTGCAAAAACTCATACTCTGAAACTTGAGGCCAAATTTTGCACTCCAATTGTTTAATTGAGGTTATTGAACTATGTCATTGGGATGAGGCCATTGTGGTCCACAGTGAGAGGCACTCACTATTAAAAGGGTCAGTTTATTCAGAGTAAACCCTAAGCAGGTGAGAACTAAATGGGTTCATCTATTCACTCTCACACATAACAGGTGTAACATGTGTACATATCTGTGTGCCGAAATGTGTGTTTACTCTCACAAATTAACTAGAAAATACAACCTGAAAAGGGGTTTCTGCTCAAAAATAGTTAGGCTCGCATCACTTAGTCAAATGTTCAACTCATATTGTGTCATGCTGGCCATTCTGGGGGAAGCTTGAGCCTCCACATTAGAAAATTGTGCAAATAAGAGTCAAAATCGCCCATTTTAATTGTATCTGAAGAGCTCTGAAGTGGGTTTTATGTACGATGCCACTTTTCTCCTCTATTTTTAAAGACCAGTTAGTCCACCCCTTCATCTATTGAAACACATAATTTTGTAATACTATCAAAAAATAAGTCATCTATTGTACGGTTTGAATTTGATATTCTTGTTTGACACTATTCCTTTAATCATCTGTACATGTACATCTGAAAAGCAATTTTAGTGATGAACAAGTAGTCTTACTTGATCACGTCACATATCGCCCTACAACTTCTCAATAACCCAGGAAATTAACTTGCCAAAATCATCCACAGTTTTTACAACCAAAGGCCAACAGCAACTATTGATCCAATGCATCTGGCTAGCATCTCCCTCTCCCAACCATCAATTTTACGACACCACTTTTACATGTAATCCCCTCCCCTCCAGTTATACCCGAGGAGGAACAGCTTCCTGCAGTAGCATCCAAATTATGCATCGTCACAACTACAAATCGATTACAAGAATTATAAGTCCTCTACAAAATAAGAAGAACAAATTCACCACTCTACGCCAGGGTTATAGTCCCGGGGCAAATGTCATTATCGGTATGGAAGAGCATGCACTGTCAACTGTGCATCCTAATTCTTGGTCAGGTATTCTATTCCATGTTGAACTTTGCACAGAAAACTTTTTTGGCTACAACAAGAAAACGGCAATATTCCTTCCCTTGGTCTGGCAATATAACAAGCACATATTTTGTATGTCTTCCAAAACAATATCAATCGCTGTTTTACCCTATAATTAAGAATTCTATGTAAGATATGCTGTATCATATCATATGATATACAGTGGCAACACCAGGATTTTGTTCCAGCGAAAAGAGGAGGGGGTGAAATGAGGGACAGAAAAGATGCCTAAAATTTGGCATTTTGGCTAAAAATAATGGGCTTTCTGTGATTTTTTGTTCTGACTTGGGGTACAATGGGGGGAGGGAGGGGTACCGTATAGAGTGTACAAGAATATTAGAGTTCAAAGTAATACAAGTAGTGCTCGCTGTACCTTTGCTATGAAGATGTTGGTATCTCTAATCTCTCCCTGTTGTCACCTGCTTGCCTGGGGTGGGGTGGTGTGGTGAGGTGGTGGGGGAGTGTACAAGAATATTAGAGTTATATTCCTGCTGCCACCACCTGATTGACTGTACTTTGGCTCAACAAATCAGTAAATAGATACAGTATTAAGGAAAACGGACAACAATATTTTTACGATGCCTGAGACTTTACTCATTTTATGGCTCTTTGCGTGAAATTTACTACCTAGGCATGAGATTATACTACCTTGGCGTGAGACAGTGAGAAATTGACTGAATGCGTGAGACTCGCGCTCAATGCGTGAGAGTTGACAGCCCTGCTCTTGTCCCTTCTGTCTCGCCCCTTCATCATATCCTCTTCCCAGTTTTCTCTCTCCCTTATGTGCCTCCTTTCTTCATCCATAGAGGTTTCTACTACACTATGGACCACAATAGCCTCAGCACAATAGCATAGTTCAATAACCTCAGTTAAACAATCATAGTGCAAAATTTGACCTCAAGTTGCAGAGTATGAGTTTTTGTACCCAAATTTTCAAAGGTCATTCAATGAGTGTACAGATGAATTGGGGTTAAAGAACTGTACCCTGATAGATGAGCATGTTGTGGAGTCTAGTGCTAGTACATACCGCACCTCAATGCTTTATCACTGTCAGGTGATTACCTGGATATCAAACATATCCTCATAGTCACCCCACTATTCACATTCACACCATTATACTACAGACATTACGCTTGTCTGAATGATCACATGCTAGAATTGATCACAATTTGTGAAAAATGGCAAGTTGGCCTGCTGCTCAATGCTGTATCAGATCGATTTGCTATGGCATGCTGCTAAATAGTCTACTAATACTATGCATTTTAAGTGAAGAAAGATGTTTTTAACAGTTATTTCAAATTGTAAAAATTTAAAAAAGACATTCTACAGATCAGTTGAAGACAATGCTTAAAAATCTATTTCCTTAGAAAAACAGTAGACTATGTTCAATTATTAAAATCAATATGTTGATATTGCTCAAACATGCAAAGTGGTGTACTGTACAAGTTTGTGTTAATTTTGGGGGTGGGGGCAAAAATAGAAAAGGACATACTTCTGGCTTGTAGCCTTGTATATCAAATAAGGAACACATCAACTCTGCTGAGTCAGGTCTCGAAACTACCAATAACTTAACACTCATTTTGTGAAAGCAGATCACACAATTTCACTTAAATTATTTACATCATGCATAAAATCTATTCAATAGTATGATTAACAGATACATTATGTATCTGCTTTTAGTTTGAATCCTAAGGGATCACCACAAATTAAACATTATTTGAATGAATTGGAATAGCTATATTTACAAGAGTAAATCTACAGAGAATTATCTGCTCTGTGTGAGGATTGTGAGTAGCATGGGAAATACATCTGTAATACTTTTGTAGTGGGCCATTGACTCCAATTTGAATACACTGTATGGTTCATCACAGTATAAAAATACAGACATTTTTTCTAATCTATTGTTATGAGTGTTAAACTCTTGTCACTTTGTAAGTTAATACCATTATTAATTTAAGCATCATTGAAAAAATGATCAGACCCACAAAATGTTCATTCTCTCTAGAATTGTGTTCACTCTATCATGAATATTTTGGTACACAAATGATATTTCGAAACATTTCGAGATATGGCATCAAAGTTTATATGCTTAAAAAAAAAAATTTGAATCCAAAGTTTGCTGTTGCAATTTAAAAAGTATGCTGTAAGTTTGATGTATTCTTCAACCATCTTTGCTTCAACTAGGATTAGCCTAGCACAGAAATCTTCTATCGAAGGGTTATAAAATGTTATTCTGTGAACTGCTTAATTCCTCAGTGGAGTCTTTACACTAGTCTTACTCGTGAATTTCCTACACCAAGTATACACCACAAGTTTGATGTATTATTGATAAAAAAGAATGCACTATACAGCACAAAATGCCTGTCATAAGTTTAAAACCACATGATTACGCTGCGAATGATCGATGATTTCTGTAAAATGATTACTAGTAGATCAATTTCATCTGGTATCAAAGTGTGCAGACAGCAGGATGATATTAAAACAGGAATCATTTTTCTCATGAAGCTTGCTTCGTAGTGCGTTCACAGGGGAATAACTTAAGTACACCTTTCCTCTCTTCACTCTGAGCAGCAATAACAACAATCACCTATTCATAAGCATGATATTAAAGACATACTGAACACACTTGAGTGCTGTTAATAAAATTTTAAAAACATTTGGTGGCACCCAAAACTAACAATATTGTGACAGATATGAAGCTCATAGTCGGTAGGTAGTTGTGTTTGCATAATCAGAAATAAAATCAATAAAGGATGGCATCTGGTAGTGTTTGACCTTCAAAAGAATATTTTGATCAAACCCCAACTTATCATCTTAAAAAAGAGGAGTATTGTATCCCAAGCTTGAGGTATACAAATCTATATGTATGGTGCTGTCTACTGAAGATAGCACAATGGAAATGAAGGTTTATTTCCGTCCCACTGCACTGCTGGAATATTGCAAGTACAGTAATTATCAGTAATGATACTGCAACTCTGAAAACAACATTTGGCAAATAATATATGCTCTAGAGGTCACTATGTTGGTACCATGGTGCTAAGTTGAAAGAACTTCACCAAAAACATGTAAAATTGTAAATCCTAAAAACACATTAAATACCCAAAAGCATCCATATATGTGCTAGCTTTTCCACCTTTAATTTAGTGTCCTCAAATTTGCTCCTGATACCCCTTTTGCAAGTTTCAGCTGAGGGAGAATCATCTCCTGGCAAGCGGTAACTGGTTCCAGAGAGTACGGCCAGACACACTAAAAAAACCTTGGGACAACTATTGATTGATATTAAATGTCATGTACAGCGAGTATGTTGATAGCAGTGTTTGTAACAATGCCTATCCTGAAATAAAGCGGATCTGTTACTCTTGCGGGCAAATGAACGATTCTATTGACTAAAACGTTTTATTTTTAGCCTTAGGAGATGAACCATACATCTCTCTTTCATGGTTGTCTGCTCCTGAACACAAGTAATGAAGGAAGAGGTGCCAAGCTCAATTCTCACATCTAATTTTAACACTTTTAAAGAAGAGAGGCATTAGGCAGGTTCATTTTCCGCAAGTGATGTTTAAATTCAGAACCAGTACATCTTATAATGTACACATGTATATATCCTGAATATGTGTCATGATGTTGGTGGGGGTGTGTACGTGCATGTGACACACAGTTCAGCTTATGCTTATATTCATTATGTGTAAATAATATGGATACACTACATAATTACACACCAGGGATGTTTTTTCATTCAACTTAGAATGAGTAACAAGAATAAAGGGTGTACATTGTACGGCCGGTCAATCTTTACTTTTCAAAAATATGAGGTGTGCATGTACACCATGCGTGTATTTGGGGTGGGGGGCTTTGGGGGCGCCAGCCCCCCGTGGTAAAAGCAGGGGGCGGCAAAAATGAAGGGGCAGCGGAAGAAGAAGGGCGGCAAAAACAGGGCGGCAAAAACAAAGGGGCGGCAAAAGAATTAGTAAATAAAAAGGCGGAAAAATTTGATAAAGCATAAAAAAAATTGAAAAAATGGTACTATACATCAAAATGTGCTGCTTTTAGGGCGCTAGCGCCTGAAACCCTTTTTTTTTTTTTTTTTGCTCTTCACTTTTTCAAACGACCGAGAAAAAAAACCTTTTCGGGCTGTTGAAAGGGGCGGCAAAATTGAATTTTCTTCAGCCCCCCGGGGTTGGGGCGGCCACGGTACGCCACTATACACATACCAACTGTGAAGCTTTATAATAACTGTGGAGCTGGAGAAACCTTAAAATCCAGTGTCTTTGCACAATAGAATGGGGGGTACAACACCCTTATTTTGTGATATGACACTGGATTTTAAGGTTTCTCCAGCTCCACAGTAGAGGTCCGTTCTTACTACGTCGCAATTTCTTTGTGGTGCAGTGGGTATATTGATTACATTTTGCCGTATCTCACCACAACCAGGTTAAAATGTATGTAACTTAACTGCGATACCGCAATGCAGTATTTTGCAGTACAATGCAGTACTGCAGCGCAAAGCGTAAAGCAATTGCGGTATAGTATGAACGGACCTTAAGTCAATAGTGTACAGATATGTGTGTGTGAATCTCCATGGTAAGGGGGTGTGTTTGGTGTGTGAAACTCCACAGTTGGGTAATATACAACATGGGGTGTGTGAAGTGCATGTTTTGTCTTTATTATGTGCATTTGCCAACTGGGGTTGTTGTTCCTACATGTGTCTATCTCTTTTCAACTCTGACAGCTCACATATTGTTTCTCTTCAAATAAAATTTCCAATCGGTTTTATCCAAGTGTACACAAAATGTAGTTGAAATGCATACCACTGTAAATCAAAGATGAATTTCTCCCACATTGCAATGTTATTTATTCACACTGTATGAGAATCATTGATATGCATGCACAATTCAACTGCTCGATGCCAGAAGTGGGTAAGTGCAATAGCTGCCATGTGTAGTATGAGTACAATATACTGCAAATTGCCAAATGTTCACAGGGCAGCTACTGTACTTACCAACTTCTGGCACTGAGCAGTCAAATTGCCAACAGCATCATGATGTTCTAACTACGAACAGTATGTATGCATGCATGCATACAATATCCTAGTTGTCTCTACCATAGACCCTAGAAATTGTCTCTACAGTCTAAGATTCCACTCAGGAGCATTTAGGTTTCTTAGCACCTGTAATTCTCATGTCAAAACGAGCTTCGGGGAAACAAATTCATGAAAAAAAGATACTGCAACCTCTTACTATGACACCTAACTTCTTATCGACAGCCATTTTGGAAGTGGTGCTAAGGTAGTTTGTATTATATTTTATAAAGCATGAAAAAGGGGAATAATTCTCATGTCAAAATGAGCTTCTGGAAAACAAATTCATGAAAAAAAAGATACTGCAACCTCCTACTATGACACTGAACTTCTATCAACCGCCATTTTGGAAGTGGTGCTGAGGTAGTCATGATATAGTAGAATCAAGTAAGCTTATCGGTGTAATACAGAAACGTTGAAGGCTTGATGCAATTATGTATGGCATAGAATTTTAATCGGACTAGACAAAATTTAATGCATACTTAATGTCTGAGACCAAAGAATAACATCCTCCTATTGATGCAAATACATGCTCACATACCAACAACCTAGCTCTCTCCGTGCAGATGTTGACTGCAGATGACAAGTTTCAAATTTTTTTTAAATTAAAAAATTTCAGAATTATAAATTTTCATGACCATATTTGGAACCAGCATGAAAAATACATTAAAATGAGTACAAACAAGCCTAGTATTGGTTCAGTGGTTCTTACGATAGCTTTTTATATTTTGAGAAAACATCTCAAAACTTAAATTTCTAATGTTGAAGCATAGACCCTGGAAGATCTTCCAGGGTCTATGGTTGAAGTATGTGGCTAGCACGGAGAGCAATAACTAGTCCAATGTGAAAGGTCTTTTCTTATCATTTTCTCCCATTTAACTACACATTCCATAGCAGTCGTCAAAATGGTCTCATTTACACAGCATAGTTTGATAACCCTCACAAACTACCATTGCTCATAATTTGACCTCAAATTGTGGGGAATGAGTTTTTGTACCCAAAACATTCAAAGGTCATTCTATGAATGTACAAACATATTAGGGTTACAGAACTGTGTCCTGACAGATGAGCATAATTGGACTATTCCATTTAAAATCCACACTCCCCCTGCAGGAGATTTTGGAAATATTTTCAACAGGAAGTCTATGAATTTCAAATGGATTGAACACATTAGACAGCTCCATTTGAATTCCATACACCCTCTGCAAAAGATTCAAACTGAATTGTTGTCTACAGAGGGAGAATGAGTTTCAAATGGAGCTGCCTAATGTGTTCATTCCATTTGAAATTATATTCTCCCTGTGGAAGATATTTCCAAAATCTTCCACAGGGGAGAGTGGATTTTAAATGGAATAGCCCACTGAAATGTTAATGGAACCATAAAAGGCTTAATTGATGGTACAGAAAGAAACACACTAGCCTTATAACAGTTCCTTCCGCTATGACATGAAACACGTAATTGTTAAGTGCTAAAACCTTTCAAAGAATACACTATAACATTGTTTTTCAATTTTGGATATCAGTAAAAGGTTTGAACACTGAAGATGACTATATATTGCAAGTGTTTATGAAATTGGGCCTTGGTCTGTCATGTCTATAAATGAAATTCTAATTGGACATCAACTGGATTCCATCATTGCTCATTTCTATGTACGATTATCACTTCCTCTTAAATTTGGAAATGTTAATGAATATATTTTTTCCCGGTGCTCTCTCTCTCTCTCTCTCTCCCCCTACACTACCCCTCCCCTCCCCTCCCTCTGTCCCTCCCCCTCTCACTCCATCCCCTCTCTCCCCTCCCTCCCCCTCTCTCCCCTGCCCCCTCTCTCACCCCTCTGTGGCAGTATAAGGTGTCCTGGTTCTCCTTAATTCTGTAGGCCTAAAATTAATCTAGCGTCATTGGGCAAGTTGTAGTTACAAAATGTATAAAATAAAATATAGAAACAATCTTACCTCCTGAAACATTCTGTGACAAGTGAAATGCCGGTTTAAGACTGTTTTCCTTAGCTGCGACATGAGGCATGTAATGTAAGACCGATGGCAATCGAAGCGATTTACTGTCCGTATTGTTCTGATGCTCTAATTGTCTCCATCTCCAGTCTGCAAAGGGAATAGAAGAAGAGGTTATTCCATGTAAAAAGGGTTAAAGGTCAGTAACCCAATTGACAGCCTCATCCACCAAAATTTTCTCACTGTTGATGAGTTTTTGGTATCATATAATAGATCAAATTTTCTCATTACCATCCTGAAATTTTACGCTCTAAATCCATGCATTTCCAGTTCGGATATGTTATGATAATGAATATATATTCTATTTCCTCGCCAAATATTGGGGATTTGATACCTCAGTTTCTAGGGTCTATGCTCAGTTGCATAGGCGATAGATTTACAGTTACATGCATGAAGCCCCGAGCGCATTGGACCGCATAGCACTTGCGCCGTGTCACTGGAACAGTAAACGCTGCACGCCTATGATACATGGCGTCACGTAAAATGGATGGATGGCCCCCAGCTGTGGCCGGCAGTGAGGGAGGAATGTGGCTCATCGGATTCGTCTATAGATACAGGGTAGGAGGTAAGAGTACTGTCCAAACTGAACAAAAATAAGAATGAATCAATGTCAGTATTTATAATGGAAACTGAAATTTAAAATAAAGTTCTGTATATTTTTAGAGTACAGCAGGCAATAGGCATACCAGAACCAGGGAAGCTGGTAGAATGCATTCTTGCACCCAAAATATCTCCATTAAAATCCCTTTCTCTATCACTAGACACCAAATGGGCTATTCCAGTTGAAATTCATACACCCCCTACATGTAATGCCTCTATAGAAGACGCTACCTTAATCTCCCATATACATGGGTTGCAATTCAGGTAACCCCATTGGCAATTCACACTCCCTGTGTGGGAGATTAAGGTTGTGTCTTCCACAGGGGGTATGGATTTCAATTTGAATAGCCAAATGGTGATGGAAATAACCCTTCTGTCGCCAACTGCACCTGGACTGCAAACAGGTGAAATGATTATGACTCCACCCCAAACATGCCTGGATGTTTATTTTCTTTTGACTTTAATTCTCATAATGAAAATATTGTATCAGCATTGGACAGAGATATGTTAAGGAGGGTATTCAGAACCTCTATCATCATCCAAATGGTATACATGC
Organism: Amphiura filiformis; assembly: GCF_039555335.1. NCBI lineage: Eukaryota > Metazoa > Echinodermata > Ophiuroidea > Amphilepidida > Amphiuridae > Amphiura > Amphiura filiformis. The sequence goes on along the minus strand of NC_092636.1, from coordinate 32,333,130 downwards.
ATGTATCTGTACATATATGCCCATCTCATCAATGACACTGCATAGTACCGTAAATGTAGGCCTACATCCCGGGGGGGCACTCACATGTTAAGGTGGTACGGGTATGTGCGGCGCTCAAGGGTCCCTTTTTCAGGCTCTCCAGCAGTTCCTTAAGCCCCACATTTGGATCTGCTCCCGTTCGTTGAGCCTCAAACTCTGACAATTGTAGCTTTTTAAGCTCAAATTTGGAAATAATTTAGAAATTTTTAGCTCAACAGCCTTAATTTGGCCCTAATTTCAATTCTTCAAGCCCCTATTTTGCCTGAAAATCAGTTCTTAGTTCCCAAAGTTCGGCGCTCCGCGCCGCACACCCCTACCAAAATTTAAGTTGAGTGCCCCGGGCCTACATATGTACATCTTTAACCAAATCAGTTCATTCAGTTGTCAGTGTATCCATTTTTTTGTATTAAGATCAACATTTTGCTAAATGCTACTCAATATCACAAGAGATACTCTACTGTCTCCTTTTGATATCATAATTTACATAATTTATATTTGAAAGCATCAAATTTTACATTTTTCTTTAGCTCTTTTTTTTTCATTTTTGAAATGAATAAATAACCTAGAATAAACAAATGAACAATTTGACAAAGAAATACAATGTAGGCCTTCAAAGAAGAAACGGTAGAGAAAGAAAATGAAAAAGAAAAGGTAAAAATTACAATATACAAATCTGTTCAACAAGGCTTCCAGAACCAATCATTATCATTGTGTGCATTCCAGGATCTGTGGTATAATAGCTGGTACATATATTGTACCTTAATTACTTTTTATGAACAACATTAAGAGAAATCTCACACACGTTGGACATTTTTTGATAACATGAATTTAAATTTGTAAAAAGTAGCTTTGTGACAGTAAATTGCAATTTCGCACATCTGCTGGGGACAAAAACTATTTCCAACCGTAATTTAATTGTACCGTAATGTAATTAATATGGGGGGATGTGTCAATTTGGCTCCAAAGTTATGCAGTCCATTATAATTACCCTGATGCAGATGCTGCATTTTGCATTTTAAAGCCATAATGTATGATTTTAATCTTTAAAGCCTTTCCTGAAATAATATTAGTGATACCTGCCAGGTAAGGTTTCTGTCCATTTTAAACTGAAATAACATGGTAAAGTGAAAAGAACCCCACTGGATATTGGCCATTTAGGGACCGATCGTTATTTACGGCAGGGGGGGAATGGGTGTTTTGCCAAAAATATCGACAACAAATTTCGCGTTTCCCCCTCGTGTTCGCTCTAAAGTTTCCCGTTCCCCCTTGTTTTCCCAATTTTCTCCATTTAAAATTTAACAATCCCCCTCCTGGTTCAACTAAAATTTCAGGTTCCCCCTCAAGACCACAAAAAATTTCGTGTTCCCCCTAAATTTACCCATTCCCCCTGCCATAAATAACGATCGCCTCCCTTAACATTCATGAGGGATTTAACTAATCATAATTGTAATTATCATGTTTATGTCCAAAATGCTCTGTTGACCAATGACCTACAAACCCAACAAATTTGGCTGTTTCCATTTCTAAAGGCAGGTGGTGAATGCCACAAATTCTCTAAATTTGGTACATAACATTTCTGTTGTCAACCGTGTAATTGAATGGGATTATTTTGAAATTTTACAACGCTTAAAATATCACAAACAAGTAGACCTATGTTAATAAGGCCAAAAAAAAAATTGTTGTGTTGCCCTCAACCGTCCGACCCTAAATCCGGAAAAATCAGGGGTGCAATTTTTTTTTTTTTTTGGAATGATGATTTTTACAGATTTGTTCAAAAACTCAATGTTTTTCACTTAAAATTAATATTTTATTGAAAGACTAATACTCAGACTAGTCTTTAATTGATGTCTAACAGGTACCCAGAAGTCAAAATTGTCCCCTAATTGAAGAAGCATTATTTAATATTTGAGGGGATTTTTAAAAACTGAAGGTTTAAAAAAAAAAAAAAAAAAATCCGACCGTCCGACCCAAATTTCCCATTTTCCCACTTGATGGTAACACAACAATATTTTTTTTTGGCCTAATATTAATACTTTAAGCTAAAATCGTTGGGGTTCGATAATGAACTCTACAAAACTAACCGAGTATATGGAAAATGCCATACGGAAGAGCGGTTTTGCCAGCTCTCTCCAACCATCAAAGGTGTAAGTATGTAGGTACATGTGTAAACGTTGCAAAAACCTCAGATTTTAAACAAATTAACCAATTTGATATCATAAATTTATAGGATGTTTGTTGGTCCTTTGCATGTATACCCCTTAGTTTATTATCAAACATCAACACACACCAGCCATGTGCTGATAATATGCATAAATGTGACTCCTCGCCACAACTGAGCCCGGATGTCGCCAGTGCCACTATTGAGATATGCTCCATCGAACTTAACAATAAAGAATAGGAAAGAAAGGATTTATTGACTGTTTTATTGATTTTTCACTACTTAAATGTCAAGTACTATAGACATGATATACATCATTTTAAAGCTAATTTCAAGCAGAATATTTTGGTTGAATATCTCAAAATGATGATTGGCTACATCCGGGCTCAGTTGTGGCGAGGAGTCACAAATGATGATGAGTATCTGGTACAAGCAAATACTTGTAGATCTATAATGGCTCACAGGAAATGAAGTGAATGCTAGATCAGTGTACACTTGATACCCAACAAACCCATCATGGGTAGCTTACCATGAAACCCAAACCCTACAACTTCCTACAAAGCATAGACACAATCACCCTTATCTCAGGTAGCACACGCCAGAGATCCCTGGCATCAGTATCGCCGTACCCGCACAAGCCATGGGCCTGTTTATTCTGTATGTAATGCAACCTGTGGGTTGTGCACAAAATACGCCAACAGGTATAACATGGCACGTATCTTTGAACTGCTTTTTAATGACGCCTGTATCTGGTGATTGCATTTGAAGCTTTCTTGCTTTGTTATAAATTCTTGTTTTCATTATATTAAATCAGCCTGCAAGCATCCCCAGCTGAACAATGTATTTTGAGATGAACAATGTATTTTGAGATGTAGTACCAGAAAAGGTTGAACTTTACGACAGAACATGGAATTTATTAAACCTAAAATTCTCAGTGTTGTTTTATCATGATTGTTTGCACACGAGCACAGTAATTAATTCAATGAAGACAATGCACAATCAAGTTCTCTGAAAGAGAAATTTTAAAACAGCATCAAGTATATATACCATATTTCCTCGAATAGTTTCCCCCTTCAATTATTATTGTTATTATTATTATCCATACGGATCTCCAGATAATCTGTTCACAAGGTATTTTGCTTATTATGCATAAATTATGCAAATTAGGTACTTAATTACCATATTTTGCGACGAAAACCTCATATAATTTGAAGACCCCCAATGACCATCCCTCCACCAACTTGCATCACTGTACGCCTTACCAGTTCTGAGAAATTGCACTCGCAAGCTCGGACAGACAGACAAACGGACAACTAGGAAACATACCTCCGTGGAGGCATAAAAACAGTGTTCAAATTCTTTTGTTTTATATTGTTTTCAGCCATTGATAAATTGCGCATAACTCAGTACGGTAACAAGTTGTCCAATTTTGATGGGGTTTGCATCAAAATGTAGCATTCGTAAACTGCCAGAAAATGATGTAAAAAAACTCTAGTAGAAAATTGCCGACATGCAACTCATTCCCCTTGATCACGTCACATACATGTTATGATGTATGTGCATCAGTTGGCAAAATTCATCCAATTCATTGACCCCAAATGACCTTTGAGTTTGACCTGAGCAGTGTATGACCTTGAAAGACGATGACGAACATACTATCTATGAAACAAGCATTCTGTACATTGTAGACATGACGCAGACTGCTGAAATACAATGAATTGCCACTCATTTCAAATTTGTTTTCCCAGCCTTTATAATATGTTGCTTTTTTTATATTTTAAAATATAAGGCATCGCAGTATCACACGATGAAATTAATATATCGCGCGATGCAGCGATGTTTTAAAAGCATGTGGGGTCTGCATCTCATTCTGTCGACCTTGATTTTCCTCAGCTAATCACAAGCGTGCACTGCTGCCATTGTAGCAGAGCGATGCTATAAAGTTGAACATAATCCAACTCCATCGCAGACCGAAATTTCCACCGCACAATGAGAATTTTCACCTCAGGAGCTCGTAAAAACCTGGCTCAGATTTCAGTTTTTATAGCATCACAGCATACAATTGGACTTTACACCACATTCACACAGATCATTTGGCATGCTAAAAATAGAACAATTTTAGTCAAGTTCATTGTCCATACGCCTACTAATTGCTCATTAGAGATTAATTTGTTTGTACATGGAAGTATATACATGTATATGATGATAAGAACAATTAAGGGTATCAAAACATCTGTTGGTTTTTCAGTATTTAATGTCACTTTTCAGCATTGTCACAATGGTTAGAAAAGAGGAGCAACATGGAAATACTAAAATTACAATGCATTAAAGTTTGCATTTTGCAATTAACTCACTTGCTGAGGTATCAATTTCAACGCTAGTATTCCTCTGCATCTCCTGAACCTTCGCCACCTGTTGCTGAAGGTGAAAGAGCTCTACCGCCCTCGCTTCATTCTGCCGTTCTGTGTTCTGTAAACGGGCCTGTAGTTCCTCCAAACGACGACTGTATCCGTGCACTACTATTTCACTTTGATCATCACCTACAGGAACACATAAAAAAAACTTGACAATAAGTCAATTCTGGCTGGGAAATAAGTGGGGGCAAGGGGCCATTTAGCCCCTGGTTCATTGAAAATAGCCCTTGGTTCCCTGTAAAAACCTGTGAACCAGGGGCTATTTATTTTTTACAAAGTAGCCCCTGATGACCTGATCTGGCACTTCTTATTTCCCAGGTTGAGTGAATGAGGTATCAAAATGTACACAACAAATTTTCCCATCCATTGAATAGCCCCTGGTTCATTGAAAATAGCCCCTGGTTCCCTGTAAAACCCCGTGAACCAGGGGCTATTTTATTTACAAAGTAGCCCCTGGTCCGGCGCTTCTTATTTCCCAGCAAAGTACACTAACAAAAAGTGTGCTTTATATTTTAAAACAAAGGTTTGTAAATACAAATAATATGCATCTAAGCTTATTAATATTCATAAATATGCAAATAACATCACACAAAGCTATAGATCAGCATCAGGTCACCATATCCAATCTCCGTCCATACCAAATTCAAGTTATCAGTTTATATTGCATAATAAGCTGTGAATTTTAGAGTGGCTTAATGAAATTATAGACTGAATAAATTAATGCAAATAAGCTCATTTGAATTCCATCCCGGTATTCATAATTTTAACTCATCAAAATATCAAAATTAACAGAATAAATAACATCCATTGCAAAAAAATGTCAATGCTGATCGACCGAAAAATTATAGCGATGTGATGGACTCTCACTCTAAGCTAACATCGAATGCAGAACTTGTGAACTATATATCGATCGTGCAAATTCAAAGATAGACATGTACCGTACAGTTCTTGCACATGTGAGCAAGTTGCAAATCTTGGCTTGGGGTTGGGCATCATCACTCATCAGCAAATGCAGAGTGACAGTGCAGTCGCAGTGCGGCATTTGGTTGGCAATGGCAGTGCAAAAGTTGCACGACTGCAGCACTGCTGGGTCCCAATTAATGTGGTTTCATAGGTAATGGTGTACAATGTAGATGTATGAAAGGTGAATTCAAATGTGCCATCAAACTGCATCATTTTATATCAAATTAAAGTCCTGTCAAGAAAGCCAAAACTGAAAACCTTTTTGTCATAGCACTTTCCGTAGCAAAGTTACATCTTGTCAAAGATTGATTTTCATCAAAAAGATTCAGCTAATAAAACAGCATTTCGGTGGTGTTTCTGGATCTTAGTCTCATGATGATAGCAGCTTTTCTATGGAACTGCCATCGAAATGCAGATTGATGATCTGATCATAGATCCGATCAAGTCTTTATGCCCCCTCGTCCTTGTTCATGGTGGTGTTGCCTCTACTACTAATCCAGATGGCCTCTTTGAGCCAACAAGTTGTTTTGTTTGCTTCTTGGTCGATGACTTTGGCCTCCTCCCACCCAATCACATGATTATTTGTTGCAGTGTGCTTTGCTATGGCCGACTTGTATGTTTCTGAAGTTGATGCTTTCCTCTGCGCTCTTGTGAATGTTTTCTCACTAGCTTTTTCTGATTCAGTCTTGTGTTCTTTTAGCCTAAGACAGTAAGCGACCTGTTTCCCCTATATAGATTTAAGGGCAGCTCTTGCAACGGATTTCATATATACATGGTGGAATGTAGTTTTAATGATGTAGCAAAACCGTGCTTTTTGAAAATTCTGGACATGCGTTCTGATAAGCCTTCCACGTACGGTACCACTACAAGGCATTTGCTCTTTTCTTGACCGGTGCTAGGTTTGGGTTTCTTTGGTTTCGGAAGATCTGTTTCCTCAACAACTTTCTTGATAGACCACTGAGGATAGCCACATTGATTAAGTGCCTGTTCTATATGGCTCGTTTCTTTCTGGCGATAATTTCTTCAGAAACAATGGAATCTTTTCTGTCGATGAGGGTCCTTACGACACCTAACTTGTGGTGTAACGGATGGTGCGATTGAATTTGCAAGTACTGATCCGTGTGCGTTGGTTTTCTGTAAATGCACAGTTTAAGGGACCCGTCATCTTTCCTGGTGATTAAAGTGTCCAGGAAAGGGATACTATTGTCTGATTCTTCCTCGTATGTAAATTTGATGCTACACAGTGTCACCGTCCTGATATCTTCATGGCAGAAATCGCCATGGTAGGTTGAATCCACAGCCACGCTTGGCCATTTTGTTCCGACCTGTTTAATAGTTTTGAGACACATAATGGGCAGAGGAACATCTGACTAAGGCTACTGACAATAGCCCGGTGACCAGGGGTAGCATTAACCCCTGATCGGGGGTGAATGACCCCTTAAATTTAAAAAATATAAATGTTTCACCCTTTATATTGGGAATATGTGCAAGCCTGGGGGTGAACTCTAACCCTCTACTTTTGGACCTTACTCCTACTGTTACGAGTCGTACTTGACTCAAGGCCAAAATCACCTTTTACCCGAACTCATACGAATGCACAACACAAATACACTGTTTGATTTTAAGCTAACAAATCTAAGTCTTTAATTGAAAATAGAGTATGCTTGGTACATATAACAACAATTACAATAAAATCACACAATCAGTTTTATTATATCGGTACTTAACCAGCGGTCTTCTTGTTGGTGATTCTAGAGTTCTTGCAATGTTCTGGACGACTGATGTAATATATCCTTATTCACTTGTTCTGCGTAAAATCAGCTTAATTCCATCATACACTTGCATTTATAAATCCTTGCGTATAAAATGATGATGCTTCCTCCAATCTCCTTTGCGTTGCTATCTCCACAAATATATCTCCTTGCGCTGCTTTCTCCACAAATATATCTCCTTGAGCTGCTTTCTCCAAAAATGGTGTTTCTTTCACCAATCACTCTTTTTCCAGGGAACAGGTTTCTTTAACACAGCTCTGCTGGTTTTTTTTTGACAGATGCGTGGCCTTCACAAACCCAGCAAACTCCAGCAATTTGACAGAAGAACTTTTAATCCTTTGATGAGGAAGAGCACTTTTGTGTGCTCGCTGTCTTCTTCGTTGCTGTATTAAAATTAGCTAAATTATTGGCTATATAACCTGGTTAAAATGTACTTCTTTTTTGAAGCACGAAGACCATCACACACATGTGGAGTTTCTAAATCTCCCACGGCATTCTGTAAAGTCCCAACAAAAGCCTCCAGCTTTTTATATCAGTACTCATGCAAAAACCCATCATCTATTAATAAACCATTACTTCAATCACATTTTCACAACATTGCTGCAATCTTGGGATTTCCCAATATTAATTATACACATTCACCTTTCACATTACATCACTTCCTGGGGGGGGGGGGTTCTGACTATGGTGCAATATACTGACCTGGGGATTTCCAAGTTCCAAACATAGATCTGACTTTGTTTACAATAATTTGGGGGAATACCAAAATGACTTTCCACACCATTGTCTTGCACGTACAAGGGGGTTTCCCATCTCATGAAATACTTTCAGCTTGTAAACAAAGTTAAATAATTAAATTAAATCAAATTACTCGGGGCACATCACACTACCCTGACTACACTGCAAAATATTTTTCACTCCCGAGATTTAATTTTCACCCCATGTATTTGGATTTTCTGCAAGCTCGGGAGTGAAAAACAAGGGAAAACAACCCTCGACTTTCGGGCCTTAATAATGCTACCCCTATCAGTGACTGACCTCTAGTGGTGTGAGTGAGCATGGTATACGCCATAGGTCATCTGCTTTTAGACTGCCTCCACAAGAATTTTTGTCACTTTTTGAGCTCAATACGCACGGGTCTTTCGCAATACGCAAGCTAATGACTATCATATCCTTTCAACACACATATTCAAGTGCAAGCAAAAAAATATGGCTTCTTTAGAATAAAAAAAATACGGGAGATATTCATCATTTTCTACCCCGGTATCTAAAGATTTAGGCCTATCATCTGAATATCAAATCGTGCATAGCACCAGGGGTAGCGTTAACCCCCGATCGGGGGTGAATGACCCCCTAAATTTAAAAAATACAAATTTTTCACCCCATGCTGATTTAGAGGGGGGCACAGCCGCCCGTGCCCCCCTTTGGCGGATCCCAAAAATAAAAAAATAAAAGAAAGAGAAGGGAAGGAGGGAAAGAAAAGAGGAAAAGAAAAGAAAGGAAAAAAAGAAAACGGAACAACGTAAAAAGAAAGAAAGAAAATCTTCAGGCCTATAGCCTAATAAATCTGTAGTGAGTATCATACACCGGGGTGGCACTCTCCAGGCGCGGATTCAGGGGGACGGCGCCCCCTTCCTCCCCCTCCCAAAAAAATGAGGAAAAGAGAGAAGAGAAAGAGGAAAAAAGGAAAAAAGAAAATAGGAGAAGGGGAAAAGTTAAATTGCACGTAATTAGTTATAGTAGGCCCATGTCAAATAAACCGCACAGTAGCTCACAGTCTGGTCTATCAGAAGTAGGCCCTATAATACTAGTATATAGGCCAGATAGGCAGTAGGCCTACTTGTTGATTTCTGCTGGGCCGTCGATGATGCAGGGGGCCCGTCACATTTTGTCACAAGGTTTGATCTTTCCCTAGAGAAGTCGTTTTCAGAGGGTTGAGCTTTCGGAACTCTAGCAAGTGCCATCTTCACTCTGAAGATGGCACTCCCTAGAGTACGAAAGCTAAGCCCTATGAAAACGACTTCTCTAGGGAAAAATCAATACGGACTCCAGGCTGACTTCGATCCATGCATGCTTTAAATTGCGAATCTCCGAGTCTTAGGCCTATTAAACTGTCAGTGTAACATTTTACAAATTGAGTCCGGGCCCTGTTTTGTTTTAAAAAAGCAATGATATACTCTCATATAGCATGTATAGTGTAAATAAGATGCACCAAATGGCTTCAATTGGACCTTCATTTTGCAAAACTTTTTCCAGATTTCGGAGGGGAAACATCAGACACCCCCTGCCTATATAAACAACTGCCCGTTTTCGCTTCTGTATTTCACACCCAGCACTCTGAATTCATACAATAACAGTGAAAAAAGTGGCTTCAATTGGCCTGTCATTTCGCAAATTTTACACCATAAGGTAGTATCAAAATTGTTCACCAAATGGATTCAATTAGGTTTTTATTTTGCAAATGTTTCTCATTTCTGAGGGGGCATCCCCCTCAGACACCCCCCCCCCCATGTCGCACAACGTTACGGGTACATATAAAGCAATAATTTTACAAAAGAGGTCATAACTTGTCCACGAATGGCTTCAATTGGGCTGTCTTTTTGCAAATTTTAGGCTTTTCAAACTAAAAATTTACACAATAATGTTGACAAAATGGTCCACCAAATGGCTTCACTTGGGTCTTCATTTTCCAAAAGTTTCTCACTTCTGAGGGGGGGCACATCCCCCTCAGACCCCCTCTCGCGCAAGAAGCCTCCGGGATGGCCGCTTGGCGCCCATTTCTTACATTTGTTATTTTCAGGAGTGTGCCCCCCCTTTCTCGAAATCCTGTATCCGCCCCTGTTTCACCCTCTATATTGGGAATATGTGCAAGCTCGGGGGTGAACTCTGACCCTCTACTTTTGGAATTTACTCCTACCTCTGACTACACTGCTAAATATTTTTCACCCCACGAGATTTAATTTTCACCCCATGTATTTGGATTTTCTGCAAGCTCGGGAGTGAAAAACACAGGAAAACAACCCCAGACTTTCGGGCCTTAATGCTACCCCTGCATAGCACATTCACATGTATCGATCACGGCCTCCCGGGTATTGATTTTAGTGTCTCTGCTGTACCAAGTAATTATTAACCAGGCGATGTCGGTGTGTGCTATTTGTGGGATCAACTTGGTTCAAATGTGTAGTCAGATTCTCCGCTTCTCCTTTCTTGATCACTTCTAAGACATCGTCGACGTATCTCTTCCCGATCTGGGTTTGCAGTTGTCAGGTGCTGTGGCTATGGCTTCATTCTCAAACCATTCCATGAACAGGTTGATCGCTATGGGACTTAAGGGACTGCCCATTGCCATACCTTTCTTTTGCTGGAAGATTTTGCCTTTAGATATGTAAAAGTAGGTGGTCACGTGGTGAGAATGAATTCAATTAATTCCATCAGTCAACACTGAGAAGGGTCCTTTTTTTCAGATCATGGTCTACGATCAGATCATCAATCAGCAAGCAACCCATGTGACGTCATCAAAATCCGTCACAAAGACAGTTTGCCGATAACATCTAGTCTAAACACTACCACTCACCACACCAGAGTGAACAAGATTCCTGATAGGAATCGAAATATTCCTAGTGAGAATAGAAATATTAACTTCTCGCCAAAGTAGTATGAACGTACCGTGTGCACTGCGTAATGTCGCAAGTTTAGACTAGTGGAATGATATGCCTGGTCTAGCACCCTCACAGACCCGAATGTAGTGAGGGTGCTTGGTATATCCGCCATGTTTCAAATACATGGATGGCCAGCATAATGGCCCGCAAATTTAAGCTTTATGAGAAGCCTATTTTAGTTGCAAAATGAGAACACAGAGTGGCTTATCTTTAACCCACATTCTCAATCTCTCATGCCAGAGGTTAAAATAAAACGATCCCTAACTAATTATCAAAAGATCGTGAATTTAATTTCTTGAAACGTGTCGGTAAACGATTTGTTTACAAGTAACAATCCTTGTTCCGACACCGATACCGTTCATTCGGCTTCATTCGGCAAACCACGTGATCACTCAGGTGAACTAAGATTGGACGATTGATTGCATTAAATTTTATCCAGGTTACCGGGCCATGCATAATGGCGATACTCGGTCTTGGAAATATTTTTCAACCATGTTGCAAAATGATCGGAAATACACCTTCAAGGCGACTCGATCGGTAAGCATTGAAACTAAGCAATATTTAGTATTTCTTCTGTTGATTTTTTGGATAAAATTGTAGTTTACAGTTTTGATTAGTTTGATGAGAGTGGATTTAAAAACCAGTCCACTAGTAGACGTTGTAATTGACAGTTTGACAGTTCCGCCGGAAGATAATGTGAATCCATAAGATGTGGCGATCAATTTCACGATTAAAATCTTTCCTTTGTTGGGGCGATTTCCATTTCTTGCTATCATTTAAAGCCTGAAAGCATCAATACTAAGTCTAAAGATAGGCTATCAGTCGCTTGTGCAGATATATGTTAACATTGGATTCCATTTCTTGTTTATTGTTCACTGTATGGAAAAGCCTGTTCGGTTGTATCTTGTATTGGTTGTATTTCCCATGTATAGCACGAACGAACTACCCCCATTCACGCTGTACGAAGTTAGAATTAAAGGAGCCAGTTAGCACGCCAGGCACCACTAAGCATGCAAAGTGCATAGCATCGGACTTTTGGTGATCCCCGTTATCTTTATTTACCGTGTCAGGCTGCTCATTTATATTCATGAACCCAACACGTCACAAACACATGGTCTTATTCGGCCGATCAGAATCGTTGCAATTGACCCGACATGGTTTTATGAATGAATTTTTGACCTTACTGGGCTCAGACATGCATTATTCAGTGATTTTGTCAAGATGGCTGCTCGGCTATGGCGAAAACAGAATGAAAATCAATGGTTCCGTTCGGAAAATATTGCCGTTTGAAAATGACTTTTTTCTTTCTTCAAACGAGTAAAAATTTCGATGACTGAAGATACTCAAATTTCATTTCTGTAATTTTGGTTATAATTTTTTGTTGGACATGGAATATTTTTTCTGACTTGGCTGGAAGCTTATTTCAAGTGGTCATGATGGATTTCACTGCGGAGGTTGCAGTTTTTCAACGGAGACGGACAATATGCACGAGCTGTTTTTTGCCAAATTTTACAAAAATTTCACCGATCCTACACACATGATTCGTCAGTTCTGTGCACGTGATGTCATGCAGTGGGTGCGTGGGGCAGTGCTAGGAAATTTGCATAATTTTAACTTGGTAAGAAGTTTGATTGTGTATAGTGGAATGACACGATAGCGCGAGCGATTGTGCACGCACAGGAAATGCAGCACTACCCAAAGCGTGTGTGTGTGGTAGGCATTGTACGATTAACGCAACTGTCATTGCATGCCGATTGAGCTCTCAGGATCGAGGAACTTTTATTTTACTTTTTAGCTACCATATATTTTAATGTTTTGTCGCTGACCATCATTATCATGTATCATGGACGGGCATGTCATGGTATGATGGTACCCTGAGTAAAGATAGTCACTTGTGCTGAGCATCAAATTGGTCACTTATCGCTCACTGTTCAAAATGTGACATCTACACCAATTACAGTCCCGAAACTGTCTACTTTTTAGCCGACCTCAATTCGAAACATTTAGTGATAGTTAAAAATGCGATCCCCAACCCTTTGGTTACCTTTGGACGAATTTGCAGAAATCTCCGCGGAGTCTCCGTGTCTGAAATTCCCCGGTACAAACATCGAAAATGTCGCAATTCTCAGTTCTCGGTGATGATACTATATCCGCATCGCTGTTTTCATACATGAATATGCATATCTCTGACCCCTGTAAGGTCAAAAACGTGGCGTTGATTTCAACCAATCCGATCCACCGCTTAATAAGCAGCTTGATACTGACGTCATATCTGAGGTGACCAGGAGGCAGGAGCTACCATTTTGGTAAACTGAACTCGACTCGTATGCGTTCTTTTGGTTCACATAAATCGAACAAAATTTTCAATAACGGGTAATAGTATGATTTCAATTTTTTATTAATGAAGTTACTTGTAGTTTTGAGGAATGACAAAGTTGTTTTTGGAAACTTAGATGTTTGTTTCAACTGATGATGTAGGATCGCAAGCTGGTGAGTGAATTCGTGAAGAGATTTGCTTGTTTGAGTGATAGTAGTGATACGGGAGGTAGGCTAGTCCTCTGTGTTTGACCGGCTCCGACGCCTCAATTCACGACGTCTCAATTGTACCTGCTTACCAGACAGCAATACTGCGTATTGCTGTATGGAACCAGATATAGATATAGGTATGATGCATGATGGTATCATTCAACATGAATCATGATCAAACATGCAAAATTCAAATGATCAATCCACGTCCACATCATCATGATCATGGCATAAAACAACATGCAGCCTGATGTTAATGGTAACATTAAACTATTTCATAACTCATATGGCCTATGGAATACCTACCTGTTCGACTCTGCAGTAATAACAGTGAAAAACAGGCGAATGCAACACAAAACAACAGAAGCTTTCCACTAGACCGTAGACCCATTTAATGCAATTTTAGTGCCTCCATTTCACGAAGAAAAATACCTCGACCTCCGGCTCAATATAAATCGCCTGTTAATAACTAGAATCGGTGTCTAGGCTATGCAACATATTTATAAATCCAGGCTTTAGAATGTGCATATTATGGCTAAAATCGGTAGAATTACAACATCCACAGTGCAACCAATTCACTTCCAGTAAACTACATCCATGTATACGGAAATTACATCCCTGCAATTTTTTCTCTGGAGTCTGGACAAATTTAGTGTTGGGCGATATTGTTATTTTACGGTTGCATTTTCAGAGGGATACTGTCGCAGTAATGGGAAAAAAAGAAGCAAAATGAGAAAGTTTTAAAATGGACTTCGGCAGGGAATTTGTGGAGGGGTTCCGGGAGGGGTGTTTGTCGAACAAATAAGGGGTGGTGCAATAATTATGTGTACCCCGGGGGTGGTGAATTCTCAAAATGGTCTCCAAAAATTTTGCCCCCGGCGCCGCATCATTGCTGAAGCCCCCCCTTTCGACGTGCCAAAACCTTTGCCTGGGGAAATTGCCCCACCTTTCGATGTGCTAAATAATCTTTGCCCCCCCCCTTACACATGCATGATTTTTGGGAACCTAAATTTAAAACCTTAAATTGTCTTATCATATATTTGCTAGCGTGAGCGAGCGGGAAATTTTGCATATTTGAACGTGTTCCTAAGGCCTCGTATCCATAGGGCCTCGTATCCATAGGCTGTTCCCTTGTGGCGTGTGCCCTTGTTCCGTGTTTACTTTTTCCCATGTGACCTGCCACACAGACAACGAACCTTTGTTTTGCTTAGTGACCGCTACGGTTCGTTGTCTGTGTGGGCAGGTCACATGGCACGGAACAAGGGCACACGCCACAAGGGAACAGCCTATGGATACGAGGCCTAGGATGTTCCCATGTGGCGTGTGCCCTTGTTCCGTGTTTACTTTTTCCCATGTGACCTGCCACACAGACAACGAACCTTTGTTTTGCTTAGTGGCCGTATCCATAGGTTGTCTGTGTGGCAGGTCACATGGGAAAAAGTAAACACGGAACAAGGGCACACGCCACAAGGGAACAGCCTATGGATACGAGGCCTAACGTGCGCCTTTTTAGGGTGTAATATAGAAACGGTGCCCAAAATATCTGTGCCCAAAATCGCTTGCCCTCCCCCTTTTTTTTTTTTTTTTTGACCAGCCAAAAAATCTTTGCCCCGTCCCCTATAATTCACCACCCCCGGGGTATTCCCTGTAGCAAATTAGGGAGATGTGGCAAATTAACTTTGTTTAAAATGTGTTTGCAAGTAGGACAATTTTTACTTGGATTTTTTTATCGGAATTACAGTTAGTGCTGAGACTATTATAGGGCCTACCTGAATAGTCTCAGGTTTGTTAGTGTATGTTCTTGATGAGCATGTTGATCATTAATGATAAAAGAGTTAAAGAGTTAAACATGAGTACGTGTGTATGCGCATGCTTGTACCTCAGAGGAAGAGGAGATACTTAGTTGATTTTATTCTTCCAAACTCCATATTTCGGGCATGAAATGGTATAGACGAATCCAACGAGCCAAGTCATGGTCAGGATTTGGTCGGACATAGCCGCTAGCACCAACCTGGTGTTTTGAGCGTCCAATTGTGCAAATAAAAGCCGCCTAACACCTAGAGAAGATGCAAGGACGAGGAGGGTTAATAGAATAATAGCTAATAATATATATAATGGAGATAATTCCGCAGGTAATCCCGTCACATCTATTCATACATAGTCCTTTTGTTTGCAAGTTCATCAATGCATAGATACCGCGTGTAGTTAATCCGATTATTATGTCACTTCAACAGCGAATAGACCAGCTGTGTGTTTTGTCGAAGGGAACTGTATTGTGTTGCAAACTTTAATCTTTTTTTTGTCTACCTGTGTTTTCGCGGAAGGTGTAAAACGGGTGATGGAATGCAGTTTAAAATTCCGCCAAGGCCGAATCATTTCACATTTGGGGTGTATTGTGGCCGACGGCGACCCAACTTAAGGCTGCTAGTCAGGTGTAGGAGTGCGTGGATTTGGATTCGTCTATAGACGAATCCAATTTCACGCATTCCTATCAATGGCAGCCATAGCTGGGTCCCATCGGGTATATGAAATAAGTGCATCCTTGGGATTTAAAACTGCATTTCATCATCCGTGTTACACGTATACAATAGAATGATGAAAGTTTACAACGCAATACAACATAACATCGATCTTTAAGCGGCTTTAATCCACCCAACTCAACTTGGGAGTCACAACACCAGTTTGGTGCCGGCGCCGGGGACCCAGTCATGGGCCGACTAAATTCTGACCATCACTTGGCTCATTGGATTTAGCCCACGGCGGCATTCGTCATCGGGCCAAGTGTTTTTAAAATGCGTAAAAACAACTTGATTTTAATGCTAATTATTGCACATTCTGAGGAAGTATGATTATCATTTTTGATATAGCCGAGTCATCATGGTCATGGGAGGGTTTTATATGAAATATTTTTTGTTTAAAACTGAAGCATCCTGTGTATAAAGAAATATATGAATATCAACTGCACAACATATATATAACGATTCGTGATACCCAATCGTGGTAGAGTTGGTGTCGTTTAGAAGAGAATTTTATTTCAATTTTATATACACCAAAATATTTTCTGAATTTAGCAAAAATAAATGCCGAAATATTTTCTGAGAATACTGGATGAGAATCAACCAAGAGATCGAGAACAAGCCGGATTCAGAGAGGGCTACTCAACTACAGATCATTTTCATGCACTACATCAATTAATAGAAAAGGCAAATGAATACCAGTTAAAGCTTTGCGTTGGGTATACGGAAAAGCCTTTGACTCGGTAGAGCACAGAGACCTATTCACAGCTTTAAGAAAGATTGGAGTAAATGAAGGGTATGTACAAATCATGGAGGATACACAGACGCAACAGCCATTATTCATCTTGAAAATGATGTATCCAAACCAATACACATCAAAAGAGGTGTAAGACAGGGTGATACAATTTCTCCAAAAATCTTCACAGCCGCCATGGAAGAAGTGTTCATGAATTTAGACCTAAAACCGAGAGGAGTCAACATTGACGAAGATTATCTAACAGACCTGAGATTTGCAGACGATGTTGCATTAACAGCTGCATCAGTTGAGGATATGGAGGTGCAACTAAACAGCATAAACAAGGAGAGTAAGAAGATAGGACTGAATATACACAAGGGGAAGACCAAATTCATGACAAATTACCAGACAAACAAGTCCATTGAAGTAGAGAATGAGCAGATAGAACATGTAGAAAGTGGTAAGTATCTAGGCCAGACAGTAAAGATGGAAGACAACACGAGAGAAGAAGTCATGCTAAGAATAAAGGCTGGCTGGAGTTGCTTTGGCAGACACAAAGAAATCCTATGTGACAAAAGATTACCAATGACTCTGAGGACGAGAGTCTTCAACCAGTGTGTATTACCTACAATGACCTATGGTTGTGAAACCTGG
Organism: Amphiura filiformis; assembly: GCF_039555335.1. Classification (NCBI taxonomy): domain Eukaryota; kingdom Metazoa; phylum Echinodermata; class Ophiuroidea; order Amphilepidida; family Amphiuridae; genus Amphiura; species Amphiura filiformis. The sequence continues at coordinate 32,315,693 of NC_092636.1, read as the reverse complement.
AAAACAACTATAAGTTTTTAGAACAAAAACTCAAGGTAGCACAGCATGCTATGGAGAGGAAAATGCTACATATCACCATACGTGACAAAGTAATAAATGTGCAGGGACAAAACAAATGTCATGTCAAAGATATCATGAAAAGGATCAAGGAGGCAAAGTGGAGATGGGTGGGACACATAGCTCGTAGAGACGACAATAGATGGACAAAGAGGTTAACGGAATGGCAGCCAAGAACAGGCAAGAGAAGAAGGGGAAGACAAAAACAAAGATGGCGTGATGATCTCACATCCTATCTGGGTACAACCTGGGCAAGAGAAGCACAGAACAGAAGCAAATAATAAGGGAGAGCGTGGCGCAATGGTTAGGGGGTACTTGCCTTTAGTGCATGAGGTCCCGGTTCGATTCCCGGCGGTGGCGATTTGCTGGGATATTTCTTTAGAAAAAAAAGTCTGTTATTAATTGGCAACTTCTGTAGATTAAATTCAGACTTCCGCTCTCCCATGGTTCATTTAGAATTGGGTAAACGAATCATGAAAGTACTCCGTCCTTCGGAGGGGACGTTAAGCCGTCGGTCCCGTGTACAGAGAGCCATACCTTTACATGTATCTCGCAGCCAGTTTCGAAAAGAGTAGTGTTCCCAACCCGTCCCGGTGTTCAAATGGACCCCAATGGAAATAAGCTTCAATAGAGGCTTTCTTGGGTTATCCAGGGTTGTCAAAACCTAAACAAATCAAATCAAATGGAAGCTACTTGAGGAGGGCTACATCCGACAGTGGGTGACACAGCCTGTGAGGTGAGGTGAGGAAATGCCGAAAAGATTATGAAAATCTATGTAAAAATTAGGACATAGGTCCCCACTAAAGATTACTGTTTCGTCTTTCTGGGAATCTAATCTTTTAATATCTGAAAGAAACTTTGGGGACCTATGTGGACTTTTATTATAAATTGCAAAAATCAAGACCGTCTTACAAGAAAAATGGTAGACTGACTACCTTTAATACCTGGCAAACCAACGTGATGAGCACATAGAGCACATGTACGAATTCAAAATCGATTATGTATTGTGTATGTATAGTGGTATTTCTATTCTATACCCGATCAATGTTGGAGTTGCCTAATGTTGGAGTTGCCTAATGTTTAAAATTCAATTCGGCTACCAATAAGTCATGTGGTCCAGTGAATAATAGCGCGCTGAACTTGAGTACGGTATTCTGTATGTATAGTAGTAGCAGCGTGGGTTCGAGGCCCACCTCTGCCGAACTGAAATTCCATTTTTTTTTTAATTTCATATTAGGGAAATGGGACTGGGCGATTTTATGTATGACGTAGAGAGGAGTGATGCCAGACCTAATCCTTTTCTCCGGCAATCTCAATATAATCCGACCGTTACGGGTTTTTTTTAAGACAGTACTTGTTTCAGTATAAAAAAACGATACCGAGCTATTGATGTGAATATATTTATGGTCGATGTAAATGGTTATTTCATAATCTGGCAAACTACAGTATCATGCAACACAGTATACATTTATATTTAATTATATATTTATGTCTAAATTGTTAAAGCTGTGGTCATTTTCTCCTTATTTAGATAGAATTATGCAAACCACACCCTGCTATAAGTTGTGCAAGGCGCTTCAAATGTACGTGGTTTTTTTAATCTAACTTTTCAGGGCTGGGCGGTATAATCAATTCCTAATGCGTTATTTTTGGGCGAGTGCGGTACGCTGCATGACGCCCAATATTCGCCTGATTTATGACCAACTTTTCACATCTGTTCAAGTGTTGCAGAAAAACTACAGATGTTGTTAACGGCGAGTTTTGTAATTATTACTTGATTGCGATACACGACTGAGTATAATAGAAATACGTGGTTGCCTATCCGACACTGTATTTATTGTATTCAATGTGTACATAGACTATATATTTAGGCCTACCTTTCAAAATAATACTGTGTTGTAACTTGTTGTTGACCTTGAAATAGTCATCTACTGCTGATATTGGTGCTGAAGAAGTAGTCATCTACTCTTGATATCGGAGTCGATGAAGTAGGCCTATAGTCATAATATTCTTCTGATATTAGTGTTGACAAAGTAGTAGACTAGTAGTCATCTACTGCTGCTGGTATCAGTGCTGACGAAGTAATCATCTACTGCTGTTGATATTGATGTTGATAGACTGCTGATATCAGTGTTGATGAAGCAGTCATCTACTTATGATATCGGTGTTGCTGCTGCTGATATCGATATTGACAATGTAGTCATCTACTGATATGCGCGTTGATGAAGTGACCATCTACGTATCAGTGTTGATATGTATTGGTGTTGATGAAGTAGTCATCTATCGGTGTTGATGAAGTACCGGTAGTCATCTACTGCTGATATCGGTGTTGATGAAGTAGTCATCAACTGCTGATATCGGTGTTGATGAAGTATTCACCTACTGCCGATAATAGTGTTGATTAAGTAGTCATCTGATATCGGTGCTGGTGAAGTAGTCATCTACTGTTGATATGCCTATCAGAGTTAACAAAGTAGGCCTAGTCATCTACTGCTGATATCAGTGTTGATGAAGAAGTCATCTATGCCTACTGCTGATATCGGTGTTGATGAAGTAGTCATCTACTGCTGATATCGGTGTTGATAAAATAGTCTTCTACTGCTGATAGGCCTGTCTGTATTGATGTAGTCATCTACTGCTGATAAACCGGTGTTGATAAAGTAGTCATCTATGCCGAAATCAGTGTTGGCGCCAAAGTAGTCATCTACTGCTGACATCGGTGTTGATGAAGTAGTCATCTACTGCTGTTGGTGTTGATGAAGTAGTATTTAAGTAATACGATAAAGTCATCATAGGCAGTAATGTGTTTGTATTAAAAGAAATAACAAAAATAATTATTTAAAAGGGCATTTCGTGATCCACAGCCTCATCCCCCACTTTTCTCAAAAAAAAAGTTGAGATTTTTATATCACTGGAAACCTCTGGCTACATAATGTTTATGTACAAAATATTTCTTGCAGATTAATTCGTTTAGCAAAGATATCGTGAAATTTGAATTTCGTTCTGGTGCACCAGAACGAAATTACAACGTATTGTCTATGGAGCAGTGTAATAAACATAATCATGCATAACTGAAACTCGCAAACGCAATATCTGAATCAACTGAAATTTTGGGAATAAGCTTTTTTTTCGTGGATATGTACTGAAAAATGTCATTAAAAGAGGATGCTAGGATCACGAAATACTCCTTTAAGTAATAGAAATACTATTTGGAAATTGCAGCAAGATTTGCAGATGTTTTTATTTGAACAGTACCAGTTCTCCAGTTTGGCTAGTTTTCCTAATCTTTGGGCTAAATTAATAACATCGTGAAGGATATATCATTTTATACTGACAGCTTCGGTACCGGTATGTACTTCACAGCTTGTATGTGCATTGTGTTCAGTGTGTAGGTACATAGGCTATTTACTTTTCAAATCTTGTGACAAATTGTGCTTGCTGATGCTTGTATAATGTATAAGGTATTATAGGCAAATTATTAGACTTGCTGTCCTGCATGTATGTAGCACCAGTAGAAATGGCCCAGGTTGAATAAAATAAATAAACATACGAATGAATATTTTATTCCCTGGATTATATTTGTTGGGACAAAATAATGACAGGCCTATAGTTTGACGCTTTGAAATACAGTTATGTTAATCATGATAAAGTTACAAAGTTAAAAAATAATATCGAAATATCATAAGTTGTATCAAAACAACATATTGAGGAAATTCATATGACAGATTTTGAAACTTTGATATGGAAAGATACCCTGTTGTCTCCCCAGAGAAGATGAGAAAAGTCTTTCTATCTGATGATGATAAAAAAAACAGGTATGATTCCGGGGAGGGGGGGGGCACTCAATTTTGGAAGTGACGGGTGTGTGCCTACCGGAGTCGCGAAGTAGGGGCCTATCGGGTACAAAGCGTTATTTTAAAAAAGGGGGTCATTGGGTACAAACAAAATAAAAAAGGGGTCAAATTTTGACAGTTTCGGCATTTTTTGTTGCATTTTGATGATGCTATTCTAGAAAAAAGGGGGTCATTGGGTAGCCGCAACCAAAAAAAGGGGTCATTGGGTAGCCGCAACTAAAAAAAGGGGGGTCATCGGGTATGGCTTTTAAAAAAATGGGGTCATCGGGTATAGTCGACTTCAAAAGAGGGGGCCTATTGACAGGCACATACCGTCACTTCCACAGTTGAGTGCCCCCCCGGGGTATGATTACGAAAATCTACAAAAATTTTATAACAATGTCTTATATAAAATGTTAACATAAAACGTCTTCTGTTATGATGTGAAGGGTTGATTTGAAAACAGGGAAAATCTGTTCCAACTGACCAGCAGGGAACCAAAGGATAAGCAATTGATAAGATTAAAATCAGGGAAAATATGACACAACCTTCAATGGGGAATAACATAAACGTATAAAGTTAAAAACTCTTTTCTCCGTCTTTTAACTTTGTCTATACGTTTTGTGTTATTCCCCCATTGGAAATCGATGTTGTGTCATATTTTCCCTGTTTTTAATTGTGAAGGGTTACTCATTCTTTCATTTCTCTTGACAATTATTTTTCATTTGCCCTGGATCAGATTGTTTGTTTGATATTGTTATATAATAGCGCCGCCATATTTGTGTAAAAGTGGAACATTGACAAAAGTGATGGCGTTTTCAGGATTTATGTTTTTCCACAAGTTTCTGTCCACAACTTGAGCTGAAGAAAACAAAGTAACGTGAAGAAAAATTAAACCCCACTGGCTATTTTGGCCAACTTACATGGAGTTCTATGTCTGAATTATGATATTAAAAAATGTTTAAAAAAATTCTCAGATTTTGATCACAGTGGTCTCAAATTGTTCCGCTTGGAACGAAATTTTAAGCAAAGAATGTAAGTTCTCATATCTCAGGGCTTGGCCCTTTTTTGCAACTACAATGTGTGTTGGATGTGCTTACTTAACAAGCCCAAAAGCAATAATTTCTAAGATCTGTATCTGTATCTGGTGCTGAATTTAGTATTGACCGAGTATAGCTACCTACTGATTTTAGTATTGATGAAGTAGTAATTACTGATTTCAGAATTACTGAGTTAGCTATCTTCGGCTACTTGAATGAAGCAGCTATCTACTCCTGATTTTAGTATTGAAAAGTAGCTATAATGTTGCTATAGAACTCATGACGTAAGGGGTGGTGCAATAATTATGTGTACCCTTCGGGGTGAATTATAGGGGGGCAAAGATTTTTGGCAGGCCAAAGGGGGGCAAGCATTTTTGGCAGGTCAAAAGGGGGTCAAGTGATTTTGGCAGGTCGAAGGGGGGGCAAGCAATTTTTGGCACAGATATTTTGGGCACCGTTTCTATATTACGCCCTAAAAGGCGAGGAAAAGCGTTAGGAATACGTTCAAATATGCAAAATTTCCTGCTCAAGCTACTATTTCGCACTATATGATAAGACAATTTAAGGTTTTAAAGTCGGGTTCCCCAAAATCTTGCATGTGTAAGGGGGGTGGGCAAAGATTTTTGGCACATCAAAAGGGGGGGCAAAGGTTTTTTGGTACGTCGAAAGGGGGGGCAAAGATTGGTTGGCACGGCCATCGGAGGGGAAGCAAGCGATTTTTGGCAGACCATTCTGAGAATTCACCCCCCCGGGGGTACACATAATTATTGCACCACCCCTAACTATATTCGGCTGATTTTATTATTTAAGAAGTAGTTATAATATTGCTAATTTTAGAACTCTAACTATATTCAGCTACTTTTAGATTTAATGAAGTAGCTATCTACTGCTGATTTTGGTATTGATGAAGTAGTAATTGCTGATTTCAGAATTAAAGCAATAATGTGTGATTTGCATAAAGAATAGATTCCTATTCAAATGTTTGTTTTCACTGCTCACATTATACCCTATTAATGTTTTAATTTCGAGCCAAACAAATGAGGTCACTAATGAAGAAAAATTGCGATTTCATTCCAGCGCCTACAATGCGTGTACTACGCTCGCCGATCACAACATGTAATACTGCACGGAGTATCGCGCTCGATGTGTGTACACATAAGGTGACATACACGGGAGATGTTAGCAAGCACTCGATCGATGAACTCTGAATAAAACCGGGTCGACCCGGTTTTAATATAAAAAGTTATATTTTACTGTTATTAAAGCACTTCAGTCTTTTAGGTGGTATTTTAGTACACCACTGGGCACTATAATTATGCAAAAAGTAGAACTCCGGGTAAAATTGAGGGCGTCGCTGTGAAGCAAATCACACATTGTGGCTATTTTATGCTGCTTTCAGAATGAATGAAGTAGCTATCTACTGCTGATTTTAGTATTGATGAAGTAATTACTGATTTCAGAAGTAATGATGTAGTTATCTTCGGCTGCTTTCAGAATTAATGAAGTAGGCCTAGCTATCTACTGCTGATATTAGTATTGATGAAGCAGTAATTGTTGATTTCAGAAGTAATGGCGTATAGCTATCTTCGACTGCTTTTAGAATTAATGAAGTAGCTATCTACTGCTGATTTTAGTATTGATGAAGTAGTAATTACTGATTTCATAATTATTAATGGCGTATAGCTATCTTCGGCTGCTTTCAGAATTAATGAAGTAGCTATCTACTGTTGATTTTAGCACTGACGAAGTAGTAATTAATTACTGATTTTATAATTAATGATGTATAGCTATCTCCGATGGCTTTCAAAATCAATGAATTAGCTATCTACTGCTGATTTTAGTATCAAATCTACAATCAAATCTGATTTCAAAATTAACGAAGTAGCTATCTACTGTTGATTTTAGCACTGACGAAGTAGTAATTAATTACTGATTTTATAATTAATGATGTATAGCTATCTCCGATGGCTTTCAAAATCAATGAATTAGCTATCTACTGCTGATTTTAGTACTGATGAAGTAGTAATTGCTGATTTCAGAATGAATGTTATAGCTATCTTCAGCTGCTTTTAGAATTAATGAAGTAGTAGCTATCTACTGCTGATTTTAGTATTGATGAAGTAGTAATTACTGATTTCATAATTATTAATGGCGTATAGCTATCTTCGGCTGCTTTCAGAATTAATGAAGTAGCTATCTACATTCATGACAGTTGACTTTATTACTAATGAAGTAGTAATCTGATTTCAAAATTAACGAAGTCGCTATCTACTCTTGATTTTAGCACTGACGAAGTAGTAATTAATTACTGATTTTATAATTAATGATGTATAGCTATCTCCGATGGCTTTCAAAATCAATGAATTAGCTATCTACTGCTGATTTTAGTACTGATGAAGTAGTAATTGCTGATTTCAGAATGAATGTTATAGCTATCTTCAGCTGCTTTTAGAATTAATGAAGTAGCTATCTACTGCTGATTTTAGTACTGATGAAGTAGTAATTGCTGATTTCATAATTACTGAAGTAGCTATCTTCTGTTGATTTTAGTATTGAAAAAGTAGTTATAATGTTGCTAATTTTAGAACACGTGACGTAACTATATTCGGCTGCTTTTAGAATGAATGAAGCAGCTATCTACCACGGAATAGGCCTGGAAGCGGCGCTAGAAATTAGCATGAAGCCGCATTCATATGTAAATAGCATATTCATAGGGCCAGCACTTTGTCTCGTTTTTTGCAGGTTTACATGGTCCAATAATCACAAGATGACTGACATGTGGTAACAAAGGAAGCAGTCACTGCAATTTGATTATGTCCCATATGATTGGCCATTCAAGACACCCCTGTGAATATACTATAGCGGCCTTTTCAAAATATAATACCTGTTTGCTTGACTGCATTGACAATTCCCGGGAACAATACACACAGTATATGCATTGGACAACAATAAACATGATAGGTGATGATGTGACCTCTAGATTTATACATCGTTCGTCTCGCACACTCCCAACATTTGATTGAATGGACTGTTGGCTACTGCGCCGTGATTACGGTGAAGGACACCGGTTCAAATCCTTTGTTTGGAGCCAATCGATAAAAGCATGCAGGGCCTCTATACCCATGTACAGTTTATCCCTTACATAACCTATGTCTTGAATAAGCTGGCAAAGTTATGTAATAATCGGATTAATACTATATAGCAGTAGGTAAAAACAAGTTTTGAATAATCCGAGATATAAAGACCCATGCAGTGATCCCAAAAAAAAAAAAAAAAAAATCAAATTGTTACGTTTATAAATTTTTTAATGAAAAAAAAAAGAAAAAAAAACAAAACAGGAAAACGACAGTATTGACGAAGTTGAAGCCCCATTCAAATACATGTAGCTAATTTATATACTGTCAGTACCGGTATATAAATTACAGACTCACGTAAATGCATTATTTTTTGTCTTAGACACACGGCTTTCGGCTGAACCACTGCACTGGCAAGCTATGTTAGCACATCTATGACAATGACGAAAGGTACAAAATCAGCCATACGCCTTTAGATAGCAGAAGACACCAAATTGGTGTTTTATGACCTTTGACATTCTTTTGTGGCGAGTGACATGGTCTTTCAATTCACGCCGAGTGTCCTTGACAGGTTTGACTATGCTTGTGTGGTCATGAAAGAATTCAAAAGATAACCTCTGTCCCAATAATCCCAAGCAATTGTCTGAAACTGCTCCTCGGATCATAAGAACTCAGTCCTCAAATGATAGTCATAATAATGTCCAAAATATAAAAATTACTGACTATCATTGAAGACTGAGTTCCGCAGTCTAGTATCCAAAATCTGAATTTTGATGATTTTTACGATCGTCGGGATGAAAAAAAAAAAAAAAAATCACTGAATGGGCCTTTAGTTCCCTCCTCTCCTTCCCCTGGCAATATAAATCAAAGAAAAATAAAGAAAAAAAATAAATAAAACAAGAAAAGAAAAAAAAGACAAAGAAAATTAACCAAATTAAGGGATCTGGAATGAGCGTTTTGAGCGTTTCGATAGTATTTTTTTGGGACACGAGAGCAAATCAGACATATCGAATTGCATTATGAATACTGAAGAATGTCTTTCTGATATCAAATAATTTCATTGTTTGAAATTCACGATATAATACAAATTTTATGACAAATAATTAAAATTTGATATTTTTCACATTTTGATATATAACAGTCCTCAAGTAAATGATATATTCTTAAACAGTCCCTGGCATACCATACATGTATAGGCTTATGTATAGTAAATTTGTCTGCTTTATCTGTTTTGTGCTGTTTAAGCAAATAGTTAAACATAATTTCCATAAAAATGCTTTTACTGTCAGATATGTCCCCATCAAAGTTTTGAGCAGAACAAGTGAGGTAAAGCAAAGAAAATTGGAATTTACTACTACTAGCGCCAATGAATGTTATATGATTGTAAAACGGTACGATCCTCTGGGTGTGTGTGGGTATGTGCGTATGTGTGTCCTGCACGGGTATTTTTCTGCAACTATAACTGGACGCATTACGATACCGGTATGTTATAAGAATCAAACTTACAAGAAAGATGGCTCTTGTCAAATCCTACAATTCTGTCAGAGAAAATATGCATATTTGCATTAAATTTTAATTAATTGACATAATTGATTAATTAATAAATATTTTATTTAATGATTTACCATAATTCCAAACATGTCAAACAATATGTCAAATTAAAGCTAATGAAATGCTTTATATATTGGTCAGAGCACATTTTGCAGAATGCATTTAGTATTTTAGTTACATGATTCCAAACATTCTATTCCAATTTTTTGCTATACACGCATAGGAGCTGTACTTTTAATCAATAATTTCACTCCATTGTCAAAGTACTGTGCTCTCTGTTGGATCATGGAGTGACCCGGTCCTAGAGTGTGATGGTTTTGTAGCAGATGACAGTGCTCATTCAAGCCTGTCAAGGTCAGTTAGTAGCCACTTGCTGAATGGATGGCCATTATCAGCTATCAAAGAGATGCCTTGTGCAGCTGCCAATCACAGTAGAGGTTTGAAAAAACCCAAATGTGATATAAGGACAAAGCTGTGCATGTTGGTACTTAATTGTTTGGATTCTTATGTTGAAATTCCCTTGTATTAGTATTTTTATGTGTAGTGTATATTGTTCATAAATTATATAGCTTTTAAATTTTGGGCATTTTTGCTCTGTTGCACTGTACCATTATGGAATTAGAGCAAATCAATTACCGACACAAGCAGGTATACAGTGTATTATTTTATTTTTATTTCATATCTCAGGAGCACAGCTCACTTGGTAAGGCATCAGAATTTGGTACACGAGCGCTTGAACTTTAAATCGGAAGGTGGTGAGTTCGAGCCTCATCACGGTCACATTAATTTTATGAACCAAATATTGTTCGAACTTTTCATATTTGTTTTTCTTTTATTGTTTCTTTTCTTTGACTTTTTTTCTTGTTTTATTTAATTTTTTCTTTATTTTTCTTTGATTCATATTGCCAGGGTAAGGAGAGGAGGGTACTAACGGCCCATTCAGTGATTTTTTCATCCGGACGATCGTAAAAATCATCAAAATTCAGATTTTGTACTAGACTGCGGAACTCAGTCTGCAATGATATAGTCAGTAATAATCTTTTGGTCATTATATGACTATCATCATTTGACGACTGAGTTCTTATGATACATCATCCGAATTGCTTGGGATTGGTGGGGCAGAGGTTATCTTTTGAATTCTTTCATGACCACTGAATCAGAGTCAAACCTGTCAAGGACACTCGGCGTGAATTGAACTGACCATGTCACTCGCAACAAAAGAATTTCAAAGGTCATAAAACATCAATTTGGTATCTTCTGCTAGTGGTTCAGCCGAAAGCGAGTAGGCCTATTTAAGACAAAAATAATGCATTTACATTGAATCTGTAATTTATATACTGACAATAGGCCTATATATAAATTAGCTACATGTATTTCAATGGGGCTTCAACTTCGTCGATACTGCCGTTTTCTTGGGTTTTTTGTCTTTTTTTTTCATTAAACAAATTTATAAAAGTAACAATTTGATTTTTTTTTCACTTTCGCTGGGATCACAGAATGGGGCTTTGCAACGCGATATATTCAAACCTTGTATTCATCTACTGTTATAGCATTAATCCGATTATTACACAACTTCGCCAGCGTATTCAAGACATCCAGTGCAAATAATCACCTAGATTATGACGTATCATACTGTAAATATGGCGGAGTACTCAAATTCATTCAACAAAACCATGATTACAAGCTATTGCAATCTACCGCGACAGCTCGTCACACACACATAACAAATGCACTATACGATCAAATAGGTTGACGACAACGTTTGATTGAATGCACTGCATTGCGCCATGATTACGGTGAAGGACACCGGTTCAAATCCTTTGTATGGAGCCAATCAATAATTTCACGCACATCCTCTATTATTGCCCAATTTATTGCCCGGGATGATTGCACACTGTAAAAGAGCTATTGTTATAATGTTTGATGAAATCGTGTTTAACTATTTGCTTAAGAACGTCACAATACAGATAAAGCAGACAGATTTACTACATGTGGTACATGTATATACATATAGGGAATGTGTGTGAGTAAACCTAATTATAATAGGGCGTATCCAAAAATGAATTCACGCCCCTTTCAAATGTGGAGCCAAAGTGCAGGCCCTATGTGTTATTTAAATTTGCGCCCAGACGTATTGAGGGCGACAGTCATGTTATCCAGACAGAGAATGTCTTGATGCGCCAGGCATGTCAAATTGCTGAGTGAATGTGTATAAATCCCTTTCTGTATAGGTAATAAGCTAGTATATTTCGTGTTCCAGTTTGTTATAACAAAAAAAGAAGGATTATATTAAATATATTAAGTGTATAAACTTTAAAATTGACGTGAATTTGAAATGCAGAGCTCCAAATCTAGCTAAATCGTGTAGTGTGAAATTATGCTGTGTGACCCCCTCTGCGTGGTAGAATTATATTCATAAAACATTGAATTTAACATATAATATGGGCAGCCAACCACGATTTATCAGCATTTAAAAGATATATTAATTAATATTAATTAACAAAGATAAATAATCAATAGTACAAATGACAATTTAACTAGTAAACAAGTCTGAAATCTTAAAATGTTGCCACGTGATTTCCCGAACACGTGATATGTCTACATGTGACCATTATTCAGATTTACCAAGTATTTTGAGTATGGTGCACGGCTTGCAGGCAACTGTGTATTTCTTTACCTCCGTATAAAATCAATAATTCATGCTGGGAGCCAAGTAACATTCTGTCTGCTTAGTGCAGTTTGGTATTTTATTTTACTTGAGAGCATATAGAAATACATAAAAACGAATAAGGCCAGGACCGCGACACTCCGGAGGACAGCAGAGGACAGAAAAATGTGACTCTCCTGCTAGTCTCCTACACAACCAGTTAATTATGTTTTTGTTCATACCGCATACAGTCTGGCCCGCGCCCGAGACTAGCAGGAGAGTCACATTTTCTGTCCTCACATCGGTATAGGCCGTCTGCACGTTAATTGTACGGCGTGTCGCTTCTCTACCTTTATTTTCTCTGATAAGGCGCCATGATGGAAAGCTATGGAAGGTCAGGTCGGGTATCAAAGGTTATTTTAACTTCAAATACTACTTGTGTTTCACACCTTGCCTCTGTCACGTATTTCCTTCATATTATTGACCGCAAGTCCTAATTTTGACTTTGCTATTGCAAAATGTCATTTCATATCAAATTTATAGTAGACTTTCTTTGAAAAAACATATCACTGGTGCCCGATGGGAATATCCGTCCGCCATTTCATTAAACTGGATCGTTTTCGCCTGGTTTGTGCCCAGATGTATTGGGGAGGCGCTATACTCTCATTGAACAGGCAAAGTTCGCAAAACTAACAACGTTGTTATTTGCCAATATCAATTAACATGATCCAAGGGTCGAACATGAATTATTCATAACGGATCGATAACTGGCCTCACTTTCTAGATAGTAAACCAGCGGAATTTTTCATAGGTATTGCGTTGCTAATAGAACAACCGTGAATTTAGTGTCACCCCCTTGTATCTACTGCTGATGTTATTATTTAAGAAGTAGCTATAATGTTGCTAATTTTAGAACGCATGCATGACGTAGCTATATTCAGCTGCTTTTAGAATGAATGAAGTAGATGTACTGCTATTTGAGTATTGACGAAGTGACCTTCTAGGTCTGCTGCTGATATTAGTATTAACGAAGTATAAGCTATCTTTATAGTATTGCTGAAATAGCTATCTGTTGCTGATTTTAGCGTTGACGAAGTGGCAATTGCTGAAACATGAAGACGTAGCAGAAGCCTTGCCTGCCGATCTGTGTGTAAAATAGCTTACTATACAGATGATGAAGTAACTAAAATACATTATTTAATGAATATCTTTCTTTTTTGATCTCTTGTTAATTTTCTAATAGGCCAAATACATACTTTAGATCGACCAGATGCCATGATTTCGCTGTTTTTAAATAGTAGGGTAGGTGCAGGTAATATGGGACAGCAGGTAATATGGGACACCTGATTTCATTTTAACAAAAAGTAGCTTAGAGAAGGTAAACACTTTAAGTTGATTTGTTAAGTGTTTAGAGACATCAATTGTGCTTCTAGAAATGCAGTTTTGGAGTCTTGTGTATCAAACTCTTGGAAATCAATGCCAAAAAGAGTGAAATTGCCCAAAAAATTATGTCGTTTTTTTGGCCTGATATAAAATCAATGACGTCACATTTTATGATTGTGTATCCAAAAACTCTGGTACTGAGGGGGCATTTGTCATTTTTTATGATCTTTAGGTGATGAGTTAAAGGGGGATCCAGTTGACCAGGCAAACTTTCAAGGATACCCCAATTAAGTAGGCTTAAAATATAATCAAGTCAATGTTCACCTCTATACCACCAACTTTGTACAGCTCCCAACTTAATGTGTTTTCCAGATATTTGTAGCGGCCTTTAAAGGGGAAAATAAGTTAGCCAGTCTGAAGAATTAAGTCCACCAGGGTCATGCATGTTAATGTGTCATATCACTTACCACCAATTACAAAATATAAACAATGCCAACACAAATTGACAACTGAAGGACAAAAGTACTGCCTAGTCAGGGTAGCCAGGTTCTGCTATCCTTTATTGTAACATTTTCAAAATCTTCATTTAAAATGTTGTTTTATGCAATTTTACAAACAGTAAGGTGGAGCATAGACTGTAGAAATAATTTTCTACATTCTACAGTCTATGGGTGGAGATAGTGCAATTAGTCTGGGGCGGGTAGGGTGGGTGAATATGTTTAAAAATATTGGGCCAATAAAATGCATAATAATAAGAAAAATATTAACTTTCCCACATTAAATTGCTTTTTAGAATTGAAAATGAAGTTGAAACCAGTGAGAGATTTTCAGTTTCTACGATGTTTATTGAACTACAAAATGTTAATGTTTCATGCGTAACACTTCATCAGAGTGGTTCATAACATAGCCTATTATTTTCAAGTTTGAGTAGCAATTGTAGCATGACATTATGGAAGGGCCTACATAATGTAATATTCTGTATCATACAAGTCACACATTTTATTCTTAGGCTGGCGAAATAGTTTGAATGTCAAGATGATATAGAACAGTCGTGTAATAAACATATAGTAACAATAGATTCCAAGTGTGAAGATGAAGAAACTTTCATTCCCATTTGTGTCCCATGTATGGCTTTCCAGATGGGTTTGGGTATAAAGATCTCAACTGATTTAAAACGCAGTCTGGCATGACTTCCCTCCTATGCCATACTCCAGCTCCAGCTTCTCTAGCAAGACGCTCTTTTCTGCGCCTATATTGTGTTGTATTCCAACCTCCACGATTTTGTATAACATTCCAGTATTTTCTGTAGCGTATCTTTCTTATTCCGGGGTTATCATTGCATGGTTCCTGTCCTTCTCCAATGAAATCATGGTGAAACTGAGTACAGCATGGATTCAAAAAGCAAAACATGCACTTATCCTCATCAATGAAATCAGTATCATCATCTTCATTGTCATTTACACTATCATGATCTTCATCCTCATTAATATTGTCATTTTCATCTTGAGATGTATCGCATGTGCTTGCTTCCTCCTCTTCTACAGCTGTCATCATGGTCATGGACCCATCATCAGTATCTGTATAAAAATCAAAACAGCACAAAACTTTATCATAAGTACAAGAATAAGATGTGAACGAATTTTCCATTGCCTACACTATAAATATATCAGGCAAATTAAGGTTCACTTTTACCATGTACCATGATCAAAATAAGGGCTTTTTAGGTTTGTAGGTCCAAAACCTTCATTATTTATAATTTATAATAATACAAACATTATTTATAATAGTGTTGTTCAAAACCTAGTATAATTCCTGGCCAGAACAACATGTGAGAAATACACAAGTTTACACTTCATATAGATATGTAAGAAATTCCTGTAAGAACAATAACAACACATGTCAGATCATTACTAACTTTTGTACATAGTTCAAAATAAAGTAACGCAAATTGTTACCTACCTTTCAGGGCATTGGCTGAAATGGCGGGTAATGAAACAGGTCGAAATTCCATCCCGCAAGCAGTGTAAAATCCTTCCAACATGTCCAACTGATCTTGTGTCACTTCCAAAACTATCTTCCTTGTACCATCAGTTGCAGAGGTCATGATGAGTTGAAAATATAATGTAATTCTTTCAAATTTCAATAAAAACATATAACTTGATGAATCAGAACAAAAACATGCAGTTTTTATCTAAAAGCTGTACAAATAGGCTTGGACAGACTGGTACTAGTGGTAACATGAGAGAGTGTATGTCATTGACTGAAATAATTTGATAGGGTCTTGGGTCAGTGTGGCTACATCAAGTTATGTGTCCTTCAATATATAAACAAAATGTCCTGGACCACAGAATTTTGAGACAGGGCTTCCAAGCTGGCTCATATAAACTTGCAGCGTAGTAAAACTAGATTTATTACTTTAATCACCCCCTTTCTCATGAAAAAATGGTTTGGTCTAGATTACAGCTCTAAATTCAAAATTTGGAGCTAGAGCTGATACAACTGACATTTTGAAAAAATTCATGCGGTTTCCATCATATCAACATTGATTATTTTCTTCAAAGACAACAAATATGGATATACTAATAGATGTTACCAATACTTCTTCAAATCGTCTTGTGTCTAAGAAACGGTTGAGTGATGGTTCTTTGAAAGAATATAGTTACACAAGATATATCGTAAGACTCTTCAGTGTAATTTCAAGTCAGAAGCAGAAAAGTTTGAATTTGAAGGAAAACTTGAAAGGGTGTCTAACCACTTTTCATCACAGAATGCATTATCCAAGGCAACTAACACAGACATTTTCAACCATCTTATGGATCTGTACTTGCAACAAGGAAATACCAACACTGTACCATTGTCACAATGTAACTGTGGTCGAACATTGGAAACAAACAATACAGACATGATGTTCATTTGTGAACTGAATCAACTAGAGGATCTTCTTGCTAAAGTTCAAACGCATAACCGGTTATGCCAGCACATCTTACGTGTGAAAGATAAGTGGCGCAATGGACATGTTTCAGAACTTGTACTACAATGTTGTTTGGGACATCCCGTTTATTACCAATCATCGTCAAAGACTGGAGAGCAGTACACAGCAAACATGAAAGTCCTGCTTGGATACACCTGCAGTGGAATGTTGAACGTGCAGTTTGACAAGTTTTGCAAGTTTAGCAAACTTGGTCAAATTAGTGACCGTAACAAAAATAAAATGACTGACAAGCTGAGGCCTGTTGTAAAGGCATTTGCAGAACAATCTATCATTGATGCCAGAACAACAGAAATGGAGATGGCAACAGAAAGGGGGGAAGAAGGAATGTCAATTATGACTGATGCAAGGCACAGTTGCCGTAAAAACTCATATCATACCGATCATGTAGGACTTGGTCAATTAAGCCACAAGATTATAGACATCCAGCATATTACCAAACAAGATGATGCATGTTCGCAAAGACATGAAGCATTGGGATTCTCCAGAATGTATGAGGCATTAGATCTTGCTAACATCACTGTAAAAGATCATGCTCATGACAGAAACTTGACCATAAACAACAGAATTAAAAACTCTAGGCAAGGAACCACTAACTCTAATGATAGATGGCATGCAGCAAAGGGGGTCGGCACTGCTGTAAAGAAATTAGGCACAGGAGCGAAGAAACATGAAGGCAAAACATGGCATCCCGAGTTGAGTGACAAAGGAGCCCTAATCAAGACTCACTTTTACTGGGCAATGGACAATTGCCAGCAAAGTTCCGCCAAGCTAAAGGAGAACATGATGATATGTGTTTCACATTTTCAGAATAATCACCAACTCTGCCATGAGGATTCGTCTTGTAAGAAGCAATCGTACGTTCCAAGTTTTGTCATCATGAAGGACCAATTTGCCATCCAGTTGCTTACTAACTTTGTGCAATCTCATGTGATTTATAAGAATGCTTCCGATTATGTTTTTGCCAGAGACACCGGCTATATAGAAAGTGCCAATAGCAGCATGCCCTCATATACCTTGACAAAAGGATTCACTACAGATCTGATTCTGAATATGAGACAAGACAAATGCTTTGGGTACTTGATTGGAATGAGCATGTAGATAGACCTTTTACATCAAGAAACCGTCATCTACGAGCAGACAATGAGAGACAAAATCTTGGAAAGAAAATACTCAAAAAGAAAACCTATAACTTTGTTGATGAAGTATGGAACAAGTGGATAACTTGTTAATGTGTTTCGTCATGGACAAATGTACAATAATATGTTCATTGATCTGCACTTTTTATTTTGGATGGTTTTAAATTTACTTGGATTTATATTATGTGCACATTTAGATCTCACAAGTTGCATATCGTCATGTAAATGCAAGAAATGCATTTTTGTTTTCAGGAGAAGCCTTTTTATGCTGAAAATTCTTTTGTTTTCCCTTACTTTTTAAAATCGGATTTTGGTTATAAAATTGTTAACATTTTATTTTAAAACCTGAGGTAAGCTTTAAAATATGTGTTATGGAACTTTCTATTACAATAGAAAACTCAATTTTGCCAAAAATGTCAGTTTATACAATGTCTTTCATTCATATGATGATATGTGCATAATTTGATAATTGAAATTGAAATCATGGACTCCTTTGTTTTGGTTCTCAATCATCAGAAAAAATGCCCTTAAACCTGAACAGATTTGTATACACCTAAAAACTGCAGTATTTTAATGATAACATATTGGATAATGTTCCCGTTTTTGCTTGAGCACTTTTCATTTTGGATGGTTTTAAATTTACTTTGATATAATTATGTGCATATTTAGATAAATTAGTCTAAATGTTACATGTAAACACATGTTTTGATTGACAATGCAAAATGTACATATATTTATGAAATAAATTTGTGACTACAATGAAGTGAAGTTTCCTTAGTTTTAAATTTTAATAAATGGTTTATTGTATAAAGTATTAAAAATGTGGAGAAAAAAACAACACAAAATATAGTAACTTTTTTGAAAATAAAATAAAGTTACCTAGTTGATTTGCTATAATCATGAAAATCTTTAAAACATTTTTAAACGAACATGATTTTAATTTACAATGTTTTGAAATTTGAAGCATATTTCCAAAAGATGAAAACATGAATGAATGACCTCAGCTAGCTGCCCACTGTAGTAGCCTTGGCCAATGCCTTGGGACAAATATGACATACCACAATTAAGTACATCTATTAACATGCAGTAAAATGTTACTCCTGTTGACAGATGTGTCAGTTCCCCTTTAAGCTTATCAGCAGGTAAAATTCCACTGACAAGTGGCACTTTCCTTTTATAAATGATTATTTTCTCTGATTTTCAACTGAATGGGTGCAGGTAATATGGGACACATAGGAAATTGTGTGCATTGTCAATGCGAAAAGCAAAACTATTTAGAAAATTGAATTTTCTTGTAGAAATTTGCATTTAACATTCAAAATCATGTAACAAAAATGTTTTTAGAACAAAAGAGTGATTTTCTGAACTTTTTGATTTTCACCATAGAGATAACACAGTGTCCCATATTACCTGCACATGCAGGTAATATGGGACACTTGACGATGACGATGACGTCATAGCGTCCAAGCAAACATAAAAACAAGATAACATTGCCTGTTTTATTAATCTTAAAGGACAGGTTGTTCATCATAACAATCTCTTTTGGGCATATCTTCTATAGTTTTTATGCACATAAGCTAAACGTCCTTAATGGTCCCATATTACCTGCAGGTACCCTAATTAAAAATAATAACAAATAAATAAATTTATGAGGTGACAATATATTTATATATTTTGTTCAATAAGGGATTTTATCTTCATCACTATCGGCATCGGCATTTCATTAGCCAGGTGTAGCAATAACCCGGAGCAAAGATGATATCATTACACAGTTCAATAATTAGGGCCTATTGCTGAAAATAAATTTAATTCAAGTTGTTCAGTATGAGTTTGAGTTTCATAGCCTGGTCATTCAAAAATCATTTATAGATAATGCATATTTGAAACTATGCACACCGGGCTGTGTACTGATCACGTTTTTCACGATAATGCAAGACTTAATACGGTAGGCTGCTCGAATCGGAACTAAGTAATTTCTCCTCTGATGCGAATTGGACACCGGACGACAAACGACAAGTTTCCAATCAGCATGTGTTCAAATAAATCAACCGTTCTTTCTAACGGCAGAAAAGTTGTGATTATGATGAGTATTTGCACGGTATCATTTTTCCAATTGGGTTGCACAAAAGCTCTTGGTGTGCTTTTACCCAGTTTCGTGGAACAATTGGATATAAGCGTGACAGAAGCTGGACTCAGTGCTGGGATCGGCCTTGCTATAGCCAAACTTCTAGGTAAATACAACAAGTTGAAAGGCGTACAACAAATACACCAGTTTATTAAAGGCACCACTAGAATTTGTGACCAGCTCCAACAAAACCCGGAACAAGTCGCCAGGCTTATTTAATCAATAATTGACAGATGAACTCCCAAAACAATACTTCACCAAATGTCCTTGCTTTCATTTTCTCATTTAATTTGTTTTCATTTTAATTAATTTCTTTATCCACTGGCTCTGTGGTAAATCCGGTATTGCCAAATATTTCTCGTCCATTACCCTTGACTTAACTGCACAGGCCGGTGTGGCCCCTTGTACTCTGCCGAGTAAGCCTCCTCCATCCAGTTCTGTCTGTTGCCTGTGTCTTTGCTTCATTTGGGGTCATTCCCAAGTCCCTCTGAATTTGGTCCTTCCATCTGGTTGGTGGGCGACCTGGTGGTCTTTTTCTTGCTGAAGTCATTAATGTAGGCTTGGTAGGGAAGCCGATGTAGAGGCATCCTGAAGATATGCCCAGCCCATTTCAAACGTCGCCGGCAGATAACATCATTGATGGAGCTAGTGATGTTGAGACTCTGTCTGATGGAATTGTTGCGGATTTTGTCAAGTAGTGAAACTTCAAGCATTGCCCTAAGGCATCGCATTTCAAAAACATCCAGTCTGTGTCGATCGGATTCACGTAACGCCCAGGATTCTGACCCATAGGTGGCAATAGGGAGGATGAGCGACTGGTAGATCCTTACTTTCAGCGATCTGGTGATGTCATGGTTAGACCAGATGGTATTTTTCAATCTACCAAATGCCCAGGCTGCCAACTTTGTGCGACGTTTAATATCCTCTTCTACTGAGGGCACACTGCTACCCAGAAAGACAAAGTTATTTACTTTGTCAATGGGCATTTGGTTCAGCATGATATCTCTTGGATCATCAGACATGATCTTGCATTTTGTGGGGTTAATTTTCATTCCCCAGCTGCTGCATGCTTTTTTCAATTCATTAGTGGAGATTTACAGGTTTTCAAAGTCCATATCCATGAGTGTGGTGTCATCTGCATATCGGATGTTGTTAATGCACATGTCACCCATCTGCACACCTGAGCCTAGATTTTGGATGTCCTTCATGACAAACTCCAGATATAGATTGAAGAGGCATGGTGAGAGAAGACATCCCTGTCTAACACCAACTAGGACTTCAAACCAATCGGTGATCTTTCCATTTACCACGACTGAGCATTTGGTTTGCTCATACATTTTTGCAATGAGGCTCACCAGTTTGGCGTCTACTCCTACTGATCGCAGACATTTCCAAAGGGCCTCCCTCCATATGGTGTCAAATGCTGCTTTGAAGTCTACAAAGTTCCAGTGTATTGGAAGGCGTCTTTCTTTAGCCTTTTCGAAGATTTGGCGTACTGTAAATACCGCATCTGAGGTGCCTCTGGAACTCCTGAACCCACACTGTTCCTCTCTCAGATGGTTATCTACAGTCTGTTGAATTCGGTTAAGAACCATCCTACAGAATACTTTCCCCGGGATTGACAGGAGGGTAATAGCTCTGTAGTTGGCTGGGTCCAGTTTGTCGCCCTTTTTGTACACAGGGATTATTAGACCTTTACTCCAGTCTTCAGGGATTTTTCCTTCAGCCCAGGCAGTGTTGATGATCTTCAACAACATTTGTTTCAACATGGGTCCTCCTGCTTTCAACACTTCTGCTGAGATCTTATCCCAACCACACGCTTTGTTGTTTTTAAGCTTCTTGATGGCCTCTTCAACTTCATCTATTGAAAAGGGCAAACTTGCTGTAGCGGGGTTGACAGGCTCCGGGATGGAGTTAAGTATATTACATTCTCTAGGGAATTCTGTATTCAGATGTTTACTGAAGTATTCCTCCCAGCACTTCATTACTTCCTCTGGGGCTGTTTTCAGTGAACCATGTTTGTCCTTGGCTGCAGTTTGAACTTTGGTTTTATCACCTGCTAGTTTTGTGACTTTCTTGAAGAGATCATGGCTTATGTTCTTTGCATGGGCTTCTTCCATTTCTTGAACGTCTTTTTCAAGAAGTTTTCTTTTCCACTGCTTCACTTGATATTTGACCCTTTGTTCAGCTTCCGATAGCAGTTCTTGTTTGGAGCTGAGGGTTGTTTAACATCAAGACTCTGGCTTTTCTTCTCAAGTGGCACATTTTCCTGACTTCTTCAGGTAATCCCTTCACTTGGCGAGCCCTCCTAATACCAACTGATTCTTCAGTAATTTTGTTTGTGGTGTCTCTGAACTTGGTCCACAGGTCTTCTACATCAGTATCCTCCAGTTGAAGCAGGGGTTCAAAAGTACCACCAATCTTGGCTCTGAACTCTTCTGCAATCAGGGGTTGGTAAGTCTACTGGCGTCATAGCTTTTTGGAGTCGTTTTCAGGCGTTTGGTTCTGACTGGTGCTGACACCACTTTAGCGATCACTAGATTGTGATCTGAGCCCACATCAGCTGAGCAGTATGATCGGCAATTCTGGATGGTACTTAAGTTCTCCTGTTGAGTTATGACAAAGTCAATCATATTTTTGTATTCCCCTCTGCTGTTGATCTTACCATCACCAGAAGGTGATGTTGTAGCCCATCATAAAATTCATCACTCTCTTCATCACTGTGCGTATAGTGGTGGGGGCGTAAACATTAATGATGTTGAGTATTCCATCCTTCATTTTGAACTTTGCTGTTAGGATCCTAGAAGAGACGGATTCATAGCTGACAAGGCATTCAAGAAGTGGCTGTGATATTAGAAGCCCTACACCTTCTCTTCCAATGCCATCTTTCCTACCTGCTAGAAGGATGGTGTATTCATCTTTGTTGATGAGTGTCTCGGATTCTGTCAGATGTGTTTCACTTGAGAGTCCAAGGATGTCAAGACCAAATCTTCTAACCTCATCAAGGAGGATTTCCCAGTGACCTTCCGTCCTAAGCGTCCTGACATTCCAGGTTCCTATATTAATACCACTGGAGCTCCTTTTCTTTGTAGGTTCCTCTACAGCAGTCTTTGTTAGAGTTGGCTGTTTTGTCACTATTGGCTTATTTGTCACAGTGCGGCTCCTTGTATTTGAGGCCTGCTCAGCTGTGGCTTTTGTCACATTTTGGCATTTTGTCGACTTCCGGCTACTTACGCTGATCCTGGTTGTCTTCCTTTACCCGTGTTAATCTATTTATTTATTAAAATGCACCATCTATTAAATTCCTGTAATACAATGTATAGGCCTAGCGTATTTGATAACAAAGTTGTTTTTATTTTTGATTGGAATTTGAGGTTCCATAGATTTACAAGTGGTCTGTTTTTACACGATTTCATATAAAATTATAAAATATGTTTGGGCATTGCGGAATGATTAAAATAGACATACTCTTAGGCCCCTTTTTTAATGTTTGTACATTATTAATATTAATATTAATGTACAAAATGCAAACGAATGTATATATATTTGATTGTTTTGTAAACATTAAATTTGATGTTTACTCATAATTATGTCTGGAAAGTCAGGGAAAAAACTAAGAAGTATCGGTATTTATAGTTTCCTGGGAAAGTGGATCAGATGAGCAGTGAGTAAAAACATTCCCCCTCAATGTTTATTTTATTTTTATTTTTTAATGAATTTATTAGGCCTACTGGTAAAGTGCAAAAAAAAACCTCCAAACGCACTCTAGGATTTTTCATCAGCAGCAGTAGAAATTTCTCTTGCATAGATTTTCGGGTGACCTCGCTTGGACAAACAATGAACCGTCAGGGTTATAGCGCGTTATTTAATCTGATTCAACTCGTCGTGGCACGTATATACTGGACGTGCAATACTTTTTGACGTCACGAAAAATATTGTACATACAATATACGTACAATACGGAGTCTGAAGCGCGCTTAAGGCAGGAAACTAATTAGCACAGTACACAAACTAACTATTTGGCAAAAATATCAATTGGGGTACAAAATCTTGAAAAGTACTGATGCTATATTTTAGGTATCATTTTGAAGCTTATTGTCCCGTGCTTACATTTTTATTCAAATTATGAAATGCCAAAAATGCGACTTGTTCCTGGTTTTTTCGGAACGGGTCACATTTGTAGGATTTGCTAAATAGAATCATCACACTATGATGCAATTTGCTTATTCCCGTCAAAAAAAGCCACTGTTTTTTCAGAATCGTCACAAATCAAAGGGATGGACCGTCATTTGCACTGCTGTCCGTACGTATACGGGGGTATACGGACATTAGAGAGATTGCGATTTCATGCCGAACGCCCGTGCAATCTACTCATCATGCAGTTATTGTTAACTACATGCATGCACACAACACAGGGGCACTCACAATAGGCAATTAACCCGTACTGGTAGCGATGTGTTGTAGATATAGGAGATGAACTAGTTAGCGTCATATATCAAAAAGTATAAAAGCTATGATTTTAGTACTTTCTCTATGTTTCAAAATATCTGAATTTTTAACCCGGTAAAAGCTTTAATAACGGGGGACCATACATTTGTATGAGAAAGGAAATCTACATCTTATCCAAACTCCCGTGTTAATCCAATGCACATCTTGCTTCACCGGGCCGCCCTGACTTGAGTCGCATTTGCAAGAGGGTGCTCTGAAACCGTAATAGGTACAAATTTAGTACTTTCTGTCAATCAAGTATGTTTTTTTTCTCTACATGTCAATCTTTAAATTATTAGCATAGTCCTTATAATAACGGGGGACCGCCTTGATAAGTAAATGATAGCAAATACCCCAAAACTCAGTCAGTGGAGCTCCGCCCGTACATGACAATATACAATGCAAAATACAATGCACATTTTGCTTCACCGGGCAGCCCTGGCTTGGTCAATATTTGGAAGATTGGTGTCATAAAACCGTCATATAGGTACAAATTTTAGTACCGGTACTTTCTGTCAATCAAGTATGGCTTATTCTCTACATGTCAATCTTTAAATAATTGGCATAGTCCTTATAATAACGGTGGTCCGCCTTGATGAGTAAATGATAGCAAACAGCTGCCTTTCAGTGAAAAATACCCCAAAACTCGGTCAGTGGAGCTCCGTTCGTACATGTCAATAGCGTCATTATCGATTGGATTAGTCGACCGTAGCGGACAATTCGATTGCTCATTGGATTAATATTATCACGTGGTAAGAAATTTGCATTGGACAATGGATTACTATAATGGTTTAGTACTGCATATTTCGATTTAATCTTCACTAAGCGGGTTTATGGCTGAAAAGGTCACGGTGAATTTGCCGTGGACAAAACTGCACTATGTCTCTTATATATATAGGCTGCGAACTTCAAGTTCATTATGTGTTTTCTTGTTGTTTTTGTGAATAATTGCCATCATTTACCATGTTTACTTTTTAAGTTACTCTTATATACAAATGTCGAAAATTTGATGCTTTCGTATATAGGAACTATTGTAGTGGTTTTAATTATCACGTTTTTTGGAAGAGCTTCGTTATACTTATAAAAATCCATTAGGCCTATACCATTAAAGTCTGTAGAGTTATATATACATGAAATCATCAGAATATGCAACCTATAAAAATCCAGCTGTTTATACATGGTTTAAGCATGTTAAAAGTGCACCGAATCATTTCTGCATCATGTCCGAGTTTTTTTATTGGTTTTAGGTTTATTATTGGTTTTGGTTTTCACTTTTGCAAAGTTTGTGCTAGCTTTGTTTCTTTCGTGATCCTAGTATCCTCTTTTTATGACATTTTTCATTTGATATCCACGAAAACAGCTTATTCCCAAATTTGCTAAACGAATTTTAAAATCTGCAAGAAATTGTTGGTACATAAACATCATGTAGCCAGGGGATTCCAGTGGTATAAAAATCTTTAAAAAAAAGAAAAAAAAAAAGTGGGAGATGAGGCTGTGGATCACGAAATGCCTTTTTAATGAATTCCATTTTTATATCTTGCAGCGCCAATATGGGGCATGTTGGCACTGATATCGAGCAACCGTTTAGTTGTTGTCTGTGGTGGATTAATGTCAGGCATTGGTCTTATTTGTATGTCTTTCTGAACGACGAATCTACACCTTCATATCAGCATGGTCATTTTGAGTAAGTGTCATCCCTTATTTCATTCACGTATTACGAGGGCCGGTCAAAAAGTTCGTAGAACTCGGTATGCTACTTAACTTTGTCGCACGGTATTGGATTGGCATTTGAAAGCTTATTCCTTCAAAACATTACTGCAAAGATATTATATTTTTGCATCACTGTATGGGCAGGACACTCTTCAGAGGAAGCCTACCTCGATGGATTTACAGGTAGCCTACTACCAGAAGTGAGGGGGTCATCATGGAAATTTCTCCCGATGGTGGTGAAAACTCAAATAAACTTTAACAATGTAGAGTTGATGTAAATGGTAATGAAGTCCTTGGTATTCAACAGCAAGGAAATGGTTCTTAGAGTTCAAGAATGGAATGAGCGTCCTGGAAGATCATCCAAGGTTCAAAAGACTTGCTAGCGTCACCACTAATGATATCTGGCGCTGGTACAGTGACATTGGTAATGAATAAAGAGCCAAATAAGAAAGATGAGATTGCCACAAAATATGACAACTCTGATGAATGCGTTTTCAATATTAATCCATTAACATTTGGGTATTACAGGGTGTCTTCTGGATGGAGTCCCGGAATCTTCATGTCCAAAATTAATACATGTTGACATATTCAGGTCCACACCTTCTTTACACTTAGAATGAGGACCAAGGCAAGTTTAATCTATATGTGGCTAAAGGTGATAAGGCATACATTAATCACTGAAATTATGAGTGAATTCAGTGGAAGCACCTGGATCTCACACCCTAAGAAGATCATCACTTTCGGTCACCGTAGTGCAAGGTCTTCATCGCTGTTTCTGAGATCCAGGGATAATCTTGATGACAGATCATTTGCCAAATGAAAGTACAATCATAGGCATATATCATACAATTTTGATAGCAAATTGAAGCAAGTCATCATGTGAAAAAGGTTGATGGTAGAAATGTGGCTGTTCTCGGATTGTGTCCTGTACGCTATTCTTAGTTTGTCAATCTGCCATTCACGACAGAGGGTCAGTTAATTAAAGTAACCATATTGTGGTTCAGGTATGGCCTCCAGTTAGTGAAACCTATTTTCGAATTTTAAGTCCTACCTTCATAATATCAGGTTTGCTGGTGATCAATGCTGGTGAGCCTTCACTGAAGAGTGGCTCAAGGAGCTATCGGAAGACTTCCATTTTGTTGACATAGAAGGTTTCAAGAAAAATTGCGACGGGTACATTAAGGTATGTAGTGACCATGCTCAAGAAAGAGATAGAAAGAATTTGGCTAGTACTCTTTCAAGTACCTTGTTCTACGAACTTATTGACCGCCCCTCTCTCTCTGATTATACCAAATTATACAAGACAGCTAGAAAGGAGATTCGTTTATGGTAATGATACAGCTACGCTGCCGAAAGTTAAACAAAAATAACTACATAATTTGTTTCTATTTTTTGAAAAGTATTTCTTCAATTAAAAAGATTTTCATCATCAGCACTCATAGCATCAAAAACACCGATTTCATATATGTAGGTGACTTCATGCTTGAATGAGCACACGTTAAATAAAAGAGTTCACTACTAAAGTTGCAAAAAGTTCGATTATAATAAATGCACATTTTCCTGATACCGGGTGCCTGAGTATAACCCGGGAATTATCATGCAAGTGTCCGATTGCAATGAACACGATCAGCTGCAGCGATAGAAAGTGGATCCACATACATGTAGTGATTCTGCTTAACCACACTTCTGTTTAAGGATACCGGTGCTCATTTTTGCGACTTTTGAAATCAGCAATCTAATCTTTCCATTCATGTGTGATTAGTGATTACACATGCATCAGAACACCTGTGGGATTAATTATAACTACTGTGTATATTAAATAGGATACACTCGTGTTCACACAGTCGGATATAACTGAGTTATTACGGTAATAAGCGATTTATAACCGTTAACAGTGACTTATTACCAGTATTAAGGGACATAAAAGGGCATTTCGTGATCCACAACATCACCCCCCCCCCCACTTTTCTCAAAAAAAGTTGAGAGTTGTATATCACTGGAAACCTCTGGCTACATAATGTTTATGTACAAAATATTTCTTGCAGATTAATTCGTTTAGCAAAGATATCGTGAAATTTGAAATTTGTGGGGGGTTTGGGGCGTGAGCCTCCCGGGGTAAAAGCAGAGGGCAACAAAAATAATGGGGTGGCAGAAGAAGAAAGGGCAGCAAAAATAATTATTAAAGATAAAAGTCAGAAAATGTTTACAATTTGTGCTACCCCTATGGAAGATTTCTTCCACAGGTGGAGTATGTTTTTCAAATGTAATTTGGTCAGGCTTCATAATTTTGAAACCCATACTCCCCCTGTGGCTTTCCCTATTTCAAATGGAAGTTACCTATTGTCTATTGTATTCAAAACTCATACTCCCTCTGTGGAAGACTTTAGCTAAATCTTCCACAGGGGTAGTGTGGATTTTAGATGGAATAGCCCAATTTTATTGAAGTTCAAGATTTCTTACTAAGGTGAAAACTAGGAATTTGTTGGAGCTTAGGACTTTCCAGTCTCTGAATCCCTACATATTAATCTCTCTGATATAAGTTTAGTGGAATTTGCTGGGGGTAGGTGTTTTAAGAACCAAATTTTCTATTTTTTGCTTTTTCATGATCGTCACAAAGAACATCCGCACATATTTTGTTTCTGAAATGTATTAACCTCCAATGATTTAAATCACATACAGGCATTGGACTTGGTTTACCACTAACAGCAAAAATTTTAATTTTAACGGAATACTTTGAAGATAACTTTAACACGGCGAATGGAATTGGCTTTGCTGGAGGCGCAGTTGGAATGATCGTCTTGCCCCCCTCTGTTGAATTAGCCATTTCATATTATGGATGGCGTGGAGCTTTGTTGGTATCCAGCGTTGTCAGCTTTAATATCTGCGTTGCCGGGGCTGCTATGAAACAACAAGCAAAGGTAGAACTTTATAAGAACGCACAAGATTACAACATTATTCAATCATCAGGTGATATATCAGACTCCGACGATGAATATCGAGAGACGCAAAATTCATACAAAAGTACTGCTAGTCAAAATATGATAGGCAATTCTTCTGAGCACAGATCTAACTGCTTCACAGTCTTTTTGGACAAATTAGGATTTTCAACTGTAGTCCACAACCCTTCTTTGGTCCTTTACCTATTTGCTTTTACTCTGCAAGAAGCTGCACTGACAGGTTGGATGCTGTTTCTCTTTACTTATGCATCGAAAATAGGATTCGACAGCCAAGTCGCATCATTTCTCTCATCAGCTGGTGGGGTGGGGACGCTAGCTGGGCGCATTTCAGCTGGTCCTTTCCTTGACCGTGGCATATGTTCAGCACATTTACAAATCGGGCTTTTTACTTTCGGGGATGTGTTAATCTCCTGGTATATCCGTTTGTTACCTCTTATTGGTCACTTGCAGTCGTCTCATTTCTGACCGGCTTGTTCCTTGGTACTTTCACGCCATTGTACATTTCTTTGTTGAAGGAAATGTTTCCCAATAACTATATGGATTTTTCCGGAGCCATCAGTCTTCATTTTATGACGAGAGGAGTTGGCCTGTTTGCTGGGGGTCCTTTGACGGGTAAGTTACACTATGGACCACAAGAGCCTGATCCTAATGGCATAGTCCAATAACCTCAATTACATAATCATAGTGCAAAATTTGACCTCAAGTTGCAGAGCATGAGTTTTTGTACCCAAATCTTCAAAGGTCATTCAATGAATGTACAAATGTATTGGGGTTTAAGAACTGTTCCCCTGATAGATGAGCATGTTGTGGATCCTAGTGTTATAATAGCTTGTAGCCATGATTTAATATTTTGCAGCAAGTTTCAAACTGATTTGAATGTATCCTTTATATAAGCCGGCATTAAAATACTCTGCGGAACGATATTTGCTGAATATTTATAAATATATTCCAAGAGTAGTTTTTATATAACATTATTTTGATTTTTTTTCTTTCAGGATGGATCTATGAGACAACAGGGACATTTTACCAGGCATTTTTCACACTGGCAGGCTTAGAAGCTGTGGGAGCCATTTTAATTGTTATAAAACCAATTTGGAAAAGATGTCAGATGCCAGCCATTGTGAAGTGATCACAGCAGGATCTAAATCAACTGCTTTGTGCTAGAAGTGGGTTAGTACAATAGCTGCCCTGTGAATATTTGGCAATTTACACACAATATATTGTAGTCATCTACACATGGCAGCTATTGCACTTACCCACTTCCCTAGGTATATATGACTTTTAAGTCATTGCATCACATGGAATGCATGCACGTTCAGTGGTTTTAATAGTGAGATTTAGCGAGACCTGGTTTGGTTAGGGTTAATTAATGTTACAAAATCGTTTTGACCACAATGAAATATCCATTAAAAATGTTTTTGTGTTTACTGGGATAAAACATACAAGGATATGAATTGATGCATTCTCACATCAAAGAACATACAACTTGCAATACATATACGAGGTTATATATATATTTATATATATACATAATATATAGAAGTATTTTATTCAAATTATTATATCATGATTATACCATGAATGCCTCAAACATGAAAGGAAACTTACTTCCCTACACAAATATTTCATCATAAGAATTCGACATATCATATACACAAAATAACATTCATTACAATCACATCAAATATACAGTTGGGCTATTCACTTAAATTCCACATGCCCCTGTGGAAGATTTTGGAAATATCTTCCACAGGGAGCGTATGAATTCAAATGGAATGAACACATTTATAGCAGCTCCATTTGAAACTCGCCCTCCCTCAGTGAAAGATTCAGGTTGAATATTTCTCAGAGGGTGTGTGAAATTCAAATGGAACTGCCTAATGTGTTAATTCCATTTGAAATTATACTCCCCTGTGGAAGATATTTTCAAAATCTTCCACAGGGGTAATGGAATTTAAACGAATAACCCAATAAGAAAGGTTTTCACATAGGACACAGAAGTTCTAAAATAAGTCCATAATAAACTATCGGGTTACTGAAAATGATAAACATTTCTATACATTTGTAAAATAGTTTGGTCTCATGATTGCTACATTTTTATTTGGATACATGCATTATTGGGAAGTACTGACCGACACTAATCATTTTTTGTTTTGAAATCATGCACGATGAATTCTCTTACAGAAAAATACAACAAATATTTGGAAGTAGATATGTTTGAACAAGTAATTATTGATCATTATTTTTTGCTCTTCAATTTAGAAATTAGCTGCTTTTCATTTTGGTTTGATCCTTATTTTCATAATTTCTTGTTCCCAGGAGATTGTGCATTGGAACATTTTAATGTGGATCATCCATTATGAAGCGTTCACATACAAAACACATTGGTCCGATTTCTCAAAGCTTGACTAGTGGTCAGGCTTCCTAAGCCAGCAGGCTAGCCCTACCAATGTGGATCCATTTTATTGATTCATCTTTCTAGATGATGTACGATGTGAAATTGTAAGCACTGGTATATAGGACTAATTGGATTTAAGCCGGAGAGCTTAGGAAGCCTTATTGTTAGTTATATTAAATAGTACATTTAAGTTTTAACTATACATTTTTGTGCGCCAATTTAAAAAAAATGGTTATTTCATTTTAATAAATAAACTAGTCGTCTTTCATCAGGAAATCTTTCTTATTTCTTTGTATTATATTATCAATAATACTAAAGAACAACACAAGGTATCAGTGGTGTAACATGATCCAAAATTTCAGAAAATCACATTGGAAAATTAACGAAAAATGGCTTGTGCCCCGATAGGATGGCCCATGCTACGCCACTGCAAGGCATGTATGCAGACATGGCATATATCATTTCTGGCATATAAACTCTTCATATGAAATCCTACCACAGCCCAATTTTGAGTGAGTCCCTATTATGGGCAATGATATAAACTGTAAAATGACAATTGACTTATTGAGTTTGATCCCTTTACACCAAAGAAGATAGCTTACACTTCCCACAATGCATTTCTCCCATTTCAATTTTTTTTGTACTGATTTGTACTCAATGAACAGATCACATCCAGATCTTACAAAATATGTTTATTTCTTGACTATGGACCCGTGTTCAGCCAGTCTATTCTCGAAATGAAAACAAAGGGAACCCGTGTAAAGTAATATGGGAGTGTCATTTGATGAAATGAATTGATGTATTGCAAAGGATTCTGGGAAGGGTCAGATATCTTCTTTGCCTTTACACAATGCAATAACCTAACGCACAAGATTGATATTAAATCAAATAAACATAAATATGTAATTATGTAAAAATAATTGATATATAAAATATAGAAATTGCAAATTAAACAATACCATATGGGTAATAATTCTTAACATAAAAAAATCTAACAGTTTCAGCTGTTAAAGTCAAATTAAAAACGTCAGTCTCTGATATGATGCAACATCATCACAGGGTCTTCATTCAGTTTTGTATTAATCTGTTTGCTATCTATCTGTAACAACCTGCTGCCACTTGGCTATCATAAGAGAGGCCACTTTGTGGCTACAAAGGGTCCCATGCAACAGTTTTGGACAGAGGTGCCAGTTGGGTTAGAATTAATCGTTAATGTCTTCTCTATCTGTTGAAACCAGCTGTCATTTCTGAAAAGTGACGTGAACTGAGATATTTTGGTTGAAAAATATGTTTTTGTGACTTTCCAATTTTTCCCAACATGTTTAAAGTACTTAAATTTTTACTCTGAATAATAGAGGGCAAATGAATATTTTATATCTGTGAACAAAATATTCCATTATATCATATTGAGGTAAAATTTAGCCCTTGAAAATTTATTTATTTGACAAGAAATGTATCAATGTACCGTAAAGATTCGCCTTATTGCACACATGGGATCTTTTGCCTTGGTGTTAATTTCACGTACAGATAGAGATGATCTTCTTCTGAAAATACCAAATTGGGAGAACCCACAACCTTCCGATCATGAGACAGGAACCCACACCACTGGCACTTTGTCCATCATTAATGCTCTGCATGCTGGTGGTCAATAGGCTTCAACATAAAAAGTCCACGTTTTCAGATTTTTTTCTCAAAATATCAAGAGCTTTCTTAAGAGCCACCGAAACAATACTAGGCTTGCTTGTACTCATTTCAATACATTTTTCATGCCGATTCCAAATATGGCCATGCAATTCTGAAATTTGTGAATTTTTTAGAAAAAAATTGAAACTTGTTGTCTGCAGTCGACACCCGCGTGGAGAGAATTAAGTTTAATACTGTCATGAACACATGGGTCAGTCAGTCAGTGAGCAAAAACAACACCTTGATCATTTCTGCCTTGGTGTCTGTGACAAATTGGGTCTGTCAGTCAGTGGTACTTTTATCTTGTTATATATAGTGTCACCAATGTAAGGAAATTTGGTTGATTTTGTTTCAAAATGTCAATTTTCACATGAAAAATACAAAGCTGTTCCTATCTGTCACAAAAACTTACTGTAACTAAGTTTGTAGTACTTCTGAGCAAAAATAAAATTTGATATATATATTTAAAAAAAACCAACAACAATCAGTTGGGAGAACAGAAAAGAATGAATATATTTTTCTGAGCACTTCTCAAATTGTCAGAGTCAGCTGGATTTCTTTAAGGTCGGTTGGGAAACCAGAAGCAAACATGTCGGCTATTCCAGATGAAATCCATACACCCCCCTATGGAAGACATGACCTTAATCTTCCACACAGGGAGTGTGAATATTAAATGGGGTTACCTGAATGGGTGACTCCATTTGAAATCTACACCCACTATGTGGGAGATTAAGGTCATTTTTTTGGTGAAAATGTGCCTAATCTTTACATTGGTGGACAATCTTGACCCAATGAGTTTTCAGATGCGGTGAGTCTTCAACCAAACAAATAATGGCAAAGGTGAATCTTTGACTAATCTTGACATAGATTGTTATAAACACATCAAAAAAAATAAGTCCCCCTCTGAAAATTTCGTCATAACATCGTAAAGTTAAACTTTGTACCAATAAAACTTACTTAAAAATAATTATATGATTGTTTACCAAGTGTTTTGTGAAAATGAAAGATGTCCATGACTTCATGGCTGAATGAACCCAAATTGAAGACAAAAACTGCCCTTTCCAAAAGTCACAAAGTAGGCCTATGCTTGTTAACTGCAAGGCGTATTGGGACAAGGAATGGAACTGGCCATCTTACAACTCACTGTGCTGAACTCGGCACCAAGGGGATTTGCATGGCTGAATGATCAAGAATCGATACACATTAGCCTACGGTAAATGTTCACTTGGTGAGGATTTTAACCTGCACTCAAACACATGGGGTTTTCCATTAGTAACAAGCCATGAATCAACTTTTGTGACAAGCATATAGGCCTACTTTGTGACTTTTGAAAAGGGCAGTTTTGCCTTCAATTTAGGCTCATTCAGCCCTGAAGTCATGGAAATCTCTCATTTTCACACAGCACTTAGTAAACAGTCTTATAATTATTTAAAAGTTAGTTTTATTGGTACAAAACGAAACCTTACAATGTTATGACGACATGTTCAGAGGGGGACTCATTTCTTTTGATGTGTTTATATGCTTTTACATAAACCCAGCCCTCACAGATCAGGTGAATCTTCATCTAATTATTCTTTTCTTGTGGAGAATCTTGAACTAACATTTTTGGACAGAAGGTAATTCTTTGACCCCATTTACACAGAGCCTGAAGTCGAGTCGACTTTGAACTCGACTTCATTTGTGTGTAAACAGGGTCGTCGCATTTGAACTCTACTTCAAATGATGACCGAGCAACAT
Source organism: Amphiura filiformis (assembly GCF_039555335.1). Classification (NCBI taxonomy): domain Eukaryota; kingdom Metazoa; phylum Echinodermata; class Ophiuroidea; order Amphilepidida; family Amphiuridae; genus Amphiura; species Amphiura filiformis. The sequence goes on along the minus strand of NC_092636.1, from coordinate 32,280,882 downwards.
TTGTCGAATTCAAAGTCGACTTCAAAGTCGACTTTTGCAGTGTAAACGAACACGTAATTAGAAGTCGACTTCATAATGGTAATTTGAAACATGAGTAAGTGATGGCATAAAGTTTGAATTCACAATTTATTTTGAAGTCGCCTACCATGTAAACACCCCGTCAAGAAATAATTTATGCTAATCCTTAGTCGTAATCTGAATTCTATGACGCAATTGAAGTTGACTTCTCTCTGTGTAAACGGGGTCTTTGACTTAAAATAATTTTTGAAGAGTGAATCAAGGTGAAGGGCTTGAGGAGGGTAAGGTTCAAGTCTCCTTTTGACACCTACATTAGTCCCCTGTTTCACGGTTACACATCCTGAAATCCATGACTTTTTCCCTTGCATTATGCTCTTAAGGGATGGGGTATGAACGTTTGGACAATATTTATTGTGGGACATTAGAGCACATCAAACATATCGAATTGCATTCTGAATCGAAGAATGTCCTTCTGATATCAAATAATTTTGATTTTTGAAATTAGCAATGTAATACACATTTTATGGCAAATCATTAAAATTGATATTTTTGATATTTAACAGTACTCAGTAAACTTGATAAATCTCATGATTTATACTTGAAGTGTATGTAGGTGGGATGAAAAGCCGACGATCAATTGAAAATTTTGACCTTTCATTATTGGCGACGATATGGATTTTTCCCCAAAACACCAAAGAAAATTAGGTCTTTTTTGGGAAAAAATCCATATCTTCAATATGAAAGGTCAAAATTGTCCATTGATCGTCGGCTCTTCCTCCCAGCTACATACACTTTAAGAATATACCATTAGATTTATAAAATTTACTTCGAGAACTGTTATACATCAAAAATGTGAAAAATATAAAATTTTAATAATTTGTCATAAAATTTGTATTGTATCGTGAATTTCAAAAAATGAAAATTATTTGATATCAGAAAGACATTCTGCGTATTCAGAACGCAATTTGATATGTCTGATCTGCTCTCATGTCCAACATAAACATAAATCATCATTATTATTATTATATTATTATTATAAAATACTGTCGAAACGCTCAAAACGCTCATTCCAGATCCCTTAACATACATCATTAAAGATACCAATTTATACCACATTTCTCTCAAATAGAAAAATATATAGTCTATAATGTGGATATGACTCAAATATAGTAACATTCTTATTGTGGCCCTTTAAGTTATTCTAAAGCAATATTATTTGGGTGGAGAAAGAGGTCTGGGGGTCACTCTCACCCACCGCCAGTCACTTCCAGCAACTTCTGAAATGCACCCAAAATGTTCCCCTTTAAGACAAGTTAGCAAGTCACTTGGCAAGACTCCTCCAGAGGAGGGGTCACTTGTCTTTGTACAAGAGGGGATGTGATTTTAAGGGCTATAAAATGGAATGAAAAGGGCTCTACCTTTGTGCCTTTATTTAAAAGGGCATTTCGTGATCCACAGCATCAAAAAAAAGTTGAGATTTTTATACCACTGGAAACCTCTGGCTACATATACATAATGCTTATGTACAAAAAATTTCTTGCAGATTAATTAATTTAGCAAAAATATCGTAAAATCTGTTTGCAGAATGAAATTACAACACATTGTCTATATAGAGCAGTGAAATACACATAATCATGCATAACTCGCAAACACAAAATCAGAATCAACTGAAATTTTGGGAATAAGCTTTTTTCGTGGATATCTATTGAAAAATGTCATAAAAAGAGGATGCTAGGATCACAAAATACTCCTTTAAGGTTTGATATGATATGAGCTTGTTTAGAGCTATTATTATCATTGCAATTATACGTATTTACAGATGTGATATCCTAAATGTAAGCACTATCCTTTCTATATTCTAGTCGTTCGATATTTGATATTATTATGTTTTCAGGGTTATTAGGTGTTAACAAAACCTAATAATGATAATATTGGATGGCTGAACATGATACCATAACATATCAGATTCGTCATACAAATATCGAACTCGCTGTTGGCTCGTCCGATATTTATATGACTCATCCGATATGTTATGGTATCATGCTCAGCCATCCAATATTATATCATGATCGCCTATAGATTTTGGTTGAATTTGTTTTAGAGAATCAAGGCGGGGCCTGTTTCACAAAACACTTACAATTGATCTCAAGTTGATTTATCACACTAAGAACAAACTTGCTAAGCAATTGATAATAAGTCTTTGTGAAGCAAGCCCCTGGTTAACACAAAATCAAGATGGTCATGATGAATATATTCTACAGTAGAAATTTTATTTGAATGAACACAGCTGTCACCAGTGTGACGATTCTCCGCGTACACTGTGTGATGAATGCCCGCATGCATGCGTAATGCCTAAGTGAATCCAACCATGCCAACTCACTCATGATTGGTTAGTATTTTCATTATTGTGTCCATGGTCATGTGTTCTTGTTGTACGCGATATAGGATTACGGTCTGATTGCGTACAGCTGTTGGCATTCATTCAAATGAAATTTTGACTGTAAACTGATGAAGCATCCACCTTTTGACAGATATACAGGAAAGTATGACAAACATCAGTACTGAAATTATTTACAAAAGCTGTCAACGAATAACGGCAATTGTGTGCAGATATTGAAAATGTAATCAGAAATCACAGCAAACATGCATGTGTGCAATGGGCCATGCCATTTAAAATCCACACTATCCTTGTGAAAGATTTAGCTAAAGTCTTCCACAGAAGGAGTACGAGTTTTGAATACAATAGACAAATTAGGTAACTTCCATTTGAAATACTCACTCCATTTGTGTATGATATATGTAAAGCCATAACAGGGGAAGTATGGGTTTCAAAATGATTAACCCTGACCAATTACATTTGAAAAACAGATTCCCTCTATAAAATATATTTCCAAAATCTACCTACAGGGGTAGTGTGGATTTCAATTGGAACAGCCCAATAGCTTCCAATTTATACTGATGATCACTCTGGTTAAAGTTGTATTTACAGGGGTCCATTTCACTAAACTTTACGAAACTTTGTAAGTCTCGAAATCATTTGTAACTTACAACAAGCCGTCAGTCCCATTTCACTAAACTTACTTACAAACGGTACCCTTCGTAAGTAATAGGCATTTACCTCAGGGATCCTTTGTAAAGTTACGTCTAGTATTGGGTATTCGTAATTTTACGAACGGTTGCTTGAGTTAGGAAGGGTTAAAAGTTGAAATGGACCCCAAAGTTTTTACCTTATTGCTTGATACTATGTACACAGATGGTTCACAGTTAGGTGTTATATTAAAGTATTACAATTATCTGAAATAAATGCAATTTTGACATTTACCAGGAATTCTACATGTAAGATAATCCATTGTGTAGATTCCTCTTAACCTGGGCTCATTTTATCTGGTAAATTTGCAGTTTATATATCGAGGCATTATAGAGACCAGCGCTATTATGATAATTCAACAACTCTTCCTTTACCTTTGTACAGGAGCCAACCGTTGTTAATCTGTGATGAACCAACACTTTTACTGTAGCGTATACGCGAACTCTTCTTTTCGTTGTTGAAAGGGATTCAATCATGTTTCACCGTTGTTCATCACAGATTAACAACTGCATCCGTGCATCGTTGTTAATCGGTGATGAACAACGGTGAAACATGATTGAATCCCTAATAGTACTCCATGCAATCTATGCCAAAACAAATACTAAAACTTAACACCATTAAAAGTTTATCACCTAAAACAACAAGTGCTATTAAAAGCAAAATATGCATTGTAACTATCTGTTTTAAAAACATATTCAGAATAATTTAAATAAGCTTCAAGTTGCGCTCACAAAGCTCATTTCACTCGCACATTATGTGATGCACACTGGGTGTATCCGCTGTGCCCACCTCTCTGATGACCATATGTATTCTAATGTTAGGATAATTCTTGGTACACTTTGTACAAAAATGACACTAGCTTTGTGGGGAAACTTCATTGACAGATTGTTACACAGCTTTATTCCATAAGCGGCACAATCCCTATGGGCCACAATGGCCTCATCCCAATGGCATAGTTCAATAACCTCAATTAAACAATGAAAGTGCAAAATTTGACTTCAAGTTGCAGAGTATGAGTTTTTGTACCCAAATTTTCAAAGGTTATTCAATAAATGTACAAATGTAATGGGGTTAAAGAACTGTGCCCTTCATAGATGAGCATGTTGTGGATCCTAGTGACTGCCAACTTTTGCACAAATGTGACACAATCTGGTCCATAGAGGCCAAAGGAAGTAATTTTGAAAATTGAGTTACTATAATTATTACCTTATAACAAACATACAAGGCTATCATACACTGAAAACATCAAAGGACAAGCATACAGTGGGTTCTAAAATTATCAAGTTTTATAATGTGTATTTTTATTGCATTTTAACTCCTTATTTGCCTGTATCTTAACTTCAAATGAACTGCCTTTGGCATCCATGGTCCAGATCATGTCACAAATGATGCACTGATTTTCCCATTAACATGGAATTTCAAATTCTTTGGTCTCAACTTGCCATATTGTGAACAGATCCGAATTACATACCTCATATTACAGAATACTACACAAAGTATGCCGTCGTTGGGCAGGAAAAACGTCTTATGTGCTTGTGACCCCTGAACATGTTTAAAAGAAAACTGCCAACAGGTTACATAGGAGCATTTGCTTTAAACATGTTCAGGGGCCAATGACACAGGATGTTTTTCCTGCCAAACGACGATGTGTAAATGTGTACTAAATATGGATCAAATCAATCGATATTGGATCTGCATCACTTGTACTTACTGTACACAACCTCAAATATATCAATATTTTCAACAGGCTTCAACATAAAAAGTCACGTTTTGAGATATTTCCTCACAATATCAAGAGCTATCTCAAGAACCATTGAACCAATACTAGGCTTGTTTGTACTCATTGTGATCCTTTTTTCATACTGATTCCAAATATGGTCATGAAAAAGTACAATTCTGACAATATTGAATTGAATTTTTTTTAACATGTCGTCTGCAATTGACAGACTCAACCTGGCGATGTGGCATAACTACATAGAATTATGAAATTAAAAACAAATGCTTATGTACAGTGTGCATACTTTGAAGCAAGCAGTCTTCTGTTGTTTTCAACAGAGTAAATTTCATAAAAAGACATAAAATGAAGCAGCTAGTACGTGTATTAATTGAAACCTGTCACAGTTGTTATTGGTACTGTTAAAACATTCCTTGAAAAGTTCCAATATTTACACTGTATAAAACATGTATTTAACAAGAGTGGCCTCTTATTATAATTCAACCATAACAAGACGATTGTGAACTTTTGATACATTTGGAAATTGAAATGGAACTTGAGTGAACTTTTGAATCATCCCTACTGTTTTATCAGCATATCTACAATTTTTAATACAAAACCTCAACTGAAACTGTTGAGTGCACAGGCACCAATAAAAGGGAAATTTTGTCTGCAACATGTATCTGTAAAGGAGTATTATAGTGACTCCAATTACACTTCAGCTGAAGTTCCAATCCTGCCAAGAGTAAACGTTCACTTCTTGAATTACTTCATGAATTACTTCATGATAATCCATAGACTTAACTCAGAATATAGTCAAATTCACAAACAACTTTTAACTAGTATAAACGTGATATTGGCTCTCTGTTTAGAAATATAATGGACACATTTAGGTGAGTGAACATACAAAAACCAGGAAGCACCTGGCGAATATTTAAAATATTAATTTATATATCAAACATGTAAATTTCATTTTCAATTCCTTTTGTTGAACCAAGTATAGCTGTTTCACAGCACTTCATATTGCTAAGCAATAGATGTGATTACCCTGGGGTTATTACTTATTCCTTTTTGGATGCAATTCGACTGCTCAGTGCCAGAAGTGGGTAAGTGCAATAGCTGCTATTTGTAGATGAGTACAAGATACTGTGAGGATATTGTCAAATGTTCACAGGGCAGTTATTTGCACCTACCCATTTCTGTGACTGCTTAATGCCAGAAGTGAGTAAGGTGAAATAGCTGCCATGAGTACAATATACTGTACTTAAATTACCAAATGTTCATAGGGGCAACTATTTTGCTCTAACCCACTTCTGGCACTAAGCAGTCAATTGACAATTTAATAAAACTTTTATCACTATGAATTAAGATACAAATGGTCACTCTCATGATATCTTTTTCTCTAAAAGGCCGCCTTTATAGGCACTTTAAAGCTATGAATCCATGGTTATTAAAGTTGAAATCCATACACCCCATGGAAAATATGACATAAATATCTTACAGAGGGAGTGTGAATTTCAAATGTGGTTTTCTAAATGGGTGACGCCATTTGAAAAGTATACCCCCTAGGTGCCTGGATTTCAACTTGAATATCCCATTATATCCTTGAGCACAAAGGCAACATGTTGTTATGCATGGATCCAATGTAGGTCAAAGCATTCATGTCACTTCCTCGAAGAAGCAAAAATGTCCCCCAATGTATCAGTGATACCCAACTTATAATACATTGCAAAGTTACATAGGTTTGGATACTGTAACATGTTATTTTAAAAGTGAAACATATACATACACTTAACATACACTTTGGGTCACCTCAAGTTCGGTGACGTCAATGCTATTTCATATATTGCATATATGTGACCATCCAGCACAACTGAGCCCGGATGTCGCCAGTGCCACTATTGAGATATGCTCCATTGAACTTAACAATAAACAATAGCAAGCAAAGGATTTATTGACTGTTTTATTGATTTTTCACTTCTTAAATGTCAAGTATTATAGACATGATATACATCATTTTAAAGCTAAATTCAAGCAGAATATTTTGGTCGAATATCTCAAAAATGATGATTGGCGACTTCAGGGCTCAGTTGTGCTGGATGGTCACATATACTCTACATGATTAATTTTACATACACATTTCAATACTGTGACCAGCGAAACACCGGGCGAAACACGCACCTACGTCATTACTCAACTTGAGGTGAACCAAAATCTTCAAATACAACAGATGCAAGCAAGGCTACAATGTAAAATATTGAAGACCAAACCAATAACCCCTTCTAGAATATATGGTGGGATTTTTGGGTTGGCCTTACCAAACAATGAGTATGTCTGACACTATGTCACTGTCAACATTACGTTATGTACCTGTAACATTTGGGCTACAACATATCATGATATAAACAGCAATCATTCAGTACAATATGCATATATCATCATGTCATGTGAGTCAAGGAAGTGCAATAGCTGCTGTGTATAGCTGCCATGTGTAGATGAGTACAATATACTGTGTGTAAATTGTCAAATGTTCACATGGCAGCTATTGCGCTTACCCACTTATGGCACTGAGCAGTTGATATATCTGTTGCCTGTGCAATAGCTGCCGCTTGTCATTCAACATTTGTATCACTGTTAAGGTACCAAGATTAAGGGCAGTGGGACTTGAGATGCATCCAGTCTATCACCCAGACTTGTACCCGAGTCCACCTTGTCCCGAGTCTGAGCCAAATCGGAGTCCGGCAAAAAGTGGGCTCAAGTCTGAGTCCGGACTTGAACGATACATCACTGCTATCACCTGATGAACAATCTCAAACCCAATGCCTCACAAGATCAACATTATCAAGTGTTTGGATGAAGTTGCAAATGTAATTTCAAATCTAACATGCAGCAGCCTTTGCACATACACCGTCCTTACGCTAACCCCACCCACGATGTCATCATGTAGCTTTGTTGTAACTCTCTTTCTGTCTCTCTGCCGTCACGTCCTGTAAAGCTTTCGTCTTCTGTGCATCCAGATCAAAGTATTCCACTGTGGTTGAACTAATCGGTTTTGGTGGCCTCGGAGGTGCACTCTCCTCGTTTTTAGCGTGGTCCAGCTCCAGGTATTCTATCTTGTCCGCTGCAACATCTTCTGCTGCAGGTGGCGGGATGTTTGCGCTTGCAATGGCTTCGAATGTTGGCGGGTCTTTGGGTGCCTGTGCTGCTGCTTGTGCTTGTAGTGCTGCTGCCTGTGCTTTCTACATTATCAATGATAAAACAGACAAGAAATATGTTAAGTTTTAAATCATTTGCTTTGTATTACTAAAGCTGACTTTATATTAAGGCTCTCACCTAACAGGTATTTATGTACTCGGGTACCCAAATGAATTTTTTGGCGGGAATACTTTTATCTGAATCATGTCTCAGAAAACAGTATTCCCGCCCGAAAACTTAATTGAGTATAATTGTTTTGGGACACCCTGTAAAACCTAAAGAAATTATGCAGGCAAGATTGCAGTTGCTTTTCATAACATTTGCGTATACTTAAGATTCAAGTGTATGTCTATGTTCGTAGCCATAACAAACTGATGCACTTCAACACTACACTAGCCTACTCAAGGGGGTCTGCCAGACTGGGGTTCTTGTTGTTGTGAAACTCAAACAAATGCAAAATAATGCTCACATTTCCATCACAACCCCTCTGAAAGGTTTTAGTTGCAATTAATGTTGGTTCGTCCATCGAAAATAGGTATGTCTGGTTGACCAGATTATAAATTAAAATCTTAATTTCAACATACCCAGATGAATAAGAGTCTACACAGTTTGTAGGCTCATATGTGATGCGATCAAGCAAAATCAGTCGGAACTCGGCAATAATAAATTTTCAGTTTCTTACAGGATAGTAAAAACCATTTACAAAGCTGGATTTTGCAGAAAACCCCATTGAAATTGAACAACCAGTTCCAAAGATATGAGCAATTAAAGAGTTTCCAAAACAAGAAGAAACAAAAGGAATTATTTCCTTTATTTGGCTATATCTCAAAATCAATATTTCCGAGTTCCGACTGATTTTGCTTGATCGCATCACATATACACTGATTATATGAAAGAACTTTTTACACAAACTTTTTTTGCAAAGGCTACTTATAAAGCCCTAAACTGCCGCAGAATGTTGAGAAAATTACCCCAAAAGAATTTGAGAAAACTAAATAACACGAGATTCTCATTATTCATTGAGTCTCCATAGAAATAGCAGAATCCTTAAAAGCTTCAAATCCTTAGAGAATGCCGCTGTAAATAACGCTAGATCAGTAATGACTTTTGAGGTTCCTATATTCAGGCAGGATATAGTGCACACAATTAAAGGAGTATCTCGTGATCCTAGCAGCCTCTTTTTATGACATCCACGAAAGAAGCTTATTCCCAAAATTTCAGTTGATTCCGATTTTGCGTTTGCGAGTTATGCATGATTATGTGTATTACACTGGCACTGCTCCATAGACAATGTGTTTTAATTTCGTTCTGGTATACCAGAACGAAATTCAAATTTCACTATATCTTTGCGAAACGAATTAATTTGTAAGAAATATTTGGTACATAAACATTATGTAGCCAGAGGTTTCCAGTGGTATAAAAATGTTAATTTTTTGGAGAAAAGTGGGGGATGAGGCTGTGGATCACGAAATGGCCTTTTAAGTATAAGCTTCCAGATTATCCAGATGAATGGGGACCCATTAAAAAAGTTTGTGATTATAAAAAAATCATTTCTCCATGCTAAACTTTTCAATCAAACAATATCACTTCTAAGTAAATATTAATGATAAACCTAAAAAACAAGGAAAATGGAAAGAGTGAGAAAGTACAATCAGTATTTATTCAATTATGGTTCACATATTTTGTAAGTGTACTAACAATATAAACTCATAAAAAAGAAGATCCCATGTAGAAAATCAATGGCTTCTTCAAGTGCTCTTATCACACAATACGCAAACTACTTTAGCAGTGAGTGCATACGTGACTGACCATTTGCACTCACAATCACTCCTTGATGCATTTCTTTAGGGAACACTAGATGCACTCACAAATTGGGCTATTCCACTTCAAATTCACACTACCCCTGTGGATGATTTTGGAAATATCTTCCACAGGGGGAGTATGTTTTTTAAATGTAATTGTTCAGGGTTAATCATTTTGAAATCCCCACTCCCTCTGTATGTACACACACACAAATTGGGCTGTTCCACTTCAAATCCACACTACCCCTGTGGAAGATTTTGGAAATATCTTCCACAGAGGGAGTATGTTTTTCAAATGTAATTGATCAGGGTTAATCATTTTGAAACCAATGCTCCCTCTGTATTATGGCTTTACCTATATCTTCCACAACTGGAGTGAGTATTTCAAATCGAAGTTACCCAATTGTCTGTTCTATTCAAAACTCATACTCTCTCTGTAGAAGACTTTAGCTAAATCTTCCATAGGGGGAGTGTGGATTTTAAATGGAATAGCCCAAGCACTCCTTGATGGATATCTTTAGGGCACACTGGCTACACTACCAGAGCAACGAACTTGCCTACAGCTTTTAGCACTATTTAAGACTGAATAACTGCCAATTGACAAAGGATACCCCATTGATCACATTTTTTGTTCAGTTTGCGAGTCTTTTCATAGCAATAGCATAGCGTCAATTTGTATGCCGTTAAAAAGAACGCAAGCCAATAATGGATTATTTTATCACTGTGTTTTGTAAGATGGTGAGATCTTTTTCAGAATATTTATGTGGTAGTGACCTGCTGATCAAAATTATGAAAGAATCTTAATCATTTTCTCCCCTTCCCCCAATTATATAGGCATATATCGATTAAGATTTTGGATTAAAGGTGATCTGACTGCAATACAACATATCTTTCTTAACCCTAACGCTCCTGAATGCTACAAAATATTACTTGATATATGCGATGTTAGGTGCATGCATCCCACGTGGTGTGATGACGTTAATCGCCCTAAGTGATATATAGGCACGGTTTAGCTGGCCAGCGAAGCCCAAGACCCGTGGCAAAGTGTCGCCGACCGAGTGCTTGGCATGCGAGGGTCTCGAGGGTTGAATCCCACCCAGAGCAAACAACTTCTTTCCTTCTTTTCTCTCTTTATTCTTTCCTTCTTTCCCTTCCCGTCACCAAAAAGCCCCTAGGCGGTTAGGGTTAGGTTACCACTATCGAAACTCAGTATAGGCTTCCTTAACCCTAACGCTCCTGAATGCTACAAAATACTACTTGATATATGCGCTGTTCGTGCATGCATCCCACGTGGTGTGATGACGCAATCACCCTAAGTGATATATAGGCACGGTTTCGCTGGCCAGCGAAGCCCAAGACCTGTGGCAAAGTGTCGCCGACCGAGTGCTTAGCATGCGAGGGGTCTCGGGTTCGAATCCCACCCAGAGCAAACAACTTCTTTCCTTCTTTTCTCTCTTTATTCTTTCCTTCTTTCCCTTCCCGTCGCCAAAAAGCCCCTAGGCGGTTAGGGTTAATTCAAATTAGCAACTTTGGACCCATGGAAATAAGCAATTGTGTATATGTACCTCAAGTTTGGGCGTGAGAGGTGGAGGGTCCTTATAGACATACACCTCATCAGTCATAGTAGGTTGTCTCAGTCCATCAGTAGGTGTCACATAATGTGCCTCCTGTGCCTGTCCTATACCACTCTCTCCTGATGATGATGTGCTACTCCCACCTGTATTGGTTCTCCTCCTGAAGCTATCTTGGAGAAGGGATTCCGGCTTTGGTGGTGGTCTGAAAATGAAAAAGATCAATCCGGATTAAATTAACCCTAACATGGCTAGAAAACACCACAGTGATAACCATGCCATGGCACATGCATGAATCCACAGGGATGCGTGGCATGTGAGAGGTTAAAATCCCGGGGGTGCCAGGTGACTTCTTTGTTCATCTTCTCTCCTTTTTCGTTTGTTATTTAACTTCCGATAGCAAAAAAAATATGGGTAGGGTTAGGGTTAACTTCCGATAGCAAAAAGCAGTGTCCGGTGTTAGGGCTAATTAGTTAACATGTATTTTCCTAGATTGAGGCCTATGTTAACCCTAACATGGCTAGAAACCACAAAACACCCAGAGATAACCACTGTGCATGCATGAATCCCACAGGATGCGATGATGCAATCACCAGTGCTATATGCTCAGGGAATCGCTGGCCAGGCCAGCGCAACCCCTGCGGCTACTGGCCGGGGATTATGTGCTTGGCATGCGAGGGGTCTAAGGTTTGAATCTTGTGGGTGCCAAGTGACTTCTTTGTTCATCTTCTCTCCTTTTTTGTTTCTTCTTTAACTTCTGATAGCAAAAAGCAGTGTCCAGGGTTAAGAGGGAAGTTGACAGTCTGCCGCCTGGACAACCAATTCTTTAGAAATGCTTAGTCGCGCTAAAAGTCGATCGATACATGTAAAAATCAGCACAATTCAGAGATACACCTTTTTGCTATGAAATTAATTTTCTCGGTCAAATATAAAGCAATATTTTTTTTTCTTCAGTAATGTCAGTTAAAAACTTGGTGCTTGGATATACATTTTTTAAAAATCCTGGTGTTAAAATTAAGCATCAAATTGTGTCTTTTAGTGTGATATTTTTGATTTTTATAGGCCTTGAATTAGCCTGCGAGCTTTTTACGGAATTCATGTTTTAGTGTCTCAAACTAACATAGTTTGCTAAAGAAAGATATTTCCCACCTCTGTAAAGCACATCGTGTGGGTCTATATGTTATAGTTTTGTCAGAATTTCCGTTTTTGTTTTACCCTTTTTCCATTCAGTCTCCGAAAATGTCAAACTAAGTAAAAGTAGGCAATGGTGAGTACTTTTATCTCGAGAGCAACCAGCTGAAATAGTCGATATTTCCTTTGTTGTTATCCAGGTCAATTTTTCATTGAAAGCCAATTGCCCGACCAGCGATTAAATCCCCAATTGGGTGTTCTGGTTAAACATGATCAGTAGGAGCGCTATAGGTCTGGGAATTTCTTTGCTATATTGAAGTTCTGGCAACACTATAGCCATGCCGGTATTCCTATTAAACCCAGGGATATCGATCCACAATGCTAGTACTAGCCTTTAGATTTCACGTGTTGATTTAGAAATTCAGTGAAAGATGGTGAAATCAAAACGGAAATTCTGACAAAACTATGATATATAGCTCACGGTGATGTGCTTTAGAAAGTTGGGGAAAATCCTTCATTAGCGAACTATATTACTTTGAAAAGCTAAAAGGTTGAACCAAGAAAAAGCTCGCGGGCCGAGCTGAAGCCTATAAAAATCGAATATCTTACACTAAATGACTGAATTTCAGGCCTAAGTTTAACACCAGGATTTAAAAAAAAAATCAGTATCAAGCATTATAGTTTTTGCAGCCATTTACTGAAAAAATGAAAATTATTGCTTTTCATTTGGCTGAGAAAAATTTTTACACTGAAAAGGTGTAACTCAAAATTTTGCTCATTTCAACACCAATTTCGATCGTTTGTATTGCCTCATTAAATGACTGAGTGAGCCTTGCAGAACAAAAGAATCCGTTGTGCAGGTAGCTGACTGTTGAGGGCCTGGGATCGACACTTAAAATGTTCTCTGCTCCCCTTTTTTTATACAATTTACAATTAAAGAACATTTTCAAAGCTTTCCTTTATACCTATATTTTAAGTCAGCTGTACAATTTGAGTGACAAACTAATTTGTCATTAATTAATAATATAATAATAAATTGCTGTCAAACCTTAATAAGCCAAGGACTAATTTTAATCTTTACAAATGACAAAATTATGCCCATCTTTTCTGGAATTTGTACTTATAGCCATGATAATTGATAATAATGAATTGCTCATGATTGATAATTTACAACAAAAATTGATCGAAGGACCTTTATTTCCACTTCCTAAAATTAAACAAGCAATTATTGGCACATATCCTTCGTAAATCGGAATAAAATATGACTGAGACAGCCAATCAGCTGCACATATTCTCGTCCTTTATCATCGCAGCAGAGATGGCCATGATCCAAATTTAGAGTCTTAATTTAAATTAATTGGTTGTCAGTTTGCTACATTGGAATAAACTTAACAGAAAGAAAATTGCAATTGATTTATCTTGTCGCTCTAATTCACAGGTAATTACTCAGGTGGCCATTTGGCTATTCCATTTAATATCCACACTCCCCTGTGGAAGATTTAGCTAAAGTCTGCCATAGAGGGAGTATCAAGTTTGAATAGAATACACAATTGGGTAACTTCCATTTGAAATACTCACTTGTGGAAGATATAGGTAAAGCTGTAATACAGGGGGGTATGGGTTTCAAAATGATTAACTCTGAAAAACTTACTCCCCCTGTGGAAGGTATTTCTAAAATCTTCCACAGGGGTAGTGTGGATTTTAAATGGAATAGCCCAATTACCGAGGTGGCCATTTCATTTCCTCATTTAATCACGGTGGAATTAACCGAATGGTGACCAACAATTAGTATTTCAAATGTCAAAGGGTTGCTTTACGCTCATTTTTTCCTGGTAATCAGGTAAAAATTGTTAACACTGGTGAATGAGGCTAGCAAGAGAGGAGTTTTGGGTTTTTTGGGAGGGGATGGACATTTCATGCATTTTAATTGGCCTGACAATATAATAAAACAAAATCATCTGAAATGTGATTCCATCAAACAAAACAAGTCTCTCAAGGGATCGGATAACAATATTTGCACAGTATTTTTGTGGGACCTGGGAGCACATCAGACACACCAAATTACGGTCAGGTGGTGGCCGCATTGCATTCTCTAAATTCAGAAAATTTTCATCGTCAACCGTGTAATTGAATGGGATTATTTTGAAATTTTAAAACGCTTGAAATATCACAAACAAATAGGCCTATGTTAATAAATAATATAAATACAAGCTAAAACGGTTGGGGTTCGATAATGAACCCCACAAAACTAACCAAAGTATATTAAAAATGCCATACGGCCGGGCGGTTTCACAAGTTGCCGGCTCGATCATGTCATCCACCACCTGATTATGGTCTGTATATGAGGAATGTCCTTCAGCTCCCTCCTTCTGATATCAAATAATTTTGATTTTGTGAAATTATGTTGCTATCCGATCCCTTGAAAGGTTAACAAAATACAGCTATTATTAAATGTAACTACCATATTGTCTGTAATAAACACCCCCTCTTATAAATGCCCCCATAATTGTTTCCATGAAAAGGTGATTGGAATACAGAAATTTTATATATCATGTCTTGTGAGTAAGCTTAAAACGTGCATTTGCTGGACATCAATCATGAAATTGCGCTATTTTCCTTATCTCGAAAAACAAATAGAAACAAATCAGGGTCCCCAATCTATTTTTAGTAACAAGGCCATCTTAAAAAGGCAAGGCCAATCACAATTTGTAGTGTGTAAAATTTCATAAAGTTTATGAAAGACAGTGCTTTCTTACTAATCTTATTGTAATATAGATCGGCAGCTGATAAAATTTCCCCCCGAAGCCGAATCAAGACAAATTGGTCAGATATCTGATCTACATCTGAATCAGGTAACACTATATTTGTGGCTCAACTCAAAATCAATTTTAGCAACTACATGTCCCAGGTGGATACTCAGTTCAACTAAATGGGGATGTGCATAAACATTTGTACCATTTTCAGCCTTTTTCGTATCCAATACTCCTTTTTTAATGCCAATTTCAATATAAGGATGGGTCCTTTTTCAAAATGTTCTCATTTTTTTTTGGAAAATTGTGAAATTTCTCCAAAATTTTGGGAAAATTTGCGAAATCTGGCCAAATATTTTGACTTTTGGTATATCGATGGGTCCGAATTAAAAAAAAAAATCGGTATATAATGGGTCTTTCAAATTATTGGCAGTATACCCCTTCCCCAACAAAACTTGTGTACCCCTAGGCTACAAGTACAAATTCATTTTGATTGTTCACATCACAATGTGTCCATTTCCTTCTTGCTACAATTAATGTGGATTGTAATCAGAGAGGATATCTTACACTTCCCACAATGCATTTCTTTCATTTCAATTTTCTGTACTGATTTGCTTTGATCTAGTGCAACATGGGTAAAAATGTACATCAATGAACAGAGCACATCCAGATCTTGCAAAATATGTTTATTTTTTGACTATCGACCAAGGTTTAGCCAGTCTATTCTCAACATGAAAACAAAGGAAACCTGTACAAAGCAATAGGGGTGTCATTTGCTGTAATGAGGTGATGCATCATGTTGCAAAGGATTCTGGGAAGTGTAAGATATTTTCTTTGGGCTGTTACCAATATCATTTTTGGTGTGATCTAGATTTAACATGCACAGTGGTGGCAAAAGATGCATGATTTGGCATCTTTTCTTCTACAAATCACCCTCCCCGAGGAGATAATTATTGCCCACCCCTAGGCTGGTCTAGTTTATTATTGCCCACCCCTAGGCTGGTCTAGTTTTGACATGCACAGAGGACGGAAGAGCGTGCACATTTTTCTTGTGACGTGGAGTGCATGCTTTGGCATCTTTTCTGCGAAAAATTACTGTCCCTCGAGAGATAATTATTACCCATCTCTTAACACTTGTTAACGAGCTGGCAGTACTTCTGACCCGTTCATTTGCTGGGAGGGCATTTAATTACAAATGGTACACGTGTAGTGTATTATAAAACCTGAAATCAATCAGTCTCTCTCTGTCTGTCTGTGTCACCAATTGACTGAGTGCTTTTCACTTATATCATCAGGGTGATCCAATGAAATCATCAGGGGTGTGAAATTACAGGGTGTGGAAAAGTAGTGTTTTGAATAAGCAAAATTCCCAGTGCGCTAAACTGTCATCGTATATTTAGACAATTTTGAATTTTAAACATTGGGTTCCCAAAAAATTGGCATGTGCTGGGGTGGGGATGGTTGGTTAATCCCCTGAGCACTACCTGCCGATCTAACATTGTCTATGATTAGTCAATTACATGATATCTTCACTTTAATCGACAATCAGAATGGAGCTTTGAAAATAATTCACCCCATTTTTTTTTGCGTGGTGAAATTATTCTAACAATGATGCTGATTGGTCCAATAGATAATGAAAACTTCTTTTCAGCCAATCAGCAGGTAGTTCTCACAGGGTTAATAAGCAGATAATTGGCAGAGGCAAGCAATATTGGCATAAAATAATTGCAGTCCTTTGGGACAAAGAATTGCATCACCTAATAGCAATCTATATGCTGTACACCGAATTGCGAACACCCTATTGGAACCATTACTAATTATTGAAGAATTGGAACTGTTGAGTGCATGGCCAGTAATATTAAGCCGAGTAGTGGTGGTATTAAAAACCAGATCCAGGCACCTAATAGAGTACAACATACCTCACCAATAAATTCATATTCACTTAAATTTGAAGATATTGTGCATATCTGTTTTTTGATTGATCATACTCAGTTCCACAATTGGGTAATTCCATAGAGGGAGTATGAATTTCAAATGGAACTAGAGTCAATAGATTCTGAGTACAAGCCGCCGGCAGTAAATATAACATTAATGGGTCAATTTTGACCAATTTCAAAATTTGACCTTCAACCCCTAAACTTTGACCGTCACCATTGACTTTTTGTTTTGTCTCACTAAGGTCTATCATATGCAGCACTCAGATTTGCCATACCTCGCTGTTTGAAATTTTACACATTTTGACCTTTTGACCCCAAGTAAAAAGAGGTCACCATTGACTTTTTGTTTTGTCTCACTAAGGTCTATCATATGCAGCACTCAGATTTGCCATACCTCGTTGTTTCAAATTTTACACATTTTGACCTTTTGACCCCAAAGTAAGCATTGTACAAAGAGGTCACCATTGACTTTTGTTTTGTCTCAGTAAGGTCTATCATATGCAGCACTCAGATTTGCCATACCTCGTTGTTTCA
This sequence comes from Amphiura filiformis, assembly GCF_039555335.1. NCBI lineage: Eukaryota > Metazoa > Echinodermata > Ophiuroidea > Amphilepidida > Amphiuridae > Amphiura > Amphiura filiformis. The sequence goes on along the minus strand of NC_092636.1, from coordinate 32,263,142 downwards.
AATTATACACATTTTGACCTTTTGACCCCAAAGTAAACATTGTACAAAGATGTCACCATTGACTTTTTATTTTGTCTCACTAAGGTCTATCATATACAGCACTCAGATTTGCCATACCTCGTTGTTTGAAATTTTACACATTTTGACCTTTTGACCCCAAAGTAAACATTGTACAAAGAGGTCACCATTGACTTTTTGTTTTGTCTTACTAAAGTCTATCATATGCAACACTAAGATTTGACATATCATGTTGTTCAAATTTAGTTTGTATTGCATACGGGGTCAAAGGTCAAATAAATAAATAAATAAATTTTGGATTTATAAATGGTCAAGCTGTGAACACCCTGAATACCCATGCCACTAGTGACCAACATGTATTAATTAGAGCTTTGGCGCATCTTGTTTGTAGAAGAAGAGGCAGATTGCCAGAAAGAAAGAAAGAAAGAAAGAATTAGCGCAAGACAGAACAAGCCGACTTTGTCGTCGGCTTGTAAATAGCACATTAAACAACTCTAATTGAAACTCACCCTCCCTCTGTGGAAGATTCAGGTTGAATCAATCTCGGAGGGTGTATGAAATGCAAGCAAATGGAGCTTCCTACTGTGTAATTCCATTTGAAATTCATACTTCCAGTGTGGAAGCTATTTCAATAATCTTCCACAGGGGTAGTGTGGATTTAAAATGGAATAACCCAATTTTGCATATCTGCAGCTTGTCCTATGGATTCATTTTAGATGAATATTTTCTCTGTATAATACAAGTACAACTAGTGGGAAATGGTGGTCATAGACCACAAACCTAGCTGGGACGTTTGACATGACCTTTGACCTTAATGTTTTCTGGGTCACGAGGTTTGTTGTCACCGAGTTTGAGCCCCGTACCTCTTACTGATGTCCAGAAAATGAAATTCTAAGATTTGACCCCAGATAACCTTTGACCTGACACCTGCAAGGTCATTTAGTTTGTTGTCACAGACTTTGAGCCCCGTACCCCTTACAGATCTCCAGAAAATGTATTTCTAAAATTTGACCTCTGCATGACCTTTGACCTGACCCCTGCAAATTATTTAACTGGTCATGAGATTTGTTGTCACTGAGTTTGAGCCCCATACTCCTTACAGATATCCAGATAATGCAATTGTAAGATTTTACCCCTTTAATGACCTTTGACCCCGATTCTGTGTGCAAGTTATAGGCACTGGTTATAGCCGATGCCTATGTGCAAGTGGTGTTATTGTGCAATGTAATTTGTGGCAGAAGAAGCATTTTGAAGGTATTTGGTTATATACCGGAAATACCCCCTTAATGACCTTTGACCTCAATTCTGTTTACACAATCTGGGCACTGGATATAGCCGATACTTATGTGCAAGTGCCGTCATTGTAGGACGTTATATGTAGGAGAAGAAGCATTTTTAGCTGAAATCACATTTTTGGCCTATTTGACCCTTCTGTGACCTTTGACAACTTAAGTGCCATGTGACATGTATGATCATGGTCAGTGGTGGTTGTGACCAAGTTAGGTCAAAATCGGTCAAAGCATGTCTGAGCTAGAGCAAAAAGTGCCAGAAAATTGCCAGAAAGAAAGATCGGATAGCATTACAGTACCTAGCTGGGGGGTGTAAACCCCCCAGCTAGGTAAAGAAGAACTGACCAAAAACAGAACACTCGCAAATTGGAAATTTGCGATTGTAACAATATTTTTAAATACAGAAATGTTCTTAAAATGTTTTTTTCAAAACATTTTAATAACATTTAAATGTCGGGTTATATAAAGGTCATGAAAAGCGTTTTTAAAACGTTATTGCAAATATTTTGGGCAAACATTTTTTCGCAAAATATTTTTTCAACCCCAAAATAACTTTCTGTTTAGAATGTTTTGTATCACGTTTTCAAGAATGTTTTTGGAATGTTATTAAAACGTTTTTATACCCTTTATATATCCCGACATTTAGACGTTTTCTGTAAAACATTTTTGTTTGCTGAGCATTAGATTATCAAAAAATGTTTTTTAAGGTTATGAAACCGTTTTATACTCTTAATATACCCTGACAACCTTTCATAACCTTTTGCGAATGATGTCGAAAACGTTTTGTATTTGCTTGGTTAGAGCTAGGGACAAAATCAGGTTGGCAAACAAAAATTACTCACTCCTTGGTTGCATGCGGAAACGTGGATTTAATAGGGGAAATGTCATTTTACCAACATGATACTAAAGCCAGTCTAACATATAGGGGAAAATAAAAATGAAACCAGACCAACGTATTGCAAATTACATAAATTCAGCATAACGAAAATAAAATGAATAAATGAATACATAAGTATATAATAATCAAACGATATGCACCTCAGTCTAAAAACGTATCCTAATATAAATAATTCATAAAACAATATAGACTAGTGGCAAATGGTGGTCATAGACCACAAACCTAGCTGGGGCATGTTGGTGTTGTGGAGGTAGGCCTATCTGACCCCTGCAAAATGTTCCAAAAATGTTCCCCTGGTCATGAGGGTTGTTGTCACGAGTTTGAGTCCTGTATTCCTTACAGAAGTCCAGAAAATGCAATTTTGAGATTTGACCCCAGATGACCTTTGACCTGACCCCTGCAAAATGTTCCCTGATCATGAGATTTGTTGTCACAGAGTTTGGGCCCCATACCCCTTACAGATATCCAGAAAATGAAATTATAAGATTTGACCCCAGATAACCTTTTACCTGACCCCTGCAAAGTGTTCCAAAATGTCCCCCTGATCAGTAAGTTTGTTGTTACCAAGTCTGAGCCCCGTAGCCCTTACAGATGTCCAGGAAATTCATTTCTAAAATTTGACCTCTGCATGACCTTTGACCTGACTCGTGCAAATTGTTCCCCTGGTCATGAGATTTGTTGTCACCGAGTTTGAGCCCCATACCCCTTACAGATGTCCAGATAATGCAATTGTAAGATTTTTCCCCTTTAATGACCTTTGACCCCAATTCTGTATGCAAGTTCTAGGCGTGGGGTATAGCCGATGCATATATGCAAATGACATCATTGTACTATATAATATGTGGCAGAAGAAGCATTTTGAAGGTATTTGGTTAAATACAGGAAATGCCCCTTAATGACCATTTACCCCAATTCTGTTTAGACCCTATGGGCACTGGATATAGCCGATACATATGTGCAAGTTACGTAATTGTAGGGTGTAACATGTAGGAGGAGAAGCATTTTGAAATTTATTGCCAGAAAGAAGAAGAAGCAGGAAAGAAGAAAGATCGGATAGCAAAACAGTACCTAGCTCGGGGGGTTGAAAACCCCCCAGCTAGGTAACCATTATTAGAATATCTATCAAATATATAAATAGAGTTCATCCCTGCCATATGCTTTGGTTCAGTGTACTCAGTAATGGGTTTTTATTACTAGTGATTGGAAGAAAGTGCAACATACAGCTAGCATATCCCATAAGTATGACTGGATTGCAAAAGTTAATTTTGTCTCAAGTTTGTTTTAGGTCAAATACTGTAATATTATTAATACCCATATTTTTTTGAAAAAGTGCAGGCTTATCTGGGGGGAGACTCTTTGAAGGTTTTAAACTTGTGTTATATGAAAGTCTTGAAATCCACACTGACATCGCAAAGTTGAGTTACGCTCAATGAACATGCAGGGTTGCCAAAAGATTTCAGCCCGAATCGCGGGTCAAATAATCCAAAAGTCGCCCAATTTTTCTCTTTACCATTGGTTTCTATGGGGCAGGAAACTACCGGAAGTCGCGGGAGCCAAAGTTGAAAAGTCGCCCAAATTTTTTCTTAACCATTGGTTTCTATGGGACAGGAAATTGTCAGAAGTCGCGGGGAAAATCTTCAAAAGTCGCTCAATTGGGCTACCAAATCGCGGGTTTGGCAACCCTGTGAACATGAATTTGAGATAATAATGTGATCTACTGGACTTACACCTTTTATGAGTGGCAATATTTCACATCCTATCCCGGATGCATTAACATGCCAACTGGTGTTAGAGCGGTAAAAGTTTGTTGACCTGTGAAGCGGATGTTTTGTCACAGATGAGCCAAACCTCCGAGATATTGTCACTCATTAAACTAAAGTCCAGTACATCAGATTATTATCTCAAATTCATATTTTATCGTTGGGCAGGAAAAACCTCCTAAGTGTCATTGGCCCTGAACATGTTTAAAGCAAAACCTCCTATGTAACCTGTTGGAAGTTTTGTTTTAAACATGTTCAGGGCCACCTAACACATAGGTTTTTTTCCTGCCCAACAACGATTTATTAATACCTGGATGAATGATAATCTTCACAATCATACTCAATGTACATGAAGATGATGGGCGTTTAAGTCTGCAGCAAAATATTCACCAAGGTTTTACCAAGTGATGCGATTGAAACAAACTCATCTTGATTCATCTTTTATTGTGACGTTAGTGTTGATGTTTCCTCAACAAATAATAGTTAACCTTGACCATGACTGCAGAGCAGATGACCTCAAATGTTTATCGCAAGCAAATAATCACTCATGTTGCACAAAAGCAAACTTTGGTGAACTTGTCGTGTGATACAATTTTTTTTATCACAGGGATTGTGATATTCTTGCTCAAGGTCTGTAGTTGCCAAAATGTTTTATGTCCAAATCAAAGTGTACATAGGGCTTTATGTGGGTGAGTGTGGGGGGATGTAAGTAGGGTGGTGACTGATGAGTATGTGGGATGTGTTGGGTATGTATGTAGGTGTGGTGTGAATGTGTCAGTGGGTGTGTCTACATGTGTTTTTATAAATTATTTGTTGTATTTTAATGTTCATAACTGTCATGTTTATACACTAAGCCAAAAAAGAAACTTATAATTTTTCACAAGGTCATATCTTAAAATCCTGTCCATCAAAATTAACCAAAATTACACACAGGATTGCCTCAATACTTTACTCTAAACACACGTCAGTAACCAATCAGTTGGCCAACTGACACAACAGCAAAATGCACTGATATGGAACAACTTCCTGGACCACATTCACAGCCCTATTGGCACCCAGCAAAAGAAATCTGTGAGAATGGCATCTTGAATCACCTGTGTGTAATTTTGGTTAATTTTGATGGACAGGATTTTAAGATACGACCTTGTGAAAAGTTAAAAGTTTCTTTTTTGGCTTAGTGTATTAAATTTTGTTTAAAGACCCATTCAGTGATCCCAGGGGAGGGGTCAGCATGGTAACAAAACTATAGTATTCAGCAAATTCCTTCAGCAAGGCCCGACTGCTCTTCCTGATATTGCGTAAAAAGTACTAGGTCACACGTTGCTACGCAGTTGATCAGCGAATGAGGTGCCAATGTGATAATGCTGTGATTCAATTAGCCAATCAGAACCCCACTTCTGTGTTTACCCTATAAACAGTGCCAAAGCGGCAGATGCTGATTTGTTACCAACACTATGGACCACAATGGCCTCATCCCAATGGCATAGTTTAATAACCTCAATTAAACACTCATAGTGCAAAATTTGACCCAAATTTTCGAAGGTCATTCAATGAATGTATAAATGTATTGGGGTTAAAGAACTGTGTCCTGATAGATGAGCATGTTGTGGATCCTAGTGCAAGTCCTGTATAATGTACTTACATCATGCCCCTTTTACTGAAACTCTGTGTCCTTGGTGATGCCACAATTTCCAGTGCATCATCAGGTGTGGCATAGAAACTGCCGGCACCTGTTACTGCTGCTAGGTCTGGTGATCGGCTTAGGCTGCTACCTGTTGGCAACAACATCACATTTATATCATAACAGTTAATATACTAGTATATCAAAATTGAAGACTGTATTAAAAGTAGACATTTTTCATGATGATTTTATTTTCGCAAATTTTGCGAATGGCATTCGAACCATGAAATTATCACTTTGCGAAATTATTCATAGGTATATTGCAGGAATTGGGCAATCATGAAAATAACAAATTTCTGTGTCTCTCAGTCTTAATAACCCCATGAGAACTACCTGCCGATTGGCCAAAATAAATATTGTGTCCAATTTTGAACCAATAAAGGAAGGTATTTTAAAATAAGATCATCTGCAAATGTAAGTTTGACCATAAATAGTTTAAAGCCTAGTCATAATTGGCAATTGAAATGAGCATTTCAAGTTATCAACCAATCAGAAATGCCGTTAGATGACTAGTAGTGTCCAGGGTTAAGCATTGATAGTCAATCATCTCTCAGATGGAGGACAGGAGTGGAGGCTTTTAGGCAGGGGTAGCGCGAGCACAAAAAATCAAGGGGTCCAATTTTATTTTTCTGGACCCTTTGGTACCTGCAAAACCAACATTTAAGGGGTCCAATGAGAATTAAAGAGTCCATCTGTCCGAAATTCTAAACTTCAGAACTTGTCAAATATTCCAGTGAAATTATTAGTGTTGTTGGCCTATGGCGATTCAAAAGATTTACTGATCTTTTTATTTTTTTATTTTTAATTGATGATTTATGCCTCTCTGCATCGTGAAATGAAGGAGTCCATACAGTTTTTATCGGACCCTTTGGTCACTTTCAACTTGAGATTTAAGGAGTCCAAAATGGGCAAAATCCAAAAATAAGGAGTCCCTGGACGCGCAAACTCCTTAAATGCGACCCCTGCTTTTAGGGTAGGGTCTATAATCGACCATTTATTTTTAACTTCCAAACTCACTCCACCAAGAAATTGCCTTAAATTTAATCATCTTTCAGAATTTGGCACCCTGACGTCCTTATAATTGTACCAGTGGATGTAATCACCAGACTTACATCTTCCTATGACATAAATAACAGGAAACAAACACCTCATCAAAACCAATTCCACACACAGAGCTACACAGATAGCATGACTACCCTATTGGCTGACTGACATACTGACCTTATTACAATGGGCTATTCCATTCAATATCCACACTCCCCCTGTGGAAGATTTTGGAAATATCTTCCACAGGGGAGTATGAATTTCAAATGGAATTAACACATTAGCAGTTCCATTTGAAACTCACTCTCCCTCAGATGAAGATTCAGGTTGAATCATTCTCAGAGGGTGTATGAAGTTCAAATGGAGCTGCCTAATATGTTCATTCCATTTGAAAATCATACTCCCCCTGTGAAAGATATTTTCAAAATCTTCCACTGGGGGAGTGTGGATTTTAAATGGAACAGGCCAATGTAGGTTTTCTTCCCCAACTGAACTCGAACAATCTTACAAATTTTGTTGATAAAAATTCTGATAATATTGCAAGATTTCAAGGCAGCAAAAATTCAAAATGGTTCCCATATCCTGGTCCCAAATTGACCCGGTGACAACTCTCTAGTCCGAAGGTTCCCTAGTCCGAAGGCTCCTAGTACGAACACTTAATTTATCATTCGCTAGACCGAATTCTGAAAAAAAAATCGCTAGTCCGAATATCAGGTTCTCTAGTCCAATGGTTCGCTAGTCCGAATAAATAATTTTGACCCTAATTCTATATTCGGACTAGAGAACCTTCAGATTAGCGAACTTCATTTGGTTTTTGGACTAGCGACCCTTCAGACTAGAGACGGACTAGCGACCCTTCGGAATAAAGAGAAGTCACAAATGGACCCTACCAGAACAACTGCATTCGCTAGCCAAAGAGGGTGATAAACAGGGAAACAAAGGCGAGGAGCGCACCAAAACTTTAGAGCAAAGAAAGTGTGTGGAGTGCATTAAAATTTGATTGTGTGTGTAAAGAAGCAACAATTTTGCATTATATAAAGAACGATTGTACGCCCATTTTGATTCTTGAATTAAAAGAATTGTTGCGCAGCGCGCAAAATTTTTGAGTCACCAGCCCTTAATAATGCTATAACCCCCCTATTTTGGGTGTTAAAAATTATAACCCCCCCTATATTTGGTCGAAAAATTGTCTGACCCCCCCCAGTATATTCATGACACCCCCCCCCCTTCCGAAGAAAATGACAGTCTCCTTACAGCTTGCCCGAGGCATTTACAGGCTGGATTTTGCAAACGTACAGGTGGTAAATTCAAGCCCTGGCCAAACATACTGGCATCGAACCTGGCAATGTACAGTCGCAAAATAATTAAGGTACCAGTTATGTTCACCCATGTATATCCTTAACAAAGACATATGTCATAATTGGACCCAGCAGCCAATAACTGCATCTTTTAGCCCAGATTTAAGACCTCACTCATTGAAATTGTTCAAGATATAAAGACACACTGATCCAAAAACCCAAGGAAGATGCAAATTCAAAGAAGCAGTTTGCTCCATTGCATGCCCTATTGATTTGTACACAAAACATCCTTTAACAAAAGAACTAGAGCCATGTGTTCAATTGATTAGCACATTAAAACTAGCATCATGCTTTCATTGATTAGAACATAAAGTGAAACTTTTGTCCTTCATTAGGTTTTAGATCAACGTTTCTTTAATTCTCAACCAATTCAAAATACGAGGTCTTAAATCAGAGCTAAAGAGTACAGGTATTGGCTGCTTGTTTTAATTTTGACATATTTGTCTTTGTTTAGGATATACAGGGGTGAACATAACTGGTACCTTAATTCTTTTGCGCACTGTATCTCATGGTTGACTTACTTGATAAAGTACTGGTACTTCTCCTATCTGGTTTGGAGTATCTGTTGATTGGGGGAGGAACCTCTCCTAGAGAGTTCCTTGAGGATGTTGACAACGATCTTGGAACTGGAGGGGGTAATTCCCCTTGTGAATTACGTGATGATACAGACAATGATCGTGGTCCGATAGGTGGCGGTATATCGCTGGCAGCTGATGGTGACTGCATGAAGGTATAGGAATCGCTGTGCCATCAATGGCCCTTCCATGGCCATGTATGGTTCCTCACTGAATTCAAAAGTGTTATTACTACTACTACTACTGTTGCCTTGCATGGGTAGATAGCATGACTGGGGTGAGAACACGTAACGTTCGTTTCGGACGTTCACATAACTGTTCGGATCGGGGGCTGGGATTTGGCCATCCAAGCTGGCACGCATTCGGTTAACGGGCATACCGCTTGCGCTTTGTGCTTCAGTTCTCTTTGTATTGATGTATCGTGGCTTGACTTTATTATCCATCCATGTGTGACCACTGTGGTTCCACGATGGTGGCGTGTCACCAATTTGACCCTGAACTTCTTGCGACAATCTGTTTTGCAAATCAGTTGCATTCATTTGTTGGTTCTCCAGGAAATTTAACGGGACGTTGTATGTGTCGTCAAAACTGGGAGGCGGTGTTGTGGGATCCAAAGCGGGCATATGCGTAGGTTTGGGAGGACGTGGGGGCGCCATATCCATGGGTGGTGATATTGGACCCTGATCGTTGAATGACGCATTTGAATCATTCACACTGGTAGGAGAACTGGGAATGTCGTACAAATCAAAATTTTCGCTGGCATTGGAATTAGTACCCATGGAATTACGAAATGAGATATTTTGGAAAGTTTTTGCGAGATTGTCTGTTGATTGACTCATCTCCTCGTTCTTCTGAAAGTTGACAGGTGGTGTATCATACACAGACTGCCTTGGGCTTGGAAGCTCACGACTTACTGGCGGCACATCGTAAATATCTGACGCCATCTCTTGCTCAAAAACCGATCCATTATTCAATGGCGACAACGGAAAATCTAAAGACGATGATGTCACAGACGGTCGCGGAGCCGGAACTTGTTTGTACAACTCTTCCGACTCGTTTATCGGTTTACTAGGCCTCCTCGTTAAAGCTGGAGGACAGTCATATATTGCTCCTGAATCATTTGCAAAACTATGCCTTTGATGCACAGGCGGAGTGTCATAAATATCATTTGTTTCCTCTACCGGACTTGTTCTATCTGCTGTTTTTGATACAGTGCTTTTGGGTGGGGGAGGGGGAGCAGAGTCACTCGGTAAACTGCTCCCAGAACTGTCAAACGATTGTCTGTCAAGAGGTTCGTCCGACGTTGCCACGCCCGAATCACGTCCGCTAATGCTACTTATAGGAAGACTTTTGGCTAAATTATGACCACCATTTGTAGATGTGATTACATCTCCTGTGACGGCATCACGCAGTTCGAAATATCCATCTTCAAAGTTGTTACCATTGGGGTGGATGGGAGCTGAAAGAGTCGGCTCATCACTGTACACATTGGAGTGGTCCTGTTGAGGATGGTGTATTGTCATAGGCTGGGTTTGCACCACATCCTCTGAAAATATGAGAAAAAAGATCAATATTAGCAAAGTTGTGTGGATTATCCATGGATGGGGCACATGTAGTATGGAATATGCAGAGTGGCACCAAAAAGGCCCAGTATTGTCACTCAAAGACCCTTTTTAACATTGGTGGCACCAGGATTATTTTGGGGGGGGGGTGAGGCATGGGGTGGGGCAAAGTGAATTTGAGGGAGGGAGGCAAAATGCCAAAATCAACACATTTTGTGCAAAATGTGAAATTTTTTATAATTTGGGGTTATTACAGGAGGGGGGGGGGGTAAGCTTGTTTGGAAACTCTTTAATTGCTCATATCTTTGGAACTGGTTGTTCAAATTCAATGGTGTTTTCTGCAAAATGCAGCTTTGTAATGTTTTTTACTATCCTATATGAAACTAAAAATTTAATATTTCAGAGTTCCGACTGATCGCATCACATATGAGTATTTATTAAAGCCATATAATTGAGCATGTAATATTTAACTGAAAATCTGTTTCTTACGAAGTGTTAATTTCTTTGTGGAAACAGTTGGGATATTTATAACTTAAAATAATAGCACACCATGATTAAACAAAGTTACCATATGCATGAAATGAAAAAAAGAGATGTTGCAACTCTTGCAACCTTTTCAAAGCAAAAATTATATCCTCTCAGGAAACGACCCACAAAATTCTGCAGCAAGTGACATTTTCAATAAACTAAGTCATCGGTATTAAATTACATCCACAGTAACACCTATAAGGGACACATAGGTACCGACTATTTATACACAAGTACTTATTTCATTTTGAACAAAAAGTCAGAAATATATATTATTACACTGACAGTGTAAACATTGCGATGCGTATCAAACCGTAAAAAAGATGATACAGCTAGTGATGGAGATCTGCAGCCTTAATGGAATTGTCCACACCCCCGCACGCAAGCATTCAAGCCAGGCAAATATATAACGCTTTGCTCTGTTAGCTTAACAACTCCCTTAAAAGCCTCTGGGTAAATGGCCATTTCATAATCACCCTTTATACGGTGACGTAAAAGTTCTATATACTGAAAAGTGACGCAGTATCTTGTCTTGTTTACCAAATTTAGAAAACAATGTTCGGTGAGTGGATTTTAATGATTTTTAGTAGCATTGATGGTATTCAGCATCCTGCTCCTTTCGTTTCTTTTAACAAATAGTACTAAAATCGTTCACTTCTTTTTCTGTGTAATATATGTGCAATAGTTTGCACCTAAATTTGGTTTAATTTCTGGATGTAACTTTTGAATCAGGATTAGGTTTGGGTTAGATTTTGGATTAGGATCACGATTAGGATATTAGGGTTATAGTCATGGGTCGTATTCTTGCACGTCTGTGTATCCTAGGACCCTTTACATTTATGTTTTGGACAGTTTTAGACCCCTTAAATTACAAGTAACAAGAATTTTGCGTAATTTATCCTGTTTTGAAGAAAGGGCTAGCCTATGATCGGCTATCATCACAGTTTAATTTTTATGAAAATAACTGTTAATACAATAAAGAAGTTTTGAATTGACATATTATGTGGACAAGTGATTTTGTGGACTCTAAATCAGCATTTGACCATTTTCAAAGTTCAGAACTTTGGACCCATTAAAATTCACATTGGACCCCTAATTTTGGGTTTTGCAGGCCTTTTAAGGGGTCTGGAAAAAATCAATTAGACCCTTTAAATGTTGGAGCTCACACTATCCCTGGTTGTATTTGCCATGGTTCAAATTATTCAACACACATGTAATTTGCATGCTGGCCATATACATGTCAATGTCAATTTTCAAGTTGAGAAAAAGTTCTGTACCCTAGTATCATCTCCGTCCAGAGGAACTGAGTTTTCCTGCAGCAGCGTGTTCACCCGGACATGTGCAGTTACATGGTATGCCATTATAGTATAAATGTAAGATTCAGAAATATAATAATTTCAAAATGTTATCAAATTGCTGACAAAGCTTATTATATTCTTTAAATTTTATGTCAAAATATGGGAAGAGATCTGGGAGAAGAAACCAAACAACAGCATAATGCATGTGTGTAGCTCAAAGCACTACAGTATAAAATATTAGGTTTCTTAATATAATAATGTAATATAATAAATTTAGCCATGTAGGCCTAGTGCAAAATAGTCTCTTTGGATTAAAAAAATCCACTTTTGGACAAAAAGTTATTTTTTAACAGAATTTGCACAAATAAAAAGTTTTTCCAAATCAGAAGTTTCAATGGTAATGCTCCTGAAGCATTTATGATCGATATTAGCGACAGTGTTTGGCCCTTTGATGTGGACTTACACCCAGAGAGTCTGGATGGATAGCAAGCCCAATGTTAATGCCTCGTTTAAACATGGATGCCAGTGGCCTAAAGTGACTTTACAGGAAGAGTCTGAAAAGTGCATGAATTTGGCTAAGAAGCCTCAAAATGGTCTATAAATAAAAGTGAAGAAATTTGGAGTAACAAAAAGTAGGAAATCAGGCAATTGCCTGAAAACTGGCATCACTGAAAAGTGAGAAAGAATGTAGTAGTAGTGCTAGAGCAGAAGTCACACACTCTCAATTTAACTCGCATGTACAAATGAATACCGTTTTACAGACACCTCATTGGTTGGTACCCGTGTGTCACCTACAATGTTTTGTCACAATCCAACTAATGATGGTGAAAGAAAACTTACCATTGCATTGAGTATCGGTATCCTACCTTCAGCTGATTTCACATTAAATCTAAATGTATGTTACACTTACACACAAGTTTCAACACAGCAGCCAGCCACATATATATATGTATACCTGTACATTGGATGACTTTGCAAGCCTGATATCATGTGGAAAATAAATGACCAAACTACATGGGCATTTACTTCCTTCCTGTTTGTGTTCCGTAGAAAGTGGAAATTTTCATGCTACATTTATTTTCGCGCATTTCGCATTCCAAGCTGCTACCGCAAAAATAACAACGGGCGAATATATTGCTTTTGTGTTTAGGTCTATGTAAGGAAATTTATAAACACGGGAAACAGTTTAAAATGGGCAAAGTGTGAAAAATTAATTGCACAAAAATTTCCACTTTTACAGTATCCACTGAGTGGCCTTCCAATTGTGTATTGTTCAACTGGATATTTTCACGCCGATTTATTTTCACACTTAATGCATTCCAACCATACCGCAACATAAAGCTGAATTTATACTCAATCGCTTTTGCAGAAAAGCGATTTTCACGCATGCTCAATGTTTACTTACATTTCCAGAGCGTCAAGCCGATCAATCGATTCAAATCGCGGAGGCAAAAACGACGTCGCTTTTGCAAGTTGAAGAAATCTCAACTTCCCAGCGATATATCGCTTGACACGTGAATGCGCCAACCAATCATATACAACCAACTGGATCTATTATTTTGCTAATTAATTCACCTTTCTCGATTTTTAACTTTTGATGATGAATTAATTCAAAGCAATAATTATTGACAGCAACTGATGTTTTAAAAATGTATTTTGGGGCATTTAGAATATTTTAATTGTCGTCTGCAATTGCTATCGCCGTGATAAGTATAAATGCAAAAGCGACGGGCGATGCATCGCAAAATTCGGCGATTACAAATCGCTTTTTCAAAAGCGCTTAATCGCATCGCTCGGCGATCGAGTATAAATTCAGCTTAACAATGCATGAATAATAAACTCAACCAATAAAGTATCGAAACGATTATAGATGGTCAGATATATCGGGAACTGAAATATATAGCAAAAACGTATTTAATGTATATAAAGCTTAACTTTCTCCCTGCGCATTTTGATACCTCGTTAGTTGCTCTACGATATCATTTAGTCGAGTTATGGGCGCCTGAGTGGCTTCAAGTCAGATTTTAAAAGTTGCACTAAGCTCCTATTCAAGCCAAATGCGTTGTACTGTAACCAATAAATGACCATTGCTTTTGTCCGCCAAATTCAAATGAGTGTGTGTGATGGTGGGCACACCAAGTATTGCGATGTCAGCAGAAAGAGTTCATGAGATAAGTCAGAGATAAGTAAAGGGTAGCAAGTATTGAAGTTGGAAGTCGAAGGAGTAAAATAAAGTAAAGTTCATGGTTAAGTAAACAGAGCACATCTTTGTCTTGATTTGGTGTGCATGGGTGTGTGTGTGTACACGACGAACGCTTTTGGCTTGAATAGGAGCCAAGTGCAACTTTCAAAATCCGACTTCAAGCCACTCAAGCGCCCATAACTCGACCAAATGATATCGTAGAGCAACAAAAGAGGTATCAAAATGCGCAAGAGAAAGCTACGCTTTATATACGTTAAATAAGTTTTTGCTATATATTTCATTTCCCGATATATCTGACCATCTATAATCGTTTCGATACTTTATTGGTTGAGTTTATTCCTTTTGTGTATAGGTCCATGTAAGGAATCTTTGAATCGCAATTTTACAAACAATGGAAACAGCTCAAAATTGGCAAAGTGCAAAAAATTAATGCACAAACATTCCACTTTTAATATGATCTAAGGCCACCATTATGGGATGTGAAATAATGTTTCATATTTAGGCTAAAAAACTGTTTGGTTGCCCTCAAAGACCGACCCAAAAAATCAGAAATCTTGGGTCAGGTTTTTCTTTTTCAATCACTTTTTTAAAAGAAACCTTAAATTTAGACAGTATCAAAGACATTTTATATTTGTTAAGGATTCACCTACCGACCCTCCAAAAATAACAAAATAATAATAATAGTAATAAAAAAACCTTGAGGGTGAACAGCCACTCAGTGTTGTAAAAAAAATCCTGAAACTCCAAAAACAAATCCTGCAAATAATACCCTCCCTTTCTCTGTATTAATAACTCTGTACAAGATAATCTCATACTCGGCAGTGGGGTTTGACTCCCACCCTTTTTATTTTACCCCCACCCTTTTTATTGAGGCACCCTTTATACTGTAAATTTCTGACCCCCACGCTTTTTACTGAGGCACCCTTTATACTGAAAATTCTTGACCCCCACCACTTTATGCTTTTTCCGCTATTTGTAAACTGACAAAGCCGCACGCAATTTGGTTCGAAGTATCAAGTACGCCGAATTCTGCACCTATTTCACATGTATGCGAGTCCGATGTTTTTCTCTCCAATAAGTTAATTGATACATTACGTGAACAATGCAAATTATATGTGAAAAACTACTACTGCACTGTAAAATAAGCATTTTAATGAATAACTGTACTTTTATGGTGTTCAAATGTTGTTCTTGTCATGAAACTTGACGACGCTGTGTTCAGCGACTATATCCTACTTCTTCCGTGCTGCTTCGCTCAATCAATTATGCATGTTAATGACGCCACTCATATAAGATAAATGTAAAGAAAAATAACACGTCATGGAAAATCGGACATTTGCATATGACGTAGGTGTTTTGGCAGCGCTTCGGGAGGTACATTGCACTGGATTCACGTAAACAAGCGCGAGCCTGCATCAAATGGAATTTTATCTTGCGACATAGTGTGCAAGTTTTGGTGATTTTTCTTGGAACTATGATTATTTTATCATTCAATAAAAATATACTGTAAGTTGGAAGAAGCCCCACGCTTTTTATTTTAATCCCACGCTTTATATTTTAATCCCACGCTTTATATCAGTCCACGCTTTTTACCCAAAAAGTTTAAACCCCCACGCTTTCACCAATTTTCAGAATTTCGAACCGGCACGCATTATAAAGCGTGGACTGCCGAGTGTGAATCTATATCAAAATGTCCCGGAGAGAGGCACGAAATGTCATTCAAAAGGGCATCAATTATGTGTAGGAGTACAACCACATAGATCTGACATCAGAGGAATTAACAACACTTGACTTTTCCCCCTAGAAACAATCTTTAGCTTTATTCCTGACACTTCATAATGAAGTGCAATCAACCAAATCCACCTTCCCATTCTTGGAAATCGGATCAATTCTTGCACTTGTTTTGAACACCTCCATCTATGAAAACATGTCTCACATTTCCTATTTGCAATCAGTTTTTGCCTGTCATATTTTATAAATGACACCACTCTTGAGGATAAACTACAGATGCCTCCCTCATCTTGATAAAAATGGTACTATGGGCATATTTGAGCTGTATTCACATTATGACACATACGCCTGCTGGAACTTGGTCGGAACAAGTTGCTAGGAGTAGCGGCAGGCGCTGCCAGTAGCGAGCTAGGTGTAATCTCCGCCAGGCGTATGTTGCAATGTGAATGCTGCTATGATTGGCACTCGGTGTAAGTTTGACAATTTCTTTGTCGGAACTAGGAAATTACATTTTGCGTGGTTGAAAAAGGTCTAGGAAACAAGGAAAAGGTCAAGTGGTAGCCGATGTTTACGCCCACCAGAAGTGAATGCTTGGTGGTACTGGTCAGCGTAGTGCTAGGAATAGGCTATAGGTGTGGATTTGCGGTAGGAGTAGGAAAATATTTGTAGAATTTTATCACTGTTGGCATAACCCTATGAGAACTACCTGCCTATTGGTCAAAAAGAAGTTTTCATTTTCAATTGGACCAATTAGCGACATTGTTAAAATAATTTCACCATGCAAAAAATTGGGGTGAATTATTTGCAAAGCTCCATTCTGATTGGTGATTAAAGTGAAGATATCACATAATTGACCAATCAGAGGTAATGTTAGATCGGCAGGTAGTGCTCAGAGGGATAAGTTTACTCCGGGTGTAACTCAAAATGTGAACATGACTAAAGTAGTCTAAACTATACTACTCAACTACAGTCTATTTCCCAACCATGAAAACAAAAACAAGCCAAGCGCCTATACCAAGATTAGATTTCATACCACTTTCTGGATACTTAAGTAACTTTTTTTTCTCGGAAAACGATGCTGCACTGAAAATCATAACAACCGCTGCAAATCATTTTTTTAATCTATTTTTGAACAAATGTCAACTGAGTTTCAATGAATAGTTTAGAATGTGATCCTACAGAAAGTTTAATTTCCTGGAAAGTCATTTGCTGTTGATTCTGTATGTACTAACATTTCATACACGCTCATGACAGGAAACAATTTGACTACTCAGTGCCAGAAGTGGGTAAGTGCAATAGCTGCCATGTGTAGCTGCCATGTGTAGATGAGTTTAATATAGGCCCTACTGTGTGTAAATTGGCAAATGTTCACAGGGCAGCTATTGCACTTACCCACTTCTGGCACTGGCCAGTCAAGTTGTTAAACCCCAATATGATTGCCATTGGGCATCCATTATAGAATGACTTCTGAATAGCTAGGGTACAAAAACTCAATATTACCCTAAGACAGAGAAATTGAAAACACTCGGACGCAAAATTTGCATGCATGTTGGCAATCAGACACGACAACCATTTATTGACTTTTGTTTAAGACCCGCACCAGTACCTACAACAAATAAACAAACAAACAAACAAACAAATTCTCAGCCGTATTATAGCCAAATATATAATAGGAGATTCTCTAATCGAGCTTAATTACCCAACCCAAGACTCTAGCGAAACAACGACCAAAGGCGCAGAAAATCTCGTTTTAGCAAAATCAAATGTGATCCAAACTTGCACTCTGGTGGCCGCCACCGAGGCAAATTCTGAGCGTTGACCCGAACCCGTGGATCATTAAATCAAATATCTTGGCTAAACCAAATGTGATCCAAACTTGCACTCGGGTGGCCGCCACCCGAGGCTAAATTCTGAGCGTTTGACCCCGAACCCGTGGAACATTCATCAAATATCATGGCTGGAAACTCAACAATAAATTACGGTACTGGTGCATACAGATCCCACGCTCCCAAGTGGAATTCTTGAGACTCTTCAACAGGTGGTCTACCTGAAGTTACAAAGGATCAAGTCTTAATGTTAGCATTCTATGACATATACATATATCATAATAAATAAATACAGAAAAGATAATTCAAAACCCAGCATTATTTTCTTTTGCTTACTGTGTGAAGTCTTTGACCTTATAAAAGACTACTTTACTGTTTTTGATGACACCTGTGCCTGTATGTAACAATACGATTGTCAATTCCTGTACATATATATAGTTTTGACGACTTACTTTCCCTCTTGAACTATCATTCTAAAAAAGGTTGATACAGAACAATTATATAAATTTTATGTGGCAACATATTGACCACATGATCTAATTAAACAGTGTACATTGTATCTTTGAAGATCTGAGAAAGGGAAATTAATTGCAAGTCACATGTCATTTTAATGATCGGCGTCAACTCTTTATTCCTCCCTCCTTATCTACAGGGACCATAATTCTTGATTTTTCTTTTAAACTTACAGACAGTTAAATGCTTTAATTAGCTATACACACTACCATGTAGTAGATAAAATATATCTGTATTTATACAGGTCATTATCTCATTACTGTCACACATAATTATATTTTACTTCCTTCTCACATGTCCACACAGAGGCGCGGTGGGTGGGAAGATTTTTGTTGTTGTCGTGTCCAATACAAAACCAACAATGAATAAATCACTACCTAATCACGCCTGAAACCCATGCTGAAAATGGCGGTAAATCCCATTGGTTCCCGGTCGAGCCAAACAATACAAATTTATCTGCATGACAATGATTGACATCTGACCCGGTAAACAATAACATGGATTGGCCCATTTCTTAGCAAGGGTAAATTGAGTTTAACTTGTTGCACTGTGTTAAACTTTATTCCACAACCAATGAGCAAACATTGTTAAATGTTAAAAAAAAGTGTGCATTATTGAACTGTGCCATTGGAAATTAGATTATATAGTTTCTGAAAAAGTAGAAATTTTGGCACTATGTTTATCTTCACATTTTTTCGTGCTACAAGCAGCTCCCCAAAAATACTAACACACAAATATGTTCCTTTTATGTATAGTTCAATATATGGCAGTAGAATTGTGAATTTTTTAACATGTGAAATGGTCAAAAATCACCCAAAAATTGGCAAAGCACAAAAAATTACAAACGCAAAAATGTCTACTTTTACAGCAGTAGCGAAAGCCTATTCGCCATCCATCACTGAAACTCTAAACATCGCTCTGGTATAGTAATGGATTTGGACAGAACCTGATACTAGCTAGGCTAACTTGGCTTCTGAGAAAGCATCCCTGCACAGCAGTTCATTACTCCCATACCTAGATTGAATCTTGTCTGATATGGCCTGGGGATATCTCAATCAACCAACAATTAGGCCATTCCCCTCCAAAAGAAACACTTGTTTTTATTTCCATTTTGAACCAGAGGGGTACCATATTCATTCCATTCCATAGAAACCACCTAGGATGCAATAAGTAGGGGACCTAATTCCTTGTGGACACTTAAATTGACACTTAAATTTTCTCCCAATTGTTAACCCTAACCGGCCTGAGTACTACAAACAACTTCACTGTGCGTGCGTGCATCCCAAGGGATGTGATGACGCAATCACCTTAAGTAATATATAGGCACACTTTCACTAGACCGGCCAGCGTAAGATCCGTGGCTAAGTGTCGGCGACCTAATGCTTGGCATGCGAGGGGTCTTGGGTTCGAATCCCACCCAGAGCAAACAACTTCATTATTTGTTTGCTCTCTTTATTCCTCCCATCTTTCCCTACCAGCCGCCAAAAAGCCCTTCCAGCATTAGGGTTAAACACATCACATACATTTACCCCCCCTTAATTCCGGGATAATAATTAAGACAAAGCAGTGCAGGAATTGAAGTTGCATAGACCAGGTTTTGGATGAGACTGGAAAGGACTGGGAGAAGAACAAAGATTGGCAAAGATTTTAAACAAATGACATAGGGGATCAATATTGTGAAGAGGCAGGTCGGAATCCAACAGATTCAGTTCAATTCAATCAAAATATTGTAAACATTTTGCTTTATTTAGATCTAGAACTGGCTCAGTTCACTCAGACTGCAGCGCCCTCACATCACAAGTGTGAACAGCCATGTTCTATTGGGCTATCTCAGAATGGCATTAAGCCAGGGCTATATCCATAGCAGTTATGGTACTATATCCTTTGTTTATATATATCGGCATATAGATGGAGTAAGAGTCCGTTTAAGCCATACTTTATCCAGAACAGATGAAAATGCATCACAAGTTGCTAGGCTATTATGCACCATGATCCCTAAATGACTTACCACTGAGCCTGTAAATACTAGCCATCAAATGGCAAATTGCTGCAATTGGCTATTCTGGTTGAAATCCATACACCCCCAATAGAAGACATGACCTTAATCTTACACACAGAGAGTGTGAATTTTGAATGGGGTTACCTGAGTGGGTGACTCTATTTGAAATCTACACCCCCTGTGTGGGAGATTAAGGTCATGTCTTTCATAGATATGTGTGGATTTCAAATGGAATGGCCCGATACAATCACATTACACTAACAATTTGCTAAAAATCTCAGCAATTTCTCCTTCATGTGAAAACCATGAAAACTATTGCATTCTGAATACGAGGAATGTCCTTCTGATTATCAAATAATTTTTGATTTTTTGAAATTTGCAATACTAATACATATTCATAACCTCATTAATACACACGAAACCTGTGATCCAATCAAAAGAAATTGATTGCCTGACCGTGCACTAATTGTGCGGTCATTATAAACACAATGACTCCTGACGCGCTACAATGACTTCTGCACGTGTGTGCATGTATATGCTAAGCGTTATGGCAACGTATACGCCTACGTGATCCCGCGGCGCTTCTGTGATTGGTAGTTCTTGTTGTCGATGCGAATGTCGATTGTTTTGTAGGGTAGATAATAACAATAATTAAAACTGGTTATATTTAACAGTGTTTTATGACATAAAATAACATGCCATTTTGATTTGTTCAAAATATCAGATACGACGGTAATGAATGACAATAATAACTTTGAATTAATATCTATTTTGAGTTCATTGTGTGAAATTGTTGGGTTTTGTTTTTGGGCTTCAGTATTTTTTGGAAAAATACCTCGGCCCAAAACAAAACCCTCCGATTTCACACAATGACACAAAGTAGATGGTGCGCAGTTATTATTGTCTAATTTTATGGAATTCAATTTGGTGTGTCTGATGTGCTCTGAGCAGGTCCCACAAGAAATACTGAGCAATGGTTGCTATCTGATCCCTTAAACGAAAATACATGTGGCACATCCCCGTATGGACGATTGAATTGAGTACCCCCCGGGTTGATTTGAACTTACCTTCATTTTGTTCAGCTCCATCAAGATGGAAGCCGCACACTTCACAAATGCTTCGCACCCAGCGAATCATGTCCTCTTCTGACCTGGCCACCAAGAAATATTTCCTCTTAGGTGTTACAATATCAAAGATGAATGCTTTGTCATGAAACTTCTTGGTTTCAAACGTCAGTCCTTGGTCAACTTGCTCACAATAGTTGAGATCGATGGTTCCTTTTGGATTCACAGAATTTCTATCTTTAAAATATTGAAGTAGATATGCACCTTGTAACCTTCGCAGGACAAACCACCGCTGATGCCATCTCTGAGAAATAGAAAATATGTATACAAAAATATGAAAATCTAGTTTTAGACTAAAATTAATCAATAGTGTTCATTAAAAAGATAAATTTTGCTCTTCAAGATATTGAATTAGATCACATACACCCTGTAACCTTCACAGAGTAAATCAATGATGATGCCACGTCTGAGGAACAGAAAAAATATGAAATCTAGTTTCAGTATAAAATTAATCATTACAAAGCCATGTTTTGCTCTTTGCACCCTGTAACCTTCGCAGGACAAACCATTACTGATGCAATTATATCTGAAGAACAAAAAATAGATTATAAACAATAATATGAAAATCTAGTTTCAGATTAAAACTAATCATTAAGAAAGACAAGTTTTGCTCTTTCAAATACTGAAGTAGATATACGCTGTGTAATCTTCGCAGGACAAACCACCACATATGCCATCTCCTATGAACACAAAATAGATATATATATAAACAATAATATTAAAATCTATTTTCAGACAAAGACAAGTCATTACAAAGACAAGTTTCAATCTTTAATTAAAATACTGAATTAGATATATGTCATGTAATCTTTGCAAGACAAACCACTGCAGATGCCATCTTTAATGAACAAAATTAGATCTATAAACAACTATGAAAATCTAGTTTCAGACAAAAATGACTAATTCCAAAGACAGAATTATGTTACATAGCTTCCATCTTAACTAATTCCAAAACATATTACAGTAGGCACGTCTAAACGGAGGGCTTTTTGCTGAACAACGTCATTCTGGAGTAAAAGCGTACGTGGAAATCCATCGGGTGAACTATCTTGAGGACTCCAACAAGCCTGGAAATAAGCAGACTGGAACCAGGAGCAATTTGTTTTTGAACATTGCTCCTGGTTCACTGGGATTTTACAAGCACCAGGAGCAATATTTGAAGAAACAGGAGCAATTTTCAAATAGTAAATTCTTTTCTGCATATACAATATAGCATTCCAGCACTACTGCATCAAGTGCAAAAACTGGAACCAGGAGCAATTTTCTAAAATAAATTACTCTTGGTTCACATGAATTTTACAAGAACCAGGAGCAATTGGTGGCTTTACGATGGCAAATTTGCTCCCCGCACCCGCTTATTTCCAGGCTTGGATTCCAATCCTTAAAGTTAGTCCCCAAATGCATCCTGAAAGAAAACCAATATCCTTGAGTGATCCTTGAGTGTTACAATGCAGTGTGAATCAAGCCATCTTAAGATTCTCCAATGCCAAGTTTAACCTATGACCTTGGTTTAATTAGAAATATCGTTTAATTTGACATACTACTAGAGAGGGTTATAGCCACGCCGGTCGGCACTATAAAAATAACAATTTAAATTTTTTTTTTTTTTTAATTTAAAAAAAAAAAAATTCCCACAAAAGTTTTATTCATCATAAAAAGAGTAAAAACCAAAAATTTTTTTTGGGGGTATACCCCATAGCCTATTCCCCGATCCCTTGCCCTCTAATTGGATAGTAAAATTAGCCGGCACTCAACTTGGGCTAGCTATAACCCTGGTCACAGTAAGCTTCCGGTTGGGATTCCAATATGGTCATCATCAGGCATCGCAAATTTAAGGATCAAGTCTTCAATGGAGTCGTGTGGACATGCAGTCAGGGATTGACTTGGAATCACAGTTCTTGAGTACGTCATTATCCGTGAGAATTGTGTACCCATGTGAATACACCTAATATGTGTTGTGGATAATGGCTAATAACCTGAAGTAACTTTTATCTTCTCCAAGACAATTTAGGATATATTGAATGATCAGTCTGAAGACATTGATCCATGATAAGATTAAATGTCATTGTGAATCGGAAGTCACGATTCTTTGATGACCAAATTTACACATATTTTTTATACACTAACTGATTATTCCATTAAGTTAATCGGTCAATCTATAACAAGAAAGCGTCACATGATCAAGTTAGTTCTGGACTATTCAAATACTTTTTAAAAACAATATGGTTGTTATCGTAACTTTCACAGCACATGTAGTTCTAACTAAAATTATTAACACTTGATGAACAATCTCCTTTGGCCCAAAAAAACAGGTTTGTCTCAAAGCTTGTGCGCGCATTTGTAAAATCGCGCGATTTGAAAAAAAAAGAAATGTGGAAATTTCTTTTATTTCAAAAAAAATAAAAATTTCCGGATAAAATCGGCGAAAATCAGACTTTTTTTCTCAAAATACCATAAAAATACCAAGTCGGGAATTAAAAAAAAAAAAATTGCATTTGCTTTCAAACCACTCGTGAGCTTTGAGACGAACCTTTTTTTGGTGGGGAGGTTTTTTTTTCCTATCTGGTTTAATAAAAGGACCCCCCCCCCCAGGCTTGGGCCCATCTGGCCCAATGGTCAATCCGGCCCCCGGCCCTGGACATAGCATAGGTTATGTTATGAAGCAAAATGAGTTGGTTTTTCACATCAAATTAATTTGGTCATTGGAGAAACTCCAATGGGCTATTCCTGTTGAAATCCATACACCCCCAAAAAATTGCTGTGTGCACCTTTTTAGCCCAAATAACACCATGTTTTGGGCCGCAAATTGGGTAATATTGCAAAATTTGCACGGCTCTTATATATAGCAAAATTCACATTCATCTTGGTCTAAAATAGTCTGAAATTGAATTTTAATAAAATTGGAACAAAATATTACTTTCGCCGCCACTGTAGATCTATACATAAACAAAACTTGGCCACTTGAGTGCACATGCCTTCCTCACGGTGAGTTTGCAGGGCCTCCAACTCTGGCCTGGCCCTGGGCCCCAAAAAAGGTAAATCCACCCCTGCCTATGTCTGCGATAATTCAAACTAAGGAGGTGTACAAGTTTTGTGGAATTTTTTGACCAGCTGTATTTGACACTCCGCAATATGTGAGGAGGGTTAATACAAGTTTGTAACCAATAGTCTATAGCCATCAAGAATCCAACACGCTCAATATTTACTTACGTAAAACACATCACCGCAGTCTCCATAAAACAAACCAACCCAATCCCACAAGGAAAGCCATTTCAAGTCGGACAACACTGTCAAACTGCCAGTATAAATCACCTCCACTGGAACTCAGATGAGCAGATTTTATCACAACAAAATTAAAGCGGTCGTCTACGTTGACTATATCATCAGAACAAAAATCAAAATAGCTTAAGAGATAATATCCAACAAGAAGTCGCCAGAGAACAAACCATCCTGACCCCGCTGAGTATAACTTGTTTAATAAGAGTAGAGAAGAGGAATAAACTCAACTAATAGCGGTTGCATGCAGATGACTTCCAATTAGAGGCGCGGTATTTGGTGTTTTAACCTTTACAATACTGTGTAGTGAGTAGGCTTTTAAATATGTTCTTTTCATCTTGTGTGAGATACTATGCTAAATTCTAATCAGACATAGGGCAAACTAGTAATACACGGTTAAACTCTGAAAAATATTGCTGTGCTGCCTTCAACTTCAAGTGGGAAAAATGGAAAGGTTGGGTTGATCAATCAATTTATGGTGGTATTGGAGGCATTATGAAAGTGCTCTAAGCATGTTTTAAACAGATTGAGTAGAGCAAAGTACACTGATCAATATGCCTTTTGTTTGAAGCAGATCGGACATACGGTTTTCAAAATATATCAATTTATATTTTCTTTATATCTTATTGTTTTTATCAATAATCAATTAAGTTAATGAGCTAAAATGACTGGAGAAGCTCATTAACATATAATTTTTGCTAAAAATCCATGCATAAATGTTCAGGGTACTTTTATTTTGCATACTTTTGCCTTTAAACTTGGTCAAAGTGTTTCTAATATATTCTAATGTAAAGCAGCCCCCTAATTTGCATATTTGCATAATTAATTAGCATTTATACAAAATAGCTCATAAAAAAAAATTGATGTAATATGGAGACCGTAGGCCTATGTCCGATTTGCAAAAGGCATATTGATCAGTGTATTTTACCCTACTCAATTAATCTGTTTAAAACATGTTCAAAGCATTTCCTAATTTCTAGAAAATGCCTCCAATACCACCTTAAATTTTTTTTTAGCTTCACTACAGTTTTTTAAAATCCTCCAAAATATTAAAAATAATGCTTCTTCCATGAGGGACATTTGTCAATTTTGAGTATTGGATAATTGTTAGATAATCAATTTAAGACTATGCTTTCAATAAAACATTCATTTTTTTAGTGGAAAACAACGAGATTTTGAATGTCATTAAATAAAAAATTGTGACCCTGAATTTTCAGGATTTAGGGCAACGCAACAATTTTGTTGGCCTAGTTACGGATTAATCGGGGCCTACTCCATTTTGAATTGGGTAAGGATGTGCAGCTGGGAGTCAGAAATTGAACAAAAAAAAACCCCCAAAAATATACTCATTTATGATTATTTCTGTTCAACATTGTGGTAAAATTACCTGTAAACAAATGGACATTTTCCAATTTTTTTGGACAAAATGTTGAAAAATTGCCCTTCTCTAAACCAGTTTGATGAAATTTGCACACCTAAGTTATACCCCAAAAGTTGCTGCACATTTCCATACCCCCTTTTCACAAAAGAACAGCTCAATCACAGAATAGAAGGAATAATCTGTGGCCCAATCCATCCATGAGTGTGCAAATCCATGCTTACAAATTATCCATTCTCTCCATTGTAATGGAATTAGCAGTGAAGCCAACCTTGACATATCAAACATATCTTTTAAAATATCCTATCTAAATGGCACAAAGCCTTGTAGAAAAGGATTTTCCCTAGCTCTCAGATTCTGTCATTTTCTTCATTGCACATCACTGTTGTAATGGAATTTGTTGTTGAAATCAACCTTGTAATAAATCAATACACACATATCTATTGTTTAGTCTCGCATTAAGATATTAGCAAAGCATTATTTCCTTTATCAAATTCAATTTCAAACAAAGCCATCTAAATCATTGTTCTTACCAGTACATTAAAGCAATAATGTGTGATATGCATAAAGAATAGATTCCTATTTAAATCTTAGTTTTCACTGATAGCTACTGATCACAGTGTACCCATTTATTGGGGGGGGGGGTGTCACACCCACCATACCCCCACCCTCTGGCGACGTCCCTGATGTAAAATGAAGAAAATTGCTATAATTCCAGCACATGTATTAGCTCGCCGATCGTATTGTTATCATGATTATTAGCGGAGCTTCACACAGCTGGGATGCACAAAGAAGACCTGAGACAAATATATACACACAGTTTATATGTCAAGATATAAGACGAATAGCGATATCCATACAGATAGGCCTATACATCAGTGATTCAATAGTTTGATGATACACACACACGCACACAATGTGTTTATCACTCGATCAGTGAACTCTAAATAAAAAAGGAAATCTCCGGATTTAATTTAAAAAGTTACTGTTATTAAAGTACTTTGGGCTTAGTCTTTCACATGGTATAGTACACCATTGGGCATTACAATCATGCAGAAAGTACAAATTCTAGAAAAATTGAAGGCGTTGCTGTGGAGCAAATAACACATTATGGCTTTAGTAAATCCACAGGAATAAGTCACCTTGCTCATATACAGGACAGACAAATTGGGGAATTCGGATAGCTCCATCTCAGGAAATATATTTGGAGTGAAATATTGCTTTCAGATATAGAGAAGTATATAAGAAATGTTCCCATATTTGTTGCGGAATTTTCCTAATTTTGATGAAATTCAGTTTACGCTCACAGATTTTCCCCAGGCCTGCTTATTCTTGTTTATTGCCTTACTTCAGACAATGATGACAAAACATTTACAATTTAGGTATCTATAGTTAAATTGCAGTCAGAGATATATGAGTTCCACAACACAATCTGAGTCCATTTATTAGTCAGCATATAAAGGTACTTGCCTGTCGCCATATCAATTGAAGCCTATAAACTCAATTTATCAATTGAAGCCTATAAACTCAATTTATCAGAACCAACCAGTACTGCATGTGTAATTCAGGCTATCCTCTAATGCCAAATAAGGAATACTTGGTACCAAATTTATAGGGTTTTGCTTCTACAGCCTATACAGTCTACAAATTAAGTTTCTGCTCTCAGCGAGTCGGAACTCTTCCACCCCCAGTAAAACCCCTAAATGACAAAATGTCCACTTCTTGCAGCAATTTTGCCAAAAATTAGTTGATTTTGACCTCGAATTCCCTCTGGAAAAATGCCTGCTTCTGTTCATGGCCCTATATTAACTGACATTTAATCAAAACGTGATACCTCTTATGTCACATTACCAGATAATGCATACACTATGGCCTCATCCCCAACCTCAATTAAACAATCATAGTGCAAAATTTGACCTCAAGTTGCAGAGTATGAGTATTTATACCCAAATTTTCAAAAGTCATTCAATAAATGTACAAATGTATTGGGGTTAAAGAAATGTGCCATGATAGATGAGCATGTTGTGGATCCTAGTGATACAACTGATTAACAGAGCCTGATGGTAACATATTACCACTTCACAACCACTTCGCCACACCCAATTGTCAAAAAATGCCAACAAAATTAAACCGTAAAATCAAAAAGTTTGGGGTTTTTTTACAGAGAAAAATTACATAGAACCCATGTAAAAAGTATGTTATTCCCCGGTATATGAAAAAATTAATTGGTATCAGGTAAAAGCAAGTAATAAATTGAAGCTGTGCACAAATGGCACAGTGCTAATGCATGCCTGGATTGAAAGCCTTTGAATTGAACCCCTGTTGAAGTGAAAATTTTCACATTATATTTATTTTCATGACTTTTACCCTCTTCTAAGTTTGCATAAAAAACCCACACACATACACAAAACTGTTTATTTAGTGCTTAAATCCAAGTACAAAACACAAAATTAAAAAGCAGGCAAAAATGTTTTTAAATTGTTGCAGCGTAAAATATTAATCGCACAAAAATTATCACTTAGGAAGCAGGTATCTAGTAGACACAGCCTAATACACATTGGACATGATCATCCATCACTGCCGCATTGACAAGTATAATAATATTTTGCTTGCATACATGTGTAAAGCTTAAAATTCATCCATCAATTGGTCTAGAAAATCTACCATTTTCAGAATATTTCAACTGAGATTTATAAAGATTATCATATTCATTGAAATGAACAGCATCTAATATCTTGGTGCACTAAGCCTCTGAGGCTCTGATTTAAATGTCAGCTATAAAATTGACATTTTCGAATCAATTTGTTTCAAGTTAGACTATATCACAATCAAAAGATTTAAAATAACACAAAGACTATTTCATTGTTATACAAACAATCTTTCGAAAGGTGTTTCTGAAGTAAATAAATTATTTTTCCTTTGAGATGCAACATTTAAATTAATAATGGTATCTTTTGAAAAATCAGATTCTGATATAGCGACGGTAGTGATAAGATTGACACATAACCCCATGAGAACTACCTGCCGATTGGCCAAGAACCAATCAAGGAGGGTAATAATAAGATCATATCTGCAAATGCAAGTTCGACCATAAATAGTTTAAATCCTAACCATAATTGGCAATCGAAATGAGCATTTCAAGTTATCAACCAATTAGAAATGCTGTTAGATGACCAACAGTGTCCAGGGGGTTAAGTGCCCCCGTCATACCGTTTTGGCAATCGACATGACGTATCAGCCAATGACAAACTTAATTTTGTCAGTTTGTCTGCAATGCATGTGCATCACGTTGCACAATGGCAAGGCAGTTTGACAACAGCATTACAAGCGGTGTAAGCAATCAACCAGTTTAATCTATGGTTTAATCCAATCCATCATTGTAACAAGTATAGGCTACATCGGATCAAATGTGAAATTAATGTCATCATGTTCTTGCTATTAAACCATAGTGTCTGTAATGTGTTCAAAGAGGGGTGTTTATTCCATGCAAATTTTCAGTGAAAAAAAGCTTAATATTGAGGCAAAAATCAAACTTATCAGTCACTTCTGGAAAAAAAAAATTTAAGTTAACTTTTTCCCCAAATCTCAAAAAACCCAAATGGAGCAAAAAAACGTAAACATATGCATTGCAAATAAAGCAATTGCATATTTGTAGCATACCTACTACTAGTATTGGTCCTTACCATCTCAACTTCCACAATAATCCATCCACATTTAAATACACAAAATTAGACACAGTCCCTACACCTACCCGTACCCGGTCTTGCATACAAAGCAAGGTTTTGCAGGTGGTTTTGCCACCCCTGAAATTCACTTTGCCCCCCCCCCCCACCTCCCAAAAAAATTCCTGCTGCTGCCACTGTGCCCAATTATTTTTTCTGAAACTGAACAAATCCTGATTGTGACAGTATCACAATTATATATTTCACCCTTTTCCTAAAACAAATTTCAAACATTCTTCTGAAATCAGGAAATTTACTGCAAATAATTACAAATACGATGCTAATCCAAAATGTAATTAGAAATTCAACAAACTTAACTATGATGTGATCTATGAAAACCTTCCACATGTTGCATCATCCTATTTTATTTATAAAGATAATAAAGGCTAAAATTCTTAAATATTTCTTCTTTTTTTTTCAATCCTCCTTTGCTCATAACTTTTGATGTTGAAGTGACACAACCAAAATGAAAACAATTCTAAGAAGAATTCTAAATTTCCAAGTTTTTTGTCAATAAAACTCAAAAATGTCACCATGTGAATGTTTTTCACCGATCCCATCACAATTAATTGAATACTTACAGTATATTAATCCATCACTGGCTGGCATGACTTAGTTGAACACACAACAATCAAATTTTTTGAAACAATTACTTCGCAATCCAAGTCAAATACTAATTTCTTTCGCAACACCACAACACACAAACCTGGCTTCTTTTTCAAATTAACACTTCGAAGTGAGACAGAGATCAGTCAGCGCTGAGTGAATATATACCAAACCTAACGCTATTTCTTACGTCAATCCCGTACTGACAGCACAAAGTAAAACATTGACTCTACCATATCCACGGTGTAATTAGAGCTTTATGAGCAAAGTATTGGTAGTAGCTAGACTTTCATCTAATGCATTGACAGTATCAACAGTGTGCTTGCACGCTACACTACCAGAATGATAAAAGCAAGGCTTGTCACACGAAGGCAGCGTTAATGTAAGTATCATTAGCTACAGCGTTGGCGGTTTAGTGCATCTGAGGTAATATCACATCTTACCGTGGAAATTGAGAGCTATCAATAAACAATACATCAATGCAGGCAATAAAAGAACAACTAAATATCGCACCATTCGTGCACTAAAGACATCATTGTATCACTGCATTTTGACTGCTCAGTGCCAGAAGTGGGTAAGTGCAATAGCTGCCCTGTGCACATTTGGCAATTTACACACAGTATATTGTATTCAGCTACACATGGCAACTACACATGGCAGCTATTGTGCTTACCCACTTCTGGCACTGAGCAGTGGATTTCCTGTCATATTTACAACTTGGGTGATTCGTTGTTGGGCAGCAAAAACCTCGTATGTGTCATTGGCCCCTGAACCTGCTTAAAGCGAAACCTCCTATGTAACTGGTTGGCAGTTTTGTTTAAAACATGTTCAGGGGCCACAAACACTTTGTGGAGGTTTTTCCTGCCCAACGATGTAATGCTTCACTTACCTTATAAAAAACAATATCTCAATTTCATTTCTGTTTCATTGTAGTATTCATTTGTAACATGTGAAAGTTGATGCTTATATTGCAAAATAAGTTTTGATTGAACCCCGGGATTGAACAGAACTGTTGCGAGTTTCTGGCAGTACAATTCTGTGGCTAAAAGCTCAATGTTTACCCAATCACTCTGAAACGGGCATAGCTAGACTTCCAAGCGTGATCCTCGCCTTTCTGCATCTTGATTCTTAATGCATGTCTCCCTATTCACGAATGACTCATTTCATACCTTAACATAGCCATGTGCAAAACTGTATTTGGCAATATGCAAATTCTTGAGCTTGGCTGCTGCATAATTTACAAATATCATAAGAAGCTAACCCCAATTGAATCCAATTTACCCAAATAATGAAATATATTAAACAAAAATGCTTGTAAAAATTGTGACATTTAAATTCTCCTTGATAAAAGATCTTACTGTTGATTGCTGGTTATCCACACACTATAATTACCCCTACAAACCTTCGGACTGCTCCTGGCTGCATATTATAATTGTAGAGTATATCTTAATGCCTTTCTTAGCTGCAAGCCTATATTATACAATGTATGTCCATTCTGCTGAATGTTGCTTTTAATGTATGGTTGAAAAAACACCTATAACTACCACACTCGTGTTCAATAACAATCATAATAATAATGTGCAAAGTGAGACCTCGGTTTTGGCATAATGCAATATTAATCACCAGAAAAAGTGAATCCTAATATTTGGTGGAGAAGAATAGGAAAATCATAACAGCCTCAAGCTGTTGCACTACCAGTGGAATATTTGGCATGACCAGGGTCCAATAAATTGAATGGAATAAAAATAAATTGATAGGAAAAAAAATTGAGTTAAATTGTGCAGAAAAAATGTAAATTGTAAAAAAAAATATACCAAATTGTTTGAGGAATTGAGGATTGTGCTGAATAATATTTCAAATTACATGCATTTTGCAGTGAAAAAATGCAGAAAACACAATTTGCTGAATTTCAGCACTGACAAAAAAGCTTGAAAATAGAATTGTGCTTTGGGTATAAAAATTTCATGTTCATGAAAATCAATGTGCTATGGATATGACTCATCAATGGTTCACATTCAAGACATGAATGCAGCACATAATAACATTCACTGATAGTGTCACATTTACTCCCGTATTTGGAACTCAATCATTACTTTGCTCCAAATATGTAGCGAAATCACTATGGACCACTATGGCCTCATCCCAATGGCATAGTTCAATAACCTCAATTAAACGATTATAGTGCAAAAATTGACATCAAGTTGCAGAGTATGAGGTTTTGTACCCAAATTTTCAAAGGTCATTCAATGAATGTGCAAATGTATTGGGGTTAAAGAACTGTGTCCCTGATAGATGAGCATGTTGTGGAATGTGGATCCTCGTGAATTGTACCTAGCTATTCTGGGCACTGCAAAACTAAAGCAACATACATACAGATACTAGTATATATTTTGTATCACACTTTTGAATTAAACATGATTCTATCATGAAAAGTCCATTTATACCACAAGTCAAGTACGAAGTTTATGATATCATTTTATCAAATCAGAGATCCTGGAATCTAGACACCATAAATGAGCATTAGTAGTTTACCTACCTTCTTTTTATAATGACCAACAAGAAATCAGCCAATCCTGAAACCAAACTAATGCACATTCAAATAAAAGTACTGGTATAAACACATACTACTAGTTCCAATAAATTAACCAGATGTGGATCACTGGTCCTGGAATTCAAGGAAATATTGCACTTTGAAATTTCTGGGTAATGCTGCATGTAGGATTCTGACTATTGTTCTTATTGGACTGTGACCTGTTGTGATTCTATTATTTTGCTCTGTGTTGTCTAGATAAGAACAGAGGCTTATTCACAGAAAATGATGTATGGAACACAATGGGTAATTAATTGGGAAGGATGAACTTGAACTAGTGTATGACTAGAAGAGGCTCAGTTAGTGAAAAGCAACACTCCTCAACAGCAAGCGCTAAGTGCGTGTTCCCCGTAAAGCAAAGCGACCAGCCAAGTTCAGCTCAGACTTCACCCATATTACAACTTTTATATCAAACATGTACAGATACTTTTAAAAAGAAAGGGATGGGAGGGAGAGGTTGGGGAAGGGGCATTCCCTTTTAGATTTTCCCCTGAAATTCATTTGCCCCCCCGAGAAAAATTCCTGTTGTCGCCACTGCCTAAAGCACATTTGCAGCACCATTCTGGTTTAGGTTTAGATTGGCAAAGAAAGGTCCGAACGCAATAGCAAAAATATAACTCAGACATTTGTACCAGTGGTATAATAATACAGTAAGTTGAGTAGTAGATAACATTGTTTGAATGCATGGGGTCAGTATGTATGCACATCAACAAAACTATCGTAATGAAGCTTTCACTTCCCATTTATATATGGGAGAAATTTGGATAAATAAAAGCATAATTAGTGAGGGCCGCTGTTTCCCTATCTGTTGATGTTAGCCTAATTAGTTATGCAAATATACAAATTAGGTGTAATTAGGGTTGGTGCAAATATGTTTGGGCTTTAGGCCATCTACACAAATTTAGAGCAACTTATTTTATAACCCCTTCCAGTTTCTGTTATGAAAGGCATGCAAAAAAGGGGAAAATCACTCATTTTCACCCCATATTGATCACCCTGGGTATTGTGGGTTGTACCTGGGTACTTTACTGATGATAGTAGAGTGTTTTCGTATTGTATGTGGCATGTTCAGGGGGGGCTTTGGGGGCTGAAGATAACCCCACTTTGTTAAAAATCAAGAAAAATCAGCCGTTTTTGGCGATTTTGGCCATTAAGCCTCTGAAAGCCTTCTCTGAGCCCCCTGCAGGAACAGATCCTGTACACGCCGGTGGTATAAGTAGTGAGTGAGCAGTATTTCTTCCCAATTTTACTTGGATATATGCACGCGCAGCATGCAAAAATGGTCAGTTTCATGCTACTTGAACTGAAAACTCATATACATTAGGTTGAATTTGCAATTTTGAACTATTTTATCTTGAAAGTTAAAACCGAAATTGGGCTATTCCATTCAAAATCCACACTCCCACTGGGGAAGATTTTGGAAACATGTCCCACAGAGGGAGCATGCATTTTAAATGGAATTAGCACATTTGGCAGCTCAATTTGAATTTCCCTCTGAAAAAGATTCAACCTGAAACTTCCATAGAGGGAGGCTGAGTTTCAAATGGAGCTGTTAACCCTAACCCAACTAGGACTCACTAAAGCTCACTATTAAAAACGCTCTGCGTGCATGCATTCCACAGGACTTGATGACGCAATCAGACCAAGTCATATATACCCAGGGAATCGTTGGCCGGGCCAACGTCACCTGTGTAGCTACATGCTGGGGATCTTCTGCGTGGCATGCGAGGGGTCCCAGGTTCGAATCCCGGGGTGCCAAGTGACTTTCTTCTTGATCTCTCTCCTTTTCGTTCCTTCTTTCCTTCCAATAGCACAAAAACCATGGGTAGGGTTAGGGTTAAGCTATATGCATGTTTTCCCTATATGCCTTCTTAACCCTAACCCAACTAGGACTCACTAAAGCTCACTATTAAAAACGCTCTGCGTGCATGCATTCCACGGGACTTGATGACGCAATCAGACCAAGTCATATATACCCACGGGTAGGGTTAGGGTTAATGTGTTCATTCCATTTGAAATTCATACTCCCTCTTTGGAAGATATTTCCAAAATCTTCCACAGGGGGAGTGTGGATTTCAACTGGAATAGCCAATATGTATGCATATTTAACAGTACTAATAACAAGGAATGTTTCTTTTAACTGCCACCAGGCACGCCACTGTGTACAAAGAGAAGGATACTATACTTCACATAGTATCGTATCGGGTGAAAGACATACATAGATTTAAGTAGTAACAAGTCTTAGTTAATTGCTAATTGAACAGGATATTAGAATCCTGTCTCATTTTTCAGTGTGACGTAAATCTAGATATTGACAATTACCTCAAATATGTTTCATTGACTATGCTATCAAAACTAAAAGGCTCAAAGCTGTGATACACACAGATGTACATTACAATGCCAAAACATACATGTGTGTACCACTGTACTACAAGAATAACACTGTGGGAAATCATTAACACTGGCATACTGGGTATTAAAGCCATAATGTGTAATTTGCTCCACAGCGACGCCTTCAATTTTTCTTGAACTTCTGTACCTCTAGACCTCCAAATCAGCCAAATGAGTTTTCAGGGATATATATATATTATAAATTTTGTTCTGGTATTTTGAGCTGGGGTAGTCCTAGCCGCAGTCTGTGGCCCTCATGGACTTAGTGAGCGTGAGAATCCGAGCATGTAGCGCGAGGTGACGCAACCTCTCTGGATTGTATATAAAAGCAACAGAGCCCGAAAGTAGTGCTAGGGTAGTCCCCCTCCTTCTCTGCCAACAGGTATATCACTGCTCATGTGATTTAAAAAGTCTGCTCTGAATGCCACTTCTGTTAACTTGAAAAAATAAAACATTAAGATTTGGGCTACGACAGAAAAAAAAATGAGAAAAAAAACCCCCGCCTATGCTACGGGCAAGCATATTGACCTTTCCACTAGGTGGGTCAACATTTTTTTCCTTGAAATTTGGGTTGGCATTCATTTGTACAGGAGTAATTTTCCCCTTAATTTGTTCAAATCTGAGGCGATTGGGCCAGTAAAACTGGTTTTTTTGCCGTTGTTGTCTTCCCATTGAAATATTAACTTATATCCTATCAGATACAACAAGTTAAGGTGTTCAATTTCAACGAGGTTAAGACACCTCTACTCGGTCAGTATACATATATATATTTAAATAATAGATTATAGATGAAATAAAGAGGTATTGTCATTAATCTTGATGCATCTATAATGTCAGATCCATTGTGTTCATTTATAAATAAACTGGCCGCTAGCTATCTCCAATCTTGAAAACAATGTGACATCTTCAATCTTGTTAGTTCCTTTCTGCGCACAGCAGATGAAAGGAGTATCCCATCATGCATTGCAGTATATCTACACGCTCCATAGCAAATGTATATATTGCGAGCTGTGGATAGTTTCACAATACTTCAGGGGTCATAATTTTTAAAACAAACGTCTAAGCTCCCCTGATTTAAGTGAGAAATTGAAAGTTGAAGTGAGGGATTTTGTGTGCATTTTCTATGACACGTTTAGTTCTATTATGGTATCGCAAAGCATAATGGGATACTCCTTTTAGCTGCTATGATTTCTGCAGCTTTGCATTCTCTAGCTTTATATGTCATTGTAAATCCTATTACGCAGGCATCTGTTAAAGAATTGCAAACATTCTACACAATGTAGCCAATTGCCTAGTAGACATTTATCAAATACTGTTCAATATTGTAGCGTGTCTATGGATTTGTTCTTGAAGTAATAAAATAAGGATATTTTTCTTTCAGTACATCAATATACAATGAGTAATTGTAAGGAAAACAATGAATGCAAGTCGTCCCAGTGTCAAGATACTAGTACAAAGGTGTAGATGAGTCCTGGGTGTCACTCATTCCCTAGGTATTATGGATAAAAAAATATCTAGCCCAATCTATTTTAAAGTAGATTTGAATCTATTTTAAAGTAAACCTGAACTTCTTCTAGAGACACACATGAAAGATGTCGGCCAGGCAACTTGGCTGACATCTTTCTTGTGTGTTGCAACCGTCTTGGCTCACTTTGGTAACCTAAAAATTACAATCAAGGAAAATAAAGTTGGCAGACTCTGTATACTAAATGTAAATCACCACCCTCTCCCCCAGTTCAATGTTGATGAAAGCACTTTTGATATTGGGCTATCCCCCAGGGCTATCCAGTCTCCCCAACATTGATTGAGGGGGAAGGGGGGGAGGTAAGGGAAAGGGAAAGGGGCAAGGTTTGTACTTCTCATCAAACATACTAATTTCACTGAACTATAAGAGCAGCAATTTGTCAAGGTGTGACTGCCAACTATTTTGATTCCTTGATTGTAGATTTGACAGGTGCTAATTGATGTTTCAATGTTATTGGATCAATTAGCACCTAATTCAAAAATGATGTCACTGATTAATTTGATAACCAGACAGGTTTGGTTCACCCCAGAAGAACTGCTCTGGCGGGGCTTTCTCATTAAAGTGCAAGAAAGTTTCAGGACAGGAATTCTCAATTTTTGCTCGCAGGCCAAAGAGAGCCAGATAAATTTCAAAGGTATGTGCTTGAGGGTCCCTTGTTTTGCTAAATTTGTACATTACAGAGTTGACTGTGAGAAGTCTTGCCCCCATTTACCCTCCTGGAAATTTGCTTTGCCCCACCCTATGAAAAAGTTCTGGCTATGCCACTGTTGCAACCAAAATTGTTTGGTGAGCCGGATTTTGGCCTGCAGGTTGAATATTGAGAGAGTACCCCTGCTCTATCAACATCAAAACTTCTTCATTTTGGTTCACACCATGGAAGAGTCTCCATTTATGACACTGTGCCTG
The DNA here is from genome assembly GCF_039555335.1 of Amphiura filiformis. NCBI lineage: Eukaryota > Metazoa > Echinodermata > Ophiuroidea > Amphilepidida > Amphiuridae > Amphiura > Amphiura filiformis. The sequence continues at coordinate 32,225,341 of NC_092636.1, read as the reverse complement.
CAGTATCACAGGATTTCTGCATTTGGGTGTATTATATTTATCTGGGTATGCATTCTTCATCAACATGATCAACACCTAGTAGCAGGATAGGCCTTCTCATAGGTTTCTCATCGTAGCCCTACTATATGGCCTTTTAAACACGCTATATCCGAGAACAGCTAAAACCACTAACCGCAAAATCTGGGGAATTAGCAGTCAGTGGGTTTAGCAGTTCTCTGGATATAGCCACTATTTAAGCCAGGTGTTCTGATATAGCATGGTTTTGGATCACCACAGTCAAAAGGCCCTATACTAGTAGGGCTATCTCGTCGCTGGGTAGGGCCCCGAGTCAGACTTCACAACACCAACATTTTTAATGCATTTTTGCTAAGGGAGCACAAATATTGTCACAATTTACTGTGTTAAAATTTTGTCAAGCTGTACAATACATGTACCAAACAGTACCATCACCACAAAATACCTGCATGAAATTATGAAATGTGATTCACATCAAGTATGTAGCAAATAACAATAAAACATTTGTTGAATTTTACCTTCCTGATAAAAATGAAATTTTGACACTCTTTTGATTGCAACAATGAAAAATATTGATTAATAAATGTCCCATGGCAAAAATACCCTCTTCAGTTGGTAAATATGTCCCTTAATCTGCAGGCCTCTGAGATTGCAGACAAAAGACATATATTTTCAAACCTATAAATAGGATGCAAGCAAATCTTCCTATCCTACATGTATCTCTACTTTAACAATGGATATTGCCTTTCAATGGGCTATTCCATTTGAAACCTACTCTCCCTCTGTGGAAGATTCAGGTAGAATCTTTCTCAGAGGGTGTATGAAATTCAAATGGAACTGCCTAATGTGCTACTTCCATTTGAAATTCATACTCCCTCTGTGCACAGGGGGAGAGTGGATTTTAAATGGAATAGCCTATTGCTTTCCCTGATGACTATCTTCACATCACGACAACTAATAAACCGATTTCATACAAGACATTGTTGTGCGAGGACTACCTGCCGATCTAACATTGCCTCTGATTGGTCAACTACAATATATTTTCACTTTAATCACCAATCAGAATGGAGCTTTGCAAATAATTCACCTCAATTTTTTGGTGTGGTGAAATTATTCTAACAATGTTGCTGATTGGGCCTATTGATAATGAAAACTTCTTTGGGGCCAATCAGCAGGTAGTTTTCATGGGGTTAACCTTGTTGAAATTGAACACCTTAACTTGTTGTATCTGATAGGATATACAGTTAATATTTCAATGGGAAGGCAACAACAACAGTCAAGTCAACAAACATGGTGAAATACGAGGGAGTATCCAAAAGTTTTTGACATTACCCAGAAGGAAAAGAGCTATATTGATGAAATGTTGTCAGTGTAATCACTGGTCCTTATGTACATTATGGTCCAAAAATGGTCTTATAAGTATGTTTAATTTTTTACAGGTGGCGCTATGATGGGCAATAGGCGCATAACCTTTTCGTGATAAAATCCTCCACTTTTTTAGTTTCTTCACTGTGGCCGCATCATCCGTAAATGATTGACGTCCACTTCTTGGCTCATCTGTAAGGGACATGTGGCCAGTTTGGAAATTCCTTTTTCAAAAAGTAACAGTGCCATATGATGGGCAATCATCACCGCAGATAGCTTTCATTTCATCATACATATTCTGAGCATTGTAGGCCTAACCCTCCAAATGCAGGAACTTAATCAATCTACGTGCCTCAATTTTCACCATCTTACAGGTTATGCGCCTACTGCCCATCTAGCGCCACCTGTAAAGAAAGTAAACATACTTAGGAGACCATTTTTGGACCATAATGTACATAAGGACCAGTGCTTACACTGACAAAATTTCATCAATATAGCTCTTTTCCTTCTGGGTGATGTCAAAAACTTTTGGATACCCCCTCGTATAATAGCTTTATTTCAAAGACACAAATCTTAACTTAAATCAGGGGGGATTTCCCTATGTAAGGCCAAAAAAAAGTTGTTGCCTGGCCTGATCAGTCTGGTTCTTGCTATGCACCTCGTCTGGTTCAAATAGCGTGTACGAGTATTGCGTCGACACGCACACGCTTAAGTGTTTGATATCGTGTCATATCACACAAGTAAGAACCAATAAGAACATTCTCAAGTGTCAATTTCTAAAAGTTGAAAGAATATATACTCAAAGGAACAAATATTACATGGAATTTGTAAAAATTTATGGGAACAAAAATATATTGCAGAACACTATTATGAAGACAAGAATAAGCTTAAGAAGATATAAACGGATTCATAAAAACAAACATGAAATTGATATGTACAATCACAATTTCAATTACTTAGCTATCATCTCTCAAATCATCTGTCAAAATATTATTGTTTGCAATCTAAGTGATATATATATTTGAGAGAAAACACTAGGATCCACAATATGTTCATCTATCAGGGCACAGTTCTTTAACCCCAATACATTTGTACATTCATTGAATGACCTGAGAAAATTTGGGTACAAAAACTTGAGGTCAAATTTTGCACTACGAGGGTTTAATTGAGGTTATTAAACTATGCCACTGGGATGAGGCTATTGTGGTCCATAGTGAAAGGAGGACTAGTAAAGCAGGAATCAAGGACCACAACAAGGAGCAATTCAAAATTGGCACATAAATACCAAGTTTGACGTCATAAACGATAAATGACTCTTAACACATCAATAACATGCATTTATGTGCTATTTCTGTACATTCTTTATTTAGATTTGATTGTTTCCGAGTAAAATACAGAATGCTTTTGGAGGATGAGCTCTGGAACACAATTACTAGATCATATCATATTAACTAAATTATTACTTGTTTGGTATATAATTCAACTCAACAATTGTAGGACGAAGTGCACTTAACGATCCATAGATATCCTCATAAGAGTTGTGAGAATATCTAAAGAGCTGTTGTGAGGACATGAGAGCTGGCAATTCAGTTTTGCCACGTTTGGAAGAAAATCAAATTACTTCAAACTAGAGCTATACCCGTATGCGTAAATGATTATTAAGCTCAATATGCCGGTATCTTACTATAAAAATGGTATAGGCCTAATGCTATAGGGACTTTTATTGAGACCGATTCCTCCAATTTATTGTACCAAGTTTAAGCCCAATCTAGCTGATAGGATACTGTTTCACCCCATATGACCTTTGACCGCAGATGACCTGTTGGATGACCTGTGACCTCAGATGACATTACTTAATTACCGGTAGTTAATTAATTAATATATTTACTTGTTTTACTGACTACTCTTTCTTTCTTCCTTCAAAACCCACAGTGGAAGACATTGCCTTAATATAGATTTTACCAAGTTCAAGTACATACATGAATCAGAATGCATCAGAGCTATTTATAGAACACAGGCAGCAAGTGCAATTGTATATACCATGGTCACTGACTTGGGCACTGTGGATTTTTGAAAATTCACATTTTCGCGGATTTTGAGCCCAATCCTTTACCGATCGCAACCAAATGTGATCGCCGCATTCGACCGAAAGTAGCTTCGGACACTCCCCATATTTTCCTTGATCTCCCGTATAAATTACAGCCCAATCGGACCAAGATTCACATTTGACCTTTGACCTTCGACCTCGATTTCGACCGAAGGTAGCGAGGACACTCCCCATATTTTCATTGATCTCCCATATGAATTACAGCCCAATCGGACCAAGTTTAAAATTTGACCTTTGACCTTCGACCTCCGATTTCGACCGAAGGTAGCGTAGGACACTCGCCATATTTTCCTTGATTTCCCATATGAATTACAGCCCAATCGGACCAAGTTTAAAATTTGACCTTTGACCTTCTTGACCTTCGACCTCCGATTGCGACCGAAGGTAGCTTAGGGCACTCCCCATTATTTTCCTTGATTTCCTGTATGAATTACAGCCCAATCGGACCAAGTTTAAAATTTGACCTCTGACCTTCGACCTCCGATTTTGACTGAAGGTAGCTTACGACACTCCCCGTATTTTTCTGCATCCCCCATGCGAATTTGGCGAGGCTGGGATCAAAACTGACGGAGCCTTTTACACACATACACACATACACGCATACAACATTAGGCAAATTATAGTAAGAAGATTCTAGTCAAGTATTCACAATAGGGCCTATATGCAATCAGAACTGGCTGCCTTGATATATGGTGTATTATAAACACTTTCAGGGTTTTTTTTTCAGAAAGTTCAGTTCATACCACAAAGTTTTTGTTAAAGTAACATTGGATTTTAATGAAATTCAAACTTTGCATGTGTATATTGAAAGATTGGGCCATAACTCATTAGGCAGTAGGATCCATAACATGCTCATCTATCAGGGCACATTTCTAAAACCCCAATTGATTTGTACATCCATTGAATGACTTTTACAAATTTGGGTACAAAACTCATAATCTGCAATTTGAGGTTAAATTTTGCACTCTGATTGTTTAGTTGAGGTTATTGAACTATGATATTGGGATGAGGCCATTGTGGGTCCATGAGGTCTGTTCCATAGTTGTTATTGATATGAATACATGAGCAGTACTGAGTGCAATATCAAGTAGATGGATGCAACAGTAGCTGCATCATTATCTTAGCAAACCAATGCCAAGGTTGCACATTTTATTGAAAGCCAGAATTGCGGGTCAAATCCCTAAAAAGTCACCCAATTTTTTCTTAACCATTGGCTAACACAGGCAGAAAGTGGTCAAAAGTGGGCAGAAAGACAAAAGTCATGGGCAAAATCTTTAAAATGTCACCCAATTGGGCTATGGTTAATATCAGACAGAAAGACAAAAGTCACAAGCCAAGTCTTTAATAGTCACCAAATTGGGCTACCAAATGGTTAATACGGGACAGAACGACAAAAGTCGCGAGCCAAATCTTTAATAGTCACCTAACTGGGTTACCAAATGGTTAATATGGGACAGAACGACAAAAGTTGTGGGCCAAATCTTTAAAAGTTGCCCAATTGGGTGACCAAATGGTTAATATGAGACAGTATAGACAAAAGTCATAGGCCACATCTTTAAAAGTCACCCAATTGGGCTACGAAATGGTTAATACGGGACAGAAAGTCAAAAGTCGTGGGTCAAATCTTTAAAAGTCACCCAAATAGACTACCAAATGGTTAATACAGGACAGAAAGACAACAGTCACCCAGTTGGGATACCAAATGGTTAATACAGGACAGAAAGACAAAAGTCACAGGCCAAATCTTTAAGAGTCACCCAATTGGGCTACCAAATGGTTCATACGGGACAGAAAGATAACAGTCACCCAGTTGGGATACCAAATGGTTAATACAGGACAGAAAGACAAAAGTCACAGGCCAAATCTTTAAGAGTCACCCAATTGGGCTACCAAATGGTTCATACGGGACAGAAAGACAACAGTCACCCAGTTGGGATACCAAATGGTTATTAATACAGGACAGAAAGACAAAAGTCACAGGCCAAATCTTTAAGAGTCACCCAATTGGGCTACCAAATGGTTCATACGGGACAGAAAGATAACAGTCACCCAGTTGGGATACCAAATGGTTAATTCAGGACAGAAAGACAAAAGTCGCGGGCCAAATCTTTAAAAGTCACCCAATTGGGCTACCAAATCCAGGGTTTAGCAACCCTGACATCATGAAGGAAGGGTATAAAATTCTACTCATCATTATCTCTTCATCATTATATAGAGTGACACTTGGCCTGAACCAAAGCTTGGAAATAGAATCTTGGGATTGGTGTCTAGTTGCATTTAATATTGCTTTAAGGTTAGCAACAACTTTAAACTGTTGCGATTTGGTAGTTCACAGCATCTTGCGAATGGTAGTGAGCTTTGGCAAAAATTGCATTGCTCAATTCATAGCGAGCTTGTAGAAGAATCTAAATATCACAGATATACTTTTGTAAGTCCTGTGGTTCTTGAGTTATATTGTAAAAAGGGCTGAAACAACAACACTTTTGTAAAACGTAGATAACTCATTAGCAGCAATAAATTAAGCAAGTTTTCAAAGTATATGATTTGTAGAATGAACTTTTGCAAAAGATCAAAGTGTTGTTTTTCAATAATATATTGATTTAGATAATGAAAATCGATTTTTCGGTTGCTTCGACCAACAATACCTCGTCTACCCTTAATGTCCACACTCATCACAAATCCTGCATAATATTATATCACACATGGCTTGTGGACATGAGCACTGTTACTGTCCAATTGAAGAAGTCATAGGACATCATTGATTAAAGCCATAATAGGTCTGTCACACTACGACAGACTAGATCAACGTACATCACCGAACACAAAAATATTTTATTTGGTGGAAAAATCACCAGTCCGGCAGAAGATTCGTGGGATTTTGGGTCCGATTCCGTTCGTCTCTCTATGCGTTGTGGCGCTAATAATCCTGCAGGCGTCTTTTATCCGATCGTTCAACGTCCGACAAATGACCGGATTTGGGGGTCCGATTCCCGTTCGTTTCTCTATGCGTTGTGGCCGCTAATAATCCTGCAGGCGTATTATATTCGATTGTTCAACGTCCGACAAATGACCGGATTTGGGGTCAACGTCCGACAAATGTCCGGATTTGGGGTCCGATTCCGTTCGTCTCTCTATGCGTTGTGACCGCTATTAATCCTGCAGGCGTTTTATATTCAATCGTTCAACGTCCGACAAATGACCGGCGAATCCGTGGCATGTGGCACCAACAGGGACGTCCACCCTATCAGAAAAGTGGGGGAGGAGAGGGTGTTTGAGAGGGTTTTTGACCCCTTAGAGGCAGTGACGTAGCAAGCACTTTTTCAGAGGGTGAACAAAGTGGGGAAAGACAACTTTTAAGGGGGAAAACTTTGGCGAAAATGGTCAAATATTGGCTACAAATCTGACATATCAGGGCAACCAGCGTCCGGGGGCAATAGAGGTGAGAAACCTTTGGACAATGAAGGCCCAATTGAAGCCATTTGTCATTTTTGGATCAATTTTAGCACTATTATTGGGTACTATTTTAGTTTGAAACAGCCGCAAATTGGTGAAACGAAAGCCTAATTGAAGCCATTGAAAAGTTTTCACCATTATTGTATAATATAAACAATTGTTTTAAAAATAGCATGTGGATGTCCATAGCAGAAGCAAAAAGGAAGACTTGTCCATTTTTCAAAATGAAGGTCCAATTGAAGCCATTTGCATGGGGACGGTAGGGCCTATTTACATTATTAGGCCTAGGCCTATTGTGTGAAAATTTAGTTTTAAAAATGGAAAATTTGGAAAATAGTTTTTGGTGCATCATTTTTACACTATTATTGCCTTAAACAAAAAACAAAGAACTGATTTTGCAAAATTTAAAATGTTACACTGATCCACTGACACTTAGATATAAGACTTCAGACTCGTAATTTCAGGTAAAGCATGCATGGATTGATATGTTAAAGTCAGTAATAGACCTAAGTCCGTCTTAAATACTGATTTTGGTGACAAAAGGTCACGGGCCCTACATATCGACGGGCTGGCAGTAATTTTCACAGGTTTTTGGGCCAAGGAACCACATTTAACCGCCTATAATAATCACAGGCCTATACTTATAGGCTTACTATATATGCTATCCTGGGCCTACTCAATAACGTACAATTTAACCTTTTCCATGTTTTCTCTTCTTTTTTCTTTCTTGTCAATCACTAAAACTGGTAGGAATTTGATATTGCGTCCTCTACCCTTCAGAAAGTGCCCCTCCCTCAATACTACTTACATGCACAGGCCTACTAAATTACGTGCAATTTAACTTTTTCTCTTCTCTTCTCTCTTCAATTTTTCTCACTTTCTCTTCTTTTTTCTCTCCTTTCCCCCTTTTTTCTACTTGTCAGTCACTAAAGTACTGGGGGAAATATGATATTGCGTCACACACCCTTCAGAAAGCCCCCCGTGATCGATGCACATGTTCGCCATAGGCCTACATCCGCACAAGCGCCTGCGAAACCTTGCAAACACCTACGGTATATAAGCGAAAGAATAACGAACAAACCCAGGGTATATATACAGAGCAGTACGAACACACATCGGACAACTTCTGAACATGTGTATTCGGCACACTCCGTTTCAAGTTTTGTGCATGCACAAAACTTGAAACGTATTGTCGACGGACTAAACAAACATCACCTAACACGAAACGCATTTGGCGGATAATATCAGGACATATGAAGAACATAAAACGAACATTGACGAACACTAACGGATTTGCTAAAATACCATCCGTTTCTTATACGGAAGACCGATCCGGTGTAGTGTGACACTAACACGGTCTGGGTCAACGTACATCACCGAATGCAAAAATATGCTATCCGGTGGTGAAGGCCTCACTTGAACGTATTTGCAAGCGAACACGGGCGAGTGCAGCGAACAAAGAACGAACATGAGCGAAAGGAGAGCGAACAAACTCCGGAAATATGCAGGACTGTACGAACCCACATCGGATAAATACCGAGCATGTGTATTCGGTACACTCCGTTTCAAGTTTTGTGCATGCACAAACTTGCCAACGGACTTAACGAACATCACCTAACACAAAACGCATTTGGCGGATGATAGCAGGACATAAAAAGAACATAAAGCGATCATTGACGAACAACAACGGATTTACTAAAATGCCATCCGTTTCTTGTACGGAAGACCTATTCGGTGTAGTGTGACAGACCTATAATATGTGGTGTGATCAAGCAAATTCAGTCTCAAGTTGGGTATATTCATATTTCAGTTTTCTACATGATTGTATTAAGCGTTTGTAAAAAGCATGCACATATTTTGGGGGTAGCTTTAGGGCACAAGTCTCCCACCCCCAGGGTAAAAGCAGGGGTGGTAAAAAGAAGGGGTAGCGGAAGAAGAAGGGGCGGCAAAAAGAATTATTAGAGAAAAAAAAGGCATAAAAATAATGAAAAATGTTTGAGTATTACCCTTACATAACATTTTTTGCTTTTAGATTGCTAACACCTAAAATCCCTGTATTTTTTTATTTTTCATTCTTGCTCACTTGCTTCACTTTTTCAAATCATCAAAGAAAAAAAATTGGGTCAACCTTTTCGAGCTTTTGATGAAGAGGCAGTAAAATTTACATTTCCTGTAGGAGCGGCAACGGTACGCCACTGCAAAGGTACATTTTGCAGAAAACCCCATTGAAATCAAACATTTAGTTTCAAAGATATGAACAATTAAAATGTTTCCAAACAATGCACCCCTGCAGACACCAACATTGATTGGTGGAGAAGGGGGAGGGCTGTAGTTGTAGGAAACAGTTCAGACTTCACAACAAATAAATTTCAGTGTGTCAAATTTGTAACTAAAATATGGTATAAAACAATCCTACTTTCACACAACTGTTCCAACTACTTTTGACCAGTCAAGGTGCGATTTTATCCTAAGACACTGACCATGGTCATCAGCAAGACAACAACGCCAAATTACAAATCTTGTCAGAAGTTGTCATCAATCATGTACATTTTGTTTGATTGGATGTTGGTTCAGTTATACACAAGGGCTTTATTTTCTCACTTGAATATATCGACTGCTCAGGGTTAGAAGTGGGTAATTGCAATAGCTGCCCTGTGAACATTTGGCAATTTACATTGTACTCAGCTCCATAAGGCAGCTCAACATGGCAGCTATTGCACTTACCCACTTCTGGCACTGAGCAGTCGATATCTAAACACTATCTATTTCACACCTGACCACGTTTCTGTGAACACAGCAAACAGTTATCATTATCAATATCAACATCAACCCCGGATGTTGTTATTCTTGGCCAATTTTTCATCAAATTCTATTTTGATTAAAACTACCCAGGGATCTTAATGTCTTGTATAATACAAGAAGTTTTCACATTGTCGGACGTATGCCCGGCGGAACTTGGTTGGCGCAAGTTGCTAGGATAGGAAGGAGCTGCCAGGAGTTATGGCAGTGTGAAGGATGGTCAGCGCAAGTTCTGCCAGGCGTACGTCCGATGATTTACTAGGTATAATCTCCGCCAGGTGTATGTTGCAATATGAACACTGCTACGCCTGGCACCTAGAGTAAGTTTGACTCTTTTTTTTTGATGGAACAAAGAAATTTCCAAAGCTGGATAATGTTGCATGTTTTAATTACTGTTGCATATTGAACAGCTACGGACACATTGAATAAGTATACACTGCTAGCTGTTCAATAGAAGCAAAATTAATTAAAACATACAACTTTATCCAGCTTTGCAAACAAAAATCCCTTTTAAATTTTTTACACAAATCAATTCCGATTTGCGTATCTGTCATCCTAATCGTACCCCTGCCTATCATCGGTTAAAAGATTGAAATATATCAAATTCTCAGCAGTTTTATTACCTATAGCTATTAATCTCAGTGTCTGAAATACTACCCTTCTTAGTATATCCGCATGCCCACCTGAAGTAAGAACCCTCCCCCATCCACCTGCACAAATTGGTAGCAATTGGTATTGAAAAAGTGCTCATAAAATCCCTCCTCCATTCACAATCTGCTGAAACCTGCAATGAAGTGGTGCCATGTGCCCCCTCTTTCTAGTCAAAATGAAATTATTGGTATAGCCTATAGATACAATCAATTGTACAGTGTACATACCTGACAGTTAACCTGTATCTCATCAATGCAATTCCTAGTGTAAATAGAACACAAAGATCAAAGTAGAAAACCAGATGGACCGTTTTAATCAAACATTTTATCGGATGTGCATCTTCACTGATTGTCTCTTGTTTACTAAACTGCAACTTCCCACCTCACACAAGCAGCTAAAGACAAGCCAATAGCAATAGGAGCAACAAGCAAGGAAATACCAGTTACATGGCTAAACGTGTTCATTAGACTACATCAAATCTTTGCTCGTAAACTCCATGCTATTATACCCTTCCAAAAGCCCTCACAAGTATGATCCACATTTAAGATTTTGCCCGAGTCTAAATGACCGCCTGCTATGCTTGACAGCATACCAAAATGCTTTCCAAGGCATCAATTTTGCTATAAAATTCTCAAAACTCTTCCATGACTTGTTAACCTTATCAGTAACCCCCACCTTGACTACTCTAATTTATCCTAATGATGTCATGACAACTGTAAACAAACTGCCAGTCAGAAACTCATCATAAACAAAATTTCTTTCAAAAGGAGGAGGGTTGTATAAACAATAGAAACACTGACATAGAAAGTGTCCCATCTCATCTTGCCAACACTGATAAAAAATTCACAACTGTATGAATCATTGACTATTGGAGATTGAATTTAACACCATGCATCACCTCGTCATTTTCTGTAACACTATGTACCACAATAGCCTCATCCCAATGGCATACTCCAATAACCTCAATTAAACAATCATAGTGCAAAATTTGACCTCAAGTTGCAGAGTATGAGTTTTAGTACCCAAATTTTCAAAGGTCATTCAATGAATGTACAAATGTATTGGGGAAAGAACTGTGCACCTGATACATGTAGATGAGCATGTTGTGGATCCTTGTGTAAGGCTCATCCCAGCATATTTGCTAGCATATTCTGGAAGACTCAATTGATCAAGTTTACTTTGCACATTTTTTATGAAACATTAATGGGACATGCAAGATGCTTTATATCTTCAAAGAATTGGCAAATAAGCCAACATGAGTCAATTTGATCATATAGCTAAATGTAATTAATTTTTCTGAAAGTTTTAAAGGCTATACCCGGGTGTTGTCTTTTGAAATTTCCCGGAGTGCTACAAATCACCGGGCAAATCACACTCTCAAGACATTTAGTTAGCTTTTTCTGTATATTTTAATAGCTATCCCAGGGCCTTGTCTTTTGAAATTTCCCGGAATGCTACAAATCGCACTCCTCAAGACATTTAGGAGTTCTGTAGGGGTGTGGTTTGAATTGATCTCTTGAAGATGTTATTAATCACACTCCTTGTGATCTTTTAAGGATGGTGAAGGTATTGCACTTCCTACTCAAAAGAAAAAACATGCTATCCCCAGCATTGACTGCTCATGTTCCTCTTGAGAACTGCTGACCTATAACATTCCAACAAATTTTAAATAAATTATTGTTTCCAATAACAATCTCCCACAGAATATTCTCTCATCTAGTAAAGAGTCAATTTATTTGACATTTAAAAACTTAACTTCAACCATATCTTGAGTAATTTTCCATGAAAACAAACTTTTTCCAATCAACTATTCAAACACACTTTGATATTGATGAATTCAAATGATCAAATCACTCACTTTGTAGGAAAATTCTGCAGGCTTATGGAATTTGAGCTTTTAATACAAAGACATTTCTGAAAAGCAATTTAAATATACACTCAGTGTAAATTATTGCCAAAGTCTATACACTGCATATGATAAAACAAGTGGGTTTTCAAAGTATTTTTGTAATAGAGATGGAAGCTTGACAAATTGGGCATTGTAACAACCTGCACGACATATTACATATGGGATGGATGGGTGGGTGGGTATTTATGATGAAATGTAAGCCATCCTATTTCTTAGAATCAAAAAACATCCTACACACTTGCTGTGGGTAATAAATGTCTATAGCTAATAATTCTATAAATAGCAACAATTGAATTTGGTTCTTTTTTTCCAACCCAATTTTTTCAAATTTGTGTTAGTAGAGCAACAGAGTAATTTTGAATTAATGTTGTAATCATAAATATTGACATTTAATACTGCTATAGAGTTTCATAGAGCAAACAATATAGCATGTGGGTTTCTTTCATTTTACCTCATTATTTTGGCTTAAAAATAATGGAAAGAAAACCTTCATGACAGTAATGTTATTTCATGTTAAGCAAAGAAAAACAAAATTAAAATTTGCCCCAAATAATATATGGTTTTTACCTGATTTTCTTTATCACTTGTTGATATTGTAACTATGCATTTTGTCTCCAACTTCAAGTTGTCAATAATAATAGGCTATAATATTCTCTAATAGTCATCCTCCTCTAATAAAAGCCACCCTTTTCAACTAAAATGTTTAAACAAAAATCCCAAAATGACCAATTATTTACATTATGCTCATAATGCAGTCCATCTTGCTTGCCACTCCAGCTCCACACCCCTGAGGTTTCTTTCAATTGAATACCTGAGTGGAAGAAGGGCCCAACTGCAATTTTTTACAAAAATGAGTTAGACCCAGCATTTTATTGCCAGCAGATTGTTCTTCCTTGTGTGTGAAAGATGAGTCAAAATCTTCTTTCTAAATAGTCTTCCACGTACACTTAATCATTGAAGAAAGGCCCAACTCCATGGAGTTGGGCCCTTCTTCCACAAATAGTAGGTTAAAGAGGAATTTTGTCCATCCATGAAATCTGCTTTTCACTACAATATACTTTCTTGCTAACATTATTACATGCTTCTACTTGTGCAATTAAAGGGGCATTTCGTGATCCACAGCCTCATCCCCCACTTTTCTCAAAAAAAGTTGAGATTTTTATATCACTGGAAACCTCTGGCTACATAATGTTTATGTACAAAATATTTCTTGCAGATTAATTCGTTTTGCAAAGATATCGTGAAATTTGAATTTCGTTCTGGTGCACCAGAACGAAATTACAACGCATTGTCTATGGAGCAGTGTAATACACATAATCATGCATAACTCGCAAACGCAAAATCGGAATCAACTGAAATTTTGGGAATAGGCTTTTTTCGTGGATATGTACTGAAAAATGTCATAAAAAGAGGATGCTAGGATCACGAAATACTCCTTTAATGGATAATTTCCAAATTTCTGTAGCTATTTATAACACATCTGCTTACGGAACTGGCACTTGCAGTGGAAGAAGGGCCCAACTCCAGCTCGTATTAAGACCTGTACCGTTGCCATGGATACATCATATATGATTTCGAATGTATGTAGTACTGTATGTACATGTAAAATGTCCCCTGAAGATGAAAACATTCTGTCTATAAAACTTTTCCAAATATTAAGTTTTTTCTTAATATCTCAAAAACAGTTTTGATGGAGTTGGGCCCTTCTTCCACTCAGGTATTCAATTTTCAACCCATAACAGGTTGCAAATAATTCATCAGTTAAATTGACAACGAATCTTTTATTGAACACCTCGACTTGCAAAATTCTAAACTTTGTTACGTTATTTCCCTATCCCACCTGACAGATGGAATGACTTGATAAAATCAAATGTGCATCAAGCTTACATTTCTGAAAATAATTTTTCTAGTCAGTAAGCTTAAGTAACAGTTGCCATGGTAACCATCCATCAGCTGTCTACTGCCAAGATTTAATACATGTTGTTATCACTTTGTCCTTTTATAATAGTTGTGTTCACATTGTCGACCGTACGCCTGGTGGTACTTGGTCGACGCAAATTGCTACAGTAGCGGTAGGCGCTGTCAGGAGTACTGGCAGTGTGAACGATGGTCAGCGTTAAGTTCCGCCAGGCGTACATGCGACAATTTACTCCTGACAAAGTCAGGAGTAGCGAGCTAGGTGTAACCTCTGCCGGACATAATATTATTTCAATGTGAATGCTGCCACGCCTGGCACCCGGTGTAAGTTTGACCTTTTTTGGTTGAAACCAAGAAATTACATATCACATGGTTGGAAAAGGTCACGGAAACACCGGAAGTGGTAGCCGATGTTTATGCTGAACAAAAGTGAATGCTTGGTGGAGCCGGTCGGCGTAATGCTAGGAATAGGCTAGCTGTGGACACGCGGTAGAAGAGCGCAAATATTTGTGGAATTTTTATCCATGTTTATAGCGTAAGTTGATGCCGGGTGTAACTCAAAATGTGAATATGACTGTAATGATTTTATTTCTTGCAAATGGTATAAAAACAATTATTACTGACTGACATCAACAGGCAAGATGTTCAGTGCAGTTGGATGTTTTTCTTCAAATTAGATTTTATGTTAAAACTGTCTGCATCAAGATCATTTTTCCCAAATGACAGCTCAACCAAGCAGTAATATTGCTAACCTTGTAATCACAATAAAGCTGAATTTATACTACATCGCTGAGATATAGCAATTGGTTTTTAGCCAGCGAGGTACAGCGCTTTTTGTTGCATTGGGAAAAGCATGCTACCTTATTGGTCAAATACCAATCGCTCGTTGCTGAGCAATGGAGTATAAATTCAGCTTAAAGCTTGTTATCATTCCTACCCAACATTCAACATAATTTCCTCCACTTTTATTCAGATGTGGATGGGGAATATTTGAGTAAACAAAAGATGCTTGCGAATAGTATGTTGAAAGACAATTGTGTTATTTCTGTAAAAGTGCTTTGAAAAGACATTTTAAAGTACAGCCATAATACTAAGGGTAATCAAATTTTGAAAAGTGCATAAAATGTGTGCAATCATAGATTATACATTACCGCTCTTTTCAAAGACATTAATCGTACAGGTGCGATTGAAACATACAGGACTCTGCATAATGTGAAATTGCCATAAAATTTATGATCCAGGTTTTTATGCTCATTCTTTGGTAATCGATGGTGTGATGCAAAGTCACAGCATACGTAATACAGCGAATCATACATAATTCTAATCCAGATCCTATGTCACATGTTGACATTTTCGAATCGACTTACCTAATGTGAAGCATACCAGTATGGCAATGTTTTGAACACATGTAAATTTTGTCTAGGCCTATATTTACAGTACAGCACAAAAGCACACTTGGAAACTGCATCTGAACCACCAGACAATGAATGGATTCCCATCAGCTGGTGTGTTCTCACTAGATAGCGATAACAGACTAGGGGCAAATGTCAAATCACACTAGAAACACTAAACATTATGGTACAAATGCTAAGGTTTCTGAATTACAAACTGCCCTGGAAACAATTGCATTACAAAGGGAATGCTTAGACATCACAACAACAATTCCAGAAGAGCTGCTTGTTTATAGGGGAGGGTGCTAATTAGGTTGAATAAAAAGTCACATGTGGACTGTGTAATGCCAGTAAGGGACCATTCACAAACACTTGTTAGGGGGGCTGATGCAAAAAGGGGGGAGTGAAAAATTTTGAACCTCCTTTAAGGAGGGACCAGAAAAAAATTTACCACAAATTTCCCTGGGAAAATTGAGTTTATATGCTTTTCTATGGGGTTGGCCCATTTTCATGTCAAAAAAAAAAAGGGGGGGGCTGAAATTTTTAGACCTGAAAAGGGGGGGCCTAACAAGTGTTTGTGAACAGTCCCTAAACAACTGGAAAAAGTGAACCAATCATGACTGACAACATATTACTGCATACATGCATTGTTCAATATTGTCACGACATCCAAGATGCATCCCAAAATATATTTCACAAAGTTATAAGAAAATTGTGCAATACATGAACACATAAAACAATAGCTAACAATGACGTGACTGCAGCACGAACCTTCAGTGCAACATTCATGATCGCAAGTTGAACTTGAACTTGCAAAAATTATCCTATGCCACAAGGCATTGTACACAACTGAAATAACATTCATACGCATCCCACCTTGAGCACATTGAGAATATTAAACAATAAACATGAAAATAAAACATGACTTACTGCTTCCAAGCTCCAATTCTATGCACCACAATGGCCTCATCCCAGTGGCATAGTTCAATAACCTCAATTAAACACTGGTTGTGCAAATTTTGGCCTCAAGTTGCAGAGTATGAGTTTTTGTACCCAAATTTTCAAAGGTCATTCAATGAATGTAAAAATGTATTGAGGTTAAAGAACTGTGCCCTGATAGATGAGCATTTTGTGGATCCTAGTGCTACCAGTCTCAGAATATATTTATTTATACAACACTGGTCCAAAACAAATGTAAGCATATAAGTGTATGAATGCCACGTAATATCACGTATACACTTGATTTGTAAGAAAAAAATATTTGAACTGTATTATTCTTGAGATTGATCTTTGGACCATTTTGTGGTATGTTTGAACAACTTTGTATTAAAACAGGATATCAAATTTCTTCTTGGAGTTCCTGTATTCTTGGAGTCAATTCAATAGACTGCTAATAAGGTAAAGGAGTACAAAGATTGGTCTGTGTAAAATATTTTGCCTGACTGCTCATGTTCTCATCAGTGGCGGTGCCCCGTAGGAGGGGGGAAATGGGGAAAATTCCCCCAGTCAGAACTCTTACCCCCAGTAAGAAAACAAAATGGCCACTTTTTGCAGTAATTTTGGGTAAACGGTGGCTATGTTCTGCTAGTAAAACCTGAGACTATCATAAAGTAATACCTATATTAATCTCAGAGCAAAACTGATACCAAAAGAAAAACTCTGTCCATGTTAAAACAAAACAAACAACTTTGAGTTTCCTGAGATGGTTTGTGCATTTTTAATTTAGGAGCAATTACCCCACATTTCCTTTTGAAAAAACTAATATTTGATTCATAAAATACTACTGTCCTCTGGCTTACTTGACTGTAAGGAGCTATGCAATAATTTGTCAATGTGATATGTGCACAAAATAAGAGCCAGACTACAGTTTGATCAGCTCGTAATCAGTAGAAATTGTTAGGCTTTTTATAGCACTATGCTAAAAGACCCATGTTAAAAAAAAAAAAAAAAAGTTGTTTGTTTGTCCTCCACCGCCCGCTCCTCAGATGAAGGCCTGACCAATATTTTTTTTTTTTTTTCAATTTTTTTTTAATATAAAAATAAGTAAAATTCAATTCTTTTCCAGATTTGGAGTATCTTTGGACCTAGCTAGAGCTAAATGCTAAGATCTTTCATGGTTGAAAATAAAAAAAAGCCCACCAAATCATTAAAAAAACTATGACATGAACACAAATTATAACTTTAACTGCATATTAAAGAAACAAAATGTTGGTTTTCTAAAAGTCACCATGAATGATGATTGTAGCATTTAGCTCTAACAAGGTCCAGAAATACACAAATCAGAAAAAATAAATTTAAAAAAAAAAAAAAAATCCGCCCACCCGCACGTCCTCTTTCAAAGCTGTGGAGGACAAACAAACAATTTTTTTTTTTGGCCTAAGAGTGATATAGTTGACTTATCTGGTCTATATTGTGTGCGTTTAGAAAATAGACAAAATATTGAACTTGAATAAAATAATTTGTAATAATAATTATTCCAAAACTGTACGTATGTTATTAACGCGGCTGTGTACTCAAGACGTTGTTTCTTTCGCAAAATTGAGCTTTTTTGATATTTGTTACTTTGTTATGTTTTTTATAAATACAAGGAAAGAAAATCCAGATTTATAAACTCCAACTGCGCTATTTTATGGATTTTATTTCACTATTTCATTCGTGTTTGCAATTTTAAAAGAGAGAAAATCTTTGTTGTATCAGCGGGTGACACGCGCAACAACGCATCGCGCCGTGATCGCGCAATTTGTTAACGCACAGATACGCTACGCATATGCGACGCTTATCTGAATGCGTGGCGCATCCTTTGGAAACACTAATTTCAAGTGGTCAAATGGCTCCGCTTTTAGCTGATAAAATGTGGGTTTTTTCAAGTTCTTTTCCTCGATTTGAATATCAAGTTATGAATGGATTTCGCTCAAACTTCTCAACGGGCTGTGGATTAACCCGATGTTCACATAATATAAGGTAGAAAAAGCGAAAACTGCCGCATTCTCCTGTGAGATTCGATGAAAGGGCAAAATGTGACCACTTTAAACTTTAACGGCCATTATTTCAATGTTCATTTTCTCAGTAAAATGACGATTTAGGTACACGATAACTCAATAAATACAGCATCTATAGGTAAGCAAATATGATCATCGTAAAAAGCATGATCGACTCAAGAAACGGTTTTCTCATTTTTTTTATATTTTGGTCTATTTCCGATTTTAGGCATCATTTTGTGCAAATAGGCGTTTGTGAATTTTAAAAAGTTCAATTTGATGCCTTATATGGTCAATATCTCAAAAACTAAGGCCAATAAAAAAAAAAAAAAAAAACGTTTTTGGAATGGAGCCTCAAGATTGAGCTAAAAACAAAATAAAATATTTTGGAAAGAGTGTTTTTTTGTTATGATGTACCTAACAAATATTGCCAAAAACTCACTTTTTTGTGATTTTTTTCATAATTGTTGTTTTTACCCCAAATCTGTATTTATATTAAGATTTATTGATGTCTTGCCTTTATAAAAATGTATACTTTTATATGTCTTTGCGCGAATAATTACAAAGTTATTGCACTTTTACTACATGCATGTCTGAGAGTACACAGCCACCTTAAGCACTATTTTATCAGTCTAAATCCGTTGAGGTTCGCCAGTGAACCTCATTGTAAGTACTGTTTTTTTAAGTTTTTTTGTATGAATAACGCACGATATGTTACGATATATACTGACAATTTCCCCAACGTGTATCAATGAGTTTACGTGGTGTAGTGGTTACGGATCTCGCCGCCACGCATAAAGGGTCCCGAGATCGATTCCCATCCCAGCGATAATTAAAAATTTTCTTCTTCTTTTTCTTTGAATTTAAAATTATTTATTTTCATGTGAAAATGTATATATTGCACTGGGAAATATATTTTGTGCATTTTTTTCTGTAATGGGGCCACCCGCCAATAGAGCTAGAACGGATCTTGGCTCCGGGAAAAAATAATTGCGTCCATCGTGCAGGCAGTGTTGCCGTCATATTGTCTGTTTTGTTTACGCTTTTGGCTGTTGCCACATTGAATAATGTAGTCCACCATCGTCTGCTTTTAATAACAGAACAGAGTGACACTGCCACCTCTTGTCTATTTACAATACTTTATATGTACACCATACCATCAATGTGAGGGCAGTATGACAGTGACATGTTTGCAACGAATACAGCAGCAGAGGGGCTATACTGATTTGTCACTGAACAACCAGGTGGTGGTGGTCAACATACCCAACATATGATGTTGCCATTAGTTCATAATGCATGTGACATGATCAAAGGGAATGAGTCACATGTCGGATTGTTGGCCCTGGACGAAAATAAGTTTTACACATGTTTCTAAAGAGGACATTTAGAGCTTCCAGAAATTGAAAACCCCATGTTGATACGACTTTTCTTTGTGAAGTTACCTCAATTTATCAATCGCTGAAAACAGTATAAAACAAAAGAATTTTAACACTTTCTTTGCCAATATCTCAAAATCAATATTAACGACATCCGACTCATTTCCCTTGATTGTGTCACATATCCAAAACATATCTTTACATCATAATACTAATTACAGAGTGTCTGTCCGTCCGTCCACCTGTCCGCACAGTCTGTTACAACTGAACAGTTTTAACTGCATGTTTTGCCTGCTACAATTTATCCATTTTAACTGTTCAACCTGTTACATCTGAATGGCCAATTTTGGTATCAGTAAAAATCAGACAATTTATGTTGAATTTGGCTGAAAATTTGGACTTTTGGTATATCGATGGGTCCAAATTTCTTGAAAAATCGGTATATTGATGAGTCCACTTTTAAATTCGCAGCAGCACTCCCCTACCCAAACCAAAGTTGAGTACCCCCGGGTTATTTTCAATCTTCCAATTTGTTCCTTTTACTGTTTTTAAATGTTTTTAACAACTTTCTACCTCAAGGTTAATCATTTTCATGTTTGTAATTTACTCGATTTATCTTATTTTCACAATATCTATTTTTGTTGCCTTTATGTGTGACACATAAGTTCCAAATACAAC
The DNA here is from genome assembly GCF_039555335.1 of Amphiura filiformis. Classification (NCBI taxonomy): domain Eukaryota; kingdom Metazoa; phylum Echinodermata; class Ophiuroidea; order Amphilepidida; family Amphiuridae; genus Amphiura; species Amphiura filiformis. The sequence goes on along the minus strand of NC_092636.1, from coordinate 32,204,702 downwards.
CCGTCTACTGGTCATGGCCAACCAAAAGCTCAATAAGCATAGCGCCACTGTGTATTGTATCACATGTACTGCCGGTATACAAATTAAACCCAGCATTCAGTGCTTAATTACGATGGTTCAGATGATTGGGTACACCACGCCAGTTCGAAACGCCATCAGTTCGAACCACCGCTACTCTGAATTTTAAGCTTATCTAACCCTAACCCTAAACATAACCCTTACCCTAACCCTAATTGTAACCCTTACCCTAACCCTAAAATTTTGAACTAGCGGTGGTTCTGACTGAAAGTGTTTTAGACTGATTTACTAGTAACCCCCTCCCTGTAACACCCTGCACCCCCCCCCCTCCCCCCACACACACATAAGTAGCTCAACTAGCCACCATTCCATCCGTAATTTTGGGCAAGAAGTTTGCACATGGGACGGGAAAAATTAATGTTAAAAGCCAATTTCTAGCTATTGTTTAAAACGTTGTGTTAAACTCAGAAGTACAATGTAAGTCATCATCATCATCATAAACGCTTCTCGTCAGCAGCCTGACATTATAGCGCCATCAATAAAGTTAATCCAGGCAGGTCTCTCTCTCTCGAAAGTTCAGTCGTTTTCTTTATGGTTATAAGTTTTCTTTGATTTCTTTCAGCTCTTTTTTAATTGCTGATATCCACAGAGTTTTTGGTTTCCCTCTTGGTCGTTTTAAGTGTCATTCGTATTCTTGAAGAGCTTGCTTTGCTGGGGTATCATCAGGTAGTCTCAGGAGGTGTCCTAACCGTTTGATTTTATGTTCTTCTGTTTTTGTCTCAATTACATTCAGGTTGTAGTATAATTTTTGCTGAACCATGAAATGGTATCAGCCTATAACTGTGTATGTTACTAGGTTACTAGGTCCCTAACTAACCATTTGGTCTGAAATGGACATATCTCTAAATGCCACAAAGGTATGACCCCATGAGTGGTGTCATATGAAAGAGAAAAACATAAAGAATATAATAAAAATATTTCCAAACGTCAGAGGTCATCCAGGGGTCACAGGGGTCAAAAAAGGTAATTTTAACCAAAAATGCTCTGATTGGGCTTAAATTTAAATGCAATGATCCTTATGACATTCTAAACATGTTGCAAATATTTTAAAATTCATTTAAGGTCATTAAGGGGGTCATAAAGGGGTCAAAGGTCAAGTTTTTGAAAATGCTCCAATTGAGCTGAAATTTATATGCAATGATTCTTATGACATGCTAAACATTTTAAAAACATTTTAAGATTCATTTAAGATCATTAAGGGGTCGTAAATGGGTCAAAGGTCAAGTTTTTCAAAATGCTCCGATTGAGCTGAAATTTAAACGCAATGATTCTTATGACATTCTAAACATGTTGCAAATATTTTAAAATTCATTTAAGGTCATTAAGGGGCAATAAAGGGGTCAAAGGTCAAGTTTTCAAAATGCTTCAATTTTAGGTATAGGCCTACCACAATATACTGCCGAAGCCACATGGTTCAGCTATGGTGCGGTTATCGCTCTAGTTAAATGAAGCCTAGATTCATAACAAATACTTGAGGAACTCACTGAAACCCTAAAACAGTCTGCTCAAGTCTGTCTGGTCAATTTGTTTAACTCCCGGAGCACTACCTGCCGATCTAATATTGCCTCTGATTGGTCAATTACGATATTTTCACTTTAATCACCAATCAGAATGGAGCTTTGCAAATAATTCACCCCAATTTTTTTGTGTGGTGAAATTATTCTAACAATGTTGCCGATTGGGCCAATTGATAATGAAAATTTCTTTTTGGCCAATCGGCAGGTAGTTCTCATGGGGTTAAGCCAGGTCCATGGCTGGAAAACAGGAAGATAAGTCAAATTTTACTCCAAGATAGTACCATGATCCACAATGTCTGTTTTCTTACATAATAGGGAAGCAAAATTTTTGTCCAAATCCAATTTTTTTTCTTCCTGGAATGAGCTTCCTTGATTCCTAGACACAATTGATAGTCATCTTTAGTCGTATTTAGGCAACTATTACCAAGTCATAGGCGAAAGTTGTGACTTTCGCAAATGCACTCTGTTTCAGAGAAGAACGACAGTCCTTTGCTCTAATTGATGCAAGCACTCTGTTAATGAGCAACATACTCGGAGCTTTGTGTTCCCTTCAAGAGCGACGCTCTGCGCCAGCCAACGCTTTGACACTTAACCGGCCAATAAGATTATCGGTTTGTTGTTATGATTGTCTGACAATTGAATCAGCCAATCAGAACCCAACTTCTAAGTTCTATGTTTACACTCTGCACACTCTCAAAATGTAGACAACTGCTGTTCTTCTCTGCAAGAAACTGTAATCGTGCAACCGGAACCCTTTTGCCAAACATCCCTTCTGGGAGCATTTCATCCTGTTGATGTTGGGTCACATATGGCATAAATGGAGGGACATGGTTGAAAAGTATATTTGACATGCTCTTGAAAGGAGCCATCATAAATTGTGCAAACATTGATTTATTTGTGAAGAAAAGTGAAAATAGTCCAAAACAGAAAACTCCCAACCGGAGCGATCTTACCTTTCCGATGTTGATTAAGATACTTCTTGCATCGATCGAGAGATGCGGAAAAAAACCAATAGTCATTTTGTCCCACATAAATGAATAAATAACAAAAACAAAAAACTCAATCCCCCGGTGGAGTCACCCATTTGGCTAACTAGATTTGAATTCAAAGGTAATATTTGATATGATCTGGTCCATGGGGGGCCAAAGGAGGCATTTTTGAAAATTGAGTTACTGTGATTATTATGTTATGCATAGAATAGGCTATCATTTACTGAAAACCCCAAAGGTCTAGCATACTTGGTTCTTGGTGTCTATTTTGTTTTGTATTTTATTGTTTTTTAACTCCATATTTTTACATTTATCTCAGGCAGCGAGTGGCATGATAGAGCCGGCAACTTGTGAAACCGCCCGGCCGTATGGCATTTTCCATATACTCGGTTAGTTTTGTGGGGTTCATTATCAAATCCCAACGGGTTTAGCTTGTATTTATATTATTTATTAACATAGGCCTATTTGTTTAAATTACACGGTTGACGATGAAAATTTACTGAATTTGGAGAATGCACTGCGACCACCACCTGATTTATCTCAGTTTCAAATTTGCCGCCTTTGGCCCCCATGGACCAGATCGTGTTACATATTTGATATGATCTGGTCCATGGAGGCCAAAAGAGGCATCTTTAAAAATTGAGTTACTATAAATATTACCTTGTACAAACATTAAACTATCATTAAAATTATATACTGAAAACACCAATTTAGCATAGTACTTGGACTAACTTGGTTGTATATTTATGAAGTTTTGTGATGTCTATTTTCTCATGCATGTATTTTGTTTTTTGTTCACGCCAGTGAACATTAAAACCATTTGAACCCACATCTCATATGCACAGTTTATCCCTTGCATACCATGTGTCTTGAATAGCTATTGTAATACACCAACCATGTGGTTATGAGTCTAGGAAATAATATACAAATATATACTGCCATGAGAGGTTCTGGTTAAAACTATGGTCCCGAGGTGAGATCAATAGTACTATTTTCCTGAGGGGCGCAGCCCCGAAGGAAAATAGTATTAATTGATCTCAACGAGGGACCATAGTTTTAACCAGAACTTCGAATAAAGGCAGTATATATTTGTTTTATATACTTCATTAATATGTTCTTTGTTCATTGATTTGTTAAAAGAAAATTATTTGGCGTTTTGACTCTCCCGCTTCTATCCTGAGTGAACAGCACGGCTAATTAAGCACAACCTACCCTTCAAAAAATCGAATAGCCTAAAATCGGGCTAACCAATTACAGCAGCGAAATGACGCTATGGCAGTTTTCAGCGTGCGTGAACTGTTCGTCGCATCGAATGCGCATGCACGCTGAAGGCATGGTCAAAAGTACCATTTACGGCTTGGAGGTACTATTTACGGCTCATCCGGGACATTGAAAATACTATTTACGGTTTAGAGGTACTATTTACGGATAGGAGTACTGATGGTAGAACTATTTTTGGTCATGTGATCCACTTTTAACCAATCAATGAACAAGAATATATTAATGAAGTATATAATATCTAATATCTCATACCCTCGTTTGTATGCCTTTATCTAATCCTGCTCCCCATGACAATGGCAATTTAGCACATTTAATCTTCAGAGAGACTGCTCAGTGTAGGGAATTTGTAGCCTTTTTACTAAACATGTTTGTAATTGGCTTATAGCAATCACTTGCTGACAATACATATAACTGATTGGTTAAGCAGGTCACCATGGTCATTGGTCAGTATAATTAGCTATAATTTTATTTATTTAGTGATAAGGCCTATTCAGCCTATTTACTTCAGTATATAACTACAGCGCACAAAATTAAGTCCATTCTCTATAGTTAATTGAACACTGTTAGTTAATTAATTGTTTATTGACTCTTGTAATAACCAAGCAATGTGTGTATAAACATATCCAATGTTATACTTTCTGTTACAAAATAATAATTGGTTTTCATATATTAAGCTGGGATATCCTGACAAAAACTAGCAAGACCATGTAGTGTAATGTGTTTACTTTAGTGATAACTATTCAACAAAATAATTTGAGATGTTACCAATTAAACATGCAGTGCAGTGTTTAATAGGCGATTTGCTTCCAAATAAAACTTCTTTTAAAAAGGAATGGGGTGTCGAATGGGAAATAGCATCTGATGGGCTGATACAGTGGACATTTTGATGTAAGTTTGTTTCCTGTAGGTGGCTTAAAACCCAAATTTATGCAAAATAAGGTTTTTTGACAATTATTTTCCAGAGTCAAAATGCAAGTATCATTTATGCCTCAAATCACTTATTTATCATGTGTATTGTTAAATCAGTGCAGAGTAGGTTAGTATCTGTGGGTTAGTAATAGTATAATGATATTGAAAGTTAGACCAAAGTAGAGCACTATACACCTGATACGTGAACTTTGTCTTTTTAAAGACAAATTCTTGTTTACTCTATATTTTTGCATTTATCTCCATTTCAAGTTTGCTGCCTTTGGCCTCCATGGACCAGATCATGTCACATATGAACAATTGAGAGCCAAGGCTCAGCCTAATGAAAGAGCTCAATGAAACACAAAATATAATATTTTTTTGTCTCATGCAAACAAATGTCCTCTATTAATTTTGATATGACAAATAGGTAATAAGTATTGATAACTGTGAATCATGAGCATGCTCAGCCCATAACATGACCAGGCTTATACATGTAAAATTAGTATCAGGAAATGAAAATTTTAATTTTAAAAGTGATTAAAAAAAATCCTTTATTAGCCTACTTATTTGAACTACCACTTCATAGCTTTAAGTGGCCAAAGGGATTCCCATGTTTCCCAATGAGGAAGTAAACACATACTCTTATCATGTTTGAAGGTAAAGTCCAAAGATATAATATTGAAACAAAACTAAAATGCATCGTTCAGTCTGTGTGGAACAGGTCTTTCTCAGTATAAAACTATTTATGGGAATCCCCCTCCATTTTATTCAAGTATAATGTATTTAACTCAGGGATGTGAGAGGCCTCAGACAAAAATGAGGAAAATTACGCAAAAAAGCTGAAAAACAGCATAAAATCAGGGTAAAAATGCCAAATATGGGCTGACAATAAAAGAAAATGCGTAAGTTTGGCAAGAAAAGCTGAAATCAGCTTAAAAGCTGAACTCTCACACTCCTGCATAACTATAACATGACTTTACCAAGAGTAATAATTCAATGAGAATAGCCCCAAACAAAAATGTTTGGTAGACTCATAACCGGTGCGATCTTACCTTTCCGATGTTGATTAAGATACTTCTTGCATCGATCCCGAGATGCGGAAAAAACCAATAGTCATTTTGTCCCACATAAATGAATAAATAACAAAAAACCCCCGATCCCCCGAGTGGACTCACCCATTCGGTGACGTCACACCGATAATCATCCCTTATCCGACTTGGGCAGCCCCTACTCGGGCAAACTTGTAGGGGGCGGCCGGGGTCCGGGATAATCAACATCGGAAAGGTAAGATCGCACCGGTTATGAGTCTACCAAACATTTTTGTTTGGGACTAGACTCAGTACACCGGTCGATCTTACCGTTTCCGATGTTGATTAAGATACTTCTTGCATCAACATCTGAAAGATCGATCTAGCAAGTAACCGACGGATGGAGGTACAAAATTGGCCAGCATCTGATAAGGATCGGGAGTGGGTAGCATGGTCATCGCGAGGTCAAACTATTTCACACCTCACGGACGGGAAACAGAAAGACTACGTGAACAGACAAAAACCCTGAACTGAAAGTGCAGTGGTTAAGAATAGAAACACTGGTTCTTACCATGTTGGAATTCTGACTGTCTGATATACACCTGGTACCCAACCACCATATTATCGCCCAAGAACTGCCCTGGTGAACTTATCGCCTGGTCGTTGGCTTACGTTTTTATAGTAAACTGACGAAAAGGACAACGGGTTCTTCCAGGACACAGCCTGACAAATCTCCTCAATGGGGACCCCCCTATGGTAGGCCCACAATGATGAGATAGACCTGGTTGAGTGGGCCTTGGGGCGAGCGTCTTTTGCCGCCCCCGAGTCCACCAACACCTGGACCAGCCACCGTGCCAGAGTCTGCTTAGCGGCTGGACCGTGCGGTTCCGCGTGGGTGATAAATATGCGGTCATGAGCCCCTCTTAAGGTTTGTGTTCGGCCAAGGTAGTGCTGTAGCGCCCTCACGGGCACCACAACCTGTCTTCGCTATCGGCGAACCCTGCCCGATACTGGGTAGGAAGAGGGGCAAGTGTCGGAATGTCCTCCGCTCCTTTTTTGCAAGGAAATCCGGGCGAAGAAACAGCGTCGCTCGTTGTTAGTAAATACGGAGGCTGACTTGAGACTGCGTGCAACTCAGAGCACCGCCGTCCGAAGCCAACGCCAGAAGAAAGGCCGTCTTAAGAGTGGCGTATTTGGGGTCGCTTTTGACAGGGGGCTCAAAGGGGACCCATAATATACTCCAAGACTGTGTTGAGGTCCCCGGAAGGACCACCTTCCTTTCCGGCAAGCTTCGTTGAACATACCGTCGAGAAGAAGACTTAGGGACCCATCTGAATTGATAGTCGACCCGTCTTCAAATCCCCGATGAATCGAGAGAATGGCTGACTTATAGTTGGCTATCGTCGCCTGCTGAAGTCCTGACCTGAACTTTTCTGTCAGAAAATCTGCCACTAGAGGCACAGGGGCTCTAGTGGGAGATGTATTTCTCTCATCGCACCATGCGTAGTAGGGAGCCAAGCGCTGACTATATGTACGGAGGGTAGACTCTCGTCTACCCCGGCGATGAGAGAAGCAGCTTCTGATGAAAAGCCTCCCTCCGCCGCAAGACGTTCCTGATAAGGGCCATGCAGCTAACTGCAGGTGCTCTAGTGGTAGACTTGGTACCTCTCCTCCATCCGGAGTAGATTTGGTAACTCGGGGAGTCCGCTAGTAGATCCACCATTGGTCGAAACCACAGGTGTTTCGGCCAGAACGGTGCTATCAGAATGACGTTGCAATCCTCCCTCCCGATCTTGGTCACTACCCTCGCGAGCAGTGAGATCGGGGGGAAAGCGTAAGCAGTCATTCCTCCCCAGTCTACGGACAGAGCGTCCACGGCGAATGCCTGTGGGTCTGCGACCCTCGAGCAGTACACGGCAGCTGATGATTGCGATGAGATGCGAACAAATCTATCGAGGGGTGGTACATCACCTCGAAGATCGTCTGGACGACCTGCGGAGCAAGGGACCATTCTGTAGGTCCCGACACCTTTCCTCGTGACAGATCGTCCGCGAGGATGTTGGCGACTCCGCTATGTGCATCGCTCTCAGCGTAATCTGCCTGGCCTTGCACCACCCTATCAGGCGTAAAGTGCGTGCAGGCACAACATGCGTGACCTGGTGCCCCCCTTGTCTGTTGAGGTAGGCCACCACGGTTGTGTTGTCTGTTTGGACAACGATATGAGATCCCACGATCACCTTCTCGAAATGCTGGAGAGTTCTCTCCACTGCCCAAAGTTCGAGAAGGTTGATATGGAACTCCGTCTCCGTGGCCGACCATAGGCCAGAGACTGAGTCCCGTGGATGTGGCCCCCAGCCCAGCTTTGACGCGTCGGTCGTCACGACCTGACGCACCGCTGGTGCAGGAAACCTGACACCTTGAGTCAAATTGGGCTGATGGGTCCACCACCAGAGTTCCTCTCGCGCGATCTCCGACATCGGAACCGCGAGGGATATTGGGTGACGACTGGGCCTGTAAAAGGCTAGAAGGTGTAGTTGTATAGGCCTCATGTGAAAACTGCAGTACGGTACGAGGTCTACCATACTGGCCATAAGGCCCAAAACCTTCATCCATGCCACAGCGGGTGCCCCCTCTGACTCGGCCAAGAGTCGGGCACACCTCGCCATGTTCGTCACCCTCTCGGGTGAGGGTGCGGCGATCCCCACCTTGAGGTTGATCTGGGCCCCTAGAAATAGTGGTGTCTGCGTCGGGACCAAATTGGATTTCTTGACGTTGATCAGAAATCCCAGGTCCCGCACCGTACGGACTACCAACTCCACGAGACACTGTGTCTCCAGTGGGGTGCGTCCGTAAATGAACCAATCGTCCAGGTAGCAACACATGTTGACTCCCCTGCGCTTCAGGTACGCTGCCACCGCCCTGACCAGAAGTGTAAACACTCTGGGGGAGGTGGACAAGCCGAATGGCAGGCATCGAAACTGGTAAGTTTGACCCTGTACCTTGAAGCGTAGAAACCTCTGATCTTGAGGTGCGATCGGAACATGCAGATATGCGTCCGAGAGATGGGGCAGGCTAGCACCGAGCGAGAGTCTCCATTCTGAACCTCTTGGGCCTGATGCACTCGTTCAACGGCTTGAGGTTCAGGATGGGCCTCAATCGCCGGTCTTCTTTGGAGCCAGAAAAATGTGCTCCAGGTGAAAGGGGGTAGACCGGGACAATCGCTTGCCGTGAGAAGCTGAGTGACCTCTGACAGTAGTGCCCGGCGCTGGGGGCCGTCTGGCGGCACTACCGTGGACCTCTGAATTGTGCAGGCGCCACGAGGGGTGGCTGGTAAATTCCAGCCTGTAACCCCACTGACCACTGACAATACCCAGGCGCCCGGGAGATGGCATGCCATCTCTGGGCGTAATGCACATGCGGCCGCCCACAGGGGAATCCCTGTGGGAAGTCCAAACCTGCCGGCATGGACTGTCGACCGCCGTGCCCTGAGGACCGATCTGGTTTGCCCCCCTTAGACGAACGGCTCTTCTTAGGGGGCTTGCCATCTGATCAGCACTACTCTTGCGCTTCCCAGTTTTTTGGGAGGTGCTGGAGTAGCCTCGGGCTCGGCTGTAGTCGGTGGTGCGCGTCCTGCTGAAGCCGGAGCTGGCGCTGAAGAACGCTTAGAAGACTTTTTCTTCTTGTGCTTCTTCTTCGCCTTACTGCCCTTCCCCTTGGTCAGGGCAGCCTCTGACTTCTTCAGAGTGCTCTCATTGGTGGCCTTCTTTGCCCGGTCCTCTACCGTGGCGCAAAGGCCTGTCCAAAAGAAGCCCCTGTCCCTCCGAGTCTGACTTCTTCATTGCTTCAGCAAAGTCGGAGCCATAAGTTGACTGGAGGGACAGACAGGCATTCTCCCGGCGGCGAGATGACATCCTATGGGCTAGGCCCATAGAACTTACCTTGGCAGACCATTGGCAGACCATTGCTAGCGAGCCTTGGCAGACCATTGCTAGCGAGTTCCTCACGGGGAAGCGGGGGAAGGATACCTGCAGCTACCTCCACAGTCTCATCAGACTGTGAGTCGCTACTGGTTTCATCTTCCGACTCCTTTCCCTCGCCTTCAGACTCTGACTCACTCTCTGATGAGGATGAGATCTGACGACGGGCATCTGAAGGTGGACAGGGAGGTGGCGCCGCCGTGTGGCTAGCCAACTGTACACCAGCAGAAGAGGGAGTACTCCGCTAGACCCGAGATGCTAGCCATAGCACCCGGGATCCGCTGCGCTCTCGCTGCTGTCGCCCTAGCCATAGCAGCGTGCGGCCTACCCTGAGCTGTATCAGGGTTAGCCACTCGCCGCCCAGCCTGGGTAACAGCTGGTGGTACTGCTTGCCCAGCGCTAGGCGGCACTTGCCCGCGGTGCTAGACCGTGGAAGAAACCACCCTGCGGCGGGTACCACGGGGCATACCCTGTCGGTAGCTGACCCTGAAAGGATCCGCCACCAGGGAAACCCCATGGAGCAGCAGTACCAGCACCGCCTCCCCCTGTTGCCACAGAGACTGTGGAAACCAGGACGGGTACTGCGGTACCTGTGTGGTTGTAGCGTAGGTGCCCGGTAGGGCTCTCGGCTGCGTACCACTGTACCCATGCCTCACAGCGTTCCCGCTAGAGGATCAAAGGCGTGTGTATGGGTACCCGCTATACTGGCTGTCCCTTGGCTAGAAGGAGCTTGCCGAGTATCACGGGTAGCTGCGCGTGTATACCCCCGATCAGTCACCTCGCTACCTGAATAGGGAGTATCAATCAATGGAGCCATGCTCCGCTGAATAGATAGTGATCGATCATAAGAGGGTAATTGACCCATTGACTGTAATGGATCACCCACGCTCTGCTGGCTCTCGAGGACATAAGTGGGTTGTTGATCAGCTAGGCTGTTCAAACTACCTACCCTAACCTCTTGAGCCTCGCCGAAGGTCGCTGGGTGTGGCGGACCACTCCCGGCAGCTATGCGCGCGTGCATAGTGGCTACCACTGAGGTCGAGCCGTAGCCCGTCCCGGTAGCTGCCACCGTTTGCACTTGGGTTGCTGTCCCGTGAGAGACTGCGAGCCCAACCCCGGTATAGCCGCTAGCCAGTCCCGGAGGACAGCCGGCAGCCATTCCAAGGCCCAGGGTATCACTCGGCGGTCCCGCCATGGAACGCTGCCGTGTGACAACCCCAGTTGGTTCTGCTAAGACTACACCCAAGCGTTAGCGGTATCGTCTCTGCTAAACCCATGCACGTTTTCATTCGACCCTTGCGGGGAACGAAAGGCGTGCTGCGTGCCGTGGATCAACCCACGCAAGCCCGGGGTTCCACTGGCATGCTGCGTGCTACAGACCAGCCCAGGCAAGCCCGGAGGTCCGTTCGCACGCTGTTTGCTAGGATTCAGCCCAGGCAAGCCCGGGGTACCCTTGGCATACTGTCCATCGCCAGCTACTTCCACGGGTGCTGGACCCGCTCGTTCGCCAGCAATGGACGGGTGTCCACCTGCAAGAAACTCGCTAGAGATCTCGCTGGTAGACTGGTACTCGCCTGTTAGGGCAAGTACCGCCCTGCTGCCTGCTACTTGCTTAGACGGTTTGTCAATGCTTTCGCTGGCTGCTAGGCCTTCGGGCTCGCTAGCAGTCCCCGGAGGGTCCGCCTGCTTGCCCGGGGCCGGAGCCCCAGAGGTTACCTTAGCGTGGCCCTTGCCGCCACGCTTAGCACCTACCATATCAACCTTACCTGTAGCCTTCTGTTTCTTGGTCTTCGTTTTCTGTCTGTGTCGAAGTCCCAAACGAGCGCTACTTTCTAGATCTTCAAAATGTACATCCGATAAGCCTATGCAAAAAGATGCACACTTGTTAAATTTAGAACAATCCCTATGGGTGTAGCAGAGTGGATGTGGGTCCCACTCTGCCACAAGGGAAGGGCAGGATTGACAAGGCCTGGACATGTTGTAGTAACTTGAACACAAGACTCAAGCCCAATAAGCAGACACACACGCACAGTGGCTGTCGCAGATGTAGTGGTATGAATATAAAAATATATATATATACAAAGGGATGAAAACTGAAAACCTTTTTCTATAGATTTGTCAGGCTGGTCCCTTCGGAAACCCACCGAACTCTTAGCAGTTACTCGTCATCGGACGCGTACTGAAAGATATAACGATAGAGCACACCATAAACATAGCGATAATCACTCACCATACATGTATACACAGTACTGTACAAACATCTATTGTAACTTACTAGTCTGCTATAGTTGTTTTACGTGAGAACAAAATAAAATGGCGTCCTAAGGGCGGCCATTTTGAAAACGTGTGTCCCGTATCTGACGGAAACACTCATACAAGCTAATTTTTGGATCGTTTTGTCACTTTTCCAGTCGGAAAATGTCGTCAAAACTATCTCCCTAGCGTATACTGGTTGGTTTTTACCTCAGGTGTAACAAACAAACTGTATATCTCGTCCTTTGGTTCGTAATGATACTTAGCGTTGGCAAAGAAAAATCCACACGTCTATCTCATGCAGAAACCAAGGAGGATAAGGATGATTATCGGGTGTGGCGTCACCGAATGGGTGAGTCCACTCGGGGGATCGGGTTTTTTTTGTTATTTATTCATTTATGTGGGACAAAATGACTATTGGTTTTTCCGCATCTCGGGATCGATGCAAGAAGTATCTTAATCAACATCGGAAGCGGTAAGATCGACCGGTGTACTGAGTCTTATTTTTTTAATTGCAAAGATCATTGTTTTATAGATTTTCAATAGGAATCAAACAGTATTTACATCAATGGGAATGGGTGGATTTTTGGGAAGATGGAATTTTCTCATGGTAAAAAAGGAAACAAGAAATGTTGAAAGAAGAAACTTGAGAATTCAGGAAGGACCCCCCACCCAATGACTATTAATTGATCCTTTACAAGATATAACATCAGCAGTTCACCTACTATTTTGGACCGCAATCGTTTTGTATTATCGGTGTTTGAAGAACTCAAAATTGGTAAGTGATCCCATAGATTGAATAAACCTCAACAAATTGACCAATGTACAGTTAGACAATTTCCAGTTAATCTCAAACCAGTGACCAACTTTTTATTTGTTATGAACAAACACAATAAGTACACAACAGGAAAGAAAATGACCAAGATTGGTGTAAATCAAATCCTATAAATATTGTTATATTGGAAAACATTCAATATTTGTGTTCTAAACATGTGACATGTTACAATAACACAATATAAACATGCCACCACTCACTATGTAAGAATGCACTTCCAATTCATTTATGACACCGCAAACAGACAATACTACACAAAAATCACGACAATGGAAATTTGTTGCAGGTGTTTGTCCGCTGGATCAGTGACCTGTTTGGGCATATATTTTGTAACAGTTTCAGTGACTTGGCACATCATTTTCTAGCTATGAATGGGATTCCTTGCATTATCTATCAATAAGCTGATAAAGGCCAGTTTATGTCTTGCAAACTTCCCTATATTGTACAAATTACCAACGTTAAACAAAACTGTGGTTCAACAACAACCTTAGTTTTAGAACAAATTTATTTACCATTTTCGAAAACTGGCCCTCCGTACTGGCTCAAAACATTTATACTGCAAAAATATTTCAAGATTGTAATGTTTCCAACTTGGTCCATGCAAATATTATTTTGTCAATCATAATCTCATGAATATGCGCGATGCGTATGATCCAATCATATTTTATTATTTGTAAAAACACCAATGGAAATGGACGTCATTAATATCTAATAATTGACCACAATTGTTTCGTATCGTTTCTTGCAAACAAGCACGCGCAATTTGTTGATCACTTGTTGATCGCGTAGTAATGCGCATAAAACAGTGAATGGAAGATACATTTTCTAAAAAGATTCAGTTTCTAAAATTGTAGTACAATGAATGGCATTAATAACTTGGAACCATCTGCATTTGCCCCCCCCCCCCCATGCTTGGCAGGCGAGGGGCTGAGGTTAGTATCCTGGGGCACACCGACATCGCCTGGCTAATAATTATTTGGTGCAGCAGAGACATTAAAATGAATACACGGGATCGATACACGTGAATTGCTATGCACGATTTTGATTTCAGACGAAAATCTTCGGATACTGAGTTAGAAAATGATGAATATCTCCCGTAAATGAATTTTTCTCAAGAAACCAGATGTGGTCTCATACACTTGAAAATACGTGTTGAACAGATATTATAGTCGTTAGCGTGCGCTTTGAAAATTGGCAGTGCGCTTTGAACTAAAAATTTGACCAAAACTCTCAATTTTATATTGCGTTGGTCCTGTAGGCCTATGGACTACAGCGCGCAGCAGGCTATAGCGGCACTCACTCAAGTGGAGACAGTATATTAACCATTGACCGCAATGTCGTATACAAGCTTGCTGACACAGCGAGAAATCAATTACCTCGTCTATTGTCATAGCCTTAGTCAGGTCACTTCGCTAATAATATGCATCTCATAAGGTCCGAATAAAATAGCCATGTGTGGCTGTGGATTCAACCTACCATGGCGATTTCTACTATGAAGATATCGGGGCGATGTCACTGTGTGGGAGTACCAAGTGACTTCTTTTTTTCATCTTCTCTCCTTTTTTGTTTCTTCTTAAATCTCTGATAGCAAAATCACCATGGGTTGGGTTAGTGTTAGAGTAACACAGCCCAAAAGACTCAGTGCTAGTGCAGGTGTTGAAATAATTTTTTCAAAAAGTCTAGCAAAATTCACACTCCATATTGTGGATTTGGGTATAATAATATGTGTCACCACTCTACATACATGTATACACTGTACCTACCTGAGGGTGACACAACATTTTTTCTTGGCTTATGATACTAACCAATAATAGGCCCTTTTTCAGGGTCTATGAACCAATACAGACCACATAGGCCCTACAAATACTTGCATGTTTTTGAGCCCCATGGGCATACATATACAGACAGATTTACAGGTAATATTGGATAGGATACAATGCATATATGATATAGCCTAAACATTGACATATGAAACACACATAGTCTATTACAGATGGAAATTCCACACCTCAGTCGCAAGATATCATGACAGGAGAACATAGTATATTTGTTCATGATTGAAAATCTCTTGAACTGACTGCCTTCATTTGAAATAATCATAAAATTGACGACGGTGGATGATGATGAATGATGATGATAATATTATTAATAATTAATTAATTAATAACAGTAGTAATAATATGAATAACATTGATATTTGTTATTAATAATTTAATCATAATTATCAATAAATATAATCACTATCAATAAACCCAAATGTAAGAACACATGCATTTAACTTTAAAATATAGGACCTACATGTAATCGACTTAAAGCGATGAGCATTTGATATGCTAAATATGGTAGGTATGCATAATCAATGAAATAATATTTTCATTGCCCGGTTTCATTGGTATAAACCTATAAATGTACATGCATACACGTAAGCAGTTCACCATTCAATAATAATTCCAGTGCATGAACTTGGACAAGGTCGGCAGTTCTATCTGATATCATATTATTAAGTATGCCATGCGTGATGATTTGCAATACAATATATTTGTCATATTTCTTCGTGTAAATGAGTATAATTATTGTTGTACCAATGTGGATGACAATTAAGCTGGCGGTCTGATTTTGAAACAAAACTGTTATTAGATGTTGTGAACATGCCTTTTCCTTTTGTGGGGGGAGGAGATGTTTCAGCATAAAATTAACCTTATTTTAGCCTAATTTTACGAAGACCCAGACAGGACATGATAAAAAAAATATATCACGACGTGCGTAATAATATTACGACGTATGTGATAATTATTACGTCACGTATGTGATTATTATTACGTGCGTGCGTGATAATTATTACGTGCGTACATGATAATTATTTGCACGCACGTAATATTATTTTTGGAAGAAAGGGCGAGAATGAACAGAACCTGCTAAAAGATCCAGAGAATAAAGTCTTTTTTTGGTATTTTCATACCTTTTTAAGGGGTTTTTAACAGTGGGGGAGGGGGCGGTGCCACCCCTCAAGCTTTTTCGTACCCCGAAAGGGCGCACGTGATACTATACCGTAATACTATGAATTACAGAGGATTTTTCAGAAGGTTGAATTACAGGTTTGAAAATACCAAAATAATTCTCCCTGAAACAACCCCACTCTTTTTATGAGACACTGAAACTGAAAAAGACAACTCCACAAGCATGTTCTGCATTCAGTCCATCTTCGAGAAATCGAAAATAGACCTTTTTTTTATTCATTTTTCCATACGGCTGGATTAAAGGTGTGAAAATACCATAATCAACCTGTCTACCTGCCCTCTCTCTTTTCCTGAGTAAATGAAAAAGGGAGTTGTCACCTTTGCTTTCTTGCCCTGCGGGGCTCTTATATATTGGAACACACTTGGAGTGTTTAGTCGTCGTATGGGAGTCTCTGGCCTCGGCAGGCCTGCTGCCTTGCTGGACATCAAGATCATATTAACGGTTTTATTCTAAGAAATTGGAGGAAACGGTTCCTTACAAATCCCATAATTTAGTCCAAATTTGTGAAATCTTAAATGGACTTTTTTTTTACCTTTCCAAAAGGTGGATACATACATGTAGGTATGTAAATACCACAATTAACCTCTACGCATATCCTCCCTCTTTTTCTGAGAAATTGAAAAAGACAACCTAATAGGCCTACCCATTCTGAGTGCCCAAATTCGAAAGGGACCTTCCCTTTTACAGGGATTTTTTGATTTTTTTCATAAGGTTATTTTATCGTTTTACCTTTCCAAAAGGTATATCTGATATACAAAGATATATAAATACTATAATTACCCTTCACACCTATCCCATCTTTTTCTGAGAAATTGAAAAAGACAATCCAATACGCCTACCCTTCATATTGTCCAAATTTGAGAAATCGAAAATGAACTTTCCCTGTTATAGGGGTTTTTATTCTTCCAAAGGGTTAATTGTATTTGTATCTTTCTAAAAGATGGATATAAAGGTATGTAAATACCAAAATAAACCTGACTATCTTATCTGGCATATCCTATTTTTAGTCCAAATTCGAGAAATCTGAAATAGACTTTTCAAAAATTTTATTTGAATTTTTCCAAAAGATTTATTCACTTTTGTACCTATCTAAGAGATGGATATAAAGGAGTGTTAATACCACAGCAAACCTGACTACCTGTCCCCCTCTTTTTCTGAGAAATTGAAAAAGACATCTCTATTGGCATATCTTTTATCTAGTCCAACTTCGAGAAATTGATAATGGACCTTTCTCTTTTATAGGGATTTTTTCATTTTTCCAAAAGGTTGATACAAAGGTGTGAAAAAAACCATAATTAACCTCCACACCTACCCCCACTCCCTCTTTTTCTGAGTAATTGAAAAAGATAACTCAATAGGCCTTCCCTCCAGTTGTCCAAATTCGAGAAATCGAAAATGGGACTTTCCCTTTTATAGGAACTTTATTCATCTTTTTGAAAATGAACTTCTTTTCCCTATACTTTTCATTTCCTAAGACAGAATAGTCCCAAACAAAAATGTTTGGTAGACTCATAACCGGGGCGATCTTGCCTTTCCGATGTTGATTAAGATACTTCTTGCATCGATCCCGAGATCTTGGAAAAACCAATAGTCATTTTGTCCCACATAAATGAATAAATAACAAAAACCCCGATCCCCGGTGGACTCACCCAAAAGGTGGCGTCACACCATATGATAAATCCCTTATCCGACTTGGGATCCCCTACCGGACCAAACTTGTAGGGGTGGCGGGGTCGGGATAATCAACATCGGAAAGGTAAGATCGCACGGTTATGAGTCTACCAAACATTTTGTTTGGGACTAGACTCAGTACACCGGTCGATCTTACCGTTTCCGATGTTGATTAAGATACTTCTTGCATCAACATCTGAAAGATCGATCTAGCAAGTAACCGACGGATGGAGGTACAAGATTGGTCAGCATCTGATCAGGGATCGGGAGCGGTAACGATGGTTTTCGCGAGGTCAGAAAATATTTTCCCCAACGGTCGGGAAACAAAAAGACCACGCGATCACAGACATAAACCTCCTTACTTAATAAGTTTGGTGGTTAAGAATAGCGACACTGGTTCTTACCATGCTGAGTATTCTGTATAGTCTGAAAACCTGGTACCCGTACACCACCGTGATTATGATCGCCGAACAATGTCCCGGTAAACCTCCGCCCGTCTCTGATTACTAACGTAAGCGGAAGTATCGTAGAGAAGGGCGAAGGTGGCTTCCGGGACACCGCCTACTAGATCTCCTCAAGGGACAACCGAGCGGTATACCCAAGATGATGAGATAGCTCGTGTCGAGTGGGTCGTGGGACGCGAAAACCGCGATCCCGGACCCCACCAACACCTGGACCAGCCATTGCGACAGCGGCTGGACCGAAAGGCTCTGTAAGGGTGATGAATGCGGTCGTGAGTCCTCGCAAGGCTTGTGTTGGAAGAAATAGTGCTGCAGCGCCTTATCGGACACCCCAGCCTATCTTTGGCTTCAGCCGAACCTTGCCCAACCCTGGGGATTGGAGAGGGACGAATGTCGGTATGCACCGCACCCGTTCGTAGTCACGAGAACAAAGCGCCGAAACAGTGTCGCTCCAGTGTTTGTGAACACGGAAGCTAACCTCGAGACCGTGTGCAACTCAGCACCGCCGTCCGAAGCCAACGCCAAACCGGAAAGCCATCTTGAGAGTTACGTATTTAAGCCGCTTTTGGACGGAAGGTCAAAAGGGTGACCCTTAAAGTAATCTAAGACTGTGTTGGGATCCCTTAGGAGGATCACTTTCCTTTTGGTAGACACTGCGTTGAACATACCGTCGAGGCGTAGACTAATAAGGTAACCATCGGCTATGATAGTCTAACCCGTCTCGAAACCTCGGTGAATGGAGAGGACAGCTGACTTATAGCTGGCCCCAGTGGCCCGCTGAAGTCTTGCTTGGAACTTTTCTGTCAGAAACTCCGGAACTAGCAGCACAGAGGCTCTAGCGGGAGAGCTATTTGTCTCATTGCACCAAGCGTAGTATGGAGCCAGACTCTGGCTATATCGCACGGAGGGTAGACTTCCGTCTAGCCCCGGCGATGAGAAAAACAGCTTCTGATGAAAAGTATCCCTCCGCTGCGTGTTCCCTGGTAAGGGCCATGCAGCTAACTGCAGGTGCTCTAGTGATAGACTGGGTACCTCCGCTCCGGGCATCCGGAGTAGATCTGGTACCTGGGAGTGCCAGCGGCCTTGCCGCTAGCAGAATGACAATGCAGTCTTCCCACCCGATCTTGGCCACCACCCTCATGAGTAGTGAGATCGGAGGGACTGCATAAGCTGTCATCCTCCCAGTCTATGGACAGAGCGTCCACGGTGAATGCTTGGGGTCCGCGACCCTTGAGCAGTACACCGGCAGGGGAAGATTGCGATGAGATGCGAACAGATCTTTCGAGGGTGGTACATCCCTTGAAGATCGTCTGAGCGACCTGCGGAACAACGGACCATTCTGCTGGTCCCGACACCCTTCCTCGTGACAGATTGTGCGCGAGGATGCTGGTGACGCCCGCGATGTGTATCGCTCTCATCGTAATCTGCCTGAACTTGCACCACCCTATCAGGTGTCGTGCATGCAGGCTTAATCGTGGTGGCCCGGAGTCCCCTTGTCTGATGGGGTAGGCTACCACGGTTGTGTTATCCGTCAGGACAACGGTATGTGATTCCACGATCACCTCCTCGTAAGCGAGGGAGGTTGATGTGAAACTCTGTCTCTATGGCCCCATAGGCCGAGGCGGAGTCTCGTGGATGTGGACCCCCAGCCCCGTTTTGGCGCTTATGGTCGTCACTACGTGACATACCGGGGTGCAGGAAACCTGACACCCTGGGTCAAATTGGGCTGATGGGTCCACCACCAGAGTTCCTCTCGCGCGATCTCCGACAACGGAACCGCGAGGGATATTGGTGACGACTGGGCCTGCAAGCAGGCTAGAAGGTGTAGTTGGGTAAGCCCTAACGTAGAAAGCGGCAGTACAGTACGAGGTCTACCATACTGGCCATTAGGCCTACCACCTTCATCCATGCCACAGCGGGTTTTGCCCGAGACTCGGCCAAGAGTCAGGCACACCGCACCATGTTAAATCACCCGCTCGGGTGAGAGCACCGCGAACCCCTCCGTGAGGGTGATCTGGGCCCCTACAAATAGTGGTGTCTGCGTCGGGACCACGCTGGACTTTTTGAGCTGATCAAAAATCCAGGGTCCCGCACCCCACGGACTATCAACCCCATGAGACCCGTAGTCTTCAGTGGAGTGCGTCCGTATATGAGCCAAGCGTCCAGGTAGCAACTGATGTTGACACCCCTGTGCTTCAGGTACGCTGCCACCGCTCTGACCAAGAGTGTTAAACACCCTGGGAGAGATGGACAGGCGGATGGCGGTATCAAAACTGGTAATTTTGATCCTGTACCTAGAAGCGCAGATGCCTCCGATCTTGAGAGGCGATTGGCATATGCAGATAGGCGTCCGAGAGATCTAGCGATGCTGTTCCCATGCCCCTGATGGGGCAGGCTAGCACCGAGGCGAGAGTCCCCATTCTGAACCTCTTGGGCCTGAAGAACGGGTTCAACAGCCTGCGGTTCCGGATGGGGCTCCCGTCGCCGGTCTTCCTTGGAGCCAATGGCTCCAAGATCACCCGTAGAACGGGGGTAGACCGGGACAATCGCCCGCTTCGTGAGAAGCTGTGTGATCCCTGTCAGTAGTGCCCGACGCTGGGGGCCGTCTGACGGCACTACTGTGGACCTCTGAAATGTGCAGACGAATGTGGGGAGACTGGGTTGCCAGTCTGTAACCCCCACTCACCACACCCAGGCGCTCAAAGAGATGGTTTCCCACCTCTGGGTGAAAGCCATTAGCGGTCGATCCACTGGGAGATCCCCTGTGGAAAAACGCTGAGCCCCCCAGGAATGCTCTGCCTAGCTTCCCTTGGAAGAGCGCTTGCTCTGCTTCGGGGCTTGCCAGCTGTTCCTGTGCTACCCTTGCGCCTCCCAGAAATGGGTGCTGCAGAGGTAGTGGGCTCGGGTACTGTTGGTGGTGCACGGCCTGCTGAAGTCGGAGCTCCTACCCATGGTAAGGGCAGTTTCCGACCTCTTCAGAGTGCTCCCGTTGGTAGCTTCTTTGCACGGTCCTCCACCGTGGCGCAGAAGCATCCAAAAGAAAAAGGACCCTGCCTTTCCATCGCGTTGAGCGATTGGAGTGGCAGGCCCCTCCCCGGCGCTGAGTGGACACCCTATGGGCTAGGCCCATGGTGCGCTCGTTGAGGCTCGCTGTTAGCACCGCTAATAGGCTCACCTCATGGAAGAGCTCAGATGTTGTCTGGCGTGATACGCTTGAGCGACATCTGGGTCCTCTCGGATCCCCTCAGGTAGGTCCGTGGTCCTCCCGCGTTACACGCAGAGAGGCGTGCAAGCACGCGGCGCCATAGCTCACTGAGCTCGACAGCCCCACGATATCTACCCGTGAGGTTTGCGGGAATGAGAGTGCAGGCGTCCCTGTGAGGAAGCAGCAGCTGAGCATCCTACTGAAAGGATCCCTGGTCCTCCTCCATGGACTCCCCCTTAGGGGTGTCCGGAGGAAGATCAGTGCTGTTGCTCCCCTCGCGGGGCAGCGGGGAAGGAGACTGTAGTGATGTCACTACGGACTCAGCTTCCGACTCCTTTCCCTCGCCCACAGTATCCGTATCATGCTCGATGATGACGGTAACTGAGGACGGGCATCTGAAAGCGGGTAAGAAGGCATAACCACTGTGTGGCTCGCCGACTACCTGCCAGCAGAAGAGGGAGTACTCCCCGCAAGACCCTGAGGTATCCGCCATGGCACCACTGGGTCCGCATGCTCTCGCAGCCGTCGTCCTAGCGCTAGCAGCACGGGCCTACCCTGATCAAGATCTGGGTTAGCCCCATGCCGGCTGGCCTGGTCAACAGCTGATGTTGGTACTGCGTGGCCATCGCTGGCGACACTTGCCACGGTGCTAGGCCGTGGAAGAAACACCCTGCGGCGGTACCACGGGGCATACCCGCCCGGCAGCTGACCCTGAAAGGATCCGCCACCAGGGTAACCCCATGGTACTGCAGTACCAGCACCGCCTCCCCTTGTTGCCACAGAGACTGTGGCGACTAAAGCGGGTGCTGCGGTACCGGTGCGGTATCAGCGTGGGTACCGTGAGGGTTCCCAACTGTGGACCGCTGTACCCTCGCCACACTGCGTTCCCTGTTTGGGGATCAAGCTGTGTGCTGGCGTGTACCGCGCTGGTACTAGCGTAGGTGCCCGTGAGGGCTCCCCGGCTGTGTACCACTGTACCCATGCCTCACTGCGTTCCCCGCAAGGGATCAAGCCGTGTGTATGGGTACCCGCTATACCGGCTGTCCCTTGGCTAGAGGGAGCTTGCCTAGTACCACGGGTAGCTGGCGTGCATACCCCGATCAATCACCTGCGCCACCTGAATAGGCAGCGTCAATCAATGGAGCTATGCCCTGTTGATTTGACAGTGATCGATCAAGAGAGGGTAATTGACCCATTGACGGTAATGGATCACCCACGCTCCGCTGGCTCTCGAGGACATAAGTGGGTTGTTGATCAGCTAGGCTGTTCAAGCTACTTACTGTACCCTCTAGAGCTTCGCCCAAGGTCGCTGTGTGTGGCGGACCACTCACGGCAGCTACAAGGGTAGCGCTAAGTTGCTTTTTGGGGTCCCGGACCCACCAAAATAGAGTTAGGACCCCTGTTTTTAAATTTTCTGCAAGTTCAGGGGTCCCTGCAGACCCCCGGTTTTTTAATCTAGCGCTATTGCAGATATACTATTTATGCTGCATTTGTGCAACTGGGACTCACCAAGCTCTACTCCGGACCCCCTACTTTTTAATTTTTTGCAAGTTCGGGGGTCCCTGCGGACACTCGAGTGTTTAGTTCTAGCGCTACCCCTGGGCAGCTATGGGCGGGTGCATAGCGGCTACCACTGAAGTCAAGCCGTAGCTCGTCTTTGTAGCTGCCACCGAATGCACCTGGGTCGCTGTCCCGTGAGAGACTGCGAGCCCAACCCCTGAATAATCGCCAGCCAGTCCCTGTGGACAGCCAGCAGCTATTCTAGGGCCCAGGGTATCACTCGGCGGTCCCGCCATGGAACGCTGCCGTGTGACAACCCCAGTTGGTTCTGCTAAGACTACACCCACAGCGTTAGCCGCATGTATCGTCTCTGCTGAACCCATGCATGCTAGGGTTCAACCCAGGCAAGCCCGGGTACCCTTGCATGCTGCCCGTCGCTGGCTACTACTGTGGCTGTTTGAGCCCGTAGACATGCCTGCAACAGACGGGAGTCCTCCCGCTAAAAACCCGTGAGGATCTTCGCTAGAGGGCTGGTATCCTCCTGCTACAAAACCCGCTAGGGTTTTCGCTGGTGGTTACCGCTCTGCTGCCTGCTACTTTGCTCCGACGTATAGTCAGTGCTTTCGCTGGCTGCTGAGCCTTTGGGCGCTTAGCAGTCCCGAAGGAACCGCCTGCTTGTCCGGGGACCGGAGCCCCTTAAGCAGACCTGCCATGACCCATAGGGGCTGTCACAGCAGAATCTACCGTGTCGACTGGTATCCTCCTGCTGCAAAACCCGCTAGGGTTTTAAGCTGGTGGTTACCGCTCTGCTGCCTGCTACTTTGCTCCGACGTATAGTCAGTGCTTTCGCTGGCTGCTGAGCCTTTGGACGCGCTTAGCAGTCCCGAAGGAACCGCCTGCTTGTCCGGGACCGGAGCCCCTTAAGCAGACCTGCCATGACCCATAGGGGCTGTCACAGCAGAATCCACCGTGTCGACCTTACCAGTGCCCTTGGTAGATTTCTTCTTCGTCTTATGGCGATGACGGAGCCTATCCCAATCGTCAAGCTGGAACTCGGAGAGTCCTAAGCAAAAGAAAGACATCTAGAAGATCGTGAGCACTCCCTGTGGGTGAAACAGAGCGGTGTGGGTCCCGCTCCGTCACCAGGGAAGGGCAAGCCCGACAGGGCCGAGGCGAAGCGAGGAGAAAGGGAGGGGGCACTACCCCCCAACACGCGACTCAAGCCCAGTAAGCAAACCTGAGCACGGAGGCTGGTCGCTAACGTTAGTGGTAAAGTAAGGACTGGCTAACTTTATTACTAAAATGTCAGACGGGTCCCTACCAATCCCCACCGTATGAATATCTGATTAACTCGTCTTTATTGGACGGTAATGAAGACATAACGATAGAGTAATCACCCTAACATAGCAACAATAACCTACCGTACATGAAATACAATGTGTATGTACAAACATCTATTGTAACTTACAGGCTGCACTGGTTGTTTTACGTGGGAAACAAAATGAATGGCGTCAACGAGCGGCCATTTTGAATTGCTCGTGTGTCCCGTATACAAACGGAGGCACGATATGTAGCTAAGTTTTGGATCGTTTTTGGTCACTTTTTCGCCAGAAAATGCCGTCAAAACTATCCTCAGCGAACAATACCGGTTTGGTTTTACCTAAGGTGTGAAACTACAACCGTATATCTCGCCTTTGGTCGAGAAATTGATACACAGTGCTATGAACAATCGATAGGCACGTCTGTGTCAGTCGGAGACCAAGGAGGATAAGGGACGATCATATGGTGTGACGTCACCTTTTGGGTGAGTCCACCGGGGATCGGGGTTTTTGTTATTTATTCATTTATGTGGGACAAAATGACTATTGGTTTTTCCGCATCTCGGGATCGATGCAAGAAGTATCTTAATCAACATCGGAAGCGGTAAGATCGACCGGTGTACTGAGTCTAAAGTTTTAAAATGTTTTTAATCCAGGACGGAATAAAACGGATTCCACTGTGGAATAAAGTTGGTACTAAGAGTGGAGTGTACCCTATCTATTTTTCCCTCACCAGATAATATTTCAACACGGAATCATATCAGTGGCATAGCGTCATAGGGACACGGGGCACGTGCCCCCCATCGATCTGATTAAAAAAAAAATCCAATATGAAATTTCCGAAAAACGGCTTGTGCCCCCCCAAGCAGATCCGGTGCCCCCAATCATGATCGGTCCCCCCCCCCCAATATGATGACCGACGCTACGCCACTGCACGGAATAAATATCTTTTTATTCCCTAAGAGAAAAAGCAATCTGTATAAAGGCAGCCGATAGGCCTACCTTTAAAAAAACCTGAATCTTTTAGTAGGTTTTCTGGTTTTGTTTATTCCCGCCCTTTCTTTCAAAAATAATATTACGTGACGTACGTAATAATTATCACGTCACGCACGTAATAATTATCACGCACGTGACGTGATATTATTACGCACGTCGCGTGATATATATTTTTTTTACCATGTCCTATCTGGGTCTTCGTATATTTTAGATGTCAAATAACACACATTTGGAAATTTTGTCTGGAACACCACTGAGTACAATTTATTTAAAAGTGGGAGATCTGATTTTTTTCATATCTGGTGTTTTCTATCTTTCATTTGAAATATATCATTAATCTGTTTTCAATTTTTGAGTTGCTGCAGCGGTTTTGGTGTTCATGGTGTTGGAAGCTAACAAACATGTTAACATTACTACTGGCCCATAGAATTATAGTCCGATGTGTAGGACCTTTTTTTTTCTTATTTAATACCATACAATGTTCAGCTCAGACTATGACCACTATCTCATAATGGTGCAAGAAAGACGAATCACGAAAGTCCAGTGACCGCGCCGCCCGATTTTTCGGGTGGGGCGGTTAGTGGACTTTCGCGGTCAATCTTTCTTGAGCATTCAGAGCCTGAGCAGTGATAGTTGGTAACTGAGAAAAAACAGGTCCTATTCGTCGGACTATAGAATTAGTACATACTTTTGGTGGTGGCATAGACTGTTACATTCTATGGTGGTGGTTACACCATCTTTAGAAACGAAACATATTTTGTGCTAGCACTAGATCAGTACTCTATGATACACTTTAACCAGCTTGGTCCTATATTGCACCATGGCGGGTTCACGTGGTTGCTTCGCAGCCACATGCTCTCCCGCATGCACTCCACACGCTATTCAAGGGATTCTTGATCACAGGGCCTCGTGATCGTGAGCCAGTTCTAATTTCAGTCCTAACATTTCGCAGGGGTTATGAGAAAAATATGAGCTTTCATCCGGTTCAAGCATTGTACCAAAATTTACACTTTAATAGGGGTAAATTTAATACAAAATATTACAGAAGATACCACTGCTTTTAATTGCACTCTCAGATAATGCCAGATACATGTATGTATATTGCACTCTGGTGCATGGTCTTCAGCTGGATTTTGATTGTCATAACAGTTGTTGAATTAATTTGTTTTAATCCGGGTTTTAATAAAACATTGGGAAATCATTTGTTCTCATATCAGTAACTCTTCATACAATTATTTCATTTTCAGCTTTGAGTACAATTAATGAAAGGCATACTTTGTACACACATAGCTGAATACATCATGGTGAACTGGTGAAATACTGATTACTGATGAAATAAAGACATTACTGCACATGACATACCCTTTAACCCCAAAGGAAATTGGCCAACAGATATCACCCAAATGTTGTCTTATCAGTTCAAATGACAGACAATACAGATACACTGATTGTATTAAATCACTAATCAATGTACAAAACAATGTCAATAATAGTATTTGAACGAAGCATGAATTTAATTGACATACATACACATACTTCACATTAAAAAAATTTTTTAATTCACTAATTTAATTATGAGAGTGGCCATGGTGGTGTGGTCCACCATTGCCCACTCCCCAATTTTACCTTCCCCCAAGTCTCATAATTATAGCACAGCCCCTAATTGTTACTCTAGTATAGAGTGCCCTTTTATTTCTGTCACAACTTTAATCCTTTTTGTGATCCAAGCATCCTCTTTTTCCACCAAAAAAGTTGTATTCCCAACATTTCAGTTGATTGGGATTTTGCATTTGCGAGTTATGCATGATTATGTGTAGTACACTGCTCCATAGACAATATGTTGTAATTTTGTTCTGGTGTACCAGAACGTAATTCAAATTTCACGATATATTTTGGCTAAACATATAAATCTGCACGAAATTTTATGTACATAAACATTTTGTAGCCAGAGGTTTCCACATGAGGAAAGTGGGGGATATGATGCCGTGGATCACAAAATGCCCTTTTAATTAAAGCAAGCTCTACTGCTCCCCGTACTGCTCTAGTCATGGTCATAACAACACAACCATATTTGCTAGCATATTTCCTGGTACAGATTTTCAAAAACATAAGTTGGTATCTTGATCATGATGATGAAAGAGCAATAAGTGTTCAAAGGTCACTACAAGTGCATTGATTATACCAGTTCTAATATTAAATGATATTAATATATTCATATCTACCACATACGCCATTTAAAAATTTCACCCCCCTGGAGCTCATAATTATTGCACAGCCCCTAATTTACAGTCATACAATTGTGGGTGCTATATTACAATACAATGATATATTTTGGATGACTGCGATACACCTACATATTGTACACAAATACAAAGGTGATGATAGGGATAGCCCAAGTTCATTGTCAGACTGTGTTGTTAACCTTGACCAACGAACCATGAAATGAGTAACTTCCTGTACTGAATGAATAGCATTACATCATTAAGGTGTTAAGACAATTGGACCAAATATTTTAAAACCAAATTATGTTGTGCCCACTAATCTATATAATAATACGCTATTCTCTGTCTCTCTGTCTGTAGATCTGTCTGTCTGTCTGTGACTGCTAATGTGAGGCTGTTGTAGGTCGTACGGGGCCCAAACTTGGTGGGTGGGTGTCGTTCTGTCCTGGCAAGAAGAAGTTTATGTTCGTTAAGTCATCTGACCCCGGGTCCCCCTCCCAGGGGTCATCTGAGGTCAAATTACTAAAAACAGTCGTGTGAGGCCGTCGTATGTCTTACGGGGCCCAAACTCTGTGGGTGGGTGTAGACGGCTGTCCTGGTAAGAAGAAGTTTATGTTCGTTAAGTCATCTGACCCCGGGGCCCCCTCCCAGGGGTCATCTGAGGTCAAATTACTTGAAACAGTTGTATGGGCATGAAAGTTGGTAGGTAGGCTACAGACAACATTTAGAGCCAAAATTTTAGAAGGTCATTTTGGGGTCATCCGAGGTCACCCAGGGGTCATCTGAGGTCAAATTAATAAAAAATGTCATATGGGCATGACACTTGGTGGGTACAGACAACATTTAGAGCCAAATTTTTGAAAGGTCATTTTGGGGTAACCAGAGGTCATCTGAGGTCAAATTAGTAAAAACTGTCATATGGGCATGAAACTTGGTGGGTAGATTCACCATCAGCCAGGTAATCGCGCCCGGCCGAGAACCGCCAAATATGGGTAACCGCCTAGTACTATTATATTTAATCAAAATTGTGTGTGTTTATAAGATGTAATTCTAGCTGTAGCCTGTAATGTTGTGACTGGTGGTTAGATTCTAGACCAATTATTGCAATAGTCGGCAAGGTTCCTAGACAATCTATATGTATCGCCGGTTTCCATGCATTGTTTTACAGGAAATGAACAATGGACATTTAGAGAATTTAGTGATTCCAGCGAAAGAATAAAAAAAATCAAGATTGTGTATAAATCCCTTAAAAGTGAAGGATAAGTCATTAAAATTATCATCAGGTATTTCTAAAATGAAAATTTTGGGCAAAAAAAAAGAGAAGGAAACAGCATTATTGACAAAGTTGAAGCTCGATCCATTAAAATACACAAATTTAGATACTGTCAGTATATAAATTACAGATTCATGTAATAAATTTTGTCTTACATACAAAGCTTTCGGCTGAACTACTAGCAGGCTATGTTAGCACATCATGTATGACAATTAATAAAGGTACCAAAATCTAAATTTTGCTTCAGTGACAAGCACTGCTTTTCAAGCAGGCCCTCATTGTATACATGTTATAGCAACAAAATATATTACGATACACAATATTTACAAAAATAGCATACATAATATACTAGTATTACAAATAAGTATAATGGTATCATCAAATACAAGAAAATTATAAATACCATGATTCAAAATACAGAAATACAATAATTATATTAAATACAAAAAATAAGCAAGCAAATGAACAAAATGTAGATAAAGACAGGCCTAAATTTCTTTAATTTTTGACTGAAATTGGCCTAAAGTCATATTTTCCATCTGCGCTCTTACTGTCGGTGGCAAAGAATTCCATGCATAGGCTGCCCTGACGTGAAAAGCACGTTGACCTGAATTTGATTTAAATTTTGGAACAATCAATGTATTAGAAGTATGATTTCTAGTTATATGATTATGGTTATCATGAACAAAATCAAATTGAGAAGATAAGTATGATGGATATTCGTTCTTTAAACATTTGAAAACAGTCATTAATAGAGTATTATGCCATCTTTGATCAAGTTTAACCCACTGCAATGTACTCATTAAATCATTAGTTGGTGTCCTTATATCTGCTGAGAGAATTATTCTAGCTAAATTATTATGAAGTACCTGAAGCCTATTATGGTACTCATCACTAAAATTTGACCAGACCATGCTGCCATAATCAAAGTGGGGAATAACAAGAGCATTTGATAACATTACAGTGGTTTTATATGGAAGGAAATATTTTATACGTTTTATTATACCAGTTCTTTTGGAAATAGTTTTACTAACATTATCAACGTGAGCTGACCAAGACATCTTGCTATCAAATTTTACACCTAGATATTTAAACTCATCTACTCTTTCAATATCATTGTTGTTATATAATAAATGTACATTGTTGCACTTTTCAAGCATTTTGTTTGTACCAAAGATCATAAACTTAGTCTTTTCAACATTTAAAGTGAGTTTGTTTACTTTGAACCATTCAGCTACCCTACTTAGACATGACTCCATTTGAATTTTAAGATCAGATTCATTTTTAGCTTTACACATTAAAGAGGTATCATCAGCATACATTACAGTTTTACATTCAGACACAGCATTAGGTAAACAGTTAACAAAAATGATAAACAGTAAAGGACCTAAAATTGAGCCCTGAGGAATACCAATATCGATTGGCCTAAAGTCAGAAAGAGTTGAGTTAACATTAACAGTTTGTTCTCTGTTGTTTAAGTATGATTTAAACCATAATAATTCATCCCCATATACCCCATATTGTTTAAGTTTCCTAATCAGAATATCATGATTTACAGTATCAAATGCTTTCTTTAAGTCTATAAATAAAACGCCTACATAGCATAACCTGTATCCATATTCTTTAAAATGTAATCTTGCACATCTAGAAGGGTTGTTGTTGTGGAATGATTCGGACGAAATCCTGATTGAGCATTTGATAACAGTCCTACATTACTCATATATTCATATAATTGATCATGGACAGCTCTTTCAATGATCTTTGATACAATTGGTAATACAGAGATAGGTCTATAGTTACTAACATTAGTTTTATCACCCGATTTAAATATTGGAGTTACTTTAGCCTTCTTCCATGCATCAGGAAAAGTAGACCCATTCAAAGACAGGTTGCAAATATGAACAAGGCATTTTGCGATAAAAGGCGCAGCCAATTTTAATAACCTTACATTGAATGGATCTAATCCTGACGATTTACAATTTTGCATTTTACTTATTTGTTTGAGAACAAATTCATTAGATATTGCTCTAAAACTAAATTTGTTTACACTATGATTTTGATGAGAACATATAGTATTACAAGTGCATACATAATTATCATTGTTATTATTAAATTTACTCCCAAGTTCATTACCTATTGAAGTGAAAAACTCATTGAACTCATTTGCCATATCCTTTTTGTTACCTGAGTAATTACCATTCTTTTTAACAACTGCTGTAGGTATACTTGATGTTTTGTTTGGTATAATTTTCTTAATTGTTTTCCAAAGATTTTTACTATTATTTATGTTGTTACTTATAGCCTCGTTACAATAACTCTTTTTCAGTGAATATTTCATATTGTTTACTTTATTTCTAAGAGACTTTGCTTTACTCCAATCTTCAGCATTATTTGTCTTATGTGCTTTTGAAAAATAGTAGTCCCTATCTTTACTTAGTCTCAAAAATTCACTATTCACCCATTCAGGTAAACAACCTTTAACTTTCTTTTCCTTAAATGGTGCATGCTTGTCACAGGCAGCATTGAATGAAGACTGCCATTCATTAAGTGCTTCATTGACATCATTTATATTACGAATTCGACCCCAATCAATATTTTTGATTGTATCAATATAATCTGCTTCATTAAAGTTTTTGAAACATCTGGATCTTACAATTTTTGGTGGAAGTTTCACAATTTTTGGTGGAAGTTTCGGCGCGCCACACAAGTAAAATAAACCCAAGCAAGTGACTAGTAAAGCAACAGAAGCTTGCCAAAGGCAAGCTACAAAAGTCACCAATCCCACCATATACTGCTACTCGCAAGAAGCGCCACTAAAATAAAAGACAGAGATAAAAAAGACTATTTAAATCAGCATGGTCAGGGCAAAGGCGCGCCATGATTGATTGCCGACCTGCATCAGCAATTTCTCTCTAGTTGTCAGAATTTCAGACACGAACTAGTATTTTTATCTTGTGTCTTTATAAGACACAAGAGCGATAAAGCGAGCCCATCTACATGTAGGCCACCGATATCCCAGGACCATTGTCTACCCCACCCCACCCACAGCGAAGTCCACTAAACAAGCTTCGGCCAGTCTTCAGATTAGTGTCAGAGGGGATGGCATGTTTTGTTCCTTTTTCTTTCTATCGGATGGAAAATTTAAGGTCTGCTTTGGAGCAAAGCTACCCACTATCATGATCTGAAGAGTGCATACATCTACTGCAGAGCTGAGAATATTTTCTTTCAAGGCAGCTTAATTTTCAGATCATTGCGTTCTGAACTTTTCTCATTCCATAGAAATAGGCCTCTCCCTACTCCTACATGTACACAAGAGTTCCATTGGCATTGCTCTGTGCTACACATCAAGGAACTATGTTATCCATAGGGAGAGAAACTGCAGGTTACCACACTCTCACAGAAACCAAAGTGCTGCTTTGCGCCTCAAAGTTGCAGATTTGTAGCTCGTCGTCCCCTGTCCCCCACTCAATTGCGGCTCTTCACCCGGGGCTTCACCACTCTTCCCCTCATCATAGCAGACTCTGGAAGATCCCAGGTCTATGCCTCCATTGTGAGTACATTAGTAGTCTTTGACAAAGACTAGAGTTCCATACACTAGAGATTGAGTCTTGTTGTGGTTCCATTCACCTTCAGTTGACATCCCAAACTACCCTGGGGTTAAGGTCACTTTGGGTCACATTTTCAGCTATTGTTTCACAGCAAGTGACTTGCCCTCAATGACCTGTCTAGTGTTGTATAAAGTGTCACATGATGATGAGGAGGATTCAAAATGCACTGAACTAAAAATAAAATGTAAAATGTTCTAACAATAAATTTGCTGATATTAATGGGTCGGTCACCCACCTTTTTTGTGGGCCTGATGAGAGCACATCAGACACACCAAATTGCATTCAGAATACTAAAAATGTCCTGATGATATTTTACAATTTTGACTTTTTGAAATTGTGATAAATGTAGCAAGCGAACTTCAGCGAAGCGAGGGAAATCTTCAAACAGGTATCAGAGTCCAGCACAAAGCCTGTGCTA
Organism: Amphiura filiformis; assembly: GCF_039555335.1. NCBI lineage: Eukaryota > Metazoa > Echinodermata > Ophiuroidea > Amphilepidida > Amphiuridae > Amphiura > Amphiura filiformis. The sequence goes on along the minus strand of NC_092636.1, from coordinate 32,172,144 downwards.
CAATACTCTCTACCAGCTTAAACATGTTAACAGCTTTCAATTTTCAGATGACATTCCTCAGTGTATATTGTGTAGGGTGCCTACCTGCTGTCTACGTACATGTAGGCTAGAACTATCCCCGTTCGCAAACTGTGACGTCTCTCGATAAGCGAGCAAAGCTAGCAGCGAGCATTCAGTTGGACAATCTTTAAAATCATCACCCAGCCCAGAGTATGTGCTACATCATACATGTACAATGTAGGCATGCATAAATCCGTCCTTGCTGGAAAATACTTGACAAATGTCATGTTCAAACTACATGTACAAGCCTGGCTAAAGTTTCAAGTTCAAGGCACTACCAGCAGTCATCAGCAGGTGGCTGTACACTTGTTAGGCTAATTTTATCAAATTCCTTGAATATCAGAATCAGATTGCCTGCACTTCCACAGAGGTGATTTCACTATCCAATCAGCCCTCGAATTAAGGATCTGAAGGGGCACTGCAACCTTTTTAGGGCAAGTTGATAATTGCCTTGGATTTTCACTGAAAAGGCAAGGCAGCACGGCAGTTTGTAATATTTCAAGAGGGCATCATGGCAACTGTTTAAAATTTGAGAAGGGCACCAAGGCAATATCTCAAAAGTGAAGAAAACACACACAAACAGTCTGATAGTTGATTTTATAATGAAGGGGCAGGGCTGGGGCACCAACGGCAACTTCATTAGAGGGCACGTCAAGTGACTGCCTTGGGTAAAGGACATAATTTGAGGGCATTACGGCAGTGGGGATGGGCACCCAGGGCAAAATGCCATGGGTGCCGTGGGTTCATTCAAGGGCTGTATCAAATACAATTACTATGGCCTCTGAAAAACCAATATCAATCAGAACCACACCGCCTGAGAATAAAAAGCATACATGTACATGTAGAAATTGTAGATTGGTTCTTTGATGACATTTAGTTTTTTGTAGGCCATAGTAAAAGGGACCTAATAGTATATCTAAGGGGTATCAAAACAGAGACCTTTAAAGGTTATTTTAATCTGAACTATCAATGACCCGGTCCCTTTCATCATGCATGAGTTACAGGAACGACAGTAAAGGCATCCTATTTGAGCATCATTTTCAATCATCCACTTTTAATAACTAAACGGACGGACGCAGGCTTGTGTCCCATGCATCAATGGTTCACTAACTAGTGTACCATACCACATGCCCATTTCAAAATGATGTACAATTGATTACATTTTAAAGCCATAATTATATGCGATTCCGTTAAATTTTGTTATTCTTTTCCCAAAATGCTGAAATAATATTAACTACATGTAGTAATAACTGTCGCGAAGGGTTTCTGTCCATTTTAATCTGGAACCTTCAACATTCATTACAATTACATAAAGTGTATCTTTCACAAAATATGTAGTGCAAAAATGGTGGAAAAAGAAGATTGAAGTAAAGAAATACATGTACAATGTAGTGCCAGTGTCCGAGTGCAGCGAGTCTAAATCCACTTTATCCACGTACACACAGGTTTATGTTGAACTGCAATAAAGACTTCCTTCCATTGTATTAGTTACCCTAAAAGTTCATTATTCTATGATCCAGATATAGGATTGATACATTTCTCCTTCTACTATTTCCTGGACTCAGTTTATTTCTCCCTTGATGTAGTGCCAGATATATACATGAAGAAAATAAACTGTATTTTGCGGTGGTACAACAAAACAATGTTAATTTTTAGATATCATCTACTCATCCTTCCAAGATGATTACCAACATCCTCACCAATTGGTCACTTTTATTTCAGACCTTCTCACAGAAAAGGGTCACCAGAGGTGGTCTCCCTCTTGCGTTCCATCCTCAAAAGATTTTAGATAGAGTATTTAATCAAAGAAAATTTGTCTTCTTCCAATGGTTTACCTTGTCCCAGATGAGTCATTTTAGAACATACAGACCTATACATTTTTACTGAGTGTGAATTGGTCAAGTTTGCTATCACTTCCTTTCTGTACATTGTAGTAAGAGATTTGGCTCAATGGTATAATTCTAATGTAGCTGTAAAATGACAAAGTTGAAATTTTTACCCAGGTACATTTTCAACCAAAAAAGTGACATTTTACCTAGAAAATATGGTTTTTGTATGATAACACCATAACGATAGGTCGTAGATAGCACAAACTATACATTGTTTTAATCCTTGTGATCAGACGAGTAATTTGAAATGTCTCTCAACAAGATCGGAGCATTTTCAATTTTTTACCCCTGTATGGCCTTTTGTGACCTCTAGACGTCACCAGAGGTCAAATCCAAAATGGCCCCACGTCTTAAAATCAACATTGGACCTTGTACTTTAAAAAGGGCATTTCGTGATCCACAGCCTCATTCCCCACTTTTTCAAAAAAAAAAAAAATTGAGAGATTTTTATACCACAAAAACCTCTGGCTACATGTTTATGTACAATGTACCAACAATTTCTTGCAGATTAATTCGTTTAGCAAAGATATCGTCAAATTTGAATTTTGTTTTTAATGCGTACCTCACAAATGCAAAATCGGAATCAACTCAAATTTAGGGAATAAGCTTTTTTCGCGGATATCTACTGAAAAATGTCATAAAAAGAGGATGCTACATGTACTGCTAGGATCACTAAATCCTCCTTTGTGTAGAAATTCTCATGCTTCTACTACAAAGTACACTTGTTGGCTCCCTGTATGGAGGCTTACAGTAGCAGCTGACAGCTGTACTGCTAACACACAGTGTCTTAAATTGGAAAAATCATCCTTCTTCTTTCCAGTTGACAATAAAAAACGTTCAAAAGTAAGACCAAAATAAGATGAAGGATGATTTTTCCAATTTAAGACATATAGGGCGAATTTCTCGATAGGAGTCTTCGTAAGCCTTAGGCTTAAGGTGGCCTTGAGGCTACTAAGCCTAGCCCGCTCTCGAAGCCGAGTCTTAACTGTAGCCGGATTTCTTGAACATAAATTCAACCTGGTCTTAGTGGCCTTGCAGGCTTAACGCTTGACAACCTCGTCCCTTCTACCAGCGACTTAATTGTATAGGCATTTGGAGGTAGATGTGCATAAGCTGTTGTCCTTCACGGTTTACCGTACTAACAAGGTTACCAGCGCAAAGACAAGCCTAGACCGGCGGTCTTGTGCTTGGGCTTACACCGTACACAACTTGATCATGTTGATGCAAGACTAGTATTTTTCTGTTGTGTCTTTTATGTATATTTTATTTCCACTTTTACTTTATTATAAGTCCTGCTTGCATGAATACTTCCATACTTTTTTACTCGACTTGAGGATAATTTTGGTGGAAAAACAAAAACATAACCAAGCATTTGACAACCATCGTGCGTGCTATCTACTGCAGATATTTTCATGTTCTATTTGCGAATTTAGCATGAGTGCATATTTTATGATGATGATGATGATAATGATGACGACGACGACGACGACGACGACGACGACGATAAAAGAAATGTTTTTTCTTGATCATTCAAACGTTTCAAGAACTGTTCTTCGGGTATAACGATTAACTAAACGACTCCGTTCACAAATATAATCATTATTACCATCAGCATGCCTCCGAAAAGTCGCACTCAGGCAGCAAATGTATACAGAATTGAATTACTGCATATTTTGCAGCCACTGCTTCATGTCATTGAAAGCAAGGCGTCCGATAATAAATCTCAGGCAAAAAAGAGGAACGCATGGGAGCAAGTTCATGTGGAACGTCAAGGTTTTTCGACATGTCAAATATGGGGGTGGGGGACTTCTTATAGCAAAATATCGTTAAGGTTAGCAATATTTGTTGAACAGGAAGGAGATGGTTGCCCCTATTTGTTGACCGTTTAATACAAGTTAGGTTCAAGCAGATCAGTAAGCCTTAAAACATTGCCTTTACTGTATCGGCAGCGCGATTTAAATTTGGTATCCGAATACTTCAGAAAAGGATCCTTCCTCTCCTAAAGACGCTCACGACAGCAAGTTGACGTCGAAGATTGCGTCTCGCTTTAATTGCACTGCTCCAAAAGAAAGTTCAACATTCAACATGAGTAGGCCTTATAGCAAAGTGACAGCAGGTTTAACTGACTCGAATGAACACTAAAATAAAATGGTGAAATGTTCAACTAAATCGAACAATAATTATTACTTAGGGTAGGGGCCTACTCTATGTTGAATGAAAGACAGCATCTGATTCGATTTCTCAAAAATATGAAAGCAATTTAAGCAATTTGTCAATTGAAATAGACCACGGCTTACGACCTAAGACCTGCTCTGAGGCAGGGCCAAGAAAAGCCGCTGTAAGCCTGGCATAACAGGCTTGCGTAGACTACATGTACGGCTACAGAAGACTGATTTCGAGAAATGCAAATTTTACCGAAGCCTGGGGCTAATCCTACAAGCCTGGCCCACAGGCTAACGAAGCCTCGAGGCTATGGTAGCCGTGCTTCGGGGAACGTGTTTTCAGTTAAACCTGCATGGTCTTACGACCTCTTAAGCCTTGAGGCCAGACTAGCCAACTGCAGGCCTCCAGAAAATTTTCTGCTGTCTGGGAACTTAATGACAAGTGCTGGAAATTTTCTGTGAAATAACTGAAATAGGCCTATGTGCGTAGCGAACATCACAAGCGCGAAGTCCTAACGGTCGGGGTCCAGGGCCCGCTTAAGGGCCCTGGAAGCTCCCAGGGTTTAGATGCTCTCTCGTGCAATCTGAGCCTTATTTTGGAACAGTTTTCTATAAAAATTTACATCCTTTTTCACAAAAAAACACAACTTAAAATTTCAAAGTATTACTGTAAAAACTCACAAATTTCCAACAATGTTGTCATTTTTTTTTGGTCGTAAGTCATAGTACATATAGTATATGATTGATACCGGGTATAATCACATCCAGGGCTCAACGGATTATTGGATGTCGGTAAAAAAAATGCAAAAAACAATTTTTGATTTATTTTTTAACATTTTTTTAGAAGTATTCTGCAACTTTGAAGAACCACTGGAGTGGACCTATTCTGAAGGGCTAGGATTATTCACAGATAATTTGAAAAAAAAATGGAAAAAATTACGAAAAAATTACAGTTTGTTATCCTTACTTTTATGCAAACCATTAACTTGTGTACTGTTTACCTCTTCATTATAAATGCATGGAAAACCAATACATCTATAATGTGTGACAGATGAAGAAATATACATTAGTTAATTTTTGCAATTTTTTTTCTGTGACCTCTGTGACCTTTCTGGGAACGCCGTTCCCGCGTTCCCGCGGTTTTTGGAGGCCTGGCCAACTGCTAAGCCACCCGTCGAGAAATTCGCCCTTAGAGTTTAGTGTCAGAGCCTTGTTTTGTGGAAATCATGATTTTTTTTTAAATAATGAAAATTAGCGGGCGGTGGAAGCAAATCTAAAACTTTCATTACCGGGTACAATGAACTAAAAAAAAGCTCTCCCTACTCTTGAGGAGTAAACTAACTACACTCGCAATAGGCCTAGTATCCAAACACAGAGTAGATAAATATTGAGTATTTATCCAGAATAAATATAAAATTAGGCCAAAAAAAAGTTTTGTCTCACAAACCCCTGTGCGATTATTTATCCAGAATAAATAAAAATTAATTAAGCCAAGTTTTGTCTCACGAACCCGTGTGCGATTATTTATCCAGAATAAATAAAAATTAATTAAGCCAAGTTTTGTCTCACGAACCCGTGTGCGATTATTTATCCAGAATAAATAAAAATTAATTAGGCCAAAAAAAAGTTTTGTCTCACGAACCCATGTGCGGTTATTTATCCAGAATAAATAAAAATTAATTAAGAGGCCAAAAAAAATAAAAGTTTTGTCTCACGAACCTGCGCGTATTAAAGTATGACAACGATTCATCATATTCAAAAGTCAGGCTCAGAAGAGCATGGGTTTTATTGCAAAAAATGATATTTTAAACATTAAAAATTATTATCCAGTGCGTTTCAATGTTCATCATTAATTTCTGAAGCAAATTCTTTCATTTTCCATCAGACCACTGCACTATAAGAAACGCAAGCGAAGTGGGTCACCAACATCACAACAGGGCCACACTGCAGTAACGACAACTGTATATCCCACCCCACTAACTGCAAAAGTCCAATAACCGAGGTGTAGCTGGTTTTCAGACCATTCATAGGGCCAGAGACAGAGGGGATAATTGGCATGGTTTTTCACTTTTTCTTTCTATTGGATGGAAAATATGTTGGCTTTGGAGCAATCATGAAATTGTGTTGCACCCAATCTGTGTGCAACTGCGGTATTAGGTTCCGGGATTAGGTTCCCTGTATTTAAAACATGATTAATAATAATACATGTAATAATGCATCATGAATGTAAATTACAAAATAATATTATCATAGTATTCATACATGTCTTGTTATATGACTATATATGCTATGATTGGCATTTTATAAATAAAGTTTAAGTAACTATAAATTTTGCTGGAATATGCTCCCTTTCCAGCACACTCAAATCCCATTTCATAGAGCATTATGCAATGGCACTTGTTCTTATACCAGTGCTTACAAGGGTGGGGGCCAAAGGCCAAGAATGCAGAGTGCTGGTATTCGGTAGATGATAAACATCAAAATAAAATACTCACCGCTCGATTTATCTTTCGCTCTGGTGGAGATTTTGTGAGGAAACCCTCACATATAACTTCATCCATGATTTACACAGGATATATAGATCCCTTTCCTAGTACATATGAAAAGATCCAATTCAGTATAGTCAAGAATTCAGGTTGAATAAAATGCGGAAGTTATCCGAATCAATCATCTCGAATTTGGTGGTCTCTTGCATACAACTTACAAGGAGCCAGGGAGGTCATCCGCACGTTGTGTTGTTGTGATCCGAGGGATTTCCTATATTTTGAGTTGCCAGTTGTGATATCACAAATTTCCTAATCTGACCTCGTCGAAATAACTTTTAACAACTTCCGTAAACACACCTTTTTTGGACGAGCCAAAGCTAGTAAATTTAAAGGCGAAAGTGTAGAAAAGGAATAAAATTGAGTACCATAAAAATGAGTAAGTCATTAAAATTGACTGAAAAACAAAACAAAAAACAACAAACAAAATAGGACTGATTGGATTTTCTAAACCACGTTTTTATGTAATGACATGCTCTATTTCTCTGATCGTGCGAAATTTAAACATTTCTTCATGTAGGCCTAACTTCAAACCAAGTGATTATCTTCTTCATACCATCATAAAACTGAAATGAATCTCCTTGCTACAAATTTTAAGTTTCTAACAAAGGGTAGAAACAAAGATATCGATAATCATGTCAGTCAAGAACTCAGGATAACGGGAAACCACATGACCAAAACCAAAACTCAATATTATATTTGAAATGAGGGATTGAAAAAGGTCATCAAAGTTTATACAGAGATACAGGGTCGATCCGGGGTCAAATTTGAAATTGCTCATCACCACCAAAGTGACAGACCAAAGTATACCGATTCAGAACAAGAATTCTTTAAAAAAGACAACGCATGATCATGAAGTTCATGTTTCATAATTTTACATTGATAAGTCGGGTGATAAGTACCTGTGTGTGGCACAACTAACCGGGTACCGGGTGGGAAATGTCGTTACCACCAATGACATACTAGGAAAAATGTGTGCTAAATAGGTCTACATTAATTCATACGGTAGGCCTACTTGTAACAAAGGGATCAATGGAAATCACATCCACCAGTGGCGTACCGTGGCCGCCCCAACCCCGGGGGGCTGAAGAAAATTCAATTTTGCCGCCCCTTCCTCAACAGCCCGAAAAGGTTGACCAAATTTTTTTCTCGGTCGTTTGAAAAACTGAAGAGCAAAAAAAAAAAAAAAAGGGTTTCAGGCGCTAGCGCCCTAAAAGCAGCACATTTTGATGTATAGTACCATTTTTTCAAAATTTTTTATGCTTTTTCAAATTTTTCCGCCATTTTTTATTAACTAATTCTTTGTTGCCGCCCCTACGTTTTTGCCGCCCCTGTTTTTGCCGCCCCTGTTTTTGCCGCCCCTACTTCTTCCGCCGCCCCTTCATTTTGGTTGGCCCCAGCTTTTACCCCGGGGGGCTGGCACCCTCAAAGCCCCCCCCCCCAACATACGCTCATGTCCACCGAGTTTCACGACAATCCAACAATCTATATTCAGACGACCTTATTAAGGTAATGTTTGCTGCTCAAGGGTGATCATATTAACCAATTCATGACAATCCAATATCTATTCAGACTGTTAACTTTGATATGACCTTGATTGTTTAGTGCTCGTGATTACTTTTTATGACAATCTGACAATCAATACTCAGTAGTCACATCATTTGACCTTGACACGACTTTGAACATTCTGACAATCCAACAATGTATACTAGACATCAGATGACAAACAATTTTGGCGCAGAATTGTGATCAACAATCTGACAATCTCGGATGACATTGACCTGACCTTCAATATTTTCACGCTTACACCCGGCCCCATCATGTCCATAACAATTTAACTCTTACAACTTCCTCTCAACTCTCTAATTCATAACTATAAACTTCTGTTTGTTTGCCTTTTCTTTCTTTTACCATTTAGTAGGCCTACACTACATTTAAAAAAAATTTAAATGGCCAAAACTGAAAAAAAAAGTTGCTTCTGCCGACCTGCAATCCCTTAAGGGCTGGGGTATGAACGTTTGGAAAGTATTTATTTTGGGACATTAGAGCACATCAGACATATCGAATTGCATTCTGAATACGAAGAATGTCATTCTGATATCAAATAATTTTGGTTTTTTGAAATTCGCAATTTAATACAGATTTTTGGCAAATCATTAAAATTGATATTTTTGATATTTAACAGTACTCGAAGTAAACTTTATAAATCTGATGATTTATATTTAACGTGTATGTAGGTGGGATGAAATGCCGACGATCAATTGAAAATTTTGACCTTTCGTATTAAAGATATGGATTTTTTTTCCCAAAACACCTAAAAAAAATAGGTCTTTTTGGGAAAAAATCTATATCTTCAATATGGAAGGTCAAAATTTTCAATTGACCGTCGGCTTTTCCTCCCTGCTACAAACACTTTAAGAATATATCATTAGATTTATATAATTTACTTCGAGGACTGTTATATATCAAAATTTGAAAAATATCAAATTTTTATAATTTGTCATAAAATTTGTATTATATTGTGATTTTCAAAAATGAAAATTATTTGATATCAGAAAGACATGCTTCGTATTCAGAATGCAATTCGATAGGTCTGAGGTGCTCTCATGTCCCACAAAAATACTGTCGAAACGCAATAAACGCTCATTTTAGATCCCTTAAAAGCATGGCATTTTATTTATCATTCCCAATGTTAGTTACAAGCACATTATAAACAAAAAGACTGATTACTCAATCGTCTATTTTCCGTGTTGATTGCTAGGAATATAATAGGCCTACTTCTGCGAAGTAGAGTTTAATGTCAAATATTATAGGTCCTAAAAACTTTATTTGAACGGATTTTCATCGTTGACAAAACAAAATGTATGTGAATAATATATTAATTATTTCATTTCCAGTATTATCCTTACTTTTTATCCATAAATAATCACAGAATATTATCTGTTTACAAAATAAGCGTTTAGTATGTTCAAATTCAATTAGTCTATCTATGATTAGTCGTGCACAATTATCAGTATTATAATAGCTATCAGTAAACTGGTAGAGTGCCTAGGACCACAGATAATATATATAGCTGTCGAGTTATTAGCAAAATGGTCCAAAGGTCACGTTTTGGACCCCAAAGCGGTCAACATCATGTAGCAATTTTCACCAAAGATGTCTCATTTTATTGTTTAATTAAGAATAGTTTGCACCATCTAGGATATTCTATTACAAACACAGCAAAATAGGTCAGGGTCAACAGATTTCAATGGGGATTGGCAGGCCCATAACCAGGATTTTTTTTATTATTATGGAGGGGGGGGGCTTATTTTGAAAAAGTGGACTGGGGGGCAGCCTTGAAAAAAATTGACTTCTTTTGAAAAATTTTTGACCACAAAGGGCTAAAACCTCTATTTTTCTCGCTACACTCGCAAATGGGACTTTTGGGTTTAAAAAAGGACCTTTTGGTATTTGGCGATGGGGGTGGGGGGGGGGGGGGCTCACGGGCTTGCACATTGGTAAATTTTGTATCCACATATCAATATTGATCAATAAAATTGATTCTGTATCTGTATGCATCGCAGATGCGAAGTTGTGAGCCGGCAATTTTTACTAAATATTGTGAGCATTTTCTTGAGTTCTTTCTTGGTTTTCTGGTTTTTCTGGGTTGGGACCCGTTTTTCCTTTTTTTAGACACCCTGATTTACACTTGAGCTCGCCGGCGGCGGCGTGGTACACATAGCATACACATAGCATATACACATAGCACATTGTATTTCAGACGGAGGGCGGCGAGATGGAGAAAAAAAAATATATATTTGACTAAATTTGGCAACCGGAAATCTCATCTGCGCAAACATCTGCATCATCATCATTCTGTGCCAATTTTTGCCTTTACAGAAGATCTCTGGTTCATATAGGCCTATATATAATTTTTTTAAACAAAGTATTCCAAGTACTTTTTTGTTGCCCGAAAAATAAAATAATGTGTATCTTTGGCCAGGGAGAAGAATCCCGGACAAGTTATACCACTGCCAATCAATTAAGCATATAGTGCAGTAGTAATGTTAAGCCGAACGCACTGATTGGTCAATAAAAGTTTCAACCAAAAAGACAAATCGCTGTTTGTGACTTCACACTGATCCGGAATTAAAATGCTATAAAAATAACCTAAAATAAAATATCGCTCAAATTTGAATACTCAATACGAGCTTTATCATTATAAGATATCAACCAATACCTAAATTGAGGAATAATTATTATTTTAAATCCTTTCTTTAAACTTTAAAACTTCGTGGCAATGATTGATTTACAGAAAAGCGCATACATTTCCAATGCAAATGTAACGACCAATAAGAAGCGTCGTTTCATTCATTAAATAAATCGGGAAGCGGAAGTGAATTTCCTATCGAGAGAACAGGTGTCGCAAGGTCATGTCAGCCTGTCAGGATTTCATGATCTGCATGGATTTAGCATAGCGGATCTATGTCTTGGTCTTGAAATTGAACCTGTTTCATTGTTGTGCGGGGATTCACTTTTTAAAATTACGTGAGTATGTGATTAATTGTACACCATTGTATTGACTATAATTGTGCAGTCCTTTCCTTTTTCGGTTGTTGACGGAGCTGCTAGCTGAATTTGAGATGAGTAACATGGTAAACAACACACTGGTATAGACAGTGCATAATACATGTAGATGTATGCCAGGTGAATTTAAATTTGCCATCAAACTGCATCATTTTATATATCAAATTAAAGCCCTTGAGTAAAGAAAGCCAAAACTGAAAACCTTTTTGTCATAGCACTTTCCGTGGCAAAGTTACATCTTTTCAAAGATCGACTTTTATCAAAAAGATTCTGCTAAAGTCTTATTCAGATTTCATTTGACAGCTTAACCATCTCGTATATGCGCGCGACGTCAAGCGTGTGCATTGGACCTTGTGCAAATATTATGCGCTGGACGGCTAGCAGTACGCTTAAGCCTTAATTTGTAAAAGGTCATGTGTCTTATGGTGGGACCCCAAAATACCTGGTGGCGTTACATTTTTCTCCCCTCTTTCTAATTTAAGGTGGTACAATGTACTCCACACCCCTTTGATAAATTTGTGACTATTTTTGCATTTTTCTCAAAAACTAATAAAACACTGGTGACAAAAGTTATGTATATTATAGGGGCAAGGAATCCAGTTACTACACTGGAATTTCAGTGACTCAAGAAAAGTACATAGTTATTGATTTATTGATCAAATATTGGTTTTCCCTCATATTTTTGACTGTAACTCCAAAACGGTTGTCTGTGCTGAAATAAAATTTCCAGTGCAGTAGTTGTAGTCCTTTCCCTATACATATCTTACTTGTCGCTAATGCGCTATAATTTTTGATAAAAATGCAAAAATAGGCACAAAATTGGCCAGGGGTGTAGTACCCCCTTAACTTGTTGTCACAAAGCTATTTTTGGTTCAATTGCATCAAGTTTGGGCTCATTATACATGTACAGCTTGATTATTCTAATTTTCAAATATGTTTCACAATTTGGAATTCAAATTTGTTTAATTAGTGAAAAATATTAAATTGTTAACGAAGATAAACCTGGTGGATAAGTGGTAGAGGATAAGTGGTAGAGGAGTATGTACAATCTCTATGGCAAATGTTTTGGAGACATGTCATCTTTTTAATTTTAGAATATCATTGTCAAATTGTGTGCTATACACTCAAATCATACCTCAAATGAAAGCTTGTTCATTCATTATTCATATTCAGCTATTATTTTATCTCATCGTGTTTACAAATATTCACTGAGAACCGCAAGTCACAAGAACCACAATTTTTTCCTATTCACTTGTACACACAAACCAAGATTTTCAGTCACAACATGCGTTTTGGGTTGTATCTTGAGAACTATACACCCTAAGATAGGCAAAGTACAATGTATACATTTTTGGCAAGCTTTTTACCCCAGGAATCTAAATATGCAGTTAAAATAAATGTAGGATACACTCTAAAGAAAATATTTTCAAAAATGTAATCAACATTTGGGGCATGAAGTTACATATATTTTCACACCCTGTATCACCACTTTGGTCAATAGTAACATAGCAAAAGTATACATTTTATTAAAGCTCAAAGTGTGGCCTGTCATAAAATAAGATTTTGTTTGAGGTATTTCATATCAATAGCAGATGCAATAAATTATCAATTTACTAGTGAAATTAATTTTTTTCATGATATCACCCTGTATATTTTCTTACTCACCCTGTACATACCAACTTCAGATTTGCATAGTTGGATTCCTTGGAACATAAGCTTTTCAAAAATGTATAGTTTTGCTGGTGTGAGATGTATAGTTTTAGATATGTATCAATTTTAAGTGAAAAGGAGGACAAATGATCAAAATCAGTGCTTGTAACGCAAATGTGCCCCACCATATGACACATGACCAAAAGAATCTGAATAAGACTTTACTGCTAGCAAAATTCCCCCAAACAGCATTACGCATGTACGGGGGTGTTTCTAGATCTGCTTAGTCTCATGATGATAGCAGCTTTTTTAATGGAACTGGTATCAAATCCCTCTAAAATTCCATGTGTGAGTGTCTCATCACCATAAAAATCATATATTTGGGTCAAGTGAAGTATAGAAAACATATTTATGTAGGTTTCCTTGACCGACCTGTTCTTGAAAAAATTAAAATTTCTATGTAAATATGTATTGTGTTTGGTCCCCGGTCTAGGCGAATTTCGCTGACTAGCAAATGTGTTAACTAAGGTTTGCCTGGTATACCTACATATAACACTCACTGCACTACAGTCATGAATGACCATGACCAGGGACAGGCGATTTGCGCGGAACTTTCTTTCCGCGCAATTCCGCGCAATTTAGGGATACATGATTTGCACTGAAAAAAAAAGTTCCGCACAATTCCGCGCAATTTGCTATTTTTTTCCGCGCAAATCGCCTGTGACTGTACAATGACAATTAAAAATGAATGTCATGAATCATGATGTTCAATGTTCATGTGTTGTAATAGTTGTATCACTCTATGAGTATGAAAGATATGAATTTTGAACAGGTTACAATTACAACATACATACATGTACTATCTATCTGACATTTTCAAATTAATTTAATGTCTTTCAGTTTCTGCATACAAAGCTAGAGTTCTAAACTACTGTCATCATTGTGGAGGTATGAAGGTACTCCAATTTCGGAGGTTCTGCGCCCGCCGCAAAACCTCCAATTTCGTAGTGTTTGCGGATCGGAGGTTTTGCGGGCATGTGGCGGGCGCAAAAATCCAAAATCGGAGGGTTTGCGTCCGAGGCGACACAAGCGCAAGAAGACCAGGAAGTCTTCTAGCAAGGGTGGATCTTCATCTGCTCCAGCTTCAGCAAGGCTTCATCACCCGAGCCCTCAGCTGCCTCTGCTGCACCCAAGAAGACTGGGAAGCGCAAGGCTGGCAAGGGAGCGTCAGGCAAGCCTCCTAAGAAGTCCAAGCGGTCTTCCAAGGGAGGCAAGTCAGATCGCTCCTGAGGGCACAGCGGCTGAGTATCCATGCCGGCGGGCGCTGGATCTCCCACAGGGGATTCCCCCAGTGGTCAATGTTCAGGCCAATGGTGGATCTGCTCGCGAGGATTCGAGGACGGGTTGACCATCAACGATGACGGGCAACTCCGACTTCTCCTTGACGGAATGTTCAACGAGCGTCCGCGGAATAGGAAGGTAGTCCCTCCTTGGTTTTGGAGTATCTCAAGGGTCCACCCTTTGAGCCTTTGTCAAAGGTGACCCTCAAGTACGTTACTCTTAAGACGGCCTTCCTATTGGCGTTGGCTTCGGGATGGCGGTGCTCAAAGTTGCACGCTCTCGAAGTCGGCCTCAGTGTTCTCAAGCACAGGGGCGATGCTGTTCCTCCACCCAGACTTCTTGGCGAAGAATGAGCATGGAGCATTCCGGCATTCGTCCCTCTCCATACCCAGAATTGGGCAAGGCTCGTCAGTGGTGTCCAGTATGGGCGCTACAGCACTACCTCTACCGGACACAGACCCTAAGAGGGACTCACAATCACATATTAATAACACACGCAGAACCGCTTGGTCCAGCTGCCAAGCAGACCTTAGCACCGTGGTTGGTCCAGGTGTTAGTGGCGTCAGGGGCAGCTGAGAGTGTTTCTCGCCCCACGGCCCACTGTACACATGCAATTTCATCATCATGGGCCTACCACAGGGGGGTAACCTTAGATGTCTTGGAAATCTCCCTCATCCTTCTCGACGTTCTACTACAAGCAAGTGGACATTCGAGCAGGCGATCGATACGCCAAGGCAGTCCTTCAGCATTAACGCATTCAGCATTTTCTATGTGGCTTTGGGTACTCGGTTTACAGACACAGAATACACTACATGGTAAGAACCAGTGTTTTATTCTCTTAACCCACCTTACTTTCAGTAGGGAAGGGTTTAGGTCTGTGTTTGCGTTGTCTATTAGGATCCCCTTGGGGAGAACCTTTTCGGACTCCACGAAAAAAAACCTGCGTTCCTGATCTCCCCGATCCTATCAGATGCTTGGCCAAACTTGCACCTCCATCCGTCAGTACTTGCTATATCGATCTTTCAGATGTTGATGCAAGAAGTATCTTAATCAACATCCGGTGTACGTAGTCTACTCCAAAACTGGATAAGACCGGATAAGGGATGATGGCCTGGTATGACGTCACCTTTTGGGTGATTCCACCGGGGGATCAGGGGGTTATTTGTTATTATTCATTTATGTGGGACAAAATGACTATTGGTTTTTTTCCGCATCTCGGGATCGATGCAAGAAGTATCTTAATCAACATCGGAAAGGTAAGATCGCTCCGGTTAGTAGTCTACAAAACATATAGTTTTGGAGTAGACTCTTCTGAACATTTTGATATATGATTTGTCCACATGGCTTGAAAAAGTGGGGAATTTGGGAAGCTCATTCCCAGAAAATGTTGGTGTTTGGAGGGAAATTCTGGTGTTTGGAGGGAAATGATGTCTTTTATAAAAACATGCTATAAATTGTGGGAAATTTAGCTTGCTTCCTGGGAAATTAACATTTTTTCAAGCCCTGTTTGTCCATTTGAAGCATCTGTCCTACGAAACTGTTAGAGCCCTTTTGGCTGCATGGTCCCTAGTACATGTACGTATGTATACTGTGATGGGTGCAGCCATTTTTACTGAGTAGACACACTTGTGCAGGGGTAGACATAAGGAGCAACTTGATCAGCTGGCCCTTTGGGCCTGCTGAAGGGATAGGCATTCCTTTCTAAATATACTGTATGCAATACAAATATCTCTTCTCTATGCAATGCCTTTAGAGCTCCCGCTATTGCTCAATTATGACAACCCTCCAACTCCATGTTGAAAGTCCGGGTTAAAAGTCAGGATTGTCACAGAAGCACAATTCATGGTCAATTATGCTAATTTTGATGAAAATTTATATTACCAAATAAAAAGCGGTAAAATATTATTTATCTGCTTCATTATGTTTGTAATATTATTATAACATGTCATAAATTCATAATTATACCAATATCCCAACTGACCCACTAGACCATCCAGACGGAAAATTTCCTGGCCCGACATGAAAACTACTGGCCAGGACCATGCAGCTAAATCAACCCCTGCTTGTGTAACTGATAAGGCCAAAAAAAAATTGTTGTGTTGCCCTCAACCGCCTGACCCTAAATCCTGGAAAATCAGGGTCG
This sequence comes from Amphiura filiformis, assembly GCF_039555335.1. Classification (NCBI taxonomy): domain Eukaryota; kingdom Metazoa; phylum Echinodermata; class Ophiuroidea; order Amphilepidida; family Amphiuridae; genus Amphiura; species Amphiura filiformis. The sequence continues at coordinate 32,155,787 of NC_092636.1, read as the reverse complement.
CAATTTTTTTTTTTTTTTTTGAATGATGATTTTTACAGATTTGTTCAAAAAATCAAAGTTTTTCACTTTAAATTAATATTTTATTGAGAGACTAGTCTTTAATTGATGTCTAACATGTATCCAGAAGTCAAAATTGACAAATGTCTCCTAATTGAAAAAGTATTATTTAATATTTGAGGGGATTTTTAAAAACTGAAGGTTTAAAAAAAAAAAAAAAAAAAAACTAAATCCGACCGTCTTACCCAACTTTCCCATTTTCCCACTTGAGGGCAACACAATAATTTTTTTTTTTTTGCCTAACGGTGTTGCATTTACATACTTTGACTCAACTAAATGTTAAAAATGAATCGGGAATATTTTCTTACAATATTTTTTTTTTGTTCTTCCAATACAGATTGTGCTTGCTACCATAATTACTCAGCTACTTCCATTGTATTTTACACAGAAATGCAATAAACCTGACATTCACAATGGCTGAAAAATTTTCCGCCTTACCGAAGCAAAAACCAAAGAGATCCAATGACCAGCTCAGAAATGGACCAAGCAACGATAAAGAGACTTCAATGGAAGTTGATTTTCCAATGATTGATGATTTTCCAATGATAGATGATGATAGTAGTGATGATGATGAAGACCAAGTCAATCAATCGCCTGTAAAAGCGAAGCTGATGAAGAAAGAATGGGCGATGTCGACGTTGTACATTAATTAATCCTCCTGACGGCAGTGTCTGCAATGTCTGCGAAGCGCCTCGGTACGTCAAAATGCCATCAGTCGAAATGGCGCAAGATATACCGGAAAGCAAACCAGGTGCAAGACCAAGAAGAAATATAAGAAGCGTTGACGTACCTAGTTCCCCGGAGGTTGAGACGGACACAAAGCCGGCAGGAATCGACATAGAGAAATCGCCGATATATGGTGTCCGAGACTCGATCATAGAAGGAGCAAAACAGCTTTTCACCCAGTCAGGGCAATTCTTATCAGCTCTCATGTCCCCCACAAAAGTTGCCATGCAGTCTGGCCAAGCAAGTGAAATGAGTGATGAGAAAGAGCCAGTAGACTCTGAACCAACAGATGAGGGTAAGATTCTCAGTGCCGCTGTAGGGAAGAAGGACACATGGGAATGCATACAGTGCACTTTTCAAAATATATCTGAAGCAAATGCTTGTGACGTATGTGAGATGCCACAGCCACCGCGAAAGGACTTTAAGCCAACTCCAGAATTTTTCACATTTCCAGATGTTCCCGGACCAAGCGGTGTCCAAAATAGTCCTAGTCATAGCGAGAAACGAGACCAGTCAAATATCAGAAGACAGGAATCGTTGAATCTGAGGAAAAGACCAAAAGGGACACCTGAAAGTCCGTCCCGGAAGAGCGACAATGTTAAAGGTGAGGATTCTCTTATTGATTTGACCGTTGACAGTGATACAAGTACTTCTAGCACAACGGGGGACAATGTTTGCTCGGCATGCGGCAAACGATTCAATCCAGAAACAAATCTATGTGAGGAATGTGGGCGGATTGACGACTCTCCCGTTAGCGACATCATTGATCTGACGACAGAATCGCCCAGTGATCAAATCGTTGATGACCTACCTTTGGAGACCAAATTGGATCTGAAACCCAAAGCTGCTTTAAGGCGTAAAAAGGCTGGTCCTGTGATAAGTGTACCTTAGTCAATCAAAATTCAAACGAAGTTTGTGCTGCTTGTGGTGAGCCTCGATTTCAGATTGCAAAACCGAGACCAGAAGAATCCAGAGAAAGTCCTTTCATGGCCAAAGACGATGAATGGGCATGCAGTCAATGTACATATGCCAACCCAAACTCAAACTCCAATTGCTCAATGTGTAACACAAAACGACCTACGGCAGAAACGCCGACATCCCCTGAACAAGAGGCATTGTGGGATTGCCCACGATGCACCATGTTGAACAGCATGGAAGGACGCTATTGCATTATGTGTCAGGCGGAGAGAAGCAGCAAGGCGGATGCGGAAGCGGCCAGCACCAAGCGGAGGTTGAGGAGGCAGCGGAGTGTGATGAGTGAGAACAGGAGGAAGGCAGACGAGGAGTCTGCAATGGAGACCTTCATGAAGATCACCTTGTTTTGTCAAGAGGTAGGTAGATTTTAAATTGGGCTATTCTATTTAAAATCCACACATTCCCTGTGGAAGATTTAGCTAAAGTCTGCCACAGAGGGAGTATACGTTTTGACTAGAATAAACAATTGGGTAACTTCCATTTGAAATACTCACTCCAGTTGTGGAAGATATATGGTAAAGCCATAATGGGGGTATAGGTTTCAAAATGAATAACTCTGACCATTTGCATTTGAAAAAAACATATTCCCCCTGTGGAAGATATTTTCATAATTCAATTGGAATATCCCATTGTTCACCCTTCATCAATCAGATTATCCTATTGACAAGTCCAAAATTGCTCACTCTTTTTGGCCCCCAGATATATGTGGAGCTTATGCAAAGATCTTTTAGTAAAGCTAGATGAGAATTAGTACACATGTTCACGTAACCTCCTTCAACTCATTTACATAGAATTGGATACCAGGATCGTATTCTGATTCGTTGAACTTCTAATTAGCATACTTTTGAATACCTCCATATTTGGGTTTACCTAATTAATTATTAACTAGGCGGTTACCCGTATTTGGCGGTTCTCGGCTGTCACGATTACCTGGCTGATGGTGACTGTACTCACCAACTTTTATGCCCATAGGACAGTTTTACTAATTTGACCTCAGATGACCCCCTGTGACCTTGAAATGACCTTCCAAAATTTGGCTCTAAATGTTGACTGTACTCGCCACGTTTCATGCCCATACGACGGTTTTTAGTAATTTGACCTTGGATGACCCCAAAATGACCGTCCAAAAATTTGACTCTAAAAGTTGACTGTACCCATCAAGTTTCATGCCCATACGACAGTTTTTACTAATTTGACCTCAGATGACCCCTGGATGACCCCAAAATGGTCGTCCAAAATTTTGACTCTAAAAGTTGATTGTACCCACCAAGTTTCATGCCCATACGACAGTTTTTACTAATTTGACCTCAGATGACCCCTAAATGCCCTCGGGTGATCTTGGCCCACTAACCGAAACAAACTTGTTCTGTCTGAGGTCCAGATGCACCCACCCACCAAGTTTGAGGAACGTTCGACCCCTAGTCTCCGAGAAAATAGGCGGAAAACAGTTTTTACTAATTTGACCTCAGATGACCCCTGGGTGACCTTGACCCACTAACCAATACAAACTTGTTCCGTCTTAGGTCAAGATGCACATACCCACCAAGTTGCATGCCCATATGACAGTTTTTACTAATTTGACCCTTAGATGACCTCTGGTGACCTTGACCCACTAACCAATACAAATTTGTTCTGTCCCGGGTCAAGACGCACCCACCCGTCAAGTTTGAGGAACGTTCGACCCCTAGTCTCCGAGAAAATAGGCGGACAGACACACAGACACACAGATACACAGACAGATAGACAGATAGACGATGCCTATTATTATATAGACTAGGCGGTTACCCGTATTTGGCGGTTCTCGGCTGTCGCGATTACCTGGCTGATGGTGACTGTACTCACCAAGTTTTATGCCCATAGGACAGTTTTTACTAATTTGACCTCAAATGACCCCTTGTGACCTCGAAATGGCCTTCCAAAATTTGGCTCTAAATGTTAACTGCACCCACCACGTTTCATGCCCATATGACAGTTTTTAGTAATTTGACCTTGGATGACCCCAAAATGACCTTCCAATAATTTGACTCTAAAAGGTGACTGTACCCACCAAGTTTCATGCGCATACGACATTTTTTTACTAATTTGACCTCAGATGACCCCGGATGACCCCAAAATGACCTTCCAAAAATTAGACTATAAAAGTTGACTGTACCCACCAAGTTTCATGCCCATACGATAGTTTTTACTAATTTGACCTCAGATGACCCCTGGATGACCTCGGGTGATCTTGGCCCACTAACCGAAACTTGTTCTGTCTGAGGTCCAGATGCACCCACCCACCAAGTTTGAGAAAATAGGCGGAAAACAGTTTTACTAATTTGACCTCAGATGACCCCTGGGTGACCTTGACCCACTAATCAATACAAACTTGTTCCGTCCCTAGGTCAAGATGCACCTACCCACCAAGTTTCATGCCCATATGACAGTTTTTACTAATTTGACCCTAGATGACCTCTGGTGACCTTGACCCACTAACCAATACAAACTTGTTCTGTCCCGGTCAAGATGCACCCACCCGTCAAGTTTGAGGAACGTCGACCCCAGTCTCTGAGAAAAACAGTTTTACTAATTTGACCCTGGATGACCTTGGGTGACCTTGACCCACTAACCAATACAAACTCGTTCTGCCTGGGGTCAAGATACACCCACCCACCAAGTTTGAGGAACGTGCGACCCCTAGTCTCCGAGAAAAGAGGCGGACAGGCAAACAGATGTACAGACAAACAGATGTACATATTCTGGTGAATTATAGTAAGATGACGATTACGTTGTTTACATCATGACGTCATTAGAGCTTGTCACTCATCCGATTCGAAACACGAAAAACATTTGCACTTTTCTTTCCATTATAACGTTATACCGTGAAATACCACATAGCGGAGGTGTTAGTTTTTTATTTTAGGAAAATATTCCTGGCGATGACCCCATGTTGACAATGGCTAAATATGCTGTATTAGTTCTGGAAAGGGTCCGGCGACGGTCCGCCATTTTTTTCTCTTCAGATTTTGAGGTCATTTAGTAGACTTGCTTACCAGACGTTTTCATTATTCTAACTACAGTTTGCACATTGAAAAGTGAACTTTGACGTACGTGATGCGAAAAATTCTTGCAGTACCTTTTTTGATTCATTTTTCAGCCGGGACGGTTACATTTGCGGCCACGCATCAGTATTGGGATGACCGGTTCTTGTGTATATTAGAATTCTGTGAGCTTATGTTATCATCCAAATGGTTGTTTGTTTCCTTGCCTGTTTGTTTCTTTATTTGTTTCTTTGTTTGCAAGTCCGGGCTGAAGCAAATTCATTAATCCACTCTGCAGCTCCAACGCAATGGCCGATCAACTTCAAACTTGGTACAGGGATAGGGTATGGTGGCGTCATGTGCTGTATAGTTTTGTGTCACATTATTTGCATATTTATGAATATTAATGCTTATTAGCATATTTTGCCTTCATTGTCAAAACCACTCTGCAGCTTAAACACAATCACCGATCAACTTAAAATTTGGTATATTGTGATAGTATATGGTTGCCTCGTGTGGTTAAGCCTGTGCGACAATACTCAAATTTGAGGGATGCACACATATAGGAAGAAGGACATCGGTATAGTAAACTCAGTAGACAAGGTTCTTTGTATCTGAACCAGAACTTGCACTTGTGTGCATCTCAGCAAGTCAGCAACCACTGTAGCATCAGTAGCAGTCACAACTCATCTAGTGTTGATAAAGGCAACAGTGGTTACTGAAACATACACAAGTAAGTGCAATTTCTGAATCTGATACAAATGAGCCTTGTCTACTGAATACATGTATATGGTCTTAGACAGGCCTCAAAATACTGTTTGAATTTTAGGGGCTACTGTTTAAAAAAGTTGCTTCCGTAATTTAACTTTTGGGGGCTACATGTTCTTTCAGGATACCGTAAATCCCCATTTACTTTGAGCTACAAAATAGGTCCTTCAGAGTCTACTTATTAAAAATCGCACCCATATTTAACTTTTGAGTGCTATTTTGGTATTTTCGGGGGAAAATAACCCTTAGACCCCATCTATTTTGAAGGCTGGTCTTAGAGAACACACTGCCTCCAATACATGATTAACTCAATTCCACACAAGATATTTTACTAGTGATTTTAATTTGCTTATTATTGTGAGGTGCCTTTAACTGAGTGCTAGGCGAGTCAGCAAGAGTGTATTGGTGTCAGACACAAACATCCTTATAGACAGACTTCCTACTTGTGATTGACTTAAAGTGATACTAAATGATGCAAGAGATCGGCACATTACCAGTATTGTGAAAAATACATGAATTTGAAAATGAAAACTAAAATAATAACTACAATAATATATAATTTTGACTAATAAATAAAGGTGACAATAAAAATCCTGTTCATGGATTTTGATGAGCAGAGACTTCGAAGTACATGTACAGGGTGTCCCAAAAAAGAGGCCCCTCATTGCGCCCTCTTTTTCTCCTGTTTCTGAAAAGTTGGTTAAATATATTTTGGTATGTAAAGAAACCTTGAATCGTTAACTTTAATAAACCAAAACAATTTCAATCGGCTCACAACTTTTGAAGATATGCCCTTTTAAATAAAAGTACCCGTTTTTCACTCTGTCCACGGATAGCAAACAGAGTGGTTGGGATGGCTCATGCTGTGGAGTGGCCTGCACGATCACCAGACCTCACACCACTTGATTTTTTTCCTTCTTGGTAAAAATCCAAGATCTTCGCAAACGTATATTACTGAATGCCTTCGCAAGTATCCGGCGCACAAGGATGGTACGCAATGCAATTGATGCAATTAGGACCAGTGCTGAAACCTGTATTCGCCAAGGAGGCAACCAGGTAGAGCGCAGAGCAGCACAGTAAACTCACTTCAGACGAACCAAAGACAAACGAAACAGCAGTTTTAGGGCTACCTTTTATCCTAATAAGAGAAATGACTTATGTTGTAAATAAAAAAAGAAAGCAAGAAACAACAAAGTAAGAAAGTAAGAAACATAATAAAACAAAAAGGCATAAATAACCAAAAAAAGTAAGTAATTGCAAGTAAAGCGAAGGAATTCCCATTCGGCATCCATTTTACCCACAAATTAATGACACTATTAACAAAATTCATTGCCCATAAACCCAGCGGTAAAGCCCATTCTATAAATAAAGTTATTTTATAAAGTTATCATTGAGGAATGTTTGATATTCATGCATGGTATGTGTACTCCTTTTCAATCTTTGAAGTAGCTAAACCTTCTCCATGGACAGAGTGAAAAACGGGTACATTTCTGTAAAGGAGCATATCTTCAAAAGTTGTGAGCCGATTGATATAATTGTTTTGGTTTATTAAAGCTAACGACTCAAGGTTTTTTTACATACCAAAATATATTTGACCAACTTTTCAGAAATAGGAGAAAAAGAGGGCGCAATGAGGGGCCTCTTTGTTTTGGGACACTCTGGATCACAGATCCACAAGAAGGTGACTGCTGCATGCATCTTTTATTTCATCAGTATTTGAATATTGCACTATTTGATATGGTACATGTACTCCCCAGTAATCCTTGCCTTTTTAGTCAGTTTCTGTCTATTTTGGATTTTGATTTGTTGAACTTGCTAAATTAGACAACTCAGCTGCATAGATCCTTCAGTATGCATAAAACATTTACCTATATTCGATCAAGCGAAATGGGCCATATGTCAGGGAAAATCGTAAATAGAACAAGTATATATACATGATGTAGTACGCAATTGTTTTCAGGGGAATAAAAAATTAACAGTGCACAGGTATTGAAATTTAGAATCAAATTGTGATTCATGCATAACTGAGTTTGTAAAAGGAAAAAAAAAACAATTAAAATTAAAATCATAAAATTGATCGGGCTCAACATCTGGCACATTTTGCTTGATCGCATTAAGGTGGGTTGGAGGGGGGCATGACCTAGTGGTGTTTGCACTCAAATATTGAGACAAATAAAGCAGACACACAAATAAGAGGAATGATAAGGGTTCTATAAAACGACCCCAAGGCTTGCTGTAAGGGGTCTCATTTCCACTCAATATGTATGTTTTTTTCAGGAAGAAAACATCCCAACTTTTGTTTTTCACTTTTATATGTTTTTATTTGCCTTAATTTAAGAACCTCAAGACCTATGGAAATATAATTGCAGTTATTGGCTTCATCAACTCATTTCCTACAAGATCAATGTTAAGAAGAAGTATACTGCCATTTCTAAAAATCTAGAAAAAAATCTGGCTGCCATCCCATTTACCTTTTAACCCCTGGGGTACTCAAGTTTGGTTTAGGTAGGGAGGTGCCCAGTGGGGTGGGGTGGGGCAAATGCCCCCAGTCAGAACTCTTTCCCCCAGTAAAAACTCAAAATTATGAAAGTTTCCACTTTTTACTACAATTTTGTGCAAAATTTGTTGATTTTACCCACAAAATATTTCCTGATGTCGCCACTGAAGGTGCCTCAGAGAACCAAAAAGTGGACCAATCGCTATAAGAAAATAGGACCCATGGATCAGCATGACCAGTATCTAAAGCCTTTGTCAAATTTAAAGCAACTTTGCCAAAATTTTGACAAATGTCTAGATTTATTATAAAAAAATCATCACTCCATATCAAAATGGACTATAAAAAATCATCACTCCATATCAAAATTGACTATAAAAAAGCATGGGTCATTGTCTTCCTGATATACCAATTGGATGAAAATATGACTGGTTGGCAACACATCTCCGTATGGTCATTGATTTATTTGTACAGAGTACCCACCGGGACTAAACCCAATTATATTTATGTGTTGCATTTTTCTCACTGATCAAATCTGCGAATAGTGCCGTCGTAACAATCAGATTAGATGAATGCTGATGATGAAATTGAATAAATATTGTGCACCAGCTGCCTCCTAGTACACAGTGTAATCAGAGATGCAAATTATTATCCTAGATTCAAAATGAAATCATTTTTCTGTGTGTGTGTGTTGTGAGCACTACAGATACTGATCTGTCTCTAATGGGCTATTCCATTTAAAATCCCTGTTGAAGATTTAGCTAAAATCTTCCACAGAGGGAGTACGATTTTTGAATACAATAAACAATTGGGTAACTTCCATTTAAAATACTCACTCCAGTTGTGTAAGATACAGTGTATAGGTAAAGCCATAACACAGGGAGAGTGTGGGTTTCAAAATGATTAACCCTGACCAATTACATTTATAAAACATACTCCCTCTATGGAAGATATTTCCCAAATCTTCAACAGGGGTAGTGTGGATTTCAACTGGAATAGCCATTAGATGTCTTGTGTTTTGAAAATAGCTTCAAATAGATTTTATAAGATAAAACAGGTTTTGATTTATCAAGTGAGTGATTTCTGGAGCCTTTTAGTATTTATGGTAGAGTTGGATGACTTCCGTTTTTTAGAAGTGTTTTTCCAAGAAACGGACCTTTTGTGAATTTTTTCTTCAATATGGGCTGATTTTCAATGAATTTTTACAGAAAAATAGCTTTTTTTCAAATTGGCACTAGGGGGTGCAGTGCACCCTCACAGCTCTGAGAACCATTACCCATGGACACTGAAAATGTAAAAGTTCTACATACATGTAGCAGAAAGCAAATGACAGTTACATCTCTTTTGTTCTGGTTTGAGGTTTGAAATCAACATCACAATGTTGGCCTCATCATAGGCAGCCTAGTTTTCATCACTTCCTCAATTTGTCTGATAGAGCAAAACGATTGCCAATATTTTTGCTTTGATTTAATGTTCATGCTCTGATGAATTTGGTTGAATAGAGACTCTTGCTCATCAAACTGCTCTACAGCATGATCGGAGGGTCAGTGTACCATTTTCCTGGAGACTAGCAGCCAAGCAATCAAAAATTTATCAAAAATTGGCATAATTTGCCAAGTAAGATTGTGGAAATATCATAGGTGCGATGGATCCAAAAATACATAGATTCTTGTTTTGTACAGGTTAAATTGCCTCTGCATAGTACACAGGCAGTTGCTTCCATAGCAGAATGTATTAGGAGAAATTTTGCCAAATGTGTGTACACTCAATTCTAGAAGCAAGTAAAATATTATGAGTGTAGGAGAAGCTCTGGCAGACATTTTCACAATATTTTAAGAACAAAACAAAACAAGTATACACAAATAATTAAAGTTGCAAATAAAACAAAAACATTAGGGTACTATGCTAGGTTTCAGCCTGGGGGCACTCAATTGCAAGTTTGAGAGTATAAAATAAATAAAATAAAATAAATGTTGGAAATGCTCAATGGACAATACTCATAACAGCTCGCCATTTCACCCCTGGGTAGAGAGAGGCAAGTAAGGTAAAGCACCTTGCCCAAGTGCACAACAAGATGGCACCGCTGGGGCTCGAACTTGCAATCCACTGATTACAAGCAGTCAAACAGGTGGCCCTTAAACTGCAGTTCTTTCATTTTTATTTAAAAAAATCACCTTGTTACATTTTGAATTGCAGGTCCGGAACTCCGTATGCAGCAGTCCTGTGCTTTGCCGCATTGACAAATTTCTGAAAAAACAACATGACTTTTTTGTCCATATTTCAAATTCAAATCTTTAGCATCAAGTGACTCATCAGTCTTCTTGAACTTGAAAACAACAAATCATGTGACATTGTGTGGACACTCACCCAGTATTGACATTTTTAAGGTGAATCTAAAATTGTGTCACCATACTAGACTATGAACTTTGTCAGTCTATAAGTAGCTATTAAAGTAGAATGCTAAACAGTAGGATTAAAGAAGTCATTGTTAATTAAATTGCAAATAGTGTTTAGTTGGCTGTGTCATCAAAGTTGACTAATCAAAATAGCCTATTATAATACACTTCAGTATTTAATAATGCTATGATGTTTATGGGCTTACACGTCACCCAAAGATGGATGAATTGTTACTTAAATCTACAAAATTGTAAGACTCAAATTGTAAAATTGTTTTGGTAAAATATAGGAAAACACATGTTGTGTAGGCTAAACCCTTAAGCGGGCACCTGCACCTGGGGGGTACTTTGATTTTTTTACAGGGATGTGCGGCCCGAGCTTCCGAACCCATCCCCATTACTACCAATATCTAAGGATTTTCAGGAAATAAGGACCCATATCTAAGGATTTGAGCTTGAAAATAGTAAAAGCAACATGTTATCCCGCATGTTTTTCACACATAGCAGGGAAAATCTAAAAGGGATACCCATGTCTAAGGATTTTTCTTCAAAACATAGACCCATGTCTAAAGATTTTTCATGGTAAACCTACCCATTTGGGTGGCACATCCCCATATACATGTAGCATTTGTAGTGAGTACCACCCCCGGGCTTGCACCCATCACTATACTACAGTTGCTCAGCTCCCTGCACTCACGATTATTCCATATTGTTTTGATAGTAACCAAGTTTCTGTCTTCATCACATACCTGATTATAATAACAAGGCACTTGATATGACTCTCACTATGGACCACAAGAGTCTCATCCCAATGGCATAGTCCAATAATCTCAATTACATAATCATAGTGCAAAATTTGACCTCAAGTTGCAGAGTATGAGTTTTTGTACCCAAATCTTCAAAGGTCATTCAATGAATGTACAAATGTATTGGGGTTTAAGAACTGTGTCCCTGATAGATGAGCATGTTGTTGATCCTAGTGTCTCTTGAATCAATTCAACCAGGAATTAAGTGATTCAACCATCCAATGACATGTATCATGTGTTTGTGACAAGACATTGACTGTAAGTCAGTGAGTGGCGGGCATCAAGGGGCCATCACAGGGATTTGTGCGATCCCTTTTGCACTTCCTACACAGGACAATAACATGCCCTTATTGCAGATGCAATTTTCTTATTTTCACTCCATCTTAATTTTTACAAATTAACATTTCCTTGAATATATTTCCTTGAATGTCCTGTTTTTCACTTCTACTGAAAAAGTACATCTTTTTTTTAAATAGAAAAATGTGCAAGATAGGCCAGTGTATTGTTGGAAGAAAAAGGCAGCTTACAATAGTTTTAAACTTAAAGTAACAACAGATATGAAATTTTTGTGCAAATAACCCAGTTACATACATGTACATTTCAATTCTACAAGATAAGTGGATCGTATGACTGTGGGTGACTCTTCAAATATTGAATTTCTTGATTTTTATGTGTAAAACTTTATAAAGGGCAAGAAATGTGAAATCATTTTGTTCCCAGTCCACTTTAGATAATTATTATGTGATGCGATCAAGCTAAATGAGTCCTCATTTCTATCAAAATCAAAATTCAGTTTTCAACTTCATTACATTGACATTTTCAAATCTTTATTTTTCTGAAAACTCCATCATAATTTAACTTGTGGTTCCAGAGATACATGGTCATTTTTGTGATGCTCTGAAAAATAAAATCTCAAAATCGATATTCCCGATATACGACTCATTTGCTTGATCACACCACTTGTATCGAATGTTCAATGCCAGAAGTGGGTAAGTGCAATATCTGCCCTGTGAACATTTGGCAATTTACACACAGTATATATTGTACTCATCTACACATGGGCAAATGGCAGCTCTACATATGGCAGCTATTGCATTTATTTATATCCACTTCGATATGGAGAAATTGTGCATTGAGTGATTGTATTAGGTAATCAGGAAACAATTTCTTGTAATCCTGCCCCTAATGATGAGAAAGTACAATTGACTATTCCAATAAGACAGAGGACAAAGTTCATTTTGTTATGACGTAACTGATTGAGCTTTGATTTGACTTGAGATTGAGATTGCTCACCAAAACAAAGTATGTGTCACTATTCTTTATATGGGGCAGGTGTATACAGAACTTACAATTGTGTCTCCTTACATGTATAAACAACTTCTTAACTTAGTGAGATTTTGGATTAACAGTTCTCCAAAATGATGATCGCATATCCATCCAATCAGATTAGCGGGCCTTTCTATCGCTCCAGATTGTTTTCCTACAGTCGTGAAAGTAGAAAAGGATTGGAAATCGCTTTACAGTTTGTTATCACGGCTAGTCTTTGGAGCAGGAGGGTAAGATAGATGACGACAATTATAGGCACTATGGAAATTTCATTGTGTGCTAACATTACTGTCATTATACATGTACATGTACTTACAATTTTGCTGAAAATAAGACATGAAAGTATGAAAGCAAGGATGATGCTGATAGGTGATAATCTTATCTGGACTCATAGAGATGTTCATTGGGAGTGCATCATGTGCCAGTGCCACACCCTTTTTTCTGGAATTACTTTAACATGGGCACTTCAAGTTTAAGTCAAAATTGGAGCTCTTTACTTAAAGGTGATTGATTTGGTGTCTACAGTGGATGCATTATTCTGGGATGGTAAAATTGGATAGTGTCCAGTGATCTGTATTTGCAACAGAAATTACAACATAGCTTACAATTAGAACCAGGCAATCTGTGGTTTAAATTCAAGTACACAGGTAACATGAAACTTTCTCCACACTGGGTGTCGACAGCAGGTGACAAGTTTCAATTTCTTTTTTAATTCAAAAATGTCAGAATTGTACATTTCCTTGACCATATTTGAAATCAGCATGAAAAATGCATTAAAATGAGTACAAACAAGCTGAGTATTTCAGAGGCTTTTGATATAGCTCTTGATATTTTGAGAAAATATCTCAACACTTTTATGTTGAAGGCTATATGGCTATCATGCAGAGCATAATATCTCTCCAGGTAGAGTTGATGCAATTGATTGTGAATCATAACTAACAGGATGTAGAATACACGTACATGGCATTATTCCAGATATATGGCAAGGAATGTAGTTGAAAATTATTGTACTTGGTTCTCTGGGTTGATAAGATGAACACATTTTAATTTGTACCCAGAGCAGCCAGCGCACATAAATGTTGAAAAAAAACCAAACAAACAAAAAAACAGTCCATCTGGCCGGATTTGAACCAGCGATCTTCGTATTAGTAGCTCAACGCTCTAGCCAACTGAGCCACAGAGGCACACTGGAGATCTAGGGTAATAGGTTTGAATGATTTTCGTTGCATTACTTCTTTTTTTCAACGTTTGTCTGCGCTGCCTGTTCTGGGTAAAGATTAAAATATTTTCAAAGAATGTAGAACTTTATTTCCTATATGTGGAAAATATTTTGTGAGCAATTTTAAAATTGGAAGTGTTATCATAATGGGATGTGTTATAACTTGATGTGAAAGCAGTCTGTCATTTCTTTTAACAGAGTTTGCCAGTCACTGTTCATCAAATCAATTGCAATATCTCGCTAACTACATACAGCAGTCAAACTTAATAGTGAGAAGTGCTCAGTGAATTAATTAGCGCTGCATTTATGAAAATCAATTTTTTTTTATTTCTGTAAAATCTGTCATATTTTACACACTGCATAATAATTTTTGAGAAATTTATGGTTTTTATGAAAATAATTTGGTTGGGAGAGTCAAAATTTGATTTTGCCCAAGTATGATGAGTTGGAAACCCTGCGTGGGAATAAACTGCTTCAATGATGTCCCGGCTAGATGCAATAGGTATACTTCTAATAATATGGTAAACATACAATCTTACTCATCATATAACGGATTGTTCAGTAGCAACAATACTGCATTAGGCCATTCCATTTAAAATCCACACTACCCCTGTGGAAGATTTAGCTAAAGTCTTCCACAGAGGGAGTATGACTTTTAGATACAATAGACAATTAGGAAACTTCCATTTGAAATACTCACTCCAGTTGTGTAAGATATGGGTCAAGCCATAACACAAATGGAGTGTGGGTTTCAAAATGATTAACCCTGACCAATTACATTTGAAAAACATACTCCCTCTATGGGAGATATTTCCAAAATCTTCCACAGGGGTAATGTGGATTTCAACTGGAATAGCACATTGCATTCAATTATAAACAATTTTGCACTCTTTTCTCTTCTGATGACAGAATGGCATGAAATTTGTGGACGACTCTTTTCCGCCGGCACCAAAGTCTTTATATTTCCGACCAGAGAGACCGGAACACACAGGCTCCAGAGTGACCAAGTGGCAAAGACCAGAACAGATTACTGTCAAAAATCAAGAGGAAGCAATGACAACGTGGAAGGTGTTTAGGACACCAAAGCCATCGGATATATCTCAGGGCGTACTTGGCAATTGTTGGTATGTTCAATAATGCAGTTTGTTTTTCAATCAAGGGGCTCATGTCTATGACATGAAAGATGTTTGAGTGATTTATAGCGCGCTACGCACTTGCATAAACCCACACACCTCAGCACACTTAATATAGGAATGGAATAAGATACAGTAGGGCAGGATTTTTTTTTTGGGATGTAGATTTTGAAAAATTGGATCTTTTTCCAAGGGGATTTGGACTGACTTACTGCTTTCCTCCTTTGGATCCTGGGAACCTTGGAGCTAGCAGCCTTTTCACCATGGAAGTCCACATGCCTCTGTTTGTGACCATACAAAGGGGATTTCCCTATTGCCCTTATTCCATCAATCCCAGCATGCACGATTCCAGGGAGTCTCATCTCCACACACGAGTGCAGCACTAAGATGCAGGTATGAGACTACTGGCAGCAGATGTACTTCAAAAATAGTGCATTGTGAGATGTTTGTAAAAAGGTCTGTTGCAATTAACTGTATCCTTATTTTGATTTTTCTTCAAGGTTTCTTAGTGCCTTATCAGTGCTAGCAGAGCAACCGTTGTTGTTGGAACACATCATGATTACAAAGGAAGTGAACAAAGAGGGCGCTTATCAAATACGATTGTGTCGAGATGGCATCTGGGAAACTGTCCTTGTTGATGATTTATTACCATGCGGTGATAGAGGCCATCTTGTTTACTCAAAGGTAAATGATAGAAAATGTACCATGGTATTTTGTCGGTCACATCGCATACTGAACACACTTTTCGAGAAAATCGCGATTAAAAATTCTGGTATTGGGTTTGACTTCATACTTACACATTGGTTAATAGAATGTCCTTGTCAGGGTATTTATATAAAGAAGAGACTTGTAAGTTTAATTTTAGTGAAATTTACATGTCCATCTTACGCTGTATTATGCTACAGTCTCGCTGTGTTTTTCTTTATGCGTATAGATCTCTATAAACGTAAATAAGCTTTGAATAGATCAGTATGTTATATGCGTCATTCACCGTATATAGATCTGTATGTGATACATACTAATGAATGGGTAAAAGTTGCTTACGTTGTTGAATAGCGCTCTATGAAAAAAACCAGCAAATAGACCAAAAAGAGCTCAAAATATTACAACACACCAGTTTTCTCAAAAAAGTCAAAAATCTCGAATAGAAAAAGTATATGATGTGACCGACAAATTGTTATCAAATTGTTATAGCCCTGATATAATAAAAGTCGGAATTAAAGATACTACTAGTACTGGAATCGGTTTGGTTACTAGTTATTGTGATGATTGAAATGTTTAAACGCAGCGGAAAAGAGCATGCCTTGTGGTTAGTTTTTCACCTCCAAACATACAAACTATATCAATAGTTAAGTATTATTGATGAGAACTGTCAGATTCTGCCAAGTGTTGTTCATATGCAAAGTGAGCTTAAAATGGTAGGGATGGAATTTGTGTTACTTTCCTTTGGGGAAATGTGAAAGTTGATGATGGATGAGATTTTTGATATCTCGTTCTTCATCTTCATAAGTGTGTGATTACTGTTTACCTGATGTGGATTTGTAACATCAACACTCACCAATTGGTTAGATCCAAATCACTGCAGCTGATAGGTATATCCTATCATGCTCTGCGGTACCATAAGAGAACTGCTGCTGCATGCTCCATAGAAATGACACAAATCCCTCCCTTCAACTTATTTGCTTAAATCAGGGGTTGGTAGACTTTTGTGTGAAACAATATGACCTCTAAATTGTGAAACTGTTCATAGCTTTCAATATTGAAACAGCTCTTACTAATGCGACCCATACACATTCATTTTTATTGCGCAATATCAAAGACCCTAAATACAAAATATGCCGTTGTGCACTATTAATGATCATTTGTACAGTGCACAATGGTAGAATTTGTATCGAAGGTCTTTGATATTTCCCAATTGTATGTGTATGGGCCGCATTAGTTTTTGTATGAATTTTCTATGGAGCAAGCAAACAGACTGCAATGCATCATGGGATACTTCCATCAGCTATTGTGGATCCAAATCCTGCAATCATGGCTAATGTGTTATACTGTGGAAGTAGACATTTTATACCACTTATTTTTGTAGGCTTTTTTTTTTGTGTGGGGGTGTGTGTGTGTGTGTTTTTCTCATAAGTTGTATCAGAAAATGCAACTCATGAATTGTATGCCTATATGTGTCTTGTTCAAAAACTGAAATGAGAAACATTCAAACAAAACAGAAATATTTATTAGGAATTGTTTCAACATGAAATAATCACCTTTCCTTTACATAACTCATACAAAGATTCTAGTCAGTTCACTGGCCAATCACTATTGATTATTTTTATTATTAGCATGAGCTGCAAAAAGACTATTGCACTCCGGGTGAGTGCAATATTCTATTTTTCATTGTCGTGCGCAGCTACAATGATAACACTGCCAAATGCGAGAGTAGAGCGCGCTGAGACCACCTCAACTGTCCGATTATAGGTGTGGGTTTTGCTTCTAAAATAAACACTATTTCGAAGTAGAAAATATTGATTAACTTTGTTTTCTGGTGATTTATAGAACTAAATGGGAAAAAAAAAGGAATTTTTAATATACGAGTTATATAAAACAAATATTGAATGGTTTTATTCATTCATAAAGGGATACCCCAAAGTGTAGGTTGGAAAGATTATTTTCATTTAGTGAAATATGAACTGTTCCATTCAGCTCGGCTAAGCCTTGTTGAATGCAGCATCCGTATTTTACCTCGTGAAATACTCATAATAAACATTCAATATTTGTGTACTACAGTAAGCTATTCTTTCAGTGGGTTAAAATGAACTCTTCATTGTGATTGATAGACTGTGTAAGTGTTTTTGATTAGGTTATCACAATTAGATTGTACTTTTGTAGGTGTCATCTTGTTTGTTTCAACTGTTCAGGGATGTACATGTAAGTTTTTACAGATTACTGATTTTTCAGGAATTTTTTCATAAATTTTTTTTTGTTGAATGATGATATTAAAATGAACAAAAAAACAAAAACAAAATACAAAAAGATAGTGCTCCGATTAAGCATTCGCCTTGCTCGGTTCGCTTTTTTTTCAACAGCTACTTACACCCCTGACTGTTTTATTATTCATTTTCAGGCTAAAAGAAGACAACTGTGGGTACCATTGATAGAGAAAGCATTGGCTAAAATGAATGGATGTTATGAGGCTCTCATTGCTGGTAGATGTCTAGAGGGGCTGGCAACACTCACTGGCTCACCGTGTGAAAGTATACAGCTACATCGTAAGTCATTAACTGTGATGCCAATGCTGCTCTGGCTACTTGCTGTTACTTGCTGTTACTTGAGATAAATCATATGCTGCTACTTTCCTAAAGTTAGGCTATTTGTGCAATCGTCAGGCCACGACAGTATTTTTCCGTATTTTCCTTTCAATTTAGCCGAATTATAAAAGTTTTAAGTCTCTGAAGCTCCAAATTTCAATAACAATGGGTTTTGTGATGTACTGGAAGTTTTTAAGTCAAGTGCTTTTCCGCTCAATTAGGTGATTTATGTTGTAAATTCAGGTAAAACTGCCCAAATCTCAGGTACGGTATTGGGTGCTTTATGAATTCTTTAAAATTGGGCTACTTGAGAGTCGTTCACCGTGACCTGGCGAGCCAATTCGCCACACCGTGGCACTGAACATTTTGGCAACACTGGTCATTAATAGAAGAAACTGATATAAAAGGAAATAATGATTGATATTCACAGCCACAAACTGAATTGCTTTTGTTTATCTCTCCCATTGGGCAATGAAAAAAACTATAAAAATCTGACATCCCTGGAGAAAAAAGTTCCATTTTGTGTAATTTTATTCATGTCAGTAAATGGGCTATTCCATTTGAAATCCACACACCCCCTGTGGAAGATTTTGGAATTCCAACCAAAATCATCAGTTTGAGTCGTCGACATTCCAACTGGAATTGAGGTCAGATTTCATCTGAAATAGTACGGCAAGGGTGTGGAAGATTTTGGAATTCCAACCAAAATCAACAGTTTGAGTCATTCCAGATAGGAATTGAAGTCGACATTTCAACTGGAATTGAGGTCAAAATGCAAATCTTCCACAGGGTATCCGACTGAAAGTTAAATAAAGTTAAATTTCCCACTCAAAAACATCTGAAATAGTACCAAAATCAACAGGTTGAGTCGTCAATATTCCAACTGGAATTGAGGTCAAAGTACAAATCTTCCACAGGGTAATTCAAAAACATGTATCTTTCAACCCAAAACATGTAAATTTCCAACTGGAATTGAAGATTTACTCTGAAAAGGGTGTGGAAGATTTTGGAAATCCAACCAAAATCATCAATTTGAGTCTTCCAGATTTTCATTATAATTATGAAAAGTGCATGTTTGGAATTCCAGCTTTTCATAGTACCTGATCTTATTATTTGCTAGTAATCATGGTTTCAAACCATCAAATGCTGGATCTAATGAGATTGCATGCTCCCAGTCCCCGCACTCCGTGTATCCGCGGGTAGTTGTGAAATTTGAAAACCCAGACCTGAAACTTTTCAGTTACTTATGTTGCTCAAATTCATACATTAAAAAAAAAAAAAAAATTCAGCCCAATTGGAGTTATTTTATCACCAATTTGACGCTGTCTTTCAGGTTTTTGTTTGTTTGAGCATTTAGCTCTGAAAACCTGGGGGGGGGGGGGGGTCAATCCCATTGTAGCATGTACACCATCCACGATAATAAACTTTTGAAAAGCACCCTAAACAAGGATTTAACCCTTGCCTAAAACGTTACCATAAACAGGTAACATGCACCTGTTTTTTCACACCCTAAACAGGGATTTTATTCCTTGCATCAAATTTCATTTCCGCATATTAGCAATTGCAATTTTGCTACCCTTTTTCCAAAATTTCATGCTTTTACACCCTAAACACGATACGCGCGTAATTTTAATAATTTGTCATAAAATTTGTTTTATATCGTGAATTTCAAAAAATGAAAATTATTTGATATCAGAAAGACATTCGTATTCAGAATGCAATTCGATATGTCTGATGTGCTCTCATGTCCCACAAAAAATACTGTAGAAACACTCAAAACGCTCATTCCAGATCCCTTAAACAAAAGTTTATGGTACAAATTTGTGCGACGTGCCTAATATTTGCCATATTAAAGCTATATAAAATTGTGTGAAATATGGTTTGTGCAAAAATAGAATGAATAGGCTGGCATGAAGGCTCTTTTAGGCTAAAAAGCTACATAGATGTCAACTTGATGCATGGGGAGGATTGTCAATACCCCTTTATCAAAATTTTTAGGGAATTATATAAAAACGAAGCTAAACTATTATAAATGATGAAAACAAAATCCATGTTTTGTCAAGAAGTGGTAAATTTCTGACTTGAATTAGGGATGACCATCATAATTTCATGTTGCCCCTTTTGCTACAAAAGATTGTTTTCTGGAAAGAACTCATCAACAGAAGTATTTTGGTGGTTAAATGGTCAAAATCGGTCAAAAACTTTTCGAATTATGAATTTTCAAAGTTTCCCATTCTGACCGGTCATTGAACGAAATAAATTGACAAAGTCTAAATATAGCAATGTGAGCAAAATTGGTATAAGCATATATTTACCTTTTTATATTTCTTTATTTTAATATATATGCAAACATGAAACAAGCATATTGTGAAAGTATCAAAGGGTTTCTTATGAAATGGCACTTTACTAGTCAATAGCATTAAGTATTTCTTCAAACCGAGGCACTGAAATCATGCTTTTAGAAAACATTTGCCAAAAATCATCCATAATGGCCAAAGTGGCACAAAATCAAAAGTCCAGGTGAACTTTTTTTCCACAACAATATACACTACACATAAGAAAAATACTAATGTACTACAAGGGATTTTCAACATAGGAATCCAAACAATCAAGTACCAACATGCACAGCTTTGTCCTGATATCACTTCTGGGGTTTTAACAAAATGTTTAACCTCTATTGTGATTGGCAGCAGCATAAGGTATCTCTTTGATAGCTGATAATGCCCAGCCATTCAGCAAGTGGCTAATAACAGACCTTGATAGGCTTGAATGAATACTGTCATGTGCTACAAAACCATCACACTCCAGGGACTGGTCATTCCATATGCTACAGGGAGGACAGTACTTTAACAATGGAGTGAAAGACTCATTATTGATTAGGCGCGTATTTTAAAAGTACAGCTCCTGTGCGTGTATAGCAGCAAGTCAGTGCAGATGGTATAAATATAAGAAAATGTTTAGGGTTGAGATCAGGTGAATAATACAACAAATGAGCATGAAACTTCACATTTATGTTCAGAAAGGTGTCTATTTATCATGATTCGAAAGGTGTTTGGAAATTCCAAAGGGAAGCTGGTGATTTAATTTTTAACTCGAGATCTACTTGTCCGTTTTTTTTTCCTTTTTACAGAGAGTATGATAGAGGTAATAACAACAACTCTGCCAAATTACAGCTCAGTAGGTCAAGGTGTTCACCTGATCTTTTTCATCTGAATATTTTGTGCCATTCTGAGCAGTGCTGCACTGGGCCACTGGCAATTAAGCGCACTGTGGCGATGGAACAATTTTGACTCACACTTACAGAAAAACCAAATAAGTTATGATGCTGTAATTTGCAGGATAGTTACAAAACATAATTAGCATTAACATCTCCAATTTTTACAGAAAAATTATGAAAAATTAAAGAATGAGCTCAATTTAGAAATGTCTGTGCAAGCAGTGCACAGTTGAGCTCCCTGCATGTCTATGGGAGTGTTCTAATCAAGTTGATGGTTCATTGGTCATCCCTACTTGAATGAAACTTCAAGGAAATTCTAGACATAATTATAAAGACAAGAAATTTGCCATTTCTTGACTAAACTGTTATACAAAACTTATTGTTGCTGCATACCCAGCAAACACAAAAACGTTTTAAAAACGTTTTAAATAAGTTATATTTTGGCTTTTGGTTTAGTAAAAACGTTTTAATAACATTAAAATGTCAGGTTATATAAAGGTCATGATAACATTTTAAAACGTTTTGTATGAAAATATACTACAACACTATTTTTTAAATGTTTTCAAAAAATGTTATTTTAAACTATTTTTGCAAACATTTTTGCCAAATATTTTGTCAATACTTAAGAGCTCTTGAACATAATTTTTTAGAAGTGGCTCTATACCTCAAAAAATAGATTTTTCTGATATTTTGTGCAATGATGCATGTTAGGGTGTTGACTACTTGTGTGACTAAAAAAAATTCAAAAATCGGCTCGTTGCCATGGAAACGGCCAAAACCCAGATTCTGTCATTTTGGACCAAATTGGCAGTGAAATTAGTTAAAAAACATGTTATTTCAAGTGTTCGCTGCATCTAACCCATATAATGCTGGAACATTACATTAAATTTTTGTGAAAGGACATCTATTCATCTGATGATCAGCATATTTAGAGGTCAATAAGTTATTCTTAAGGGTACGTGCAGAGCCCATCTGTCAGGTGTATTTTCACTTTTTCATAAAATGTCATTTTAGCACCTAAAATATCATCATGAAAATCAGCAACCCGGTGTTGCCAGGATTTTGTCCATTCTAGTGTGGGTAGTACAAGCTAGGTACTTTACATTTTAGTAAAAATCAGCTTGGGCAAATGTTACTTCTAATTACAGTGTTGCCAGAAAAACCGGTATTTTTGCAAATTGACATTTTGTCAAATTACGCCTTTTTGTCACAATTATGTGCATTTTGACAAATATTTTCCTTCAAGGTGAATCCAAACAACACTTTTTCGTCTTTGTAAATATCTAAATACTGAAAATTCAAAATTAGTGTTGCCAGAGTTCTTGATAAAACACCCAATATTAGTATTTTACTGATAGTATGATTTGTTGTTGATGGTTTGGTTGGGAAATGCTTATTTCTAATTTTCATACATCGAATGTACATAGTATAGATTGTTATATGAATGTTTAAACACCTGAGCACAAAGTAAGTGTTGCCAGAATTCTTGATAAAGCACCCAAAATCATAATGCCACGATCCAGTTCTCTCACGCTAAAGTTGACAACATCAAAATTTGGTTTACTATCATCAATAGCTTGTCCTAAAAACGTATTCAAATTTTGAAAACCCCACGGTTCTAGTATTATCTAGTACAAAGTTATAGTCAGGGTAATTATGGGTATTAATTTTGTTCTTTGTTTTCTATTGAATTTTGAACTGGTCACTCAAGCCTTACTGGACTGGATCAATAATAATCAAAAATATTGATATCAATTTCAGCAATAATTAAAAAATATATAAATATCGTTATCAATAATAAACAAAAATATTATCATCAATATCAAAAATATTAACATCAATAATATCAATAATAATCAAAAATATTAACATCAATATCAATAATTATCAAACATATTAATATTAATATCAATATAATCAAAAATATTAATATTAATAAAAAAAAAAAAAAAAATATAAATATCAATTTCAATAATAATCAAGAATATTAATATCAATATCAATAATAATCAAAAATATTAATATCAATATCAATAATAATCAAAAATATTAATATCGATATCAATAATAATCAAAAATATTAATATCAATATGAATAATAATCAAAACTAAGTCTATTAATATGAATAATAATCAAAAATATTAATATCAATATCAATAATATTCAAAAATATTAATATCAATTTCAGTAATAATTAAAAATATGTAAATATTAATATCAATATCAATAATAATCAAAAATATTGATATCAATTTCAGTAATAATTAAAAAATATAAATATCGTTATCAATAATAATAAAAAATATTATCATCAATATCAAAAATAAACAAAAACATTAACACCAATAATAATCAAAAATATTAACATCAATATCAATAATTATCAAAAATATTAATAATAATATCAAAAATAATCAAAAATATAAATATCAATTTAAATAATAATCAAGAATATTAATATCAATATCAATAATAATCAAAAATATTAATATCCATATCAAAAATAATCAAAATATTAATATCTATATCAATAATAATGAGAAATATTAAAATCAAAATCAATAATGATCAAATATATTAACATCAATATCAATAATAATCAGAAATATTAATATCGATATCAATAATAATCAAAAATATTAATATCGATATCAATAATCTAAAATATTAATATGAATATGAATAATAATCAAAAATATTAATATCAATAATAATCAAAAATATCAATATCAATATCAATAATAATCAAAAATATATATTAATATCAATGTCAATAATAATCAAAAATATTAATACAAATATCAATTTTAAAATATTAAGATAGTTTTGATTATTGTTGATATTGATATTAATATTTTTGATTATTATTGATATTAATATTTTGCTTATTATCGATATTAATATTAATATTTTGCTTATTATTGATATTGATATAAATAATTTTGATTATTAGTGTTATTGATATTGGTATTAATATTTTTAAATATTATTGATATTGATGTGAATATTTTTGATTATTATTGATATTGATATTAACCCTAGAACTACCGGCTGTCAAAGATGACCATAGAGGGGGGTGTTGGTGAGGGCCACCAATGGTTTCTACAGTAAAATAAATTATTTTCATTTCGCTCATGTAAAATTATTATAAGCTATTGACTTTTTACTTGTTTTAGCAGGTGGTGGCTGATATGATCAAGCCGGCAACTTGTGAAAGCGCCCGGCCGTATGGCATTTTCAATATACTTGGTTAGTTTTGTGGGGTTCATTATCGAACCCCAACGGTTTTAGCTTGTATTTATATTATTTATTAACATAGGCCTATTTGTTTGTGATATTTCAAGCGTTTTAAAATTTCAAAAGAATCCCATTCAATAACACGGTTGTGATGAAAATTTACTGAATTTAGAGAATGCAATGCGCCACCACCTGTGTTTTAGCATTTTTGTAGAAATTTTGCCAAAAATCAATTTTGCCAATACTTTTGTTGAAATTTTCCAAATTTACATGGGCGCCCTCACATTATGACGTCATATCGACATTATGAGAGGAATACTTATTGGTATCACTGGGGTAGAGGAGACCCATAGTTATACATTGATTCCAAATATAACGGTATATGACGTTTATAATTGAAAATTAGGGGGTTGCAACCCCCCCTTCGTAGTCCGTGTTACAAAATATGGCTCAGTAGTTCTAGGGTTAATGTTAATATTTTTGATGATTGTTGATAATGATGTTAATATATTTGATATTATTATTAATATTATTGATGATAGTAAACCAAATTGATGTTAATACTTTTGATCATTATTTATATTGATTATTATTGATAATGATGTTAAAAGGCCTACATTGATATTATTATTAATATTGATGATAGTAAAAAAAAATTGACGTTGGATCGTGGCACATATAAATATATATATGATTTTGGGTGTTTTATCAAGAATTCTGGCAACACTTACTTTGTGCTCAAGTGTTTAAACATTCATAATACTATAATGTACATTCGATGTATGAAAATTAGAAATAAGCATTTCCCAACCAAACCATCAACACAAAATCACTAAAATGCTAATATTGGGTGTTTTATCAAGAATTCTGGCAACACTAATTTTGAATTTTCAGTGTTTAGATATTTACAAAGATGAAAAAGTGTTGTTTGGATTCACCTTGAAGGAAAATATTTGTCAAAATGTACAAAATTTTGACAAAAAGGCGTAATTTGACAAAATGTCAATTTGCAAAAATTCCGGTTTTTCTGGCAACACTGTAATTAGAAGTAACATTTGCCCAAGCTGATTTTTACTAAAATGTAAAGTACCTAGCTTGTACTACCCACACTAGAATGGACAAGATCCTGGGAACACCGGGTTGTTGATTTTCATGATGATATTTTAGGTGCTAAAATGACATTTTATGAAAAATTGAAAATACACCTGACAGATGGGCTCTGCACGTACCCTTAAGAATAACTTATTGACCTCTAAATATGCTGATCATCAGATGAATAGATGTCCTTTTACAAGAAATTAATGTAATGTTCCAGCATTATATGGCTTAGATGCAGCGAACACTTGAAATAACATGTTTTTTAACTAATTTCACTGCCAATTTGGCCCAAAATGACAGAATCTGGGTTTTGGTCGTTTCCATGGCAACGAGCCGATTTTTGAATTTTTTTTTAGTCACACAAGTAGTCAACACCCTAACATGCATAATTGCACAAAATATCAGAAAAATCTATTTTTGAGGTATAGAGCCACTTCTAAAAAATTATGTTCAAGAGCTCTTAAATAACATTATGTTAAAATATTTGAACCCAGCAAATACAGAAATGTTCTTAAAATGTTTTTCAAAACCTTTTAATAACATTTAAATGTCGGGTTATATAAAGGTCATGAAAACGTTTTTAAAACGTTATTGAAAATATTTTGGGCAAACATTTTTCGCAAAATATTTTTTTCAACCCCAAAATAACATTCTGTTTAGAATGTTTTGTATCAAGTTTTCAAGAATGTTTTTGGAATGTTATTAAAACGTTTTTATAACCTTTATATGACCCGACATTTAAACGTTTTCTGTAAAACATTTTTGTTTGCTGAGCAGTAGATTATCAAAAAATGTTTTTTAAGGTTATGAAAACGTTTTATACTCTAAATAAACCCTTTATATAACCCGACATTTAAACGTTTTCTTACAACCTTTTATAACCTTTTGCGAATGACGTCGAAAACGTTTTGTGTTTGCTGGGTAGTGAAAACAAGCTTCATTTTAATATGAGTAACAGTTTTAAAGAGTTAAACTTAGGCCTACACCTAATTATAATGTTCTAATGTTTTGGCCTAAATTATTTTTTGGTATAATATTGTAAATATTTAAGTCAACAGATACAATCACTACAGTTTATTGCCAGATTAAAAAAAAAAATAGTGAAATTGAATAGAGACTATTAAACAAAAACAATCCGTTTTTTTAAAATATATTTTTTTGCCATTTTAATGTGATTTAAAAATATAAAGCTGTGGAAATTTAGTGAAAAGGGAGAGAATGTGGGACTCGAATGCAGGGCCTTCCAAGTCAGTGGCATATATTTGTATTTGACATGGTAGGGGGGCTGGGGTTGGAAAACAATTCTTTAAGTGTGAAACTAAACCTACCCACAGAATAAGTTTATGGTACAAATTCGCACGAAGCACCTAATATTTGCCATATTGAAGCTAAATTGTGTGAAATATGGTTTATACAAAAATAGAATAAATAGATGCAAAGGCTATTTTTAGGCCAAAAAGCCGCATATACAGATATCAACATGATGCATGGGGAGGATTGTATAGATCATACCCTCTTATCAAAATATTGGGGAATTATACATGTACTGAAGCTAAAATATTAAAATGATGAAAATGAATTTGTTTTTACCCTTGACACCAAATCTTTTTGTTGACCCGACGTGGAGCAATTTTTTTAAATATTTTTTTTAGTCTGAGGTGGAGGTGTGGAGCGAATTTATTTTCCCCCTCAGATAGCGAGATAATTTATTTTTCTTCAAAGAACTTTTCTGAGAAACCACTGGGGTACCCAAAAAGGTGGCTTTGTTACATTTTGATGTGCAGCTTGGATTTCAAAACACTGTCTCTTGAGTATTCCTTCACTTAGAAGATTCAATTAGGTCTTAAATTGAGGCTAATTTATTCTAGATTACTCATGTTTTTATCCTGTTTTAAAATATTTTTTTATTATTTTCTTATGACGTTTGCCATGAAATGTGCCAAGGGTGGCTGAGGATTAGGGGGAGGGATTCATATCGTAAATTTGATTTAAACCCCCCATTAAAAATTTGAATCTAGTAAAAAAATGTCTAAATGGACTCCCAGACATCTAAACCAAGTAAAAAAATACAGAAGTTCATTTAAAAGACAAATACTTGCTCAAAATGATTGTAAATGTGGAAAAAAAGGTGGGGTTACATCCTCCCTAGTTTGTGATTGTTTTTGCCCTCACTCTTTCATTTTTTAACCGATTTCCATAAAAAAGGTGTCAAAATGCTCAGGAGGATGAACCACTTCAAATGAGATGTGTAGGTAAAATGTTTGAACCATTTAATTTTTTTACTATGTAACACAAAGGTACCCCAGGTTGTGACACAGGATCATTGAAAGTTACACATAATGCTAAAAAAAAAGGGGGGGGGGAGGTAAGTAACTGACCAACCTTTGGCACAGTTGGAAAATTGTTCATGATAAAATTATATAGCAATCCCCAAAATGTTTATATAATCTTGAACATTGGCTTCAAAATGCAACAACTTCAATTGCACTACTTATCCTAGAATTGCTTTTCAAATTTGGTCTTTATCAGATTGCTTTCACAAAAATGTGCTATTGGCATGGTTTTCTTATATGCCTATACATGTATACATGTATTTATTTATTTATTCCAATTTCTCTGCAATCACAAATAACAACATACGAGGGATGGTCAATATATTCCTGCAACTATTATTTATCTCTGCTAAGCATGACTTTGATGACTAGTTTGTAGTTTTTGTACCTTTGTCTTTCAAAACAAATGTGTATTAGCCAAGTCGAATCCTTGATTACGTAATGACATTAGCATAAACACAATAGCATATGGACACTGCCTGATATATCATAGTGGTGAAAAATAGTGGAGAAAATAATGAGTCAAATTGAGGTATTGTTACATAATTCTAAATATCTCGAGAATAAAAGTATGGAATCTGGTGCGGTTTTGCAATTTGGTAGACCGATAACACAGGGTTGATGCTATACTCTATTTAGACCTATACTATTTTTATTAGAGATAGGGGATCATGTTGAATATCTCCAATTTTGAGTAGGCATTATCACGCATTGTTCTTTACATAATAAGAAATAGCAAGATTAAAATGGTACCTGGTTCGATAAGATAAAATGGGAGGTCCCCGTGGGGAATTCGCAAACATTTCTTCCTTTTTAAACCCTTTGTTTTCAAAATGTCATGTTTATGTAATCAAAGCAGCACACCATAGAGAGGCTCTAAATTGAAAAAGAAATTTGAATTTCAAAAGGTGTGTTTGATTTCAGCATTCTGAGACTTAGTATAGCAACTAACTCACAACGTCCAGCAGCATTGTATTTAGTCATATTTATAGCGCTTTTTTGCCTAAATTTTCCTTTTTTCATACATTTTTGGTACTTTTAATTGTGCCTACCACCCACACATGCGCATATTTATTTAATCATAATTGTTTTCGTTTCATTTTGGAGATATTTTTTATTCTTGTGTCTAACTTGTATGCTCGTCTGTCATGATTTTCACACCATTTTTGTTTGTCATTAAGGCCAATTTCTGATGAATTTCAAAGACTGCACCTTTCCTCGTCTGTGTGTTCAATTCTTCTTTCACAATTATCAAGTGAATATACTCAGATTACCTCATACCAAAACAGGGCTTGCAAACTGCTTTGGTACTTACTTATCCTTCTCTCATGTTCTGTAACTGCAATTCAAATGTCCCACCAACGTTGACAGTTGTCAGTGTACATATAGCAATGACTTGATACAAATGAGATTACGTAATTCAAAAGTACAAACCTGTATTTATCATAAGAAAAAGTAAACAAAGTCATGCTTGAGGGGGAGATAAATAATAGTTGCGGGAATATATTGACAATAGAAAACAGCATACCCAAATAGTAAACTAATCTTAAGGGCCTGAACATGATAAAGTGCAACATATCTTTTTATTTCAACAGAAGGGTTGTCAACATGTCCAGGGTTTTGTGGAAATGAGTCCCAATTTATATATTTTTATTTACAATCTTTTCTCAAACATGCCAATGAATGTGAGAAAGAGAGTGAATAATTGATACAAATTCTCCTTTCAGAAATATATGGCTAGCTACAAAACAAAATGTGACATATTTGTTACAACCTGCAAAACAATTTGAAAATCAAAGGCATTCATTTTATTCTAACAATCTTCATAATGCCTTTGTTTTTATGAAATATTTGATTAATTTAGTTAATTCCGCACTTGTCATTGATATTGTGAAAAGATATTCCAATTCCAAAAATATTGCAGCCACAGAAACTCAAAATATTTCCTTGTGACGGTATGACTGTATGGCATTGATATTCATCAAATATCCACTTGGCGATAACTAATTAATTGAAAAGGCTATTGGCATTCATTTTAAGTTTAAAAGAATATCACATTGAAATAGAAATACAACTTTTAAAATAAGTAAGTTTTTTTTAAATATTTTTTTTTGTCATTGAACATATTACTTTCGATGAAAAAGTCATTAAACATTGTGCAGAAATAAGTCAAGCAAGTGAATTGCCCATATTTTCTCAGTTGACAATATTTACAGGCTTATGACAAAAAACAAAATACAATACAAATTAGTGAAATTGATGTATGCATTAAAATGAACGACCAATTCGATTAATTGACAAATATTACAATAAAATAAAAAATAAAATGACATGGTATTGCACACATAAGCCTAACAAACTTCAGTGACAAACTTATTAAAATCAAAATGTTTGCAATAAAAATTCATTTTCTTGCATTACAAATTATTTTAAATTTATTTAAAATTTTATAAATATTTTTTAGCATTTAAAATATTACTTTTGATGAAAAAGTCAACAAACACTGGGCAGAAATAAGTCATGCAAGTGAATTGCCCATACTCCCTCAGTTGACAATATTTACAGGCTTGATATATTAAAACAAATATAATACAAATGATTAAAATGAATGAATGAATTAAAATGAACGACCAATTCGATTGATTGACACATCTACTATGCGTTCATAGGCAAATGTAGAATGCCAGAAGACAATAAAATGACAAGGTATTGCACACATAAGCCTAACAAATTTCAGTGACAATCTTATTAAAATCAAAATGTTTGCAATAAAAATTAATTTTCTGAAATTTTCTGAATTTGTCAAATGAAGGAACTTTTTCACGATAAATTAAAATTTGTCATTTGTGCATGCATGACAAATTTTTCAACTAAGACAGTATGTTTGGCCATATTTTGTTTGTTAAATGATGAATTAATTATATTTCATGTGCTTGGTGTACAAATAAAGTAAACTAACAAATTTATATTAGTCAAAACAAGAAATTTAACAGAGAATGTAATTAAATATTAAAATGTAAATTTTAGACATTTTATAAATGCTTGATATGACTAAACATTGATAAAATTACCTATAGGGCAAAATAATTATTTATTGTTGTTGGGTTTTATTAAGTGGGAGCATGATAACAGAACAGAACAAGTTTTTGAAGAATCATTTTCTGAACGAGACATTTGTCTTACAAATAAGCAAATGAATAAAGAGTAAGCTGACAAATCAAATGGAAAACATTACAAGAGCATATTTTAGTTCTGTTAGTATACATTTTAAATGAGAATCAAAATAAACCTTGAATGAATAAATTAACAATGTGACCTGCAAAAAGTTTATTCTTAATTAAGGATACGATACATGATTTACCGACAAGTGACTCATTTCGGAATGCGATCATGAATTTTGAAGAAAAAAAAAGTTTCCACAGGCTTCGTTGGGACTCGAACCAGCGATTCTAAACTTCCTTCGATTACGCGTCTAGCGCTCTACCGCTCGGCCATCGTGGCATCTTTAGCCTTTTGTTTACTAAAAAAAGACTGTTTTGTACAGATATATTAGCTGTTTTATGCATAAATAGCACGAACGTTTGGTTAAGGTTTCAAACAAATTATAAAGACACTGATGTGATGATGAAATTGCGTAAGTCGGGAATTATCTGCGTCGCAATGTTTTGTTTTGGTTTTAGGAATTTGACTTTAAAATTTACGACTTCATTACATTATCATTCGAAATCAACAAAAGATATTTCAACACTATATGTCCTCATTCTTTCTCTAGAATGTTTTGTACATGTATGTGAAATAGCTTCAACAATGGTTCGCTGCATAATGGTAAAAAATAGCCTTGACCTAAAAAAGGGCGAGAGGTACCATATTTACGGATTCAGGCTAAATTTCAAATTGATATAAAACGTTTGTTTTTTGATCGATTACAAAAATTAATTTTTGTTGTATAAAGAAATTGTATCTGGCGTGAATAACACTACAGTTTTTATTCCTAGGGCTCTTTGACTTCTTCAAATAATTTTTTAATGATAGAGTGAATCCCTGGCCCTCTATAATTACGCACAAAAGATCGAGTCCCCTTAATATATCATTTTCTTTCTTTTGAAATGAGTGGTCACCCGGGGTGGTCACATATGCAATGTCAAGTCTGTACATTTTGGCACTGCGGGTTTAATTATATTGCAATTATGGTTGATTTCACACAAATGCAGGGATGTTATTTGTTTGTTCAGCATCATAGCTATTAAATTTGATCAAAATATCAAATAAAAATCAAATATTTTAAGCGGCTTCTGAAGACGTACTTTTTTCCAAATGTGTAATTATTGTTGTTGTTTTTATATTGTTTTTCTTATGTTTTTTGTTTTGGAGCAAAAGCGCTGTGTTATTTGTAGAGCGCTATAGAAATGTGCTTTAATAATAATAATAATAATTAGGCCTAAATATTTTGCAATTCTCAATCATTTTGGATGCGGGCAGGAAATGGTAAACTCAAAATCAAGAAGGGCCCGAGGTTTTTCCCCTTCAAAACAGACCAGGGGAAAAATATTAGTTCCTATGATATGACAAAGTGGATGGTGATAGTCATAGCAGGATACTGTCATGCTCTATAATGAAATATGCGGGGGCATGGTTGATGGTTCAAATAGCCTGTATAAACAGCTAGGGGGGTACTCAGTACAAAAGACCATTTGCCCATCTAATATATCAATGACTTTTCGGAAAAGGTAATTGGTATAAAAGTGTCATGTCCACCTGCTTTGATAACGATCAAAGCTGAAAAAAAATCCCCTCATTTCAATATCTCCAATATCTTGAAATAATGAATTAAGAATGAGTTTTTTAATTCTCATCTTTCTGATATCAGAAAATGAGCATGTAGTGTGGAATTTTTAAGTGTTTATTTTTTCATATGGGCAAGTTCTTTGACATTTGAATCTGAGACATTGGCACGATACATATATAGGAATCAGCCTAGAAACCGGGGGTCACTCCCATTGTGGCCTGTACACCATCCGCGATAATCAACTTTTGAAAAGCACCTAAACAAGGATTTAACCCTTGGCTAAAACGACACCCTAAACAGGGATTTCATTCCTAACATCAAATTTCATACCCTAAATTTCATTTCGCAGATTTAGAAATTGCAATTTTGCTACCCTTTTTCCAATTTTTCATGTTTTTGACACCCTAAACGCGACACGCTGCAGATCGTGCCTACCCACCTAAAAAAACGACCCTTTTACGCGTTTTCATTATCGCGGATGGTGTACAGGCCACAATGGGAGTGACCCCCGGCCTAGAAATCAATTCAAAATTATATTGTAGCCAAATTTAATTTGTCCATCAAAGTATGTTGTCCAACCTGCTTGGAATTTCACCTTTAGACACCAAAATGACACCTTAAAATTAAAATGCCCTGGGTATAAAAATGCAGGCAATTTTGTTTCAAAATGTTTACGATTTTGAACTCTAGAAAGCCGAGAATAGAAATAAGCAACCAGGGCAATTATATTAATTAAATTATATTGTTATCTGTATGAAAATATCAATACAAAAAGTGAAGTGGTAATCAGTTTTGAGGTTATATAAAGACGCATTTATACTTCAGTAAAAAAAGAAGACTCGTTATACTTGAACTTCAGTAAAAAGGGTTAATTCACATGTCAATATAAAACTTGAATTTGTTTAATATGTGAAAATCTGTAACCAGGTAGAAAAAAACATGAAGCAAGGCCTATCCTGAGAAAAGCCCAGACTAAAGATCATAATCAAATTATGCTACATACACTGTCCACTGTGGTCCACAGCTTCTGTGCACAAACTTGTAGTGGTTTTACAAAACTATTCCACTGGGCCAAGGACACTCATCCTAAAAATAGGTTTTAGAATGTTAATGGTTTAATTTATGTGGCATTATATTTTTGCAATTATCTGTTCTTAAAACAAAAACTTCACAATGCAGACAAAATAGATTTCTTGTCACTTGAGGTCTATTAAAGTTGGATATAACGTCCATCTGGTATTTGAATGAATGAATGAATGTATAGCAAAATATAAATCTGAAAAAACTGTCAAGAATTCTATCTATAAAAAATCCTTTTTTACAACAACAAAAAATTCGTAAATTTGGACAACAAAATAAAATTCAGGCAAAAATTCTCATTAGGGGCTGTGCAATAATTATGAGCCAATGGGTTGGGGGGGAATTTCCCATGATGGTCCAACTCAAAATGTGTCGGTTATTGTTGGAAATTTCAGCATGATAATATTTTAAGCAAACATGTTTTTTGCGTCTAACAGTTTTTATTATTTCTAAATTTCCACCATACTCGGAAAACAAGCAAATCTTCCACAGGGAATTTCTCCGGGGGTCACTCCCATTGTGGCCTGAACACCATCCGCGATAATGAAAACGCGTAAAAAGGGTAGTTTTTCGTGGGTAAGCACGATACGCGCGTAACACGTTTAGGGTGTCAAAAACATGAAATATTGGAAAAAAGGGTGGCAAAATTGCAATTGCTAATACGCGTATGAAAACAAGGAATAAAATCCCTGTTTAGGGTGTAAAAACACCTGTTTAGGATATTGTTTTAGCCAAGGGTGCTTTTCAAAAGTTGATTATCGTGAATTGGTGTACAGGCCACAATGGGAGTGACCCCTCCCCCGGAATTTCTACCCTGTTTTAGACCTTCTCTGCTGGAATTCTAACAAAATGTAAATGTTTCCAACTGGAATTGAGGTAGAAGTGCAAATCTTCCACAGGGTATCCGACTGAAAGTTAAATTTTCCATCGATAATGTTTCCAACTGGAATTGAAGTCGACATGAAAATCTTCCACAGGGTATCTGACTGGAATGAAGTTTTTAGCTAGAATTCCACACAAAACATATAAATGTTTCCAACTGGAATTGAGGTCAAAATGCAAATCTTCCATAGGGTATCCAGCTGGAATTGCGTTAAATTTGTAAATCTTCTACATGATTCAGCTGGATTTACAATGAAACATGGGACTATTTCCAACCGGATTGTACATTTGGCCCAACTGGAATTTAGGTAGCATTGTAAATCTTCCACAGGGGGGTGTGGATTTCAAATGGAATAGCCCAATGAATAGATGTGTTTGTGGTACCAGCTCTGTCATTCAAAGCTGGTAATATAATCACTACCACTGTATGTGACCTTGCCACTGTATGTGACCTTGCAAGTTCAAGCAAGAATCAAGCGCGAAGTGAGCAGAGAGTATGAGTGCGCTTTGCGATCGATACATGTTCCCTTTCTGGATAGTATACATTGTACTAAAGTAACAGAACCTAAAATTAGTGCTATGGTTGCCATGGTTTCATAAGGTCTTTGTTTGTTATTGTTTGTTTGCAGCAAGTAGCTCTACAAGAGGGGAACCAATTGACAAGGATTTAGTGTGGGCAAAACTACTGAGTTCTAAAGAAGCAGGGTAAGATAGATATAAAGAGATTGTACCCAAAGAGTACCAACTCAAAATTGTCCCATGTGTGTATGTAATGCTAAGGTACATCCACCATAGAGAGTATTCCCAAAGAGTACCAATTCACAAATTGCCCCATGTGTAACAACTATGGTAAAGTCATTTTGATTATTCGCTCATGGAGGGCAAATAGTGTACCTCTGACATTGAGCTTGTTCATATTTTAACATATAAATCCTCTTGCAACTTCTCCAAAGGTGTTTGGAAGGAGGGTCACAAATGTAAAACATCCTTTCTATAGACATATTTGAGATAAATATGCAACACTTACTCAGCTGCAACTATTTGATTTCCTTAATTTTCAGATTTCTAATGGGTGCATCTTGTGGAGGTGGTAATATGAAGGTAGACCCCAAGCAGTATGAAACAGTTGGTCTTAGACCTAGACATTCTTACTCAGTGTTAGATGTACAAGATATGTGCAATAATAGGTAAGTAACATCGAAGTTATTCCATTTAAAATCCACACTACCCCTGTGGAAGATTTAGCTAGAGTCTTCCACAGAGGGAGTATGAGTTTTGAATGGAATAGACAATTGGGTAACTTCCATTTGAAATACTTACTCCATTTGTGGAAGATGTAGGTAAAGCCATAACACAGAGGGACCGTGGAAGACATTTCCAAATTCTTCCAGGTAAGGGTGTCTACGTTTAAACGTTTCACGTGTAACCGCCCGTTAAATGCACTATCCGTTTAGAAAAATTGCTAACCGTTTAAATGTAAAAAAAAACCAACAAATTTTGTTAATTTTTTATAAAGTTTTTCAATGTTTTTCCTGCCTTACGCGAAGTCTAACCCACCCCCAAACCTTACTACTTTAAACTTTAACCTAACCCAAAACCCTTGCCCTTACCCCAAAAGGGAATTAGGGGAGAAATTGATTTCACCTGAAAATCAGACTTATATTTAATGTTTTAAATGCATGAATGTGTTAATAACATTTTAATTACTTTATTTTCCCTCATTTCATCGAAATTGTTATTTTTATTGCTAACAAAATAAAAGAGAAACCTCTCACATAACTTTGGAAATTAAAAAAAAAAATTTAAATTCTAAAAATACTAAAAAAATGCATTAGA
The DNA here is from genome assembly GCF_039555335.1 of Amphiura filiformis. Lineage (NCBI taxonomy): Eukaryota > Metazoa > Echinodermata > Ophiuroidea > Amphilepidida > Amphiuridae > Amphiura > Amphiura filiformis. The sequence continues at coordinate 32,119,098 of NC_092636.1, read as the reverse complement.
GTGCAAAAGCTTTTTTCTTCTGGGTAAGAATTATTTTCTTACATGCAACAGTTTTCTTCTTGCAGGTTAGAAATTTGATAAATAGGTCATCATATACAAAATGCATGCATGGACCTATTTATCAAATTTCTAACCTGCAAGAAAAAAGCTGTTGCATGCAAAAAAAATTCTTATCCAGAAGAAAAAGGCTTGTGCCCTTAATTTTAGATTTTCCAAAATTATGTGAAAGGGTTCTCCTTCCTATAATTAGCCATAAAATATTGCCATTTTGATGAGATGAGGCTAAATAAAGTAATTGAAACTTTATTAATATATATTAATGCATTTACTAAACATGCTACTACAGGTCAGAATTTGGGGTTCCCTTTTGGGGTTTGGGGCAAGGGTGTTAGGCTAGTTGGGCTGGGGTGGGTTTGTATACATAAAGCAAGGTTTGGGAAGGGGTTAGAGTTTGTATAAGGGTAGGAAAACATTATAAAACTTTCCAGCAGGGCTCTTTTTGGTGGCTCTATGTTTCGGCAATGATATAAGCTTTATACATCTGTCTGACATATTTCATTTTAAGTGCACTCGGGTCAAACGACATGTGTCGCTGATTAATTAAGTGCGGGATAATTTTGTAAGATACTTTGACAACCATTGAACCAATACGATATAAGCCAAAATGGGAGTTAGATTTGCTTGTGATGATTTTTTTATTCTACCATATTGTCTTATTGCAGATTAATCAGGTTGCGTAACCCTTGGGGGCGTTATTCCTGGAAGGGTGATTGGTCAGACGAGTCGCCAGTGTGGACGCCTGATTTACGTAGTGCCTTAATGGCTCATGGAGGAGGCCAGGGTGTATTCTGGATGTCTCTTGATGATATGATGCAGTTAGTAGACTGATATTTTCGGTATATGGATGGGTCCTTTTATCAAAATGTTCTTGTTTTTCTTTTTGGAAAATAGCTCAATTTTGCCTAATTGTAGCTAGACTTCTCCGTAGTCCACTTGCCCATTTTGCATACTCTGGCTATTACATTTAAGGCCAGAGTAATGGAAGACACATTCGTCCACGACCGAATTTGAGATTTTTTGATATTTATCAACACTAAGATGTATTCTTTCACTTGAAACTGATAAAATACAACTTGCTAATATTTATTCGTATTTTTGCTTGATTTATTTCACTCTTTTCAACTCTAAAAAGTCACATGGCTCAAGACAGCTTAGTAAATTAGCGGGAAATAATGAGTCAGAAATGCGCGAATCACGAAATATTGTGATTACTGGCAATCGCAAGTGACGTGGCGCAACTCTGCTTGCGTATGTCCAACGCAGTCAAGGCGCATTCGGTATGTTGTTAACGCCAGCAAATGTGGTGTAAACAAAACAAAAATTTGCAGTCAAAATGCCACTTAGATTTTTTAATTATTTTGAAATTTGGCGCACTGAAAGCAGACATTATAGATTTATTGGTGCAAAACGATGCATATTTAGACCATGCACAAGATACAGCTTTTACAAGTGTGAAAGTCTTACCGTTTTAAAATTTAAGGACGTTTTGTGCATAATTTTGACATTTTTTTACTAAAACATCGATTTCTCAGAGTTCACTTTTGACAATATTGCACGATTTTTATGACAAGATAACTCGAAAAATATGCAAGCAAAGGGTAAACTTTTTGCACTATCCTTTAGAGTACATCAAAGTCTAGGGAAGGTTTTTTCATTTTTCAAAATATTTGTTTTAAACAAAAATATACACCATTATGTGCAATTTTTAGCTTAATAGAGTGACAAAATGGCTTTTTCACATGTTTTTTTCAATATTTCAAAAAAAGAGACAAATTTCAAAAAAAAAAAAAAACCTTCCCTAAGTTCATGTCTCTTCTTCATGAAAAGCTAACTGAATTTTTTTTACTCCGAACAGATTTTTTTCTAAGTTGTCACAAAAAAATTGGGTAAAAAAGTGAATTTTTGTGATTTGTTCAAAAACTTGAGATTTTTGAACAAATCTGACGTCACCATGGGATTCTTTGACTCATTTCCTTTCCAAAAATGTATAGTTTTATATACTTTGGACATACAATTCAGAAATAATGAAGCTCGAAAAGGTCCATGTTCTCTCCCATTACACTACGAACTTACACACTATACCGCTGTATCTAAATACTCTACAGCTTTGTAAGGTCAAACTGTTCACTGTGAGGTTACCACACTTGCGGAAGCTGTTTTGTGTGACCTTTATGCTAATTCAGTGACCCGCGTTCACTCACGCTGCACTGCACTTCCCGCCGTGAATCAAATCATCCTCCAGACACGCTCTATAAGATATGCTAATGCATGGAGTACAAAGAATACTTTGATCAATACCAGTTAAACAGGTGATTGGTATTGTACTCCATTCATTTGCATGTCTTCTGTAGCGTGTCTGGAGGAGAAAAAAAAATAAAAACATGTTTCTCGTCCCGGTTTTAAAAAAAGGAGGAAGAGGGGCTTGAGGCCCTTTTTATTTTATTGTTCTGGTAGGTACGCCCCCGCTAGTGATCACAGAACCATCCAGAAGTTTTCTTGCATATTAGCAAGGCTATAGAAAACATCTCAACTTCCAAGACACCTTTCTTCAAAAGTTTTGTCTGAATTTAAAAAAATAAAAATAAATTTGAAGCGGCCTCCAAAAAGGAAGCGGAGGGGACGAGAAACATGTTTATTTTTATTCGCCTTATGATCTTCCGTGCACCCTATACACGGAAAATCCGAAATATTACTCAAATTTGGTCCAACTTTGGCGTAAATGTAACACAAAACTAAAAAATGTAACACGTTAAAATTTGCACAGTGTTATACTGTGTAGTTTTCCGATGATGGAAAAAATCAAAGTATTCATCGGAAAAATCCAGGAAATTGTGAATTTTGCGATGAAATTTATACCACAAAATGTTCCAGAATTGTCAACTTGCCTAAAACTTCCGATGATCAAATAGATGTGCGCTGAAAAATGTCATTATTTTCCTTATTTCTTCATCGATTTTCAAGGTTTAAAACACTTTGTGTACATTGTAATTTTGTCTAAATGCGAGTAGAAAGTTGTCAGATTCAAAACATCATTCGACCCTCAAAGACCTTTATAAAATCCCGCATCGAACACACGAAGATTAAAAGTTCGGCTGGTCATTCGGCAAACATCGGCAGGATCTCGCTGAGTCGACGGTGATTGGTCCAGCGGCTGGAGCATGCGCGAGTAATTTAACAAGCATTTGGATACAGTAATATTTGTAGTGCATTACTCTGCCCTTAAGCATAAACTCTGATTTATATTGATTTGTGTGCAACTGATAGATCTGATAATCATCTGATATTTTTAACTCTTTATGACCATTTAACTATTGTATACTTTAATTTTAATAAACATCAGTATAATTTTGAGTTCAACGAAATGGGTTCATCATGACTAATAATAACATATTTTTAATAAAATTCGACTATGGCATAGTCTAAATTGTAGCCAAAATTTTAGAAATTTCTCCAAATTAGTGAACATTTTCGCTAACTACTGAATCGTGTCCCACTAGTAGGCATGTCCACTAAAAATTGAAGTACTTTTAAATTGATTCAGACCTAACTAATTGGATGGGAATTGATGAAAGAAACATTTTGGCGTTTAAATAATCTTAATCGGACGTTTCATTCCAGAGATATGGCCTTTCGAGTGTCACGGTTTTATATAGGGCTGCTAGAACATGTTAAAAAGTTAAAGTCCAAAAAGGAATACTAACAGAAAGTGCAACTTTAAGGTACTTTTTCTTAATGTATTTATTAACTATCTTATCTGGAACATTATATTTGCTTATAACAACATGAAAATAAGATCATCCTGAAAATTTAATCGATTTTGTTGACATACAACAAAAACTATAAGACCTCAAAACCCATGGTTTGTTTGTTGAAACCTCAAGCATGATCATAGATGGCCGCCATGGAAAATATCTCCATAGAGGAGATGAACAATAAGTGCATTATTTCAAATGAAAAGCGGTAGTCTTAAACATTGTTCAATCTTTTAAGGTCAGCACATTTTATCTTCAAAATTATTATATTTCATCATGGCATAAGTTTGGTAACATTAATCACTACCAATTTTGAGAAATTTGCTCCAACTCAAAGGTTATCTTTACTACATTGAGCAATACACTGTGTGCATGGAAGCCATGATGGTCCCCGGTTTTTATACTCCCTATGAAATGGACATGGTAGTGAGAAGTGCACGGGAAGTGGATGATTTACGAGGAGCGGCTGTAGGCTTAAACATTCTTAAATTTCTTAACATCCTACACATTTTGTCTTCATAAATAGTTATATTTTATGAGTATGTAAGTTTGCTTGTCTGATTCACTCCAAATTCGGAGATAATTGCGTTTGAACACCTGATGCACGGAATGGTGTCACTTCAACCTGTTGTAGTTCTCATCTCATTAAATTTTTCATTCAAAAAAGTTGATCTCTTCATGCAGGAAGGTCCTCTCTATTTACTGACCAAACAGGAAAAAGTTTGGTGAATGTTTTCTGGTGGAATCAGGAATTTCTTGAAACACCCTGATATAGGCCTAGATTTGGATCAAAACAAGTATGTACGCCATTTAACATGCCTGGGATTTCTTGTATCGATCAGTTTCTCCATAGACAATACGTGTGTGAGTGCACGCACACAGTAAATGAAAAATCGTTCTAGTGGAAACTGTATTGAGAGTGGGCATCCCTACCACTAGTTCCCAACCATAATCCCATGGTTCATTATCATATTAATAATGTATATTTTCGTTTATATCCTTCATTAATATATTCTCATTCATTAATTGGTTAAACGAGTATCATGTGACCAAAAATAGTTTTGCTATTTTGCAAAGCAGTTAAAAAGCCGACTCAAAGTGCTATTTCCCCGGGATATATTTTTTGCTATACTCCCTCTGAGCGCCAGTATGACCTCATAGCCGCGTCGCAGTTCCTTCCTAGTGGTCGGTGCAACTCGCCACATACGCTGGATATCGCTACCGGTTCTGGGGTATTAATGTATAGCAAGTTGTGTTGTCTTCAAGTACACAAGCAGCAGCACAGAAGTGCAGCTAAAATGCGGCAGTTTAATGACATAATCTGAGTTACATCAGGAACAATATCTTAATATTGGCGGCGAAATAACAGAGAACATGGTTACTCGTTTCACGGCGGTATTGTAGAGGTTACAACATTACAACGGTAAGCTTTATAGCCACTCAATTGTAATGCGTGCCTTGTGCATGTAGGCCTCACGTGTATTCAATCAAAACAAAGCACGGCAAGCCTAGCCTAGCCTTGATTATACTAGGGCTTAGCCTACATTTATGCCTAGGCCTATGTCTATGATAAATTAATATAAAATAATATCTATTATTTAACCAATTAATGAACAAAGAATATATTAATGAAGGATATAAAACAAATATTTACTGCTCTAAATTCGGGATCTGGTGGAATCTATTGGTCCCCGAGGTGAACTGGAGACCGTGAGCCTACTATTTCCCGAGACCGCCAGGTCGAGGGAAATAGTAGGCTCACGGTCTCCAGTTCACCTCGGGGACCAATAGATTCCACCAGATCCCGAATTTAGAGCAGTAAATATTTGTATACTATCACTGCCTGATGAAAATATCAGGTGTTTCTATATCAAATCAATGAATATATGAACACATGCGTTTTCAAGATTATGTACCCGTTGGCGTTTTCTCTTTGCATTTGAAGGAGTACGGAAAGTGTGTGAACATGTAATACACATGATTTGTGTGATACGGTATACCATGTTAACGATATCAGTTTATAGTGTGTTTGAATGAGGTCCTTTCTTTTATTGTTGCAGGTACTTTGATTGCGTTGATGTGTGCAAGCAGCGCTCAAATTGGTCAGAGGTCAGAGTGCAAGGTTGCTTCCCTAACTTTGGTGGAGGTCCCATTCAGGTTGCTATGGTAGAGGTTGCCCAGGCAACAGATGTAGACTTCACTCTGTATCAGACATGGAGGTAATGGCTGTTGGTTTTATGGTTATTTGCTTAAATAATTACTGTATAGTGGGACATTTTCATGGGGTTTAATTTTCGCACTTTTCGCGGTCCAACAGGCAGCCGCGAATTTTTAACCCTGCGAAATTATTTATTACACATAGTACTTGATATGAATATTTTGGAAACACAAATTAAACACCCACTAAACTGTCCAGAATAGCCTACTATACAGTAGTATGTAAACAAGAACAGTTGCATAAAATGAAAAAAAAAGTCCAAATTTAAATATTCTATAATAAAGATAATTATCAGAAAAAGGAAAACAATGAACAAAGCTAGATACTTTTAAGGATTAATACAATGTCAAATAAGTAAAACAGGTAAATATCATTGTGTGTATATAATTCATGGCTAGAACTGTCAATCAAATGAATGCTATTCCAGTTGAATCCATACACCCCTATGGAAGTCATTACCGATTAAGTTAATATCTTCTACAGGGGGTATGTATGGATTTCAACTTTAATAACCCAATACTAATGTTTTAAGTAATGCAAATAACTGGACAAAACCAATCTTTCTTAACAACAGGAGGTTAGAAAAATCAGCAAGAAATCCGATGGATCTAACCATAGTAGTTCTACGAGCCTCAGCAGGGGCATACAACAATGTGGGCTTCTCCAAGGTAGTATCCTTCTGTAAGCGTCAGTTGAGGGCTTTTGTCGGCTGCAATACATTCCTGGAACCGGGTCGTTACGCTGTGGTCTGTATGGCATACAATCATTGGAATACAGGCATAGATATGCAAGGTACTTGTGTATAAAGGTTTGAAATTGGTTTATGTTAGGATCAGAGTTAGGATTAGAGTTACGAATTAAAAAAATCTTAGTTAGACTTGGTTAGTCTTTGAGGTGGTTGGCAGCCACTATTCTAAGGCATCATTTGCATATTGCAGGCTGTCATAAATATCAAGTTTCCAGTCTACAAATTCAATACCTTCTGAAATACTAAATGACAAATCTTTGACGCTTCAAAATTCATTTTACTGCCAAATAAAATGGAGGAAGGAAGATAGGTGAAAGAAAAGCAAACAAGGTAGTATCTTAAAAAAAAACATTGCATCTGGCCGCATTTGAACCAGCGACCTTAGTAATACCAGCATGACGCTGTAGCCAACTGAGCCACAGAGGCACGCTGGAGAAGAGCGGAAGATATAAATCTATATAGGTATTATGTTCGAATGATGTATACAATTTTATTGAATTCAGAAGTTAATTCCTAAATGTTAAGTCTTTTGACTGATGCCTTGCAATCTCCTTGAGGTCAATTTTTTTCAAGCGGCAGATAAACCTCATTTTCTCGTCAAGACCATGCTAACAGTAATATTGGTGTAAATATTCTGACAAGCTATTTTCCATCTCTTTACAGGTGCCAAGAGTCCTACTAGACCCAACCCCTATCCACCGTATGTACTAGCAATCCATAGCTCCAAGGCTGTGTACGTCAATCAAATATGTCCTCAAGAAACAGTCCTAGCTGATGCACTTATTATGCTGGCTGCAGAGAAGGGAAAGAGGCATGAGGTAAGAGTCCTACTAGACCCAACCCCTATCCACCGTATGTACTAGCAATCCATAGCTCCAAGGCTGTGTACGTCAATCAAATATGTCCTCAAGAAACAGTCCTAGCTGATGCACTTATTATGCTGGCTGCAGAGAAGGGAAAGAGGCATGAGGTAAGAGTCCTACTAGACCCAACCCCTATCCACCCTATGTACTAGCAAATCATAGCTCCAAGGCTGTTTACGTCAATCAAATATGTCCTCAAGAAACAGTCCTAGCTGATGTGCTTATTATGCTGGCTGCAGAGAAGGGAAAGAGGCATGAGGTAAGAGTCCTACTAGACCCAACCCCTATCCACCCTATGTACTAGCAATCCATAGCTCCAAGGCTGTATACGCCAATCAAATATGTCCTCAAGAAACAGTCCTAGCTGATGCGCTTATTATGCTGGCTGCAGAGAAGGGAAAGAGGCATGAGGTAAGAGTCCTACTAGACCCAACCCCTATCCACCCTATGTACTAGCAAATCATAGCTCCAAGGCTGTATACGTCAATCAAATATGTCCTCAAGAAACAGTCCTAGCTGATGCACTTATTATGCTGGCTGCAGAGAAGGGAAAGAGGCATGAGGTAAGAGTCCTACTAGACCCAACCCCTATCCACCCTATGTACTAGCAAATCATAGCTCCAAGGCTGTATACGTCAATCAAATATGTCCTCAAGAAACAGTCCTAGCTGATGCGCTTATTATGCTGGCTGCAGAGAAGGGAAAGAGGCATGAGGTAAGAGTCCTACTAGACCCAACCCCTATCCACCCTATGTACTAGCAAATCATAGCTCCAAGGCTGTATACGTCAATCAAATATGTCCTCAAGAAACAGTCCTAGCTGATGCGCTTATTATGCTGGCTGCAGAGAAGGGAAAGAGGCATGAGGTAAGAGTCCTACTAGACCCAACCCCTATCCACCCTATGTACTAGCAAATCATAGCTCCAAGGCTGTGTACGTCAATCAAATATGTCCTCAAGAAACAGTCCTAGCTGATGCACTTATTATGCTGGCTGCAGAGAAGGGAAAGAGGCATGAGGTAAGAGTCCTACTAGACCCAACCCCTATCCACCCTATGTACTAGCAATCCATAGCTCCAAGGCTGTATACGTCAATCAAATATGTCCTCAAGAAACAGTCCTAGCTGATGCGCTTATTATGCTGGCTGCAGAGAAGGGAAAGAGGCATGAGGTAAGAGTCCTACTAGACCCAACCCCTATCCACCCTATGTACTAGCAAATCATAGCTCCAAGGCTGTATACGTCAATCAAATATGTCCTCAAGAAACAGTCCTAGCTGATGTGCTTATTATGCTGGCTGCAGAGAAGGGAAAGAGGCATGAGGTAAGAGTCCTACTAGACCCAACCCCTATCCACCGTATGTACTAGCAATCCATAGCTCCAAGGCTGTATACGTCAATCAAATATGTCCTCAAGAAACAGTCCTAGCTGATGTGCTTATTATGCTGGCTGCAGAGAAGGGAAAGAGGCATGAGGTAAGAGTCCTACTAGACCCAACCCCTATCCACCCTATGTACTAGCAATCCATAGCTCCAAGGCTGTATACGTCAATCAAATATGTCCTCAAGAAACAGTCCTAGCTGATGCACTTATTATGCTGGCTGCAGAGAAGGGAAAGAGGCATGAGGTAAGAGTCCTACTAGACCCAACCCCTATCCACCCTATGTACTAGCAAATCATAGCTCCAAGGCTGTATACGTCAATCAAATATGTCCTCAAGAAACAGTCCTAGCTGATGTGCTTATTATGCTGGCTGCAGAGAAGGGAAAGAGGCATGAGGTAAGAGTCCTACTAGACCCAATCCCTATCCACCCTATGTACTAGCAATCCATAGCTCCAAGGCTGTATCGTCAATCAAATATGTCCTCAAGAAACAGTCCTAGCTGATGCGCTTATTATGCTGGCTGCAGAGAAGGGAAAGAGGCATGAGGTAAGAGTCCTACTAGACCCAACCCCTATCCACCGTATGTACTAGCAATCCATAGCTCCAAGGCTGTGTACGTCAATCAAATATGTCCTCAAGAAACAGTCCTAGCTGATGCGCTTATTATGCTGGCTGCAGAGAAAGGAAAGAGGCATGAGGTAAGAGTCCTACTAGACCCAACCCCTATCCACCGTATGTACTAGCAATCCATAGCTCCAAGGCTGTATACGTCAATCAAATATGTCCTCAAGAAACAGTCCTAGCTGATGCACTTATTATGCTGGCTGCAGAGAAAGGAAAGAGGCATGAGGTAAGAGTCCTACTAGACCCAACCCTCTATCCACCGTATGTACTAGCAATCCATAGCTCCAAGGCTGTATACGTCAATCAAATATGTCCTCAAGAAACAGTCCTAGCTGATGCGCTTATTATGCTGGCTGCAGAGAAGGGAAAGAGGCATGAGGTAAGAGTCCTACTAGACCCAACCCCTATCCACCCTATGTACTAGCAATCCATAGCTCTAAGGCTGTATACGTCAATCAAATATGTCCTCAAGAAACAGTCCTAGCTGATGCGCTTATTATGCTGGCTGCAGAGAAGGGAAAGAGGCATGAGGTAAGAGTCCTACTAGACCCAACCCCTATCCACCCTATGTACTAGCAATCCATAGCTCCAAGGCTGTGTACGTCAATCAAATATGTCCTCAAGAAACAGTTCTAGCTGATGCACTTATTATGCTGGCTGCAGAGAAGGGAAAGAGGCATGAGGTAAGAGTCCTACTAGACCCAACCCCTATCCACCCTATGTACTAGCAATCCATAGGTCCAAAGCTGTATACGTCAATCAAATATGTCCTCAAGAAACAGTCCTAGCTGATGCGCTTATTATGCTGGCTGCAGAGAAGGGAAAGAGGCATGAGGTAAGAGTCCTACTAGACCCAACCCCTATCCACCCTATGTACTAGCAATCCATAGCTCCAAGGCTGTTTACGGCAATCAAATATGTCCTCAAGAAACAGTCCTAGCTGATGCGCTTATTATGCTGGCTGCAGAGAAGGGAAAGAGGCATGAGGTAAGAGTCCTACTAGACCCAACCCCTATCCACCCTATGTACTAGCAATCCATAGCTCTAAGGCTGTATACGTCAATCACATATGTCCCCAAGAAACAGTCCTAGCTGATGCACTTATTATGCTGGCTGCAGAGAAGGGAAAGAGGCATGAGGTAAGAGTCCTACTAGACCCAACCCCTATCCACCCTATGTACTAGCAATCCATAGCTCCAAGGCTGTATACGTCAATCAAATATGTCCTCAAGAAACAGTCCTAGCTGATGCACTTATTATGCTGGCTGCAGAGAAGGGAAAGAGGCATGAGGTAAGAGTCCTACTAGACCCAACCCCTAACCAGTATAGTTATGGATTTTCCGGAGCAAAAAACATTAAACCAATTTGATTTGCTGCCAAAAATGTCACACATTTTTGCAACAACTGCAATATTTTAATGACAAGCAGGATATATGCTTTGGTTGTCCTCAGGACAACCCCCATTTTTACCTTATTTCAGACACTGATACTAGTACAAATGCTGTGGAAAAGTATGACAATCAAATCCATTGTACTTCTAGTCCTGTCTATATTACATTATTTACTGATGCTGGTTGGAAAGTGGAGTTGGCCCGTTATTCTGAACGGGCTGTATTCAGAGCACTGTTTTGATGCTTATAATGTGGCGAGTTGGCAGACCTGTTAATAAGATATACTGATATGTAGATGTAGTAATTTGTTTATTTTTTCCATAACAGAGATATAAATAATATTCGTATAATGTGAATCAAACTCCGGAGAAACTACAAAGGAAATGCAACCAGAGCAAAGATAGCTCACTGCTACAACCCATGTTGTTTGAATTTTTTGCATTTTTTTGCATTGGTACCTACATTTTTGTTGCTTTTGTCCAAACCAGTTCAGACTCAATTATATTGTGAACATTCTGAAAAAGGTCTAGTCCAATTCTGAAAAAGCGTCTAGTCCAATCTCAGTCAACATTCTGCACTGTTACAAGCTATATTCAGATTGAACATTAGTCAAGAGTAATGGTGCTGAAGATGTTAACGACAGAATGATAGTTTTCAAAGGTTCAACCTTTTTATGTAACTTCTTTATATAGTGCAGTATTCTTATTTTTGTGTTGTATGTGCCTAACTGATATGGCTTTGTTTTCTGTGCAGGGACGACAAGGGGTTACATGTTACTATCTAGATCATGGATGGGCAGGTCTAATAATTGTTGTAGAGAATCGCCATGCAGACTACAGTCTTCACATGCGATGTGATTGTAATGGTAGCTTTAATGTTGTATCAACAAGGGGGAGTCTAGTGACAGCTGATTGTATACCACCGCTACATAGGCAAGTATAGTATCACTCGACTGCTCAGTGCCAGAAGTGGGTAAGAGCAATAGCTGCCCTGTGAACATTTGGCAATTTACACACAGTATATTGTACTCATCTACACATAGCAGCTATTGCACTTGCCCGCTTCTAGCACTGAGCAGTCGATCTGTTCAAATAGAAGCAATGCTGCATTTAGTTGCACGGTATGCTGAAAACATTAAATAAAAGATTACAATTCATGAGATATATATTTTTATGTTGCATGGAGCAAACCCTTTCACTAGTCTGTGTCTCAAGTTCAGTCAAGAGTAATTGGCTCACGTATTGTTGGATTCATCACATACTGATAGATATGAACAATCGGGTATAGACAAATCTCACAAGCCAAGTCATGGTCAGGATTTGGTTGGCCATGACTGGGTCCCCGCTACACCAAACAGGTGTTGTGACTGCCCAATTGGGAGAATTGGGAAGCTGCTTAAAAATCGATGTTATATTGTATTGTGTTCTAAACTTTCATCATTCTTTTGTCTGTAGCATGGGTGATGGAATGCAGTTTAAAATTCCCACCAAGGCCGAATCATTTCACATTTTGGGTGTATTGTAGCTAACGGGGACCCAGTTAATGGCTGCCAGTGAGGTGCAGGAATGCGTGAAATGTGATTCGTCTATAATGTATAATGAAGGATGATAAGATTTCACAAAGATATTAATTTCACATAGTGACAGATGATTTTGTCAATCCATCGCATATGTGAGATGTACAGTTTTACAACATTTTAATATTTTGGCAGTAACTTTCAGCATTCTATGTGTAAACGACACATTGCCGAACATTCAATATCACCTACTCAACGTTCCCAATGTTCATTTCTTGATAAATTTATGATCGCCATCGGTCACTATGTGATGCACATGGTCAAACTTGCATTTGCAGATGATCTTAATAATACCCTCCTTGATTGGTTCAAAATTGGACACAATATTCATTTTGACCAATTGGCAGGTAGTTCTCATGGGGTTAATATCTAAACAATCCTTTCTCTGTTTCTTGCAGACAAGTACTAACAGTCTTAACCCAAGTTGTGGAGTCAAGTTACACTATATGTCATCACATCACCCATAGACTATCAATGAAGAGAGACCTACATGACTGGGCTCCATTGCCAGGAACAAGAAATGTGCCTGAATTGACCCAGGATGTCTATGGCCTCCATTGTCCCAGACCACTATGATGATGGCCACTGTCTTATCATCCTTGGTGGTCAGACTGATGTCGCTGGAAGGCGATAAGTGACGGAAGAATAATGATGTTCCTTGTGGCTTAGATCACCCCACCATCTCACACTGACTGATTGGTACACATTGCTACAGGTGTTTATGAGGAACATGTACTGGAGCTGCTTGTATATCACCATTCTCTCGGACGGGGTTGTTCCATCCATTTGCACTTACCCATTTCTCAAGTCTGTCAAAAGGGACACCTTCGCGAAATGTAGCGATCTATCGCGAATGACACCATGCCGACTGACCAAATACGTGTGAAGATAAGTAACAATATATGATATTCAGTTATTGAAATAACTGCACTTTTGCAGCTGGGCATGAATGCTGTGGTTGGCTGCTGGCGAGTATCGGGATGTCATGTCACAAATAACACACAAGTCAGTGGGCTATTATTACATTTGGAATCCACACTACCCCTGTGGAAGATTTTGGAAATATCTTCAACAGGGGGAGTATGAATTTTAAATGGAATTAGCACATTAGCAGCTCCATTTGAAACTTGCCCTCCCTCGGTGGAAGATTCAGGTTGAATCTTTCTCAGAGGGTGTATGAAATTCAAATGGGGCTGCCTAATATGCTAATTCCATTTAAAATTCATACTCCCCCTGTGGAAGATATTTCCAAAAGGGGTAGTGTGGATTTCAAATGGGATAGGCCAATTCTCATCAGCTTGGAGCAGCTGCACCTTTGCTTGGTCTGAGTTCTTTGTAATGCATTGAGGTGAAGAAAAATTATATACAGTCGTTATATACATACTTGCCACTTGCAAGTGATCTGCTTGTATACATGACCATCCTCCGCACGTTTTATGCTCATGGTGATTTGATACTACCTCAGATAGATGGAAGTAGATATAGCTGTGAATTTGTATGATGATATGTTTTGTATGGTATAAATAGTGGAGCTTTACTTGGTATTTTAGGGCTTCTACTGAATCCACCCCTGGGGAATTGATGTGTGATGGTGATAATTAATGCTTTACTTGCTAGTCATATGCTTCAACATAAAACGTCATAAGTTTTGAGATATTTTCTCAAAATATCAAGAGCTATCTTAAGAACCACTGAACCAATACTAGGCTTGTTTGTACCCATTGTATTGCATTTTACATGCTGATTTCAAATATGGTCATCAAAATTTATAATTCTGAAATTTGTGAATTTTTAAAAATTTAGAACTTGTCGTCTGCAGTGGGTCTTTTACTTGCTATGCTAAGGATTGCACTGAATTGACCCCTGATGAACCGATGTGTGATGGTGATAATTAAATAACCTGTCCAATTCAGAATTTCAATACAAGGTGATTAATTAGATGTGGCACAGGCCAGTATCTGTATGCAAATGACATAGGCGGTGCTGTCTTTTTGACTGGGCGCAGAGACTGGTTTTTTGGAAGTGATTTTCAGGGATCGGTCGAGGACCAACAAAATATATAATGTTTTCTGTAGTCAGTTAAAAATGGTTGATAAATTCGAAAAATACCCTTTAGGGCTCTGATAGCAAGAACTTATGAATGAGCTGTATAAGAGATGACAAAGTTGGTATAAAGTGGGTGAGGGGCTGTAACAAACTACTAACATGAATACTTTTGATTGTACAATATTGTGTTTGCTGTACTCATAAGATAAACCAATGACTGAGATAAATATATTTTAAATACTGGTGTATGTTATGAGCTACAGTCGCCCCCAGAATGTTGCGTCTAACGTCTTGTCAGTCAGATGCAATATCCAGTACCGTGCAGATCAACAAATCAATCACGGCATGCCTCTGCCCTTACATCAGACGCAACATTGCCAAGTTTATCTCTGGCGGCGACTCTTAAGGAACCAAATTAATGCACAGGGGTAGTGTGGATAGCCCATTATTCTACACAGAGTACCGTATTCGTTCCATAAACCGCCCATACTCCTTTAAGCGCCCACCCTGCGAATTTACTACACATGATCCTCTATCATTATGTGCAGGATCCATGCATTCAACTACTTGTGTATCAAACACAGACCCATCAACACACAAAGTCAATATTCTGGGCCATTTTTACATATGTAATTATGTAAACAATATAAAAAATTGTTAAGCACCCTGGGTGGTTAATGGAATGAATACAGTAGCAACATTGTACGATTTGCTAACAACAACATCCTATTTTCTAAACTTTCTGATTTTGACATAATTGTAACGTGTATCAATATCCTAAAATACCCTGAAGTGCTCTATTTGCTGGAAAATCAAAACATTTTTATCTTTAAGTTTGTGCATGCAGTACCGCACACTTTGGATACAAGTTTGCACGGTGCATAGCAAAATAACACGGAAGGTACACTAATTTGCCATCCATGGCGGAGCGCATGCTGTACTTACTGCATATTTTTGGCACAACATGTTAAAGCAAACAACCAGGCACTTCAATAGAAGTTTGCTGGGTGTATAGCGAAATAATTGCGAGGTACACTATTTTGCCATCAATAACCAATGCACAAACATGGCAGAGTTGCTACTCAATGGTGCTACCTCATTTATTTGAATAATTTGTGAGGAAAAATTAAAAATCATATTTTGTCAGAAATCTTAATATATTGCTGTAAGACTGGCATATGGCTTGTGTGACATGTTACCTCAGCAAAGATTGCCAATACAACTAATAATGTACAGCCCAGTCATATATTGCTTGTAATTACCCAAGACAACTACCATATTTGGTGCTTCTTTGCTGCGATATTAATACCATCTCTTATAACTCAAACCTTGCTTTTGCTAATATATTATCTGTGATCCAACTCAAGTATATGAAGCAGATATATTGGCAACAGGAATTTTTATTGGGGGAAAAGTGAATTTCAGGGGGGGGGGGGGGCAAAATCAACAAGTTTTTGTGTAAAATTGCTGCAAAAAACTGAAATTTTTATAATTTTGGGCTGACAAGGCCTTAAAAGTAAGGGTGCAAACTGGGGTGCAAGAAAAAAAATGGGGGGGGGGGAATTTCCCCCCTCCCCTTGTGACAATGTACATTACATTATACACAAACGTAACTTTGTTGACAGTAAAAGCAATTATCCTAACTAAAACATGACCTGTGGAAGAAACCATGTGAATAATGAAGCTGTTTAAAGGGTTCTAGTTTTGTTCAATTTTGATTTATTTTTTTAAATAAATCAAAATTTGAACCAATTTAAAAATTGGATCAAAGAAACAACTTGGGGCGATGGAAAAAAACCTTGTTCTACAGGCAAATGACCTTAAAAATCACCAAAATCTGTAAATATTTTTCAATATGTGTACATCCATATCAAAATGATGCACTTTTTGGCTGCTACATATGTCTCATTTCACATATAGCTAGGAATAAATACCAGACTCATCTCCGAAGTGGAGGTCACTTCAAATCATCCCAAGTCACATGGTTTAGGAATACAGAGAGCATTCCTTATACAATTTGACTTGGGATGATTTGAAGTGACCTACACTTGGTATGAGTCTGGTATTTATGTAGCAGCCAACAGGTGCATCGTCTTGATACATTTGGGTTGGAATTCATATGAAAAGCAACAATTTCCCCCCAATTTCTTAAAATCTGGGTTGGTTTGGTCCATAGAATGGTATTTTTTTCATTGCCTAATCACTATATTTCAAAGAAGGAAAAATAGCAGTTCAAAACTTGAATTTGGTATATGTAGATGAGTGGTAAATGAATTAAGACACAAAAATATATGATGTAAACAAGCATTGGTTTTTGGTAAATGAATGACATATTAAAAACTGCACTTAATGATTGACCATTAAAGATTTGTCGGTTGCAACACATAGTGGCATAGAGTGATTTTTCCAAATTTTCTGCTTCACATAGTGACAGAGCTAGCTATTATCCTATGATAGTTATTCCTTGTTAACTATTAAAGATAGTTTAATAGTTTAAATTCAATTTGAAATGGAATTGGATGACAGTGGAGGGGCGTTGACTCCGTTATTAATTAGTAACATATCCTTCAAACACATTTTTTTCTCAGAAACATATTTTGTCCTTCATGTACACCACTATGCGTTGCGATCTACAAAGTATTTATACTATTTATAGTACTAATACTAATAGGGGAGTAGGGCGGTAAAATAGGTTGGTTATGGTAAGAATGTATAAGTTTAGATTTGTTTCGATTACAAGTGCAATGGATTGTATCCCATACTGTAAAACATTATATTTTTGCATCATTTTTTGCGTTTTGGAGAGAACCAGTGTTTCTGTGACATAAACTTTTCGCATATTTGTACATTTCCTTAAAGGCCTTGGAAGAAAAAATATTTGTGTTCATGAAATTTTGCTATTTGACTGCGCTCGCAAAATTGACAAGATGTGCATGCACTTGAATATTTCATGCTTTATGTATTATCTTAGTGCAGCACACAGTACTAAATTGAAACAGCTGTCAGTAAGGGTGATACACACCGCCAAATTAACATACCTTCAACATGATATGCTCCAGGAGCTTTATGGAATAAATACCATGAATAGCACCACATAGAGGTTATCATGCATATGCTCCAGGAGCACTACTTGTTGATGATATCTCAAACATATCCTTTGGATGTTAAAAGCAGCTCAGTGCATTGACCTTGTTTAAAGTTTGTTCAGCTTATAATAGGCGAAAAAAATTGACTCATAACGTTGTGTATTAGAATGGCATGCATGCAGTTGGGCGCAGCACTTACGCTAGTTGCGCATTATGTAATGTGTTTATGTAATGTGTTTGATGCACACAGTAAAATAACAGAATAATTTTTGCCTATTATAAGCCGAACAAGCTTTAGTCTTTTCACCTATGATTCTAAACACCTTGATAAGCAAAAACAAAATACAAAAACAATACTTAGTCTTGCCCAGTGTAAAAACAAAATGTGTAGCCTAAGTAATTGTCTTATTCCAGTCAAAGTTGTATTAGTAAATTTGGTTCAGGATATAAAATGTGTTGTTATGTATTTGTTGTCAAAATTGGGCTATTTCAGTTGAAACCCATACACCCTATGGAAGACATGACCTTAATCTCCTGCACAGGGAGCGTGAATTTCAAATGAGGTTACCTGAATGGGTGACTCCCATTTGAAAACTACATCCCCTGTGTGGGAGATTAAGGTCATGTTACCTGAATGAGTGACTCCATATGAAATTTACACCCCCAGTGTGGGAGATTAAGGTCATGTCTTTCATGGGGGTGTATAGATTTCAACTGTTATAGTCCAATACCATACCTTGTACTTAGCAATAATGAAGATGTGGTATCAACTGTGCTCTTATCAAAGAGGTAATATTATAGAGTCTGCACTCCGGCATGTTGGGGTGTGTGTGCGGGTCACTCACGGGGAGCAAATAGTGCACCTCCTAATTATATGGTCAATTTGCCATATTCCTGGCAAACCTTGTACGTACTTCGACTGCTGAGTGCCAGAAGTGGGTAAGTGCAATAGCTGCCACATGGATGAGAACAATATACTGTGTGTAAATTGCCAGATAATCACAGGGCAGCTATTACACTTACCCACTTCTGGCACTGAGCAGTTGACTTGTTTGTATTCTGTAAGTTGTACATACGCTAACCTTAATTGTAACAATTAAATGTCAATTATCTTTCAATTTGGGGCATTTAGTGGATGCTACTTGAGGTGCACTATTTTGGGCCCCATTGACAACAATCCAATAAGGCATGTGGGATTATTTGGAGTCCTGACTCGCTAATACAATCTCTTTGGCTTCTATCTATCTCTGCTGTCATCCTTTTGGTTACTCAGTTTTGTATATTCATTGGGCTATTCCAGATGTATTCCGCACCCCCCCCCCTATGGAAGACATTTAAAAAAAATACAATTCCAGCTGGAATTGAGATGTGTCTAGAATTCCAGCAGTCATTTTTAGCAAAGATTCCGGCTGGAGGTTATGGAAGTCATTGAGATTAGGTGAAATTCCGGCTGCTAAAATAAACGAAAAAACAAGAGTGGAGATTGTGAAAGGCCATGATGTGCCTATGGAAGACATTCACATTTCTTAATATTCCGGCTGGAAAATAGTCAAAAATGCTCCAATTCCAGCAGAATCTTCACTTATGATCACCATCTCGATTAACCTATGAAAGACATTTACTTGAATTCTGGCTGGAAACAAAAAATGTTCTAATTCCAGCTGGAACCCTATGGAAGACATTTACATTTACGTGAATTCGCTGGCCATATTAGACATATTACCACAATTCCGCAGTGTCTTCCATGGGGTTTTCCTGACATGAGAATTCGCTGTCAATTTAGCCCCAAATTCGGAAGTGTCTTCCATAGGGGGGGTGCGGAATACATCTGGAATAGCCCATTGTGTGAAGATGTGTGTCAGAGTTGACCACAGATTTGGTTATAATGATAAATTTTAAATTGAGGGAAGAAGTTACACTCCAAGTAGTAAAGAAGGAATTGCCACATTGGGCTATCGCAGTTCAATCCATACACCTCTGTGGAAGACATGACCTTAATCTCCCACACAGGGGGTGTATATTTCAAATGGAGTCATTGTGCAATTCATGATTAAGTCTTAAAATCAATGGCATTATAACATTATCATAATAGTTTTAGGACTGGTACAAAATTGATAACACCCAGGGTCAAGTTAAGGTGAAACGTCTTTGTCTAAATCATTTTAAAAAACGACCCAATGATGTTATCCTGGTCATAAGGATTAAAACAAGGTATCAAGCTCTCGATTTAACAATATGGACTCGTCAAGTAAGATATTTGCAATTGAAATTACCATTATATATCACTGCAACTTTATTTCAGTTTGATCCAATTTGTTGGTGCAAAGAATGAGCTTAGATTGCGGTTAGGAAGGACAGTTTTTATGGTCTACTTAGCTCAGCAATGCTTTGCTGTCTTCGATAATGGTTCATGTACGCTAGAGCGTTCGATAGGAACAAGCGAACAGTATACGAGTTTGCTGATATCTATCAGAGCGTTCAGCAGAGCAGCAGGATTATAAAACCAAAATCAATTTCGTTTGTGTTCAGTAAGTACATAACGACCCACTCATCAACTACTCAAGTGGTCATTAAATAGAAAGTAAATAATGTGTGTCAGTTTATGTTTACATAAAGTGGTGTAATTAGGTTTCAAGGGGTTGTTAATTCAAGCATGGTCGTAAAATTGATTCGATCGTTATTTTGGTCAATACGTTGTATCGGAGCAGAGTTGTCAATTGAGCTGAGCCTAAAAGAGTTTGCTACAGGCTTTAATGGGTTTGGGCTTTAATAAAAGCCAGGTACCTCTCCGATACAATGCGCTATCGAAGACAGCAAACCATTGCTGAGCTCAGTAGACCATAAAAACTGTCCTCCCTTAGGAAGGTCTTTGTTGCGAATCCTGGCCATTTCTGTGATTGAACCCAACTACATGTTTTAGGTGTATCTGTATAGCAGGATGTAATTCCCAGTAGCGTGTGATAGCACCCAAGGAACTTTTCTTTGCAAGTGGCAAGATCAAAGATGGTTTAGAAAGATAGTAATTTATAGTGATCATTTCATTTAACAGTCACCGATATGAGCTTGTCAAGTACCCTGTACAATGAACAGATGAAACCTGTCTTTCTTACTTTCATGATTTTTTTTTTTTTCACCAAAGCAGTATTGTTGGCAAAAATGCACACTATTAAAATGCTTATATTTCTTACTCATAAAAATGTATTATTCTAGCTTTTCAATACAGTGAAGGGACAATATATACTAAAGTTACTTCAAAATTTATTTTTCTGCTTATTAAAAACACCTATTATCAGCTAGCTTTTGTAGGTTATTTAAAAGTCTAAATGTGTTTATTTGTATTTATTAAGTGCATGCTTTTGAAGCATTTGTTTGTTTAGTTTCAAAGACTGTTGATATTCTCCAGATTTATATCTATTTTGTGTATATGTAATTTATGTAATTAAGATATAATTAGTTTGCCAGAATGGTTTTGCTCTTTGCTAATCCCCATTTTCATGATCAGTTTAATCTTATCAATTGAATTCTCTTCTTTACTTATCCCACCTATTTCTCCCACCTTTTGAAACTTCTATTATTTCCACATGAATGCAAGATTGTTGGTATTTATAAGGCAGTCACTCTCCCAATGCCTTCTCAATTTTTTGCCCAAGCGACATATCATAATCCTTTCATTTATCATTGTAAATTTGAAATGCAGACAAAACTACTTTTAATGTAGGAAATAAACACATTTTCCAGGCCTGGTGAATGAATAAATCTATTACTTGCTGTTAAGGTTTAGGTAAAAGCATGCTATTGAAAAACAAGGGGCAGATCATTTTGTGCAGTTTTAACTTCCAAAGCAGGGCTGCACAGGTCAATGAAACATGCTTGTAAATGATGATTGTACTGTACAAAAGCCAACATGTCTGAAAATATTCTTGAATTCCTTAATGTAATTTTAAATCAAACAAAAGTAACTGGAGCAAATGATTTATTTCAAACATTCATTTCCCTGAACTCTCATTTCAGATGGGTCATTTTTACCCAGTATCTAAATTCAGGAATCCAAAAGCTATTTTAATAGGGCTTTCCAAGAGCTTTCCTATGAAAGTTTTCACTTGGAAGAATAATTTTCATATTGAATTGTAAGAACTTTCAGAGAAATAACAATGGAGTACAAAACTTCATAATTAAAATATGTTCATTCTCTTGAATATACGCTGATGTGTTTAATCCAATCACAGATAAAAACTTTTAAATGCAGGGTATTGAAAAAGTTTAATTACCGTGTCTTGTGACATAGCTAAAAGTATGCTTTACAATGATGGCGGCGCATGACATGTTATGCATTTGAACAATTTACACGGACGTTGGTCGCCTTATTTGGACATCGCATGATTGTGTGCTAGTGTGATTGGTCGCTAGTAGTATTTCCTTAATTGGCATTTAGATTTTTTTACAGGGAAAAAGAAAGATACAGTTAAAAATTGTGTTCTGTTTTCAAATTTAAAAGAAGAAAATGTGACGAAAATTGAATTAAAAAGTAAAAAGTGACAGTTATGAATGAGGTTAATGACTTTGCATCAGTTATTTTCGGGTATTGTGAAATATTTAAACATAGTGCTTTAGACCTTGGAATATCGCTTGAGGCTGTGTCCCAGGTGATATTCCTCAGTTCCAAAGCACAATGTTTAGACAATACCCTCAAAACAACTGAAACAAAATTACCCCCGAGCACTACCTGCCGATCTAACATTGCCTCTGATTGGTCAATTACATGATATCTTCATTGTAATCACCAATCAGAATGGGAACTTTGCAAATAATTCACCCCAATTTTTTGTGTGGTGAAATTATTCTAACAATGTTGCTGATTGGTACAATTGATAATGAAAACTTCTTTTTGGCCAATCGGCAGGTAGTTCTCATAGGGTTAACTTCCAACTAAAATCTAGTGCTTTATTTGTTATCAGTGTACGTCTTGCATTCATCCAATGAGTCATTACTGTTACCTCATGGCCAGCCAAATTAATGTACACACGAAAGCATATCATGTTACTCAATAATCAATGCTGCCTGTACTATGTGATACATGCCTTAATATAAATATCAAATGTATTGATGAAAGCGAATAGCGGTGTCTTGTCTCGTTTTGCTTTTTGAAGCGGATGTAGTAATGTGACAACCCCAATAGCCCAGTGTGTAATACTATGGTAAATCTGCCGTATTAGTTTGTGACGCATGGCGACACAAATAGCATACTATTCCAAATAGCAACTATTCCATAATTTCGGAAATTGGCCCATATAAAAAAAATCCATTTCCAGAATTGGATGATGATATTTCGTCATTAATAAATCAATGAAAAAAAAGCCCCACCCAAAAAAAAAAAAAAATTAGGAAGGGGAGGATGATACCCCTTAGCCCAGAGAAGCTCCCAAGTGACAAGTACTCGGCCATGGGCCAGTTCCAATTTTCAGGACATTTACCAACACCTCTGTTATATCTGGGCATTTATTTCAATGACTTGCTGAACAGAATATATCTCAAGAGGGGTATTCACAAACACACAGATGACGGCAATAAAAACAACAGATTACACATTTCTCATTATTTGTATCATTTTATTGTTATTCTAATGCCTATTACACATAATTGTAACAAATTTTGAGGTGCATTACAAAAAATATGTAATGTAACTCCTGGAAGTATAGCAAATTCATCAAGAATGGGAAATTATGAGATTTTTTACTTCTTGATTACGGAATGTATAAATTAGTGGTTCACTTGTCATGATACTTTCCACAAATCAAAAACAGGGCCCTTGATTTAAAAAAAAAATGCGGTGAAGGATAATATCGTAGCACCAATGATTAAGGAAATAGACAAGAATTTTCCTGTTTTAAAACAGAATTCCTAAATTATTTTGTTGCCCAATGTTTCTGTTTTTTTTTTTATTGAAATGTATTCTCATGCCTGAGGAAAAGAAATGCAAGTAGGATATTTCCATCACAAGAGTGGGATTGATCTCAAATTTTATCAAAACCATCTTGCTAACTGTTATGTGACACATTGAGAATACATCACTTTGATTGTTAAACTTGTTTTCATATTATTTTGTACCCATTTACTCTGTATCGACATACAAATGAACAGATTCATATACGGTGTAAAAGTGGAAATACTTGCGCTACAAACAGGTGATTACAGGTCCCATAAAAATAACATCACATAACATATTTTCCTTTTGTGTATACTCCAAGTACTAGACGTATAATATTTGATGTAACATATCTATGTTATTTAATCTATAGTCCTAATCTATTTCCAGTAATGTTTAAGTTCTAACGAATATTTGATGACCAGTAGCGTAGCAGCGGGGGCAGGTGGGGCAGAGTGCCCCCTGACAAAAAAATGAAAGAAAAAGTGCCCTCTGACAAAAAATGAGAGAGAAAATCAGGAGGGCAAAGGAAAAGAAAAGGGCAAGGAGCCCTTTTCTAGCAAAATTCAGGGCCAAAATAGTGTAAAATACAAAATTTTTCAGCGCTACGCTACAAATTGTAAATAATAAAGCCCTTTTTAGCGGATAATGGGCGAAAATAGTGTAAAATACCATTTTTTTCGCTCTACGCGCCCCTATCATCCCAATAAGGCCCTTTTCGGGAAGCTCGAAGACATACAGTCTATATGTATTGTATGATGCAACTGCAATTTTTTTCGTCTGTGCCCCAAAAATTTTATTTTGCCCCCCCTGACCAAGAAAGCTGGCTACGCCCCTGTTGATGACGTAAAATCAATAATATGTTACATATAATATCTGGTAGAAATATATTATCGATTTTACATCATCAAACATTCGTTAGAACTTAAACATTACTGGAAATAGAATGGCAATAGACTAAATAACGTAGATATGTTACATCAGATATGTTACATCAAATATTTTACGTCGAATAAAAAGTCTGCATACTGCTTAATGCAGGGCTGTCAACTGACTCACTGAGCATGAGACCATTTTGGAACATCCCCATTAGTATTAAGCCAAGCAGTTCTGAAAAGTTAATAACCGTTATAACGTAAAAACAACTGCGCATAGCACAATTCCAATGAACATTGTGGTTTACAACTTGAGCCTAACAATTCCCGCCAATTACGAGCTGATCAAACTATAGCTATGCCTATAGACGAATCTCATTTCACGCATTCCTACACCTCAGCCTTGGCAGGAATTCTAAACTGCATTCCATCACCCGTGCTACACGTGAGACAAAAGAATGATGAAAGTTTACAACGCAATACAATATAACATCGATTTTAAGCGGCTTTAATTCACCCAATTGGGCAGTCACAACACCTGTTTGGTGCAGCAGAGACCCAGTCATGGCCGACCAAATCCTGACCATGACTTGGCTCGTGAGATTCGTCTATAGAATGTATGCTGGCCCATATACTAGTAGTTAAAAGGAAACTATTTATGGATTAAAACAAAAACCTGAAGCAGGTCAAAATTGCCAATGTGAAAAAGAAAATACTGTACTGACCTGAGTATAGCCCCACCTACAGTACACACACAGCACGAGCTGGCATTGCTCTCTTAGCATGTACTGCAGGTGGGACCAGCCCTCGAATTAATGATCTGAAGGGGCACAGCAACTTTTTTAGGGCAAGTTGAAAATTGCCTTGGATTTTCACTGAAAAGGCAAGGCAGCATGGCAGTTTGTAATATTTCAAGAGGACATCATGGCAACTGTTGAAAATTTGAGAAGGGCACCAAGGCAATTTCTCAAAAGTGAAGAAAACACACACAAACATAGATAGATGATTTTATAATGAAGGTGCAGGGCTGGGACACCGACGGCAACTTCATTAGAGGGCACAGCAAGGGACTGCCTTGGGTAAAGGACATATTTTGAGGGCATTACGGCAGTGGGGATGGGCACCCACGGCAAAATGCCATGGGTGCCGTGGGTTAATTCGAGGGCTGGGTGGGACTAAGCTTGAGTTAATACGGTAATAGCATGAGCATTTCCACTTTTTGGCAGTAATTTAATTATCAGACATCAAAATATGTACATTGTATGATAAATACATATCCGAAAACAAGAACAATTTGTGATGCGATCAAGCAAAATCAGTCGGAACTCGGAAATATTGATTGTGAGATATAGCCAAACAAAGGCTATATTTTCTTTTGTTTCCTGCTGTTTTGGAAACTCTAATTGCTCATATCTTCGTAACTAGTTGTTCAATTTCAATGGGGTTTTCTGCAAAATGTAGCTTTATACATGCTTTTCACTGTCCTATAAGAAACTGAAAATTTAATATTTCCGAGTTCCGACTGGTTTTGCTTGATCGCATCACATTTGACAAAACTCACAAAATACAGAAAGATACAAACGATCACAAAGGCAAAAAATATATTATTCTGTAGTCCAATATCAATTACTACACCATCCAAGCAAACACAAAGCATCTTTAATAAAGAGTTTAAATTAAGTGAAAATGTTGCGATAATGTTATTAATTAAAGTGTTAGGCCAAAAAAAAGGTTTGTCTCAAAGCTTGCGCACGCATTTGTAAAATCGCGTGATTTGAAAAAAAAGAAATGCAGACATTTTTTTCATTTCAAAACGTTTTTTTATAGTTTTTTTCGAAGAATTCTGTGAAAATCAAGACATTTTTTCTCAAAATACCATAAAAATACAAAGTCAGGGCATTTGTTTTCAAACCACTCGTGAGCTTTGAGACAAACCTTTTTTTTGGCCTTAAAGAAGATTTTTTTCAAAAGGTTTGCCAAAAATATTAAACATTTTGACATTGTTATTCAAACATCTGTTTCACAGAATGTCTTAAATCCTTTTAATCTTCTAACCTGATATCGACTACACAGTGCCAGAAGTGTATAAGTGCAATAGCTGCCCTGTGAGCATTTTACAATTTACACAAAAGTATATAGTACTCATCTACGCATGGCAGCTACACATGGCAGCTATTGCACTTACCCACTGAGCAGTTGTTATATTGTGCTATTCCACATGAAATCGGCCATACCTCTGTAGGGTTGATTATATTGAAACCCATACTCCCCATGTATATGCCTTTACCTGTATCTTCCACAACTGGAGAGAGTATCTCAAATGTAAGTTACCCAATTGTCTATCCTATTTGAAACCCATACTCCCTCTGTGGAAGTCTTAACCAACCTTTCCACGGGGGATTGTGGATTTCAAATGGAACAGCCCATAAACCAAGCAAGCCATGTGCCTGAATTGAAATTGCATGGTGTACACTTAATTGGTAATGTACATTGGCAAGTCATAATTCAAAGTTATATCACTTTTTAATTGACTAATGACTATTAACAGAGAACTATCAAATTAATTCTTATTGACCAAAAAAAGAAAGAAAAGAAAACATAATTTCAACCAAAGCAGAAATGGATTTCTTGTTGTAGTTGAATCTAGAAAATGTTACCTGAAATCAAAACCAAAACACTCCCCCCATACACCACACTATAAACCTTCCCTTTAGGAGACGAAAAAAACACCATGTTTTACACTTTTGAAGTAGGGTTGAAAATTTAGCTTGAAAATTTAGGCAAAAATTTGATAATTTTTTGCAAACATATTTTGAAAATGTTTAGAATTTTTTCAAACATTTTATCAATAAATTTTGGCCCCAAAATTGCTGATTTTACATGATTTTAGCAAAAAGGAATAAAATATAATTTACATTAAATAACCTTCTTTTTGTTCGGTTTGCAATTTTTTTGAGGGAAATTCATGAGGCAAGTATTTCATTATGAATTAGTTTGAACTTCAACACTACACTATTTTTCGCTCACCTGGAACGTTTTCACGAAAAATAGTGTAGTGTTGAAGTTAACACTTTAATTTATTTTATCTACCACCACGTACGTATGAATATCCACTCGTATAAGTATTTCATTATTCAATGGATTGTATCAATAGATACACTTTGGTTAAAACATGTTGTACTTTCTTTGATTGCCTTGACAACTGTAAAGGCTCTTCCTTTTTTTTATGTCAAGACATATCAAGGCATTAACAGCTGTTATCATTACGATAAAGCTGACGAGTTGGCGCCTAGATAGCTATTAACCTCCTTTTTGAAGCTGGTCTGTTTCACCATGGAGGTATATAAATAAATGGAGAATGATCGCCAGAATTCTAATCTCTTAAGTGGAGATTATCCGATTACCTCTATTCAATGAGTCACCAAACTTGAATGACTAGCCACTTCAGCCAAGCTATTGATCTCCACGATGGTTATGAGACTCTACCATGGTTCATTGATCGTTACTCCCAAAATTTCCTCATAGGAATTGACCCTACATTGACCCGCACCGGAAGGCTTGTAAAAGAGACTGTATAATGACGTCAGCTAGTCAATTAGCTGTTCAAAGTCGCCAGTTTTGATAGCTTATAGTTTCAATGTATGATTGTGCGAAACCCGATGAAATTTGGATGTTCTGTTCTCAAGTTATGAAACTGTTTTCAACACTAGTTGTGCCGTAACTTGACAAATATACTTAGTTTTCATGTTCATATATTAAGCTTTTAAGGGGTCTGAGGGAGTTCAAATATAGTGCAAATGAAAGCAAAACGTTTTTTACCTTCCGATTGTGAAAAAAATTATGTTGGGCCAATTTGGGCCAATTGAGTTAAGAGCGAGTAAAATTTACCGGAAGTACTCGAATTCAGCTAAAATCTTTTCATCATCATTAAACTTCTCATTTTATAATAAATAATTATCAGTATTTAGGCCTAAATGATTATTAATATTATTAGGGGCCATCATTTTCTCTGGAGGGGGGGTTCCAAATAGGCCTATACCGGGGGGCCTAACTTTTTGGGAAGAAAAAAAGGGGGTCATAGCCTAATTTAATTTTTCAAGAATCATGACCAAAATGTAGGGGGTCACAATATGACCACAGATATAGGCCTACATATAGGGTATTTATTTTATTCAAAAAGACTGATTTCAATGCAATTTTTTGGCGAAAATGACATTTTGATATTAAATTTTCTGAAACATGAGCACTTTCCAATAAACATTATAAGTAACTGCATTTAGCACCCCATTGAAATAAATGACCAGTGAAACAGACTTAACAATGTAATCAGCTTAGCATAATCAATATCCCCTGAAATTGCCTATTCAACAATAATTGGTCATAACCAACGTAGTACAAAAGATGCTTGGCTAGATCATTATCCATTTATTTATATACCTCCATGGTTTCACAATTCCAGGAATGTGAGGCAGGAGTGCATTCCATGTACTGGCTGCAGATGGAATGAAGGACTGCTCATGACTAACAAGGTTAGATCTTGAAATTTGAATTGCAATGTCGTGAGATCTAACTGAGCGGCAAAGACGAGGGCCAGTCTGGAGCTGGTCAGGAAATAGTTGGCATAGTAACTTGGGAGCATTCCCATAGAACATCCGATGGAACATAGTAGCGGCACCAACTGCTCTACGGTGGGCCAAATGCTGAATTTGAAGAGAGGAAGGTTCTTCCCCAGCTGGGAGATCTATAATGGGGATGACACGCCTCTGGACTGCATCTAGCTTTGACAGTAGTAATGTAGGAGTTGCTCCATGCCATGCCATGCTAGCATACTCCATCAGACTGACTACAACAGGTAATTTGTACGCCTCAAAATACATCTATCAAACAATAGTTTTAGGCATCATTTCAAGCACTAGCTATCTTAGCACCAACCCGTCAGTGTTAACCAAATAGATAACTGCTGTTAATATTAGCCTTGATTACCCTTGAAATAAATAAAAATAGCAGTTTGAATCCAACAGAATGCCAAAATACATGTATGTGATGTAACTAACAATTTCATCTTTCTTTCCAAAAAGTTGACATGATTCCACTTGAGATCCTTGCATGACATTTAGGAAATCAATTCCCATACACATCATAGCTCTGAACATATAAACTGCTCAGTGTCAAAAGTGGGTAAATGCAATAGCTGCCCTGTGAACATTTGGCAATTTACACACAGAATCTTTTACTCATCTACACTTGGCAGCTATTGCACTTACCCACTTCTGGCACTGAGCAGTTGATTATGTGCTACATTACATGGGCTGTCCAGTGTCCACATAACAATGGGATCCAGATCAATCTGTAACACCAAATCCAGATCCAATTTACATACAAATCAGATATCTACATCACACTGCAACCCTTCTGTAATCTGTACCAATGTGATATGCCATCAACACACAGAATTGCACCAGATAGATTTTTGTTCAAATGCAAAGATGGAAAATGGTAAAGTGCCCAGCTGCCCGTGGAATCCAGGCCCATGTGTACCATATAGATAAAAAACTAACTCTCCCTTTTCAAGAGACATAAAGAGATTTGACCCAAAGTCCTGACTTAGAATTGCTCTGTACATAATGCTATGGTAAATCTGCCATTTTGGTTTGACACACAGTGTACTTCCGGCCTTTGCCAGCAAAAGCCTGAAATCAAACAGCAAAGATACAAAGGTTTGCATGCAGTGCACTTACCATGGCACAATGCAATACTCACAGAAATCAAAGTTTACTGGGCATATGCCTGGTAAAATAATCCACAGGTACACTATTTGCCGTCCATGAGGGACATATAAACATGGTGGAGTCACTTCTCTATAGTATTCAGCATATTCAATCAGCGGCGTCCGACTGTTCTTCCTGATTATTGCATAAAAATAACTAGGTCACCCATAGCTATATTATGTGGCTTGATCGGCGAATGAGGTGCCGAAGTGATGATGATGTGCATCACTTCCGTGTTTACGCTATAAACAGTGCCAAATCGGTAGATCACTGAAGAACCTTGCCGAAAACTATATATAGTCTGTAAACCTTCCTCGATCGAGTCAGTAATTTCGATATTGTTTTTTTATCTTATCTCTAAATGTAATGATGAGAAGTATATAAAAGTAAACATTTTCAGAAAGGAAATGAAGCAACAAATCCAACTATCAAAACAGATTCCTGCAAAAATTAATAGTTTTGAGAAGATCTCAAAATTAGATTTTACTTTACTGACTCGAGGAAGGTATATGAACTTTATAGACGAATCCGACAAGCCAAGTGATGGTCAGGATTAAGTCGGCCATAGCTGGGGACCATCTGCGCCAAACTAGCTTAGGTCGTTTGGATTGCGATCCAAGATACCCACTATTGCGAGCGCATCGGAGCGCGTAGCACTTGCGTCGTGTCACAGGAGTGGTAAACGCTGCACGCCTGTGATACTGCCGTCACGTAAAATGGATGGAAGGCCCTCAGCTATGGCCACCAGTGAGGTGTAGGAATGTGTCAAGTCGGATTCGTGTATAATCTCTTTGAAAAGCACCTCATCTCAAATCATATCAAAATAAATCCAATTTTGTTCTATACGTACATGATTAATGCTGTTGTGGTGACCATTTGAATGGGGGAATATGGCTCCCAAAGTTGCAATTCAAGCCATTGCAATTCTGCTTAAGAAATTTCAATGTCCTTTCATCCATAACATAAAGATCAACCTCAAATGTGATGCAGTAACCTGCTTAATCCGAGTAAAGCATCAATAGCCAGATCCAGAAGTCAAAGGTCAAATAGGTCAACCTCAAATGTGATGCAGTAACCTGCTTAATCCGAGTGAAGCATCAATAGCCAGATCCAGAAGTCAAAGGTCAAATAGGTCAACCTCTAATGTGATGCAGTAACCTGCTTAATCGGAGTTTAAGCATCCAGATCCATATAATCATTCATACAAATGATGACATGTTGTTGAGTACAACTTTAAAATATTTATCTTTTTCTCTCAATCAAATGGTTACCATGGCAACAATACTGGGACCATTGAAACAAATTGCATCAGAATATGTAACTCATTATACTATTTCATGTCGTCGCTGGGCAGGAAAAACCTCCTGTGTGTCAGTGACCCCTGAACATGTTTAAAGCAAAACCTCCTTTGTAACCTTTGGTCCGTTTTGTTTTAAACATGTTCAGGGCCACAATCACATAGGAGGTTTTCCTGCCCAACGACGATGCGAAAAAAAGATTAGATATAAATTGCGCTATTCCAGTTGAAATCCATACACCTCGCATAAAGGACATGACCTTAATCTCCCACACAGGGGTGTAGATTTCAAATGGATTCACCCATTTTGGCAATCCAATTTAAAATTCACACTACCTGTGTGGGAGATTAAGGTTGTGTCTTCCACAGGGTATGTATGAATGTCAACTGGAATGTGACCTTCAAAAAAAAGGAGAAGATACTTAATGTATGTTAATAAATTTGAATGTCTCATTATTTCATCCATTTATTTAGTTGTCGTTGGGCTTGACCCATCCATTTGTTGATATGTTGCTGGGCTTGATTCAAGCCCCAGTGAATATCTAAACAAAGAGCATTGGTTTTATCACTCTCACAGAAGAAGTAGACTCCTACGCAGACCGCAACCAGCACCACGGTGAACATCAGCAAGATGGACATGCAAGAAAAGCCTGAAAAAAAAAAGATATAAAGCATTTAGATGTGAGATATACATGTATCCTTTATTTTACATCTGAGAAGCCAACTCACTGCGTCATCATCCCTATATCTTCATGTCAAAATTGCTGTGATAGTACGGCGAATCCACTTGTTATTCAACAGCTACGCATGACGATTTTGTTCGAGATAGGCCGAGCGACTCAGGCTAAGCATATCACTTATACGATATGAGATACCGCAGCATATCTATTCATACATGTTTTTACGATCTGTGCATGCTTAGTACCCCATATGATGTTGCCATTACAAGAAAATTTGATTTATTGTCAGGTAAAACCCAGGTTTTGTTTTCAATTAACTCACTGGAATTTCATTTAACTAAGATACGATTATCGTTTTCTTACAACACACATATTTTACTGCATTTTCACCAAAATGTTTTTATATTGTACAATAATAATGTGATATATTCAACTGTTTGAGAATTATAATCATATGAAAAGAACAAGCTTAGCCCATTCAACTCCGATCCACGTGCCCAAGCACTGGCTATAGAATATTAAATTACAAGTCTATAATACAATGCACAACACTATACAACTTTCTTTATCTGCGTCAATAATAGAATATTGATTTAAATGGAATTGAATACATCTCTACATCTGAGTTTGTACTTCATCACTGAGCAATCTAGCCAATCAGATAGGACTGCTTTTCTTGCGTTCAGTGAAATACCAATTGCCCGTGGCTCACCAACGGAGTATTAAGACGTGATTCATTGCAGGGAATAATATTTGTTTACAGGTTGTTGACACTGTGCCACTTAAATGCAAGAATGATTTAGTAAAAATAAAGCCGTTATAACTGTTGGATACAACTGCCAATTATTATTACAAGATCTTGGGCTGACTCCTATGGACTTTTATTAACACAGTTTAAAACAGTCTCTTTGCGCAATGACATGTGATGCTATATTTGGTCCATATGTATAAAAAAGATAAGTCTAACCATACCTTTTTACATGTTTGCATTTTGTCAAATATGTTTCGATATATTTTAAAAAGTATTTAGGGGGGAACTTGTAAGTTGTGGGCCCACTATAACACTGTAAGCAGCAGAATCAGTACATGCACAACTGTAGTGAGTTATGTGATATCACCTGCATGAAAATAACAGTTTCGTTTTATTTCTTTCTTCCTTTCCTTACAGTACCAACTTCTGGATAAATATGTATGGGCACATTTTGAGCATTTTCCAATCAGTCATATCACTTGCTCATTTGTAAACTGAAGTCCAACCTCATTACTTTGCCTGTCCAAATCATTGTTACCAGTAAATGCCCACCCTTGCCAGTGTCTTAGCTAACCACCTGTCTGCCTGTCGACCAGGAGTTTGCTCTGGGACCGGCAAAATTAATCCCTTTAACAGATGCTATATTATAATTGTAAGTGTTGAGAAAGGCTATCACCTTTTTAGTAGACCAGATTTGCAAAACAAGGCCATAGCAACGCATATTTGAACATTTGAATCGTATGGGCTGTAGAAGTCTGGTAAATGTTTTAAAGGTCAAATTAGAACAGGTAATTTCATTAAAATGATGTTAAATTAAAACCTCAATTTGTAGTTAATACTCTGACCCTCGCATGTCTTACAGTACATCCCCATCCCCACCCACCTGTTTAGCACACACTTACCTGAAGATGATTTTACTGGCGTTTGTAATCCATTTGGTCTCACTTCTGTAATAAACAAGCAAATAATATATATATTTATATAGCTCCTTTCACATGCATCAAAGCACTTGATATCTATTCTGCTGTCGTAAGAATATGAAAGCTGTCATACAATGCCCAAGGCATGCTCATACCTTTAGGCGGTGCTCAATGGACAATATTCATACCCGGCCCCCCAACTCAACTCGAAATTGGCAACCATGAGTTACCAAATAGCGCGGAAAAGGGGTAATTTTTTTACCAGTAGCAAGGACCGCGAAATTGGCAAAATAGGGGGTATTTAATTTGGTCTGTCAGCGAAATTTGACAGTGAAATGAGCAAAATAGAGGGTATTTAATTTACACTGTCCGCGAAATGTGGATGAGGGGGTACTTGAGAAAATCCAGAAATTTTATGTCAACATTTAGTGTCATTGAAAAGGGGCGTTTGAAATTCTAGTCATTGAAAAGGGGTGTTTGAAATTCTAGTCATTGCAAACCACAAAAAAGGGGTTGTTTTTGGCCAAATTTTGTCCTCGATTTTGCATGAAAAAGGGGGGTAAATTTGATGAAAAATCATTGCAAAAGGGGTCTTTTGAAGATTTGGTAACTCTCATGGTTGTCAACTTTTGTATTGAGTTGGGGGGCCGGGATTCATAATAGCTTCCCATTTCACCCCTGGGCAGAGAGAGGCAAGTAATGTAAAGTGCCTTGCCCAAGAGCACAAAATGATGGTACTGCCGGGCTTGAACTCGCAATCCACTGATTCGGGAGCACGGTGGGATAGCGGTACGGACTCTGCCTTTCAATCAGTGGATTGCAAATTCGAGCCCCTAAGGTGCCATCATTTTGTGCTCTTGGGCAAGGCGCTTTACATTACTTGCCTCTCTCTACCCAGGGGTGAAATGGGGAGCTGTGGTACGGAAGATAAATGATGCCTTACCGGTTTCCTCATCTTCCTCCTCTTCCTCTTTATCATCTTCTGTTTGTTGCTGTAACCTCTTGGTAGCCTGTGCCGCCTGGTATTCTTTCCTACGCTTCTCCTTCTCTAACTGCTTCTGTCGTTTTCTCAGCTGCTTCTGTTTGGCCTCCTCCTCTTGTCTGGCAGCTTCTTGCACTGAATAACACAAACACACAATGTAGAATTCAGATTCAAAGACTGCCTTGTTGTGAGATTTATGTATATGTATATGTTCTATAATGCATGTATAATATGTGATAGATGAAACGGTAAACATTAGTTATTTGGTTTGCATAATGGATAACAAACTGTTATTTTTTCGTAATTTTTTTCCAAACTTTTTTTTCCAAATTAAATGTAAATGATATTAACACTTCAGAATAGGTCCAGTTGTTCTCCAAAGTAACCAAAAACTTTGAAAGAAATGTAAAAAAAGAAAAGAAATAGAGTCCCCCTCTCAAGTAAACGGGACAGTTGGCAAGTATACAGATATTTTGGGGCTCATGAAAATGTGTGTGTGCTATTAACATATACCATATATAACATACACACTGCAAAAAAATTGTGTTTTTTTTTGTTTTGTTTATTTATTACTCTTACATTTTTCTTCTTCCAGTTTCTGTTGTTGCAACCTCTGCTGTTCTACATGTATAACTCGCATGTGGTTGATGACCTAATAGAAAATAACATGAAAATATAAAGAAATGTTATACTTTCATTTGGTAAATAAAAGGGGAAAGTTTGCAACTTTGTCCAAAGTGTGCCAGCTTTGTTCCTTTAACCACAAACACACCCCATATCCACACACGATAGAACTGTTGGCTGTCACATTGTTTCTGCTGGAACACAACAAGTTTTTCACCCTTTAACAGGATCAGTGGCATAGCCAGGTTTTCGGAACTGGGGAGGGGGGATGCACACACTTGTTAATGTACCGACTGAAATACTTTTTGCTAATGGAAGTTGTTAATTGTTGACCCCAAAAATTTTCTAAAAAATAATAACTCAAGAACGGTACATGCTAGATAGGTAAAACTATACATTTTCTGAATCCTTATGACCAGAGGAATACATTAGCCATTTCTTGACAAAATTTGAAAGTTTGAAATTTGACCCCATGTAAAGTTCAATGACCTTTCCCCCACCCATGGGACAATATTTTGTTTTGGGAACAACAAAATTTGTGTACTAGGGATTTTAAGGATTACGAAAAAATAGGATAGAAAAATAAAGCATTTAGGTGCACGGCAAAGCCACCTGGTGGTTAGACTATGTGTACCATATAATCTACTCACCCTTATAGCACACAATTTGCATTGTTTATCATCTAAACAATCTCCCACTACCTTCTTCAATACTGGTTCCAACGGATTTTCTTTGAGGTCCAACCATTTCAAATTGTCGAGCCATGCAATGCTGACTGGTACGGTCTGTAACTGGTTGCCAAGGAGATCCAGATGCTGCAACCTTTCTAGTCTTCCAAAGTTGCTTGGCAGCTCGGTCAGATTGTTCTTGCTCAAATCTATCTTAACTAGATGGGTCAACGAAGAAAAACTATCCTGGAAATGCAAAAGGGCAAATAGGTGTTTGGTAATGCCTACTTTATGTGATCCAAACGGGACCAAACCTCACCACTCTAATAATAGTATATAATTGATTTACATACACACCAGTGTTCTAAATCGATAAGTAAAAAATTGTCAGGAAAATGCAGTAATTTACTGTCAAATTCGGTAAAATAAGACACCAAAGGTTTCCTTCAGAAAATTCTGTTTACTTGGAATACACATTTATACTTGATAAGATTGATGTATAGTTCTCAAACAAGTTTTTAAAACAAAGTCCATTTTACATCAAATTTTAAGGTCCATATCTAAAGTTAGACCTGGTCTAAGTGGAATTTAGTAAATAATAAAATTATCAGTACAATGTACATGTAAAATTGCAACATAAAATTCAATAAACACTCTACTATTAACTGAGAATAAGGAGGTTTGTTTTACTGTAGGCCTATACATTTACATACAATGTACATGTAGCTGTTAAATTGGTCAACAATCAATCAGAACACAAGATATTGTAACAAATGAAATTTAGAACATTAAGTTTGAATTTTGTAAAAAAATTGAGAATTTAAGTCTACAAACATTTATACCTATTTTTCATTACGTAAAATAAAATTTGATAAATTACCAGGTAATTACATGTACCAATGTAAAATACTGGTAATTTACCAATTTAAGGGGGTACTACACCCCTGGCCAATTTTGTGCCTATTTTTGCATTTTTCTCAAAAATTATAGCACATTGGTGACAGGTAAGATATGTATATTATAGGGGCAAATACTTCAACTACTGCACTGAAAATTCAGCAACTCAAGGCAAGTAGGTATTGATTTATTGATCAAATATTGGTTTTCCTCATTTTTGACTGTAACTCCACAACTGTTGTCTGTGCTGAAATAAAATTTCCAGTGCAGTAGTTGTAGTCCTTGCCCCTATAATATACATATCTTACTTGTCACAAATGCGCTATAATTTTTGAGAGAAATGCAAAAATAGGCACAAAATTGGGCAGGGATGTAGTACCCCCTTAAAACACTGATACACACATTTTGTATTAAGGGTGTCCCTTTTGGACTGACACACCTATATATCTTAACCTTCCCAGAATCCTTTGTACCAACATAAAGCATCACATCATTACATCAAATGACACTCCTATTACTTTGTACAGGTTCCCTTTGTTTTCATGTTGAAAATAGACTGGCTAAACATGGGTTGATAGTCAATAAAAAAAAACCTTTTGCAAGATCTGGATGTGCTATATTCATTTAGGTACATTTTGTCACTATCGACCCATGCTGCACTAGATAGCAAATCAATACAGAAAATGGAAGAAATGCATTGTGGGAAGTGTAAGATATCATCTCAGCACATTGTTTTTTGTTTCATTTAGGTTCTTTCATTCCCCCCTTTTTTTTTTATTGTTTTCTTTCCTGATTCTTTTTCAACCTTTTTTCCTTCATTACATGTATTTTCTTTCTTTCTTTCTTTTGGATGAATGCTTTGTAAAATGTGATGCGATCAAGCAAAATCAGTCGGAACTCGGAAATATTGATTTTGAGAAACAGCCAAACAAAGGAAACAAAGGACTGTTATATATCAAAAATGTGAAAAATATCAATTTTTATAATTTGTCATAAAATTTGTATTATATCGTGAATTTCAAAAATGAAAATTATTTGATATCAGAAAGACATTCTTCAGTATTCAGAATGCAATTTGACATGTCTAATGTGCTCTCATGTCCCACAAAAAATACTGTCGAAATGCTCAAAACGCTCATTCCAGATCCCTTAAGCATGTTGGTTCTTTTAATTTGTAAATTTGTGTTTGTAATATATTCTTGTATGCACTATGAAAGTCTATAATTTATATTAAGAAGAATCTGTAAATTTTATTTTATTTTTAAAATTTTTTTTAAAGGAAATCTGTACCATAAACTAATCAATGGCTATATAGTTGCAGTAATAATAAAAACGACAAACAGTAAAAGTCCCAAGCTTATATACGTCCCACTAAAGGAGAAATTCTTAATTCCTTCACGACAATCAGCGATCGTTTTGTAATCCATGGTGGCGGCCATATTGATACCCGATGAATTTTATTACGCTGTAACGGTACGCCGATTTTGAAACCAGCGAAATCCGTGCCACGAGCCTCGTCCTTCGTGAACTTTGGTGACACAAAGCAAATACTACCAAAGTTCAGATTCAACATTCGTTCAAAAGAAAACGCGACAATTTTTACCCATAAAACTACAGAAGAACATAAAAAATGTATTTTAAGTAATATTTATGATCAACAATGTCTTTTGAGAACGAAAAGTAAAAACAGCACTAAAAACCAAAATTCGCTGTGGGGTTGCGAATGCCATAGCAACCTACGCCGCCGGCGGGTCTGTGTGAAAGGTTACACTGACCGCTTGTGGCAGAAAGGAGCTATCATGGCGGCTTCCATGAATCGCAGAAACGAAGGATTAAAAGTGCTTTTTCTTTGTTAGGAATATTCCAAAATTCATATAGACCGTCTGGTATGTTTAATTTAGGGGTATATAACTATATTAGCCATTGATTAGTTTATGGTACAGATTTCCTTTAACATATTTTTTTTGGCCTAATTAGTCTTGTAACACCTATGCAACCCCAACATCCGATCCCTACTAGATTAGCAGGAATATCTATGAAATAACTTACTGGCAATGTTGTCAGTTGGTTACATGAAAGATCCAGAGAGGTAGCTTTGCATGAGAGCAGCCTGTAGATAGGAAGGAAAAAAGAAGATTCAAGATTGTAAAAGAAAATTGGTTAGTTTGAAACTATTTCTACTCAAACTTCTTCACAAATTTGATACACTAGATACTATTCAATTTTAAAAACAAAACAGCATAGTGCAGCTTTTCTATTAGCGTGTTTCTATTGAGTCCCCTGCATTTTACCGGTAAAACTGTTCGCCGTCAAATAGCGGCGAAAGGCGGATAACGGTCAGTTTCCATTGCACGTTGTTTACCGGTAAACACTCGATGAACAGCGTCAATTGACACACCTTAAAAGTTTGCCGGCGAAAGGTCGTGCACTGGGGTCAATCCCCTGGTCAATCGCAAAGTATTGTGGATTTTAATATTGTAGTATTTTCTTTAATTGTTTAGCTAAAAATGAGGTAGCAAACACGAGAAAAGAAGACTGAAGAATAAAGTTTTTTTATTAGCGTTTTCATTCGTTCTCGTACATCAAATTATGCCATTGGGAAATCCCCCTCGGTGATATCGACGTGAGTACTCAGTATTGTTTGCGCAAAAAAAAAATAGGTCTTAGAATTTAATCTTTCACAGTTTAATTTCAGTTAATATTCTTTTTAGCGAATAGTAATTTAACATCAACAACATAATATTAAATTCATGAAATCTTTCTAATTTTCTGAAGCACACACCGCCGCGGATCCGAGTTGATTTCTATTTATTTCGCATGCACAGCTGGATTCATCCGCTGATGTTGTTGTTGTTTTATTTCATGGCTCAAGTTTTACTAGGGTCATAAATCATAACTCATGTTAAATATTTAGCATGATATGTATAATGCAAGGATAATGCATTATGAATATTTCTTCCATTTACTTTATTTATAGCAAGTGAGTCAAATATTTGTATGTGATTAGGCCTAAGAATTTTGGCGAACGGAATGGTATAATCATGGTATAATACATAAACAAGCTAGCTCATTGATGATGTAGAGGTCAATTTCGCGACGCAACTTCTGTTTTCTTCCCTGTATGCGCATTCAATCGGAACGGAGTGAGTTTCTATTGACGTTTATCGGTAAGCGCCCCCGCTATTTTCCTTCCTCAAGAAGGAAAGCGTTACCGTAAAAACTCGCCTCTGTTTACCGGTAAATAGCGGGGAAGGTCAGTTTCTATTGAGCAGAATTAATCCCTTTACCGTCTTTTTACCGGTAAATGGTCCCAATAGAAACACGCCTAAAGTGGCACTGCTATCACAATCCCTCAAAAATTCCATATGCGATTCTCTCATCACAAAAATAAATCATATATTTAGGTCAAATGAAGTAAAGACAACATCATCATCATCAACTCATCATCATCTTCCAATACTGTGCAGAAACAGTCTCCGCTGGAGTATACTCACACATTCAGTTGTGGTGCATTCAAGCAAGTGCAGACAAGGACTGGTGCTGATCCAAAACTATGGGTGAATGTGCAGCTATGTAGGTTTCCTTGACAAATCTTTTCTTTTAAATTTCAATGTACATGTAAATATGTATTGTGTTTGGGCCCCGGTTTAGGCCAATTTGGCTGACTAGCAAATGTGTTAACTAAGGTTTGCCTTTCATACCTATTATTGGTGAGCAAAATCTTGGCTAGACTTCTCAAGCAACTGAAAGTTTGCATTATGTACAACACCATAATTTTTTTCGAAGACCCCCCTGGGTGGTTAGCACTTAATTTGTAAAGGATATCTGCAAACCATTAAACAATGGATGGTGATGTTGTTGTGTCTGATCAATCTGATATGATTCCAGTTGTAGTAACTACAAATTTGAACGTTTGAGGACTTGTTCTCAAGTTGTAGCACAAATGAACTACCGCATTCACGCTGTACGTCAGTTAGCACGCCAGGCATCACTAAGCATGCAAAGTGCATAGCATCGGAATTTTGGTGATCCCCGTTATCTTTTTTTAACCATGTGTGGCAGCATCGTGCTGCTCATTAAATATTCATGAACCCAACACGTCACATACATGTACACATGGTCTTATTCGGGCGGTCGGAGTGGTTGCAATTGATTCATGTGTTTTGGGACATTCAAGACGGCTGCTTGGCCCTGGCGAAAACAGAATGGAAATCTGTGGTTCCGTTCGGAAAATATTGCCGTTTGAAAATGGACTTTTTCTGGCGTCAAACGCACACAAATTTCGATGACTGAAGATACTCAAATTTCATTTATCTGTAATTTTGGTTATAATTTTTTGTTGGACATGGATGGCATATTATTTCTGACTTATTTCAAGTGGTCATGACGAATTTTATTTCGGAGCATCCAGTTTTTCAACGGAGACGAACAATATGCACGAGGTGTTTTTTACCAAATTTTACACCGATCCTACGTACACGATTTGTCAGTTTTGTGCATGTGATGTCATGCAGTCAGTGCATGGGGCAGTGCTAAGAAATTTGCATAATTTAGAGTTAGTACCCCATTAACAAGTTTGATTGTATATAGCAGGTTCCACAGGGTGTCTTCACTCTTTAGTCTTCGGTGTTAATTGTCACAAAATATTAAATTTGACAATAATTAACAACCTGTTTGACCTCTTCATATATTCATACATTGCTCACCTGTGTTTTCATATCATATTTTGTGGTGAAAAATGATTACAAATGTGTAATTTGCAAACATTTTTGGAGCAACGATTTCTTCGTACCGACGGTTAAGTGTGTATGTGAATGCATAAACACATGAAAAATTTGGGTCGGTCGGGCCCGTAGAATAGGGTTTTCTGTTTTCGTTGCCTTATTGCATAATCTGAATCATTATTAGTTCCTATAATTGAAACTCCCGGCTCTGTCCGGGAGTTCCAACAGGTGCTGTGTATGTGTTTGTCCTGTACAAATGAATGCCAACCCAAATTTCGGAAATTTCAGGAACAATTTTTTTTTTGTATTTTCTCAGATTGCAAATTATTTACAGATTTTGGTAATTTTTTGGGTCATTTTGGGTCATTTGGGTCATTGGGCCGACCGACCCTACTTGAAAGGTCAGTCCGCCCGTAGCGTAGAACTATATGTATATTCATCCCACGCCTATGGCAACATATGGACCAAAGATTTTGTGCACATAATTTTAAGCCTATATATCAAAATGTATATTTTGGACGATTGTGCAGCTATCGTTTCTACCCTATGACGTATGAAAGTTTCTTGTTATCAAAGTGTCAGCAAAAAACTGGTCATCTCTAGCATCTTTGATGAAGAAAAATGAGAATATTCACGCCGGGACAGGCCGAAAACCTTACCTCAATCGTAAAAAATCCACCCGATGCATGTAATAAACAAGCCATTATATTCATTGTTGTAGTGTCAGTGATTGTCTCCGTGTATTGTCCTTGCACCTGCAAGATGAGTTGGCAAGCTGAAAAATACTCGATCGCTGAAACACCAGCAGGAAATCACCTCCATGTGGTTGTTAAGAACTGAGCACACTGACTGGTCCAAGTAGGTTTTTTTAACCAATCAGGTTAGA
Organism: Amphiura filiformis; assembly: GCF_039555335.1. Taxonomy (NCBI): domain Eukaryota; kingdom Metazoa; phylum Echinodermata; class Ophiuroidea; order Amphilepidida; family Amphiuridae; genus Amphiura; species Amphiura filiformis. The sequence goes on along the minus strand of NC_092636.1, from coordinate 32,076,355 downwards.
CGTACTTTGCTTTTCGTGGTCGGATCTACATTACCCATGAAGGCCGTCGCGTTCATTGATTGTCCTCACGATCGTGATAAATGGTTAATACAACCAATGAACCAATCACAAAACGGGTTATGGCGCCCGTCAGAAATTTTGCACATGCTGGCACATCCTTGTGCACTTTGCGGTGCCATGTTGCTTCGCTTTTCTGCAAAAACGAGCGAGTGGTATAAAGTCAGCGTCACAGCTGTGATTTATGAAGCATATCTGACGTTCTCTTGTGAAATTTGTAATTCTCAGCAACGGGATTCCATGAAATTGACAATATATGTCAGTTATTCTGCAGGATCGGTAATAATTAATATGTTTTATATTATGAATAGTGCAAGTTTATACCTGATCTCATGTACCAATACCTTGTGTATTGGTACATGATTCGGCGAGTATATATCAGCAATAGCGAATAAATGGTCGTTTTTTACTCTGTTCAAAACGTCACATGTACACCAAATATAGCCCCCGAAATGGTCTACTTTTAGCGTGCCTTAACTCCGAAACAGTTTAGTCAAAGTTAAAAATGCGATCCCCAACCCTTGTAGTAATTTCCGCTAGCTCCGTGTTGAAAAATGTCCGGTACTTGCCCGGTACAAACATATTTCTTCCGTAATCCAATGGTTCCAACGTGGGCATCACGATGATAGTCTCCTACACAACCAGATTGTGTCGGCCTGACGCTCGTCGATCCTAATCACTAAAGTGAGGACAGCATGAGCTCTTACCTGCGTAAAAGTCTGTTCGACAAAGGCCATTGTGAATAAGGATGATTGACAGCCCTGTATATGGTTCATTGGGCAGAGCCATTATGCCCATATTAGGCTGTTGTTGTGCACACACGTCACGCTATATTACGGCATGGCAGCAGACAGGTTGCGCTGTCCTCTGACCTTGAATGTTCGTCATGTAGACAGACCGTGACAATTTTTTATTAATGAAAGTGCATGTAGTTTTGAGGAATAACAAGGGATGTTTTGAGTTTTATTTCAACTGGTGGTGTACATGTAGGAAGGTGAGTGAATTCGTGAATGAGGCCGGGGAATGAGATTTTCTTGTTTCAACAATCCGATAGTAGGATACGAAATTAAACGTAGGCTAAAAATGTCTAATGACGCCATATTTACATGAAAACATCACCATCACCTGTCGTTCAATTTGTTACCGTACCTAAATTCCTTTCAGGATATTCTGATTTCACTTATTTATAATGTGTACGAACGTGCTCCATACAAACTCATAAGTATGAATGCAAGGTGTTATTGCTGACAATAGAAACATTGTTGCAACATCATTAAAAACAGGTATGTACTGCAGACGTTCTTTCACTGAAACGTGATACAGGCTAGTAAGGCAGTCTGGTGCAAGTTGAAGTTAGTGAGTTTGTGGTTTCGTGACGTAAGTTAGACTTTTAGATGTACAAAAGTGTTCTCAGCAGGAAGCTAAAAGTGATGGGCCGTCCTTGAAGTTGAAGTATTTCGACTGCATATCGGAGTTTGGCGAATAGCAGGACACATCACACATGAAGTAGGTATCCCAGGCAAACCTTAGTTAACACATTTGCTAGTCAGCCAAATTCGCCGAAAATGTCAATGCAAATTTAGATAGAAATTTAAAACAACTGGCCGAAGAAGGAAACCTAAATATGTTTTCTATACTTCACTTGACCCAAATATATGATTTTTATGGTGATAAGACAATCGCACATGGAATTTTAGAGGATTTTGATAGCAGTTCCATTAAAAAAGCTGCTATCATAAATGAGACTAGATCTAGAAACACCCCCGAAATGCTGTTTTGGGGAATTTTGCTAGCTGAATCTTTTTGATGAAAGTCAATCTTTGACAAGATGTAACTTTGCTACGGAAAGTGCTATGAAAAAAGGGTTTTCAGTTTTAGCTTTGTTTACTCAAGGGCTTTAATTTGATATATAAAATGATGCAGTTTGATGGCAAATTTGAATTCACCTAGTCCTAGCTAGCATACCTACAATACATATGAAGTGTGATGTGTCCAGACAGGATGAGGATATAGCGTAGCCGTAGATAGGTATAATACAAAAAAAATTGAACTTTTTTTTATTCTCATCAAAGTAATCTCATATTACAGAGCTAAATGAAAGAAAACTGATGAGGCATAAATGAATGTCATACGACATGTGGTTGCGGAGATATGCTAATTTGAATGTCTCAATTTTTCAGCCAATTTCCTGTACAAACTTTTTGTGCATGCACATATTAAAATGCTTATAGGCCTATACTGTGCATCCTGTACACAATTTTAAGAAACAAGCACTGTCTTGCTATTTACTGGTACTGAACTGTAAATGTAATCCTAGATTGATTGAATTTGTATTGATGTGAACATAAGGGCCTATCATTTTTTCTTTGGAAGGGGGTTCCCAAATATACAGGGGGGTTTTTGGAAAGAAAAATAGGGGGGGGGGTCATAAATTTTGATGACCAAAATGTAGGGAGTTGCAAGATGACACAGATAGTGTGTTTATCTTATTCAAAAAGACTGAATACAATGTTAGCCTCTTCAGGGGGTACATGTAAGGTGTATCAGTGGGTGGTGGGGGAGGGGGTCATAAAATTTTGTTGCCAAAATAGGGGGGTCGCAATTTTATTGATGCTGACTTTTTGTAAATTTGGGAGCCCCGCAGAAAATGATAGCCACCTAATATACAAATGAACATGTATGAGTAACATTTTGTTTTATTTCTGTTTTCTGATGCAGATTCCAGGTTTGACAGAGGATGGAAATCAGGGACTGTCTTTTGGAATTTGCAGGAGAGCATTAAATAGCTCTTCTAGAGCCTTCAAGAGCTGTTTAGAACAATTACAATAAAATGTAATGAGAGAATGGTCAACTAAGGAAAGCTAAAAATCACTCTCCTATATCCGATTTAAGGAGAGCAGTAGAGAGTGATTGCTCTTGCTCTCCTCAAAAGGCAGTCCCTGGGAAACCACAGTGAGGGCCAACAGCAAATTATGCAAAAATAAAGAAAAACTTATTCAAAAAGATGAAATTTGTGTTGAAGTGTCTTTTTTTTTTTTTGTCATTGAAAAACTCACGGTTTTGATACTACCCACCCAGTACACCTTTCACTGATACAAGGGGGGTAATTTGTTTGAGGGGCACCCTTTAAAATGTTTAATTATTATAAGCAGTAGCTGATGCATTCACCCCCTCCCCAGGAAAATGTTTTTGAGCAGGCACCCTTTGGAGCACTGGCTGGCGCATGCTCCCTATTCCGAAGATCATTGCGGAAACTCGAGGGCCAGTTCACTTGATCATCAGAATGGGGTTACTCCTGCTCAAGTATGAACCCCCCCACCCCTTCCCCACCTTAAGTTTTGTCTTTGAGCAGGCACCCTTTGGAGCACTGGCTGGCGCATGCTCCCTATTCCGAAGATCATTGCGGAAACTCGAGGGCCAGTTCACTTGATCATCAGAATGGGGTCACTCCTGCTCAAGTATGAACCCCCCCCGCCCTTTCCCCCAGCGTAAGTTTTGTCTTTAAGCAGGCACCCTTTGGAGCACTGGCTGGCGCATGCTCCCTATTCCAAAGATCATTGCGGAAACTCGAGGGCCAGTTCACTTGATCATCAGAATGGGGTCACTCCTGCTCAAGTTACCCCCCATGACGAAGCGTCATAGGAGTACGCCCCCCATCAATCAATTTGAACATTTAGAAAATCAAATAGGAAAATGGCCAAAAAACGGCATGTGTCCGCCCCCCCCGGCCATCATGCCCGATGTGCCCACAGTCATTCATGCATCTATCATAGCAAAAATCTGCTAGCGCTATGCATGATGGGATAGGAATAGGAAAGGTCCAAATTTGCTTCTTCCCCCGACTCAAAGTCGGCACAGAATGAGAATCTATCCCAGCATCCACAGCATGAGCCCATTCAATTAGTACCGTATACGCAAACCATGCCGGGTTAAACATGTTCACTCACTGGCAAAAGTCGCGAATTCAGTACTACACAAAGTCCCCAGTTCACTCACTTTTTTGCGCAAGGCATCCATCCAATCTCATCAAACCAAACATTTTTATGTACAAAATACTACCTTTATTCACCGCGTGCTCCATTTATCTTACCGCCCAACTCCGTTATTTAGATATTTGGAGAGTAATTTCCGAAAAAATTAGATCGAAATCGTCACTTTCAAACCCACTAGAAAGTCGCCAAAATTTGCGCGACCACGCATGCGAATCATCTGACCTCTTCCGGTTATGATCAAGTTCAACCTTTTGACTTGACCTTGTAAGCTTTGGAACTGCTTTTAACTCGATCTAATTCCCCCAAATTTTTTTTTTTTTTTCAAAAACATCGCCGTAAAATTTACTACCGGTAATGAATTTTCAAAATGGGAGGGCGAGGTGGCCTAGTGGTCTAAGGCGCTGGACCATTAGGGAGAGTTGAGCAAGGGGTCCGTGGTTCGAAACCCCATCCTGCCCGATCCTTGTTGCTCACTCTAAATAGTTCCAATAGGTCGGAAATATCATAATCATAAGCTCTTTCAGTCTAGTAGAATATAATTGTGATATTTCTCCTCGTTCCCATCCACCGTGTAGAATGTGCAGGTGTACACGGTGGGTGCCCGGCGCCTCGTGGTTGAATGGTCACGTAAAATGGCGGTTCCGTGTGTCAGACGAGTCAAACCTGAGCACGTAAAAAGTTGCAGGCCTTATCGAAAAGAGTAGGGGGATCATCCCCGGGCTTGTTACCTGCACCCTCCCTAGGTCCCAGGGCAGTAGTAGTTGTGAATACAGTGATTGTAGTAGATTAGTTGTGTTTATGTAATGTTGTGAAATGGTGATCTAGATATAGATGTTAAAAAAAAAAGTACACTGCTTACTCAGTGGTGCGCCTGAAAATAGGCGGGATTTCCGAAATACCATACCATACCATACCAATGGCGCCGGGTGCGCGATTTTCCTATGCTGAGAGAGGCTGAATATTGCGCATGCTCAGGTAAGGAATGCTCACATACCTACCGTAGAACAGGGACAGGTGACAGGCAGAATTTCTTTTTTTCGTCGCATAATTTATCATGTTTATCACTGTTTAGGCTAATGGAACCAATCGGAAACTAATAATCGAGTTCCATTGGCCTTATCGCTAAATCATGAAATGATATTTTTTTAATAATAAGCTTACCAATTCCTTCACAGGCACTTTTGTTAAGTTGCTCAAGCTCAAGTCGAGCTCATTACCCTCTAGTTTGTCCTTGAGTGATTCCTTTGACATGGTGCCTGGCTCAATTATACAAGTATTCAAGAGGATTTTCAGTCTTACTTCGGGATTTTCCCCTCTGTACCGTCCTCTTCTGTCAACGTGTACAATCAAAATAAGCACCTTCTTGTGGTTTTGCGGTCAGAGTTCAAAGTGCATCTGACTTGGAATGATCGATTCAAGAATAAATGGGGTTATTGTATATATAAATCTTTGTAATCAATCGTTATTTGCAATTATTGATACCCAAAAATATATTTTTACAGAATACTTATATGAATTAAATTAGGGTCTTGGTGTTATACGAGTGGTTCTAGGAGTATTTAAGCGAATCATAAATCATAGACAATTTTTATCCCCTATGCAATAATGGAGTCATCTTTTACTGAAATGCAAAAGAACAATTATTTTCATTGGTCCAAATATTCTCACTTTGGCTTAATTTATTAGGACCACCAATCAAATTGAGCGTTTCTCATCCGATCAAAAGAAGTTGTGCAATTAGGTGATTGTGTAAACATGTGATGAAATGTGTATCATGATGATTGCATACGTGATGAGGACTGAAGATTTATGAAACGTGAAAACACTGGTTTGTACATAAGCTTAATAACAGTGTTATGCAATTTCACGATCAGTGAAGATCCGAGAAACTTGTGTATGATTCACAGGTACACGTTAAAATGGTAAGTTTGTGTAAATTAATTATAACTTTTTTTAACATGTTGATCATGTTCATAACTTCATGAACTTCATGTGTTTAACTTTAAGCTTACCACCCTGCACCATGCATGATGTAACCATATCCATGACCAGCTCAGACCACATCATGCAATGCATGCACATGCATGATAAATACTCATCATCTCAATTCTCATGCCATGCATGTGAATGCAGTTGCAATAAATGAAGTGATGTGTATACTATACATGTATGTTTAATGTGCATTCACGTACATACTACATGTAATAGTATACTACTAACATGTCAGGAAATTTCTGTGGACTGATGTCACGGTCAATCCAGGGATGTCAGAACAGAGAATTTTCTGTAACTTAAAGGAGTATTTCGTGATCCTAGCATTCTCTTTTTATGACATTTTTCAGTACATATCCACGACAAAAGCATATTCCCAAAATTTCAGATGATTCCGATATTGCCTTTGGCTGCGAGTTATGAATGATTATGTGTATGCACTCACTGCTTCATAGACATAGACATTACGTTGTAATTTCGTTCTGGTGCACCAGCCAGAACTAAATTCAAATTTCACGATATCTTGGCTAAACGAATTAATCTTCAAGAAATATTTTGTACATAAATAGGGATAACCATCAAAATTTCATGTTGACCCTATTGCTACAAAATATTGTTTTCTGGGTAGAACTCATCAACAGAAGTATTTGGGTGGTTAAATGGTCAAAATCGGTCAAAAACTTTCGAATTATGAATTATCAAAGTTTCCAATTCTGACCGGTCATTGGAACAAAATAAAATACAAGGTCCAAAAATAGCAATTGGGGAGCAAAATTGGCATAAGCATATATTTACCTTTATATATTTCTTTATTTTAACATATTTGCAAACATGAAACAAGCATATTGTGAAAGTATCAAAGGGTTTCTTATGAAATGGCACTTAACTAGTCACTGGCATAACTTATTTTTTCAAACTGAGGCATTGAAATCATGCATTTAGAGGACATTTGCCAAAAATCATCCAAGATAGCCGATATGGCACAAAATCAAAATTGCACTAAGAAGGTGAACTTTTTTCACAACCAAGAATTTCAATGTTATTGGGTTTAATATGACCAATTAGTAGGTGTATGTAAACAAAATCTTAAGTTTTGAAGGTCATTGACTCATTCACAACAATTGAGATTATCCACTTTACTTAGGCCTGCTAAGAATACGCGATTTTGGAGGCCAAAAACGCACCCCGATTTTCCAAAAAACGCAAAAATCCGATTCCCCGCCAAAAACGCAAAATTAAAAAAAATAAATGTTTTTTTGTGTTTTTTTGCGATTTTTAATTTTTTTTTTCGCGGATTTGGAGAGTCCCTGGACCTAACATCAAATGATACATGTACCATCATTAAAAAAAAATAGAAAAAAAAAAATTAAAAATTAAAATTAAGAAAATAAAAAATAAAAATTATGCTTTTTTAAAAATATTTTGCGGATTTAGAGAGTCCCTTGACCTTGAGTGAGGTACTGCAATCATTTGTGGCTGATTTAAAAAAAAATTGGAAAAAAGATACAAAAAAATTACAAGTTTGTATCCAAATGGGACCGATTTTTAACTTGTGTTCACTGCATAGTCTATTGAAGATATAAAAATGCATTGGTTTTGTACACAAGTCTGTATCTTAGATAGATTTTGAAGTGAACACAAGTTACAAATTGGTCCCATTTGGATACAAACTTGTAATTTTTATGTATCTTTTTTACAATTTTTTTTTTTTTTTTTTAATGATGGTAGCACTTGATGTTAGGTCCAGTGACTCTCCAAATCCATGGAAAAACAAATTAAAATTGCAAAAAAAAAAAAAAAAAAAATTTTTTATAGATTTTTTCAAAATGTCAAAAAACGCAATTGGAGCCAAAATACGCAAATTGCGGCGCAAATAACGCAATTGCGTATTCTTAGCAGCCCTAACTTTACTCATCATGCTCATGTGTGACTTCTAACAAAAGGCGCTGGTTCCTGTAGTATTCCTCATTCAAACCAAAGATACTCAATACATTATGAGTATCTTTGTTCAAACCAATTCAATGCTTGACCTCGGAGTTACCTGCATGACTATCGCGGGCTATTTTGAAACAGTTATGGTTGCACATTCAGGTGAAAGTCCTAAACAAGGTATAGCCAGCAGCAAGTTGTAGATGGTATGGGCCTAAATATAACAAAACTTTTAGGGTTGAAATCAGGTGAAAAATACATCAAATGAGCACGAAACTTCACATTTATGTTCAGAAAGGTGTCTTCTTAGCATGATTCAAAGGAGTATGGAAATTCCAAAGGGAAGCTGGTGATTTAATTTGTAACTCAAGATCTACTTGTTCAATATTTTAACCTTTTTACAGAGGGTATGACAGAGGTATTACTGGCAACTCTGCCAAATTTCAGCTCAGTAGGCCACATTTTTCACCTGAAATTATTGACATGAATATTTTGTGCCATTCTTGAGCAGTGCTGAACTCAGCCACTGGCAATTAAGCGCACTGTGGCGATGGACCAATTTTGACTCGCACTTACAGAAAAACGAAATAACTTACGTTACTGTTATTTGCAAGATAGTTACAAAATATAATTGGCAGTAACTTCCCCAATTTTTACAGAAAAATATTGACAATTAGGAAGATTGGGGAGAAGGGGGGATTACAGGGTGACTTGAATGATTTTTCAGAATGGGCTAGAATCAATCAACTCAAGTTAAATCCATCCAAGTGCCAGGCACTGGAAATATGTTTCAATAAGTCTGCCCCACTGCATGCTGACTTAATGATTGGTTCTAAGAAGCTGTCCTATGTCAACAAAGCTAAAGTTCTTGGTGTCTACCTACAAAATGATCTTAAGTGGGAGTCACAAATTGAAAACATGACTAAGAAAGCCAACCAAAGGCTTTTTATGTTGAGATCTCTTAAAAAATTTGGCTTTGACCGTGAAGAGCTTTTGACAGTCTTCAAAAGTTATGTTAGACCAGTTGTTGAATATGGGGATGCAGTGTGGCATTCTGGTTTATCTATAAAGCAAACAAATGAGCTGGAAAGAATACAAAAGAGAGCTTGTAAGACCATAGTGGGCTTCAATAATTACAAATCATATTGTGATGCATTAAATACATGTGGGCTTAATTCTTTGCAAGAAAGAAGGAGGATCACTGCCTTAAATTTGCCAAAAGCCTTGGTGACAATGAAAGAACAAATCATTTATTGCCGCCCACCAGATTTGCCATCCATGGTAGAAACTTGAGAAATAGCAAAAATATTTCTCAATTGGCTTCAAAAACAAACCGTTTCCAGCAAAGCCCTGTGCCTTATTTTGTGAATCTTTTGAATGCTAACTAAAAGGTGCTTTTTTCTGGCCGCTTTCACTTAAATTGCTCCTGTTTCCTTGGCTTTTGAGTAATAATTTTGGTTTTATTTAAAATTTTTCCTTTTAAGTTTGTTTTCAGGATATACATTTTTTTCCTTGTATTTAATGTGTATTTCTAAGTGTTTAGCAGTTTTTAAAGTGCAATATATATTCATGTTCCAGAGAGGCTGATGGGAAGTGAGTGTAATGTTTCTGTGCATGTGAGTATTTTGGGGTGTGTGTATTTTAGGAGTGCCCATGTATTGTTGCTTCAATGATTGTGAGAGTAATTTTGTATGTTGCTCTTTGCCTGTAAGTAGTAAGTGCTTGAGTTATATAAATGAGTGAGTGAGGATTTCTAATTTGGGTTTTTTGCGGCATGAATAATTTTAAATAAGTTTGGTGTGTTGTGGCAATATCAGTGCTTGATTCTTGTGCAATATTTTATTTTTTTTTTAAATATTTATTTTTTTATTAAATGTTTTTTCTATTCCTGTTGTATTTTGATTTTAAAAGCATGTATTGATTTTGTACCTTTTATACCATGTAAAAAAATACGTAATTTGGCTTAGGGCCACGAGGTTATTTTTAATAAAATTGAATTGAATTGAATTATATTAGTTAACATGCTCAATAATGTAAAATACAAACAAAGTGGCCAGAACTTCTACCTGGGGATGATATAAGTTTCCAAATATTTATTCTAGTTTCCAAATATTTATTCTACAGATCGATGTATATTGCACTATTTAACTTTGATTAAATTTCAGAATAGTTGAATACTTCAAAGATTTATTTTCCTCATTGATAAATGTAGTTATTTTGCTCAGTTTGACTATGGTTCCTCTCAGCAAGCCAAGCTATTACATCTTGTGTTATCTTTAATCACACCTGTAACGCTGACACCAAAGTAGTACCGCTGACATTAAAGTACAATGTAGTACCACAGAATGCAAGGAAATGCGTAACCACATCAGGGCGGAATTATTTTCACAAGACTATTTTCTGACTGAGCAACATTATACATAATTTTAACTATTGTATGGTTACTTATCATTTCAAGCATGTAACACTGACACCAAGCCTTAAATTTAGTGAGGGTTGGCTTGATGCGCCAAAGTTGAAAGACATTTAGAGAAGTTAAAATGTTACAGCATCATGTTACTCAAGATATTATTCAAAGTAGAACTGAATCATTCAGGTGGTTAATAAACTTAATTTTGCTGTTTTCTGCAAGTGACATATCTTGTTAAACATTGTAATGTTGATGTAGAAACTTAAATAAAAACAACAGTTTGCTTTATTATACTAATAAAACACCACCAGGGATGCCAACCTTGCAACTCAAGAAACTGTACTCACAGACCCCAAAAACTGTATTTTGCCATACAAAACTGTATTTTTTAAGATCATGTGTAATTTCACTTGTAACTAGCTATAAACATTAAAACCTAACTTGTTTTCATGTTTGTCAGAGTGTTTCTACACTGTAAAAACCCTTTTAAGCCCCTTACAGAAGACACATTTGATAGTTAATGCAATTTTCAAAGAGGCTCCATTTTGGAGTTATAGCACTTTTTAATGTCCACTTTCCTATACTTAACCATGTACAAGGCATTTTTGAAACGGCTGCACTGGCTTTATTTCATGATTAGCGTGGCTGACCTTCCTATATAAACTGCTCAAATAAAGAAAGTCCGCAGTCATGTAACCCGTCCTACACCAAAACCTGATCTTGTTATGACAATTTGATTGAAAAGGTCGTGTGCAGCATCTTGTTAGCTCTAATTTGATACCAAATTTGCTACCAAACACTCAAAAGTGACAAAGTTTGATACCAGTTTATGGCATTTGGTGCATTTTCAAAAGTTGCAAATCAAAACGGGGTTAACGAAGCACGCGGTCGAAATTGCTTAGCTTGGCAATTATGGTCAAGCTTGCATGCCAACGATGGGCCCCTGTCGACTATCCCAAGTGCGCGCTTTATTCAATTGTTAATTCAAAACGCATGGATTGCTACAGTGCTTTACTGATGAATACTAGGGCACGATGCGATCGATATGACCTAGCGGTTGTTTTGGGCTATGTCAATGGTCGCGCTCTACCATTCACCTCTACAGGTCCGCGTGGTCCATTTTTAATTTGCAACTTTTGAAAATACACCAAATTTCATATACTGGTATCAATCTCTGTGAATTTCGACTTTTCGGTAGCAAATTTGGTATCAAATTGAAGCTAACAAGATTCTGCACACGACCTTTTCAATCAAATTGTCATAACAAGATCAGGTTTTAGTGTAGGACGGGTTACATGACTGCGGACTTTCTTTATTTGAGGTGTTTATGATGCACAATTTTATACTAATAATTCATTGATTCAAGTGGATCATTCCAACAGAACCACCCCACCCCCACTTGGGGGTCACCGTGTGGCCTACCTCACATCATAGATACATGCTTGAAACGCTGAAGAGCATATTTGAAAAAATATTAATGTGCCACTGCCTGCAACCATTTTTTTTTTTTTAATGTGCATGCATCATCTGAAAGTCGGCAGTTAGGAAACCATCTTGTAGGCCTATTCTTTTGCACCAATAAATAGTTGACTAAATACTTGCATATTGCATAATTATGTAGCAGTTAGATAGTTAATAAAAATATTAATGTGCATGAACCATCTGAAAGACAACAAAAAACTATTTCGGAAACCATATTGTAGGCCTATTAAACATGTTAAATATTTTTAATGTGCATACGTGCATGCATCAACCGAAAGTCGGCAGAGAAACGCTGTAGGAATCCATCTTGTAGGCCTTTTCTTTTGCACCAGTAGAGCTAAATAGTTGACTAAGTACCTTCAGAAGACATTACATAGGTAGCAGTTAGATAATAAAAGATATTAATGTGCATGAACCATTTGAAAGTCAAATTTTATTTCGGAAACCATATTGTAGGCCTATTAAACATGTTAAATATTTTTTAATGTGCATGCATCATCCGAAAGTCGGCAGAAAAACGCTGTAGGAATCCATCTTGTAGGCCTATTCTTTTGCACCAGTAGAGCTAAATAGTTGACTAAGTACCTTCAGAAGACATTACATAGGTAGGCCTAGTAGTTAGATAGATAATAAAAAATATTAATGTGTATGAACCATCTGAAAGTCAAGAGAAAATTATTTCGGAAACCATCTCGTAGGCTTGCTAAACATGTTAAATATTTTTAATGTGCATGCATCGTCAAAAGTCGGCAGAATGCGTGATTAACGGGCAGTGGAGTCGGAACAAAGCGCGATTTTGTTTCAACTTTTATACAACGCTAGGGCAGGCTTCAAATTATCAGTTATTTTAACTCTGGTAAGTGAAATTGACATTGAAAAAGACCACAAAGTTTTTTTTGATAGGCTAAACGAAAATCGTATTTTTTGAGGGGAAAACGTAAAATCGTATTTTAATCAAAAAATCGTACAAAATACGGCAAAATCGTACTAGTTGGCATCCCTGCACCACATTTGGGTTATCTATAATAACTTGTATGAAATATTTCAACACTTGTTTCAAAATAATCATTAACATGGAAAGATAAAATCCACCTAAAACTATACTTATACCTTCTGCAGGTATTGTAATTTTGGCTTCAAAGGAAAAAAAAAACCCAAATTTTGCCCAACCGACCCTACTTGAAGTTGAAAGGTCCGCCTACCATAAAAAGTAAAACAGGGTGGTTTTTTTCGTCGCATTATATATCATATTTGTCTAATTAATTAAATAGCTATCAATGTAGCACAATATTGTGCAGTTGTTTACTACAAAAAGTGCAACTTTCTACCATGGTGAACACTGAACAGGTATGCAAAGAAAACTAATGGATTTGGAAAGTTGAATTGTCATGAAGCTTAAAGGGGGGGGGGGGGACAAAATGTTAGAAGTTCAAATTGGATTAAAAGAAAAGCAAATATTCTTATTTGAACATAAACATGATAAGTAATAAATATAATAAATAAATAATATCAATTATTATCAATGCTTTGTAAAAAAAAGTGCAGTTTCTATGCACGCAAAACAATTTACCCATCCTATCGCCATGTTTTGACAACAAACACACCCCTCTGCTATCAAATGGTCGAGTCCAAAAACGATATGGGGTCAAGGTTACGGCGTGATAAATAAACTCTGTATTTGTTGAAACTTGGGCATTTGGCCAACAGTAAGACAGAAATACATTACCCATTTCATTCAATATTAATAAAAATAGAACAAGAAAGCATTGATATACACATACAAATATTTATGTACAAAAACCACTGTAAAATAGCTCATATCGAACACGCCGTAACTATGAGATTTGTGTTATGCCAATTTCAGTTACGGATGAAGTTTTCTGTTACCAACTAGTCCGTATTCGGCGATGATCTTTCGTACTAAAATGGTGTTTCACAGAAATATTCTGCAAGTCGAATCTCATGAGTTATTCGATCATTATAAAAACAATTATGGAGGGAAATTTCCAAGATTTTTGTCAAGGGATAGCCCGAGAAAAATTCAGAATGGCCACACCGTAACACTGACACCAAGTCCGTGTGTTGGAATGTGACATCTTTCTGCGATTTTTCTCGAGTAATTCTTACTTCCAATGCACTACAACGTTTTGTTTAAAGTCTTGAAACTAATTAAATTCAAATTTATCACTAGAAACGTCACAAAACAATAAACACATGTTAAATGTTGTACACCCCCGTAACACAAACACACCCGTAACGCTTTCGACACGAAGGCAATAAGCGCGGTGAAAAAAAAAATTGTCTCCACGTGGGTAATTTTGCACACGGTCGTAAGAGGTCATCATCCGGGCCTGTGTATCATGTGACTTTCATTCATAAAGAAACAATGTTTACATTTCTACATCGCAAGAAAATCTCACTCCGTAACGAAAGTGAGTGACACCAAAGTTATTAAAATCTCAATTTATCATTGAATATTTATTTGATTTGGATTACAGGCACATTCCATATGTTTTTAAGTTAAGGTACTGTCATATTTGTTTCAAAACTCAACTTTCAAAATACAGAAAGATTACGTTTTAAACTGGTGACCGATTGAAAAACTCTTTCACACCCGTAACATTGCTGACACGAAATGTTACGGAGTGGTGTGAAAATCGGCAAAAACAAAAAACACAAACTTCGCAACATTTGATAAAATCTTGTTGACAATCATAAAAATGGACCTCTGTTCATGTTTCCATAGCAAACAAGGTAAGGTTTTAATTATTATATGGGGGAAATGTGGAATTTAAAAATGTCTCTTTTCATGTCACACTGTTTTCACAAAAAACTTGATGACTCCATTACTTTTCTCCCGTAAAATTCTACTATGTCAACAGAAGTAAAAAAAAAAAAAAAGTCTTGATTTATTGTATAAATATATATTAATTAAATGCAATGAAAAAAAAAATTAGCAGGCTTTTACATTTTTTCTACAATCTTGAGAAATGCAAAACAAGGCCCATGTTTTACTACTGGCCTCCATATTTATATAAACACCCACATGTGTATTCAAAATTGATGCTTAAATTTGACCTGAACCAATTGACCTATAACCTGACATACGGTGACCTAATAGCCTTTTCTTCTCCTAACAACACATCAATAACAACATCAATATCAAATTGACTAATGACTATGCATCTATTGTGTAAGTGTTTATTTAATTTATTCAGTGTTATATATTTTGCAAGCACCACTAGATTTTCTATAGAGAGTATAACAAAGGATTTAATGTATTCTATTCTTGTACCCTACTTGAACATGTCGAAAATAATAAATTATGGTTTGTTATGAAACACGCATCTGAGTTACCAGGATACGGTAAACAAAAAATATATAGGGCTAAAATGACTTACTATACAATGGTTTAAAAGCACCTTTTTTATTTATTTTTTAAAATTTTTTTTATTTCACATGATCCGTGCATATATCGCCTCGCTATAAATGAAAAAATATTTTTTTAGACCAATCAAACCAATATATGGGTGATTGGGTGTAGTACGCCCTTAAAAGAATGAGATCAATTTGGAAATGTCTGTGCAAGCAGTGCACAGTTGAGCTCCCTGCATGTCTATGGGAGTGTTCTAATCAAGTTGATGGTTCATTGGTCATCCCTAACATAAACATTATGTAGCCAGAGGTTTCCAGTGATATAAAAATCTCAACTTTTTTTGAGAAAAGTGGGGGGATGAGGCAGGCTGTGGATCACAAAATGCCCTTTTAATTTAACTTAAGGCCCTTTACAATTGATTCTTAGTTTCCTGTTTCCCGCCCGCGTCCAAAGTTAAAGTAGAGAATTGCAAAATATTATTTTATTTTATTTATATTTTGGATTTTCTCTTTCAAAATTACTTTTAATGACTCCCATTTGCTACTTTCTGACATTGATCATATCTACTATAATGATGAATAAACAAAGAACATATCTGTACCATTAGGTCAAAAAAAAAAAAGGGTTTGTCTCAAAGCTCACGAGAAATTTAAAAACAAATGCGATATGGTCATTTTCACGGTAAAGGGTGTAACTTTTGATTTTTAGGGTCAAAATTTCAAACCACTTAAATATGTTTCTGTTTACTGAAATCATGCATAGAAGCAACTTAAATTCAAGTAAAATAATGTTTCAAGGCTTAAACCTTTTGATTTCTAATAAAAAATTTGACATTTGCATAACATTTTGGTTAAAATCTAAGAAAAATGTATTTTACATAACCTCAGAAAATTTTGACATGAAAGCTGGAATACATGTGAAATTCCATTCCAAAGTAAGTCAACAGATATAAGTTAAATTTTATACCATGTTTTGCTATGTTTGTAATTGCAGTTTTGAAAATTTTAACATCAAGTGTCATTTACAATGGAAATTTCCAAACCTTAAACATATTTTTTAAGTTTTAATTGGGTTCCTAAAATAATTTGAATGTCTAACTTCATGTACAAATACTACTTGATGAAAGGAACCTCCCAGCCAAGTTTCACAGAAATTGGAGTTATTTTTTAGAATTGGCAATTCAAGCGATTTGTGTTTCGGAGGCTTCAGTTAACAACACAGGTGATCATAAAAGTAAAATATTTAGCTAACTACTACAAGTTGACATAAAAAATAGGTAAAAAATATCACAATTACCAATTTTCATGCTTTGCTTCTAAGTATTGAATTTCAGTTGTGACAAAAATTAAATTATCACAGCAAGTCATTTTTTTTTGTTTCGGAGGCTTCATGTTAACAATTGTTAAACATTGCAGAAGTAGTTTTTTGAAAACAACAGTGTTGGGATCATCTAAGCTGTTATTTTCTTGTGTGTATTGAATCAATGATTCTATGCGGCAGATATTGTAGATTTATCACACATTAATTTTTTTCACCCATTTGTTAAGTATGGTGTTTTTTGCATGTGAAGCCTCCGAAACAGGCTTTTAAGGTATCAGTATATTTTTCAAACATTAACCATAATGTCAATTTTTTAAAATTTATGACATTCTGCACATATCAAGTAATAATTACAATGCAGATATCAGTATGAAACACACCAATTTAGATATGCATAGATGATAATTAAGTTTACTGTTGTTTCGGAGGCTTCATTTGTTTCGGAGGCTTCAATTGTTAACGGAAAGTTTGTATTGGGTCCCATTTTCAAACGGTGATATATATCTCCACGATTTAAAAACATGTGACTTGAGGATCTACTTTGCTACATTTTGATAAATAGATTGGATGAGCTCTTTTATTTATATTTGCACAAGCTTGCTGAACAGTTTGTTTCGGAGGCTTCAAAAAAGTTAACGGAAAAAACGGCTATTTGAAGTCAAGATTTTATAAAAATTTTAAAAGCTTGCAAATCGGCTAATTTTTGTTACCCATTTCAAGTTAAGATAACAACTGTTATAAATCAAGAAGAAGTGAAGAAATAACCAAGAATTATGAACCAAAGCTACACCCACAAAGTTTGTTTTAACAATTGTTAACGGAAAATGAAGCCTCCGAAACGATAAATATCGAAGTCCGGTTCTCAAAAAATACAGGGCCGTTCACAATTAAATCTAATGTGGCAGTGTTTACTGAACATATGACTGTACTAAAAAAAAAAAAAAAATTATCCATGAACTAACTGAAGAAAACACAGGGTTTTACAAAAATGTTACTGTTTTTATAGTTTTTCCAAATGGCAATATTAAGTACATTTAAGCCTGCTAAAACTGAACGCAGTAACTCCCAAAGCTGATTATGCTACCCAAGGTAGCTGCTAACTAGATGACTTATGTGGCCAAAAATGATGGAATTCTGTGGCTTTATTAGAACACTACGGATTAAAATGTTAAAAATCCAAAGTTACACCCTTTACCGTGAAAATGACCATATGCGATTTTTTTTTTTTTTTTTTATTCCCGACTTTTTTTTTATGGTATTTTGAGAAAAAAGTCTGATTTTCGCTGATTTTTTCTAGAAAAAAACTATAAAAATTTTTTTTTTTTGAAATAAAAAAAATTTCTGCATTTGCAAGCTTTGAGACAAAACTTTTTTTTTTGCCATGTATAAAATCAAACATAGTTGTAAAATAATTAAATGCATGTTCCTTGTCAAAACGGGCTGATGTAGGTTGTGACCACTTGTTTTAAAACAAAGAAAATAATAGATAATTAATAATTAAAAGTCACCTCATCCCTTGTTTTCAACCATGAAACAGGAAACTAAGAATCAATTGTGAAGGGCCTAAGCTGTGTGTTTTCATTGGCCTGGACTGTGAATTTGTGACATAGCCCAGTGTGACACATCTCAAGTGACACCCCAGTGTTAGAAATACCACATGCTTACTACACCCATCGAATGTGTGTCATCAGCCCTCAGATATGCAGATCGGCCCTCAGAGGAACCCATGCATACATGCACCAGATGCTTTTTTGAAGGGGGTTGGGGTGGAGTTTTCAGGCAAGTATATTAGTATAATAATCTTCATTCTCCCACCCTGTCTGCACAACTCTTTTGTGCTCATAACCAGAGGAAGATCTTCAATTTTTCAGGTTCCTGTGCAGATCACCATTTTCACTTTTTCTTCTCCTTGTTTTATTTTTTTGCAGGCTAAATATGTAGCTCAAATAATTGTGCTAGGAGCACAGGTTGTAGGCAGAGCATTTACCAGGGCCGTCAAATATGAGTATGCAGGTAGGTTTTATAACACACTTTGTGGGTCGTGTGGCTGGGGTGGGTGCTCTTTGTTTATCCTGCCCATGCCCCCTCCCCGCAGGGAAGGACCCAGAGTATGAGATTTTTTGTGTGGAATTTTTAGATGCTTTTACTAGGATCCACAACATGCTCATCTATCAAGGTACAGTTGAGGTTATTGAACTATGCCATTGGGATGAGGCTATTGTGGAATGTGGACCATAGTGTTTGCTGTCATTTTCAAAGAGACAGTTCACTTTTCATGAAGTTTCAGACTGTACTTTCTAATGCAACAGGGTACAATTCTCTTCATACAAATTTATGTATGTGATAAAGTATTATAAAAAGGCATTTTATAGCAAACAACAGAGCAACTGTCCAGTAATAATAATATGAGAGCAAAGAAAATTATTCAGCCCTTGACGCCATTCCCATTTCCCAATTATATGTGATGCGCAGGGTTCCCGTTAAGGGTTTTAAAATGTGCGTCATGTGTGACGCAAGTTTGCTGACAAGATTGAAAAAACTTGCGTCCAGACAGATTTTTAAAGCGTCCATCTGAAATTCACGATCAATCATACTGGAAACACAACGGCAACCCCTCGTTGCTAACACACGCATTCCGCCCGGTCTACCTCATCAAATGTTGATTGTTAAAATAAAATTTTCGCCGTGATATTCCACCTCCAGTCGCAATGATAATTTTTCTCATTTCTGCATCAGTTTTTGTCCGAAACATGGTCAGAAACAGCTGCAAAAACATGCGCAAAGTCTGTCAATCTTTAGCAAATGTTCGTACTTTTACTTCGGTTTTACTTTTACTTGATCCACGTGTTGTTGATGATGCTATAAAAGCTAAAACACGCGCTGTCACAAATAATACAAAAAAAGGTTATCATTTGGATTTTGTCTTTAAAATTGCTTTTATTCATCGTAACAATAATACTAATAAAGGAAACGTAGATTATTTATGAAAAAATAAACTTAAAATATTAAAAACTGAATATTGTCAGGTTGTGATAAATAACTAAATAAACATTAACTGCACGTCACCAGTTCAGCATGCTTTGTAAACAAACAATTGCATCAATTGGGACTTTCCCCATCAAACAGCGATCGCGACGGAAAGCATGCAAAAGTGCACGATTTCCTGACGTTGCATTTACAAATATTGCAGAATTTACTTCAATTCTTAGCAGGTTGGTCAAAATTTTGGGGCTTTTATTATCGTAAAAATAAAACAATTTCTTATTTTTATCATCAATTAATGATTAAATTTGAAGTTTTGTCTGCGTCCACATGGACGCTTAAAATACTTGATTAGCCATGTGAACTTGCGTCCAAATTTGTAAAATACGCGTCTGGACGCAATGACGCACACTAACGGGAAGCCTGGTGATGCGATCAAGCAAAAGAAGTATTTCATTGTTTCCTATTGTTTTGGAAACTCTTTAACTGCTCATATCTTTTGAACTGGTTGTCCAAATTCAATGGGGTTTTCTGCAAAATGTAGCTTTGCAAATGCTGTTTACAATTCTATACTGAAAATTGTATACTTCCAACTGCAGACTGATTTTGCTTGATCACACCACATATGCTTGAGTGCTGGTCAGAGCCATGAAATCCTGCTGTCATGTGGTTGAGGATCACACCCACGGACCGGTAGCTACACAGTCACAGGTAACGCTGTCCCGGGCAGCAATTCCGTGAGCATTTGACAGGGTGATTGCGTCATCGTAGACCCTGGGACTCGGGCATGCTCAGTGGTTTTCATCGTGGTATTTTGTGGTAATTATGGGTGTTATTATTAAAAGCCATCACTTCACTTCACCGATTGCTTTCCAGGTAAATTCCCACCGTAAATTCTCAAAATACCACTTTCAATAATTTTTCAATGCAATCTTCATTTTACAGTGAGTCAACAGGCAGCCAAGAAAGCAGGTGGAGGGAAGGAGGGCGCTAAATCAGCCGCAACAAATAGCATTATGGGAATGACGCTACAGGAAGCGCAACAAATACTTCATGTGTCAAAATTAGACAAAGAACTTATTCAAAAGAACTATGACCATTTATTTAAAGTCAATGATAAGGCTAAAGGAGGATCATTTTACCTTCAATCTAAGGTAAGCATGCATGGGTAGTAGATGCGGGGGTAGTATGGGTGGGGGAGGGGGGGGGGGCAAGCCCAAAACATTTTTTCTTGCACCCCCAATTTTTGAGGCAAAACCCCCAAATTATATAATTTTCCACTTTGTGCGGGAATTTTTCGCAAAATTTGTTGATTTTGCCCCCCCCCTCCCTCCGACCCTGAAATAGACTTCCCCCTTGCCCCCTGAAAAAAATTCCCAGTGCCACCACTGACTCTAACACTCCTGCAATATGGCTCCTATTGTCTAGACCTAGGATACACACATTTGAATCGTTTCATAATTTCAGTCGCCCAAATTCAAAATCCCTCCTGTGGTCTGTATCTTTGTGTAAAGCGCAATGATCTGATGTGATTACACGATATAAATCTGTGTGGTTATTTTTATACTGTCACGGAGGTATAAGTGCGTTAGTGTTATAGACCTGACGGGGAAGTCCTCTTTTGGTCTATACGCAAGCGCGCTCACCTCTTAATCCCAGGGTTGTGGGTTCGAGTCCCGTCAGGACCGGAAGTGGCTCGAGGAGGAGCAGGATACTTCCGTGAGCGGTTTGTGACAATACTGCGATATAACATAACACATGCCAACAAATGTGCAAGAATAACAATGGTCAACATACATTGTTAGCCACATTAAAACAAAACAGTCCACTCCTTAGATTCATAACACTTGAATTAGGATCAACCATCATTATTACGATAAAAAGATTTAATTATAACAAGATTCTTTCTCAATCGAGCCCAGCTTTCCCTTTTAAAGGGAATTTTTATTATGCATGTGTGTCAGAAAACTGAAGCAGTCTCTATAATTTGGTTCACCTCAAGTTCGGAAGTGACATCAATGCTTTTTCGCGGTTGCGCCGCAAGCGTGCCGACAAGTCGCCCCTGCACGCGTGCGTGAACACTCACCGTGTTTAACTTTACGTGCGCGATTCAATACTGCGTTGAGCAAAATACGCACCTACGTCACTACCAAACTTGAGGTGAACCAAATTATACAAGGAAGGTGTATCTATTCATGTTTTGTGATTATTTTGTCCCCTCCACAGATTGTCCGAGCAAAGGAGAGAATAGAGTATGAATTAGGCGAGACTGCAGCACAGAATGGTGGTCCTCAGAAATCAATCAACAATGGCAGAAAATCCACTTCATCACAGCAATCGACAAAAGACACAACATCCTCTTCATGATAGTGGATTCATGAAACAAAATACTATTTTTAGCAGAAGGGTCATTAATATTGGGATGTCCCAAAATGATACCAACATTGTTACCAACGCTGTTGTAAACTGGAAGATATAAAGAAATGTATTCAGACTTGTGTGAAGCAATTGTAAACTGCAAGATATAGGGGGCTGGCATTTTCTTGGAAGGGAGGACCCAGATTTACAAAAAGTTGACCCCCCTGCCTATTTTGTCAACAAAAAGTTTATGACCCCCACACACCACCCCCTAAACAGACTAAAATTGTATTGAAATCAGTCTTTTGAAGAAAATAAACACACTACATGTATCTGTGGTCATTTTGTGACTCCCTTATTTATTTTTTTATTAATTTATGACCCTGACCCCCTCTCCCCCATGTATATTTGGGATCCCCCTTCCGAAGAAAATGCCAGCCCCCAAAAGAAATGTCTTCAGATTGATGTGAAACAGACATGTGGATTGATATTTCTGCAACTTGAATTGTCAAAATGATTATTTGTAGAGCAGGGTAGGTAACAAGGTTGGTGACAATAGTGACATCCATTGAAGGACCCACAACATTTTTATTTTAATCATTATGTGTATCCTGCCTGGATTATGGACTACAAAAGACAGGTGGAATGTATAATTGGAGAGAACACTGGAAGTATGCTGTCATTAAGGCATGGGATCGCAGGAGCCATATTTTTCCAGTTTTTCTGAAGTTTTGGTTGTGTTCCCTCCCAGGAAAAATCATGTACATTGGATGGAAATGATACTCTTATAGCAAGCCTTGTGATCCTCTTATAAGAACCAATACTATTGCTCTTGTGTATCAGCTTAATTTTGTCTCAAAATTTGAGTACAACTTCATTAGGCCATTCACCCCTTACATTGTATCAGACAGAAATTCATGCAGGTTGGGAACCAAATTTCTTAAACAAGCTTATAATATAATATGCATTTCCCATTCCCAAATGAACTTCAAATAAAGACAGCAAAAGGTACCAATTAGGTTCACCTCTGCATTATATATGCTAAACAAAGAATGTCATAATAAGAACCAGCAGCCAATAGCTGCATTTTTAGCTTGGTTTTAAGACCTCATTCTTTAAAATCAATCAAGAAATAAATTCAAAAGTTGCAGATTGCTCCATTGGATGTCTTGTTGATTTGTACACAAAGTTTTCTTGAGCATGAATTAGAAAACTAGTGCCATGCTTTCCATTGATGAGAACATTAAAATGCAACTTTTGATTCCATTCCTTCTATAGTCTGTACACCTTCCTCCAGTCAGTAAAGTAATAGTGAGATTTTGAAATTTTAAGATTTTCTCACAAACTGTTAATTTTTGTAGGAATCGGTTATGCTAGTTGGACTTCTTGCATCATTTCCTTTCTGAAAATGTTTCTTTAATTCTCAACTGATTTCAACAAATGAGGTATTAAATCAGCCAGGGTACAGGTATTGGCTATTGGCTTTAATATTGTCATATTTGGCTTTGTTCAGGATAAAGAGGGGTGAACATAACTGGTACCTTAATTCTTTCGCTGTCTGTATATCGACTGCTCAGTGCTAGAAGTGAGTAAGCACAATAGCTGCCCTGTGAACATTTGGCAATGCACACAGTATATTGTACTCAGCTGAGCTACACATAGCAGCTACACATGGCAGCTATTGCACTTGCCCACTTCTGGCACTGAGCAGTCGATATGATCATGGAAGAAAGAGATAAGAAGGAACCACAACGAACACATTCACTTTGTCCACTCCCTTTACCGACATTTAATTGACATTGTTATTCATGGAGTACAATACCAATCACCTATTTACTTTGATCAATACCCGCGTTAAATAGGTGATTGGTATTGTACTCTATGTATTTGCATGTCTTCTGGAGCGTGTCTGAAGGATGATTTGAACTAATGACCTTCCGTGCAAGCACTCTATAGGATTTTCTCTGGTGCGTGATCATCGGTCATTGATGGCCTACATCTTTTTCTTCCATTTCGCCCAATTTTCCCGAACTTTGATGACTTTTTTCTCAGAGTTGGCAGTCTTTGGCACTGAAACGAAAGTTAGCTAGTTACGATTATACACATATAAACTATTAAATTAAACAGGTTTCATGTACCGGACTCAACCGGAACATTGTGCATTATTTAAGAACATTTTGCATCTATTTTTCATCGAAAAAGTCACCAAAATCTTACCTTATTTGCTAAAGATGAAACTCAGCAAATAAACGGCAGATTTTGATGACCTTTTCGATGTGTTAAAGGACATTTTCTACACAACACGATCAAGAAAACAGTTTGACTGTAGATCCCAAAACAAAGCTACTATACATGTTCAGAGCATCAGTGAAATTCCATAATCTTACTTCTGGGTAGCGTTTGTTTGTTCTTGGATGGGTTTGTTATAGTTTTTTTCCAGTATTGATTTCGCCAAGCATCGATCGCGTTAAATGGATCATACATGAAAGTAAGTACCATTGATAGCTTTAATTATCATGCGTCAATGGATAAGCGGATTAAAACTTGGCCGATCGAAGTCGTTGTGGTTCCTTCTCATCTCTTTCTTCCATGATATGATGTAACCACACAGGTTAGACCAGGAGTGTCGACTCAGCTATGTTTGTGTGGCTCAAGAGAGGAATATTGTATAAACTTTACTTTGTGCTTGAAGTGTGTGCTTGTTTGAGATATTTGTGTTGCCGTAGACCTTTTCATACTGAGTAATTATGATAACTTCTATCGCATGTGTGCATAAAAGTACCTCTTCAGCATCATGTAGAGTGCGAAGTTCCAATGTGTAACCGGCATCATAAACTATGATGAACTTTTGACAGTCAATTATGGATGAGAGAGGTACTTTTGCCAAGGATACTCAATGTGCAATCAAGCGGGTGGGGTATGTCTTGTGTAAGAGACTGACCTGTGGAAGAGGTGATGCATAAACAAGTTCTGCAAAAAAATTCACTGATGAAAATACGAATATTTTATCATTTATTTCAACAAGTATTTTATCGTGGAAAACCAACTAAGCTGAGGTGTTAGCTCAATATACTAGGAAAATATTTAAACCGATGACCCCCATATTCACATTAGCTGAATAAGCAGTATTTTGGCGCAAAAGAGTACCATAATTCATGACATTTCTTGTCCGCCAGTTTGGGTACAGGTTTGCATTTGATCTTTCAAATTACATGCAAGATTTTTCCCATCCAGCAACACAATGTCCTTTGTACATATCGACGCTGTTCTGTCAAAACCTCACAACTAAAAAAACTTTTGTGTAAAGCGCAATGATCTGATGTGATTACACTATATAAATCTGTGTGGTTATTTTTATACTGTCACGGAGTGCAGTGCCTCACACTGGCACTGCACACGTGGCTGTACACGTGGCACATGTTCAACGTAATATGAAATGTAAACTTTCAACACCTCGTATGTAGGTTAAATGAACATACAATGTTTTGTAATAGCAAAACTTTCCTGCTTTCTGATTGGTTGATCCAAGTGAAACATTAATACAATTTGTGTAATGACTATAGCAACAAAATGAATACAAGTCATATTCCATAAAAAGTTGGAGTTACAAGGGGTTGACAGAACCGTTACAGTGAAGATATGCAAGTGTAGAAATTAGTGTGTTGCAAGGTTGGTAGCTCTTATCGGGGCCATTTGTGATGAATGCCAGAAGTGCACCATTTTGGTCCCCCCCATTATGACCAATCCTGTATTGCCAATTTCATTTAATGTTGTGCACAGGACCATACAGAGTGGGGACTCCCCTAGTCTAGAATCATTTGACTTGACCCATCTCACTTATTTGGATTGTTTATTTAATAGAAACCGTTTTCAACTTACAACTTAGTCATAACATTACAGTTGTTCTGGTGTATAATATTATATTTCATTGACATGCGTGATAAATACAAGTAGCTGCAGCATCCAGTGAATACATTATGTCCATGTGTTTGAAGTTGGATGGATAACACAATGGAGTGACCACTTGGTATCTTATGATGGGCAATATGATGTGGTCCATGGAAGCCAAAGGAGGCATCTTTGAAACTTGAGTTACTAAACACAGCACAAGAAATAAGTCCCCCTCTCAACATGTTGTCATAACATTGTAAGGTTTCGTTTTTGTACCAATAAAACTAACTTTGAAATAATTATACAGTGGAAACTCGTTAATACGAGATCACCGGGGTCGGCATGTTGAGCTCGTATTAAGCGGCGCCCGTTTTAAAAGTCAGGTACAAAATATGTGTCGGAAGACTGCATGTGTTTAAGCCTAAAGTCGGCTCAGTGGGCTGTACACCCAAAACTTCACTGGTCGAGTCTGCATAGCCGTCTACATTATTTTATACTAGATTTGCAGCCTCCGAGCAATGTCACAGTTCGAAATTCCCTCAATCGGTATGATAGGCTAATAATTGTTTTTGATTTTCGGTAAGAGGCATTTTTCTCACAGCTTTTGATGAAATTCAGATGATTTTCTCAAGCTGATTATCGTAAACAAATAAAACAATTATACGGCGATATCTGGATTTCCCCTACTTCCAGCAGCTAGTAAACATGCCTTGAAGGGTTTCCCACTTTTGATCCAAGGGCGGACTTTCGCGTTTGCGATTGGCTAGTCTGATGATGTCGTCAGTAATACTTGGCCTTATATGGCAAATTTCGTCATGACTTGATTTTATAACATCTAAAAATAGGAAAGGGAATCCTCATTTGACGCTAAAGTGATGTCTCGAGCGAGTATTTTGTCAACTTCTCACATGATTTACATCATAAATTTACCATGGGAAATTAGCTCGTTTTATCCATCATAAAAACAATAGAAAACAAAAGCTTTGACTGACAGCAAGTGCTCAGATATGCAGATTTCGTGTTATTTACCTCGTATTAAACAGTTTATTTTGTACAGTAAATAATAGGGGAAAATCGGGACCACAAGTTTCTCTTCGTAGTAAGCGGTTTCTCGCATTAAGCGATCTCGTATTAATGAGTTTCCACTGTATGACTGTTTACTAATTAGTGTTGTGTGAAAATGAGAGATTTCCATGACTTCAGGGCTGAATGACCCTAAATTGAAGGCAAAAACTGGCCTTTTCAAAAGTCACAAAGTAGGCCTAGTATGCTTGTCACAAAAGTTGATTCATGGCTTGTTACTAATGGAAAAACCCATGTGGTTGAGTGCAGTTTAAAATCCTCACCAAGTGAACATTTACTGTAATGTGTATCGATTCTTGATCATTCAGCCAAGCAAATCCCCTTCGTGCAGTGTTCAGCACAGTGAGTTGTAAGATGACCAGTTCCATTCCTTGTCCCAACACGCCTTGCAGTTAACAAGCATAGGCCTAATTTGTGACTTTTGGAAAGGGCATTATCTTCAATTTGGGTTCATTCAGCCATGAAGTCATGGACATCTTACATTTTCACACAACACTTGGTAAACAATCATATCATTATTTTTAAGTAAGTTTTATTGGTACAAAGTTTTACTTTATGATGAAATTTTCAGAGGTTGACTTATTTTTTTGTGATGTGTTTATAATTATTACCTTACAGAAACATTAGGCTATTATATACTCAGTCTACTTTAGTAGACCCTTTTATTTAGCATCCCTGTAATCCCTCTGACCATGGAAACACCACCTAGCCTCTTCTGATCCAACAGCTATACAATCTTCAATCATGTGGCTTGTAAACTCTGAAAACTGCTGGGCATAGCAGTCACTGGGGATATGTTGTGTTTTATCAGGAATGCAAGAGTTGCATGGTGTATTAAAATTGTTTATCAAAAAGTTAATACAAAGCAGTCTAACATATACATATCATATTAATTACTGAAACTTTTGCCTTTAGTTCAATTTCAAATTTGCTGCCTTTGGCCTCCATGGACCAGATTGCATCGCATAATATGACACAATCAAAGGAAATGAGTCCCGATATGGAAAATAAGTTTTTTCATTATTTACTAGCTCTTCAAAAATTCCTATGTTTTGATGCTAACCCAGTGGTTACCAAGTTATTTGAAGTTGGAAAGATAATTTATCAGTTGCAGAAACTTGCAAATTTGAGCAGCTGTTTGTCATTAGCTCAAAATCAATATTAATTTAGTGACATATACTCATTCCTTTTGATTGTGTCAAATTTGAATATACAATGTAAATTTGAATATTCATTTGATATAAATTTGTGGTAGAGCCGGAATGATGAGTGAAGATATTATGATATTTCAGGGATGCCAGTTTCCGGGCAATTGCCTGATATCCTACTTTTTGTTACTCCAAATTTCCGCACTTATTTATTTTCAGCCCATTTTGAGGCTTAAAGCCCAAATTTGCATGCTTTTTCAGGCTTTTCCTGTGAAGTCACTTCAGGCCACTGGCATCCCTGATCTTTTTATGCAGAAGCACATATCTTAATCTCCTCTTCCATGACATTTTTTGCCTTGTAATAACACTTATGATACAAGTATTTAGTTAATATTGTGACAAGATTGGTTCTGAACGGATTTCAGTCGGCACCAAAAATCAACTTTATCTCTTTTGAGGTTTTAAATAGTTCTGAAAGAGAGACTCAGTTAGACTTTTACATGTGTGTCAAGCTTGGTGCATATATGGAATATTTAATGGAAGCTATGGTGTTGTGTATTGATATGTGACAGGAGTAATAAAAATGTGTACATTAATAAACTTAACCTGTATAGAATTGGTTTCACTTCGATTTGGATTAAGGGCTGGGGCAGGCTTCCCGTTAGTGTGCGTCATCGCGTCCAGACGCGTATTTTGCCAATTTGGACGCAAGTTCACATGGCTAATCAAGTATTTTGCGTCCATGTCACATGCATCTGGACGCAGAAAAAACTTCGAAATTTTATCATTAATTGATGATAAAAATAAGAAATTTGTATTCTTTTATATTTTTAAGATAATAAAAGCCCCAAAATTTTGACCCACCTGCTAAGGATTGAAGTAAATTCTGCAATATTTGTAAATGCAACGTCAGGAAATCGTGCACTTTTTGCATGCTTTCCGAACGATCGCTGTATGATTGCCTGAGCTGGGGAAGTCCCGACTGATTTGCAGGGTTGCCAAAACTTTTCAGCCCAAGTCGCGGGTATTAGCCGTGAAATATCGCCCAAATAGCCAAAAAATCGCCCAAAATTTTAAAGCCGATTTAGGGGGGTTCTACACCCCCCCTTTTATTTTGAAATTTTTGGAAAATGCTGAAATAAATTCTAAAAAACAACAAAAAACTCAAAAAAATTTAAAAATTAAAAAAAAAAAAGTGGAAGAAAATTTTAAAGTCAAGGGGGGGGGGGGGGTTACATCATCCCGCTTTATTTTGGAATTTTTGGAAAAGCTGAAATCAAAACTAACAAAAAATTTAAAAAGTTAAAAAAAAAAGAAAAATTAAAAGACGGCTCAGGAGGTTCTACACCCCTTTCTTTCTAACAAAAACTGATTTTTTTGTTATAGGCTTACTGTAAAAAAAAATTATTTGTGCAATATTTAAATAAATTATAAACTAATAAAACTGAAGGAAAAAATGTTTAAACTGCAATAATACACACGTGACATTTTGGGGAAATAATGAAAAATAACTGACTGCAAGGAAAATAAAATGTTGACTTTTGAAGCTTTTTGACGGGGTTCTGCTAGCCTGAATCCTTCTGGCCTCTAATGGCGGCGCCTTTTTTACCCACAATCCTTCACGTTGCCTGTGGAGCGGCCGTGCGTGAGTATTAGAGGACTGGAGGATCGAGTCTAGGGTTCTGCACTACCTTTTTAATTTTGGGAAAATGCTGAAACAAATAATATAAACAAACAAACAAAAATTATTTTTAAAAATGCCAGGAAAACAAACACATTTATAATTATAGACATACCATTCATTACAATATAGGCCAAGGCCTACAAAAATTTGCCTTAATTCAGCTGAGTGATAACAACATGTGCATGTAGGACTACTATTTTTAATCAACTCCAAAACGGCCGGGTCCGTGCTCCGTGGATAATGACTGGTACTTTTGATCATCATGCCGTTTCAAAAGAAAATGTGCGGTAGGTGTTTGCACATTTTTATTTCAAAAGAACCGCCAACGGAAAAAAAAAAAACTTAATATGTTGAAGTAGAAACTTGGCACCCCGCTGACACTAAGAAGCTACTTAAGTCGTCTTAAACCACTTGTGAGTATTTAGATGGGAATATTCTAAGAATAATCCGCCAGCTCAAGTGGTCTTGAGCAACAACATGTGATGCGATTAACCAGCCCCCTCCCTGTGCGTGCCATTGTCATGGGAAGCACACTTACCACAAAGTGTTTTGTAATTTTTGTTTATTGAATTAGTTGTTTGGTGCTTTTGTTGAATGACCATTGAAAGAATTGGCAATCATGGTCAAAAAATAAGTTTTGAAGTCGGCTTTGTCACAAATCGCCCAACATTTAATATATTTCGCGGGTGAGATTTTCAAAGTAGCCCAAATGTCGCGAAATCGCGGGAGCACTTTCTTTGTCGCGGGACGGAAGTCGAAAATCGCCCAATTGGGCGCCCAAATCGCGGGTTTGGCAACCCTGCTGATTTGTTTACAAGCTGTGCCGATAACGTGCGGTTAATGTTTAATTATTTATCACAACCTGACAATATTCAATTTTTAATATTTTATGTTTATTTTCTCATAAATAATCTAGGTTTCCTTTATTAGTATTATTGTTACGATGAATAAAAGCAATTTTAAAGACAAAATCCAAATGATAACCCTTTTTCGTATTATTTGTGGCAGCGCGTGTTTTAGCTTTGTAGCATCAACACCACGTTAATTTAAAAAAAGAAATGCGGAAGTAAAATTACGAACGAAAATTTGCTCAAGATTGACAGACTTTGCTCATGTTTATGCACCTGTTTTTGACCACGTTTCGGACCAAAACTGACACAGAAATGAGAAAAATTATCATAGCGAATGGAGATGGAATATCACGGCGAAAATGCACTTTTATTTTTTTTTTAACAATCAACATTTGGCGAGGTGTAGACCCGGGGTACGTGTCGTGTGTATCGTAATAAATCGTGAATTTCAGATGGACGCACAAAAATCTGTCTGGACGCAAGTTTTTGCAAGCTCGTCAGCAAACTTGCGTCATTACGGACGCACATTTTTAAAACCTTAACGGGAACCCTGGGCTGGGGTATGAACGTTTGGACAGTATTTATTTTGGGACATTAGAGCACATCAGACATATCGAATTGCATTCTGAATATGAAGAATGTCATTCCGATATCAAATAATTTTGATTTTTTGAAATTCGCAATTTAATACACATTTTATGGCAAATCATTAAAAATTGATATTTTTGATATTTAACAGTACTTGAAGTAAACTTTATAAATCTGATGATTTATACTTAAGGTAGAAACATCGGCTATGGTGTCATGCACAGATTTGTTTTAAAATGATACAGGATGTGTAGTTGGGTGAGAATAACTTGCCTGCCAAATTTTAATTTTTTGCCAACAAAGCGTTTTTGAGTTATGGCATTTTTTATCATTAGGAAACCCCATTGACTTTGTACATAAAGTGGTTTTGACACAAAGCCTCGTTCACTAAAATTGGTAAAAGTTTGAAATGGATACTATGTTTACATATTATTTTTTTCTCCTTTCTATCCCCTTTATAGAACTGCTTTTTTTTTCTTTTTATTACAAAAATGTTACCAAATAATATTAATGACTTTTTTCCTATATATTGGCCAGTAATAAAGGGGATATTTGAAGGTAATGTTAGTACTTGCTCAAATTTTCTTAATTTAATATAGAAACACTGAATGACCCAATATCATAATTATTGTCTGAGCTAACCATAGGGCCAATTTTAACAAACAAGGTGTCATATGAAAGGTTATTAAATTTAGAAACTTTTCTCGCCAGCTTTTTTTAATAAAGTGTTTCTATTTTAAGTTATGGGTGTTTCTAGATTTCCATAATTTAAAAATGGAAAAAATGATTTTTCTCAAAAAATAAACACTTTATCAAAAAAATCTGGCGAGAGAATTTAGATATTAGGCTTATTAACCACCTCACAAACTATGGAAACCATATCACATTCCCTCTAGGCTAGCAATAATTATTTGTAGAAAAAATTAGGGAATTTTCAAAAAATAAAGAAAAACATAAGAAATGTTTAAATTTTCATGAAACATTAAAAATAAGTGGAGTAAAGACTTATCTTAAATTGGTTATATACTTGATATGGATACATAATTCTGATTTGATATAGTGACTATTTTCCTGCATGGGCCTATTATCCGATGATCCTACCTTAAAGTGTATGTAGGTGGGATGAAAAAGCCGACGATCAATTGAAAATTTTGACCTTTTCAGATTAAAGATATGGATTTTTTCCCCAAAACACCAAAAAAAAATTAGGTCTTTTGGGAAAAAATCCATATCTTCAATATGAAAGGTCAAAATTTTCAATTGACCGTCGGCTTTTCCTCCCTGCTACATACACTTTAAGAATATATCATTAGATTTATATAATTTACTTGAGGACTGTTATATATCAAAATTTGAAAAATATCAAATTTTTATAATTTGTCATAAAATTTGTATCATATTGTGATTTTAAAAAATGAAAATTATTTGATATCAGAAAGACATGCTTCAGTATTCAGAATGCAATTCGATAGGTCTGAGGTGCTCTCATGTCCCACAAAAAATACTGTCTAAACGCATAATAAACGCTCATTTTGGATCCCTTAACCCATAGTTCTTTAGTGTTACTTTTTATAAGAGGCACTTCATGATCTGCAGCCTCATCCCTCCACTCAATTCCAATAAAGTTGAGATTTTTATACCATCAAAACCAAAGACTACATATTATTTGAGTGCATAAAATGCTTTATATTAATTCTAATATGCACAAAGACACACTCTCTTGAAATGATGTTAAAGAAATAATGTGCGATTTTCATAAAGAATAGATTCTTGTTTGTTTTCCACAAAATGTTAGTTATAGACAAATAGCGATATACATGCAGTTTATATGTCAATGATACACATGTCAGCTTTCACTTGATCGGTGAACAGTGAATAAAACAGGGATTTCCGGGTTTATTATAAAAACTTAAGGCTCCTGAGAGGACATCAGACACCGAATTGCAGTCTGCATACGAGGAATATCCTTCTGATATCAAATTAGGATTTTTTTTTTTAATTTGTGATATATAATACAAATTTATGACAAATTATTTAAAAAGATTTTGGCATTTAAACTTTATAAATCTAATTGTATGTAAGTTCAAGTGTATGTAGCTGGAAGGAAAAGCTGTCCATCATATGAAAATTTTGACCTTTTGTATTTGAAGATACCGTATACATGTTTTTCCCAAAACTACCTAAATTTTCTAGTGTTTTTGGTAAAAAATTGTATATCATCAAATAGAAAAGTCAAAATCATATGAAAATTTTGAAAAAATTTTTTTTCCCAGAAATACCTAAATTTGTAGGTGTCTTGGGGAAAATGTATATGGAAAGAGTCACCTGTGGTCTTGCCATCTCATATACTTGGGAGAAACCCGAAGAAAGACCTTTAATGGAGGGATGTGGCTTGAGCTGCCAAACCTGTACCCATTTCTAAGGATAATTTTACCCATTTACATTTGTATTGCCTGAGATCGGTATGGATCTCATTTGATCTTGGGTTTATATAATTTATATATATGTCCTTCTTTTGGTTAATAAAGATGATTAAATAAAATAAAGTTTTGTACATAGCACATAAGAAAAACAACAGGATTTCATGTTTTAAATTGGTGAGCTTACAAGGTTTTCATTTTGGCATAGTTTAACTGGAGCAATTCACTAGCATTTTATTTAAGCCCAAAATCAAGTTGAAATTTGGTGTTTATGCTACTCAGTGAACAGAATAGGGGTTTCACTAAATACATGTAGATTCATCAGGTTTGTTGGTAAACATTATAAATGATTTCATTTGAACATAACCAAAATGTAACTCACGATTGACGGTTTAGCCTATCATGGTCGATAGGCATCATCAGAATGATATTGGTAGATCCTTACTTACGGTTGGATTCGTCAACCGGAAGTAAGGATCAACAAGCATCATTCTGATGATGCCTATCGACCATGATAGGCGAAACCGTCAATCGTGAGTTACATTTTGGTTTTGTTCAAATTAAATCATTTAGAATAGGGGTTTGATGATAAATGTCATTGAAATTGGACCATTTTGCCGATTTTACCCCACTTATGGACGAGACGATATCCAGGTTGCAAGTTCTGTTCTATAAATTGCAATATTTTTACAATATCAACAATAGTATTGGGCCATTCTAGTTTAAACCCACACTATCCCTGTGGAAGAATTGTGTTTTTCAAATGTAATTGATCAGTGTTGATCTTTTTGAAACCCATCCTTTCTCTGTATTTATGGCTTTACCTGTATCTTCCATAACCTGGAGTAAGTATTTCAAATGGAAGTTACCCAATTTGTCTATTCTAAACGAAACTCATGCTCCCTCTGTGGAAGACTTCAGTTATATCATCCACAGGGGTTGTGTGGATTTTAAATGGAATAGCCCAAAATATGTGTGACCAGATTGACAGCCTCAGCTTCCTCCCCCTCCCATTTTTCCTCAAGTTTTGGTATCAGAAGAAAGCTCATATTATTCTTTAAAATCATTCAAATTGCTATCAGTCAAAATATTCAGAACAAAATTCTCTGTCTATCAACCACTTTATTTTGTAATTTAGTTTTAGTGGGCAGTATAATACTGGGCAAAACAAATAGAGGCAGTAAAATCTACCTGCTGACCTGAAAACTTAAAACTGCACGTGAAGCGTGCAGAAATATTCAACTTTACGTAAAATTCACTAGTGCAAGTGAAAAAGAAAACATCTTAATTTTTTAAAGAAAAAAAATAAAGGATTTTGTAACAATATTATAGGAAAATATAGGAAAAGATCCAAAAATATATGAAATATTGGGTTGTTTGAAGCCCTGAAATCATGACAGGAAGCAGCACAATGCAGAATTTGCTTCAAAACAAAATAAAAATGCAATTATGTTACTCCTAAAAAAGTTCATTTTAAAAAGGTAATATTTGATATTACTGGTATATGTATAAAATTGGATCAAATTACAAGGAAATTCATATCATGTAAATTTGCCTGGCCGCGCCCCTTTCAAAGACATACACCTTACATCCCTGTACAAGACCCCAGAGAGAATAGTAAACTTCACTTTTAGCCTCACATAAATGAAGTTTTGTCACTAGTACCCCTCGGGATCAATGCATGTAATCATGCAGCAAAAGAATGTAACATGTTTCAACCATTCATTCCTATAAACCCAAACACCTTGCTCCAATCATCCTAACATCATACACCTGTCTCACACCAGGGAAATAGTACACATGGTGTTACCATAGCAACCAATATGGCCACCAACCATGGAGCGCTATGGAAACCAACATGGCCACCAACAAAGCTTGGATAAACTTTCACTAAGGAGCCTCCACAGGTTCACAGGGTCAAGTATTAGAACCTTAAATGAAACTCAACATGCAATCAAATGATGTCATGCCCTTGGTATTTCGTAAAGATAGACCTATTATTTTAGCATGGTATTTCACCGCCTTTGCCGGAAGAACTATAGGAGACCCTATACCAGACTAATTTCTTGCTGGTAGCTAATGTTTTGATTATTTTATTGGTTTGATGTGAAAGTTGAGAAGGGTGGGTATAACAAATAAAATAACTGTTACTATAATACATGAAATGGATCTGGGTCTTGTATCTTTTGGAGCACGACCTAAATCTGGGCGAATTAATGCAGGAATTTCCAAGGGCTTTGAAAAGTTTGGTTGGAAATTCACCAAGTTTTGATGTGTCAATTCATATCAGTGGTGTAGCATCATAGTAGATGGGGGAAGGGCATAATGTGGGGTGATCAAGCAAAATCAGTTGAAGTTGGTCATTGGCCTAAAATTTTCAGTTTCTTATTGGATTGTAACATGAATTTTGCAGAAAATCCCATTGAAATTGGACAACCAGTTCAAAAGATATGAGCAATCTCCAAAACAATAGGAAACAAAAGGAAATACTTCCTTTGTTTGGCTATATCTTAATATCAATAACTTCCAACTGATTTTGCTTGATCACATCGCATAATATTCTCTAATATCCTCTAATCATACATTAATCAAATGGCCATACAGTGTCCACCAGTTAGTGGACTGATAAACTACTGATTTACCCATGGCACTGGAGGGAGGGGGAGGCAGGACATGAATGGGCTGCAAATACACCTCCCCCATCTTGGACTCTTTCCCCAAAAAATATGAGATATTCCCCTTTGAGTCAAATTTTCAGAAATTTGGACCCTGAAATTTACATCCCTGCTATTGCATCGCTCATTTGTTACAAAGAACAAAAATATCCATATCCATTTGAGGCACTACTTTGCTAGGGCTATGAGACACAATCTGGTCCATGAAGGCCAAAGGTGGCATATTTTGAATTAAGATTAGAATTAAGGCCAAAATATGGAGTAAAAATATGAAGTAAAATGTGGAGTAAAAAAGCAATAAAATACATAAACAGTAAACTTCATAACTTTAGAACCAAGTATGCTAGATCTGTGGTGTTCACAGTATATGATAGCCTTTAAGGTAATAATAATAATAGTAACTCAATTGTCAAAAATGCCTCCTTTGGCCTCCATGGAGCAGATTGTGTGTGTCGCATCAAATGAGAGAGAGCTATTGTGGTTTATATTCAACATCATGCATTTGTGTACATATAAATGTTGAGAGCTCGGCGTAACACCAACTCATCTCTATTTGTGATTTTAGTACCAAAACCAAATGAAAACGGCAAGAAATCCCCTTAATTTTGACTGTTTGCAGCTCCAAAAGTCCCCATTTAACTTCTTCGCAGCTCCCAAAGACCCCCTTTTACCAGTACGCTGTCAGCTCCCGGTCCCAAAGACCCACCACCTCAAAATTCCGGGGAACATACCCACTAAAATTTTTTGATGTGCCCCCCAGGCCGTGGGATGCTGGCTGCCATCTGGGATGCTGGTTGCCATCATATGTAATTTTTTCGACAAAGTTTGCCCCCCCACCTACCTTCTGAAAATGTGCCACTGCCACAGATTAGTGAAACATAGCCTCATATCATAAAGGCCTATACAGTGGTAGCGCTAGAACAAAGCACTCCAGAGTCCACAGGGATCCCCGAACTTGCAGAAAATTCTAAAGGGGTCCGTAGTAGAGTTTGGTGAGTCAGACCTGCACAAACACAGCATAAATAGTATGTCTGCGGTAGCGTTAGCGAGTCTGGGACCCCAAATGCAACCTAGCGCTACCCCTGGGCCTATGAGGCCAGAATTGTCTCAAAATGGAGCAGAGGCTGTGTTGTCATGGTTACCCATGAAGACAGTGTTATTGTCACATTTATCTGGCTAATCAAGTTATCCTCAATCAATTGTTTTTAAATTTTTAGTATTGGGACATTTTTTGTGCAAAATTGCTGCAAAAAGTGAAAATTTTCGTAATTTGGGGTTTTGCTCCCCCCTCCCACCCCCTGGTAAAATCACTACCCTGAACTCCCAGCCTGAGCTACACATATACTCACAGAAATGACAACATGATCTAGTGTGAATTCATATCAATTCACATAATAATAATTTATTACTTCAAATAAGTGATAGTCAATAAAACAGATATAGGCCTACACTCTTGACTGATATTACCCTGACTATTGTTGACATAAAACATGGATAGGAACATAATGCAATGGGGCAATTTAGCTGACACATGATCATGTAGAGTTGCACATTAATAAGGGGCTGTGCAATAATTATGAGCCCCCCCCCCCCCAAGTAAAATTTCCAAATTGCATGCCAAAAATTACTTGCCACCCTCTCTCGGCATGCCAAAAAATGCCCCCCTCCTTACACATGCAAAATTTTTGGCTTCCCAATTTGCAAACTTAAAATGGTCTAGATTTATGATGTACATAGCGAGCAGGAAATTTTGCATATTTTAATGTTAATGTAGTGTTTTCCTAAGCAATGTTAGAGTGTGTTATTTAAAAGGTGCCCCATAAAAATCTTTGCCTCCTCCCAATTTTACCCTTCCCCAGGGCTCATAATTATTGCACAGCCCCCAGGAATTTTTTTCGGGGTGGGGGGGGGGGGTAGTGGCTTGTTTGCCCAAAATTGCCACAAAAAGGGGAAATTGTGTAATTTTTTGCCTTGAGAGTGAGGGGGGGGGGGAGACAACTGGTGGGAGGGCAAGAAAAATATTTGGGCTCCCCCCCCCCCCTCCATAGTGCTGCTACTGGCTATACCTGCCAAAGGTAGTACAGCCAGAACAAGGTCAATTAAAAGTACATGGGGCCGGCAGTATCTTTGTTTGATCTTGTTTCCCAGAAATGTGTATGCATGCTCAATTAACTGATCAAAATTTGATGTGCACAGGACCACTCTTGATGATGATTACATCACTCATACATAAATTCGAGACAGTTTAAATAATGATTAATAATGGGTTCATATTTTTAATATCAACCACTGCCATTTGATAGTTTTTAGCATCCCAAGGACGCGCATTCGCACAATACATAACAAACCTCTGCACCTTGGTCTGACATACAGAATGTATGAATGTACAAGACTCACAGTTACAGGTAGGTTCAAATGAATTAAGCCACAGAAGAACATGGTGTTATGTTGTAAAATAGAAAATATTCTTAAAATTTTATTGAATTTATGTATGAGTGATGTAAAACAAATCTTAACTGTGTAATCTTAAGGGATCTAGAATGAGCGTTTATGGCGTTTCGACAGTATTTTTTATGGGACATGAGAGCACCTCATAAGTATCGAATTGCATTCTGAATACGAAGCATGTCTTTCTGATATCAAATAATTTTCATTTTTTGAAATTCACAATATAATACAAATTTTATGACAATTTTATGACAAACAGTCCTCGAAATAAATTTTATAAATCTAATGATATATTCTTAAAGTGAATGTAGCTGGGAGGAAAAGCCGACTTTTTATATTGAAGATATGGATTTTTTCCCCCAAAAGACCTATTTTTTTTGGTGTTTTGCGAGAAAAAATCCATATCTTCAATACGAAAGGTCAAAATTTTCAATTGATCGTCGGCATTTCATCCCACCTACATACACTTTAAGTATAAATCATCAGATTTATAAAGTTTACTTCAAGTACTGTTAAATGTCAAAAATATCAATTTTAATGATTTGCCATAAAATGTGTATTACATTGCGAATTTCAAAAATCAAAATTATTTGATATCAGAAAGACATTCTTCGTATTCAGAATGCAATTCGATATGTCTGATGTGCTCTAATGTCCCACAATAAATACTGTCCAAACGCTCATACCCCTTCCTTAAATTTGTGTAATCACTTGGTGAAAGATGTATTTTTCCATTCCAAACACACACAGTTATGGC
Organism: Amphiura filiformis; assembly: GCF_039555335.1. Taxonomy (NCBI): domain Eukaryota; kingdom Metazoa; phylum Echinodermata; class Ophiuroidea; order Amphilepidida; family Amphiuridae; genus Amphiura; species Amphiura filiformis. Next base: position 32,036,912 of record NC_092636.1, on the reverse strand, counting down.
TTGTGGATAGGATCCCAGCTTTTGGAATAGAACAATCCATCTTTCACCTCGTGATTATATTTCGACCATCACACTCATACATGTAGATGGTTAATATTGGTCTTCTTTCTAATATCCATCTATTAGAGGTGTTCCCTATTCCTGGTCTCAACATGTCCACCATTGTGGATCTACAACAGACTATTTTAAATAGATGATATAAAAATGTGGAATTACAATTAGAAAACCACAGTTACATGGTTAAAAGATACACAAAGAATTGTGTCAAATTAAAATGTTTTTCTTTTTTTTGTTCATACATGGTACAAACTACAAAACTGTAATATATTATATGCATACCCTGTATGCTACCCACTGGTCCACCTTATTTACACTAAAAATATATTTGGTATCGGTATGGACCACCCTACAATTACAGGGTGACTATTAAAATATTCATCAACACATTATAACGTTACTGTACACATACAGATCTATTTAATTACAGTAATACTCTTCAATAACTGGCACCATAGTTGTTTTCTCATACAAAAAAAATCATCTTTTACAAATAGTACAATTTGGATTTTACACTGATAAATACAAAAGTGACTATATAGATAAATACTATAATAAGTTCTTACAATTTTTACAAATATGATTACAAATTTGTTAAGAATATTTCATACAAAAGAACTATCAAAACAAATTACTGTGCAACCTCTGCAAAACATGGGATGTTCCAGTTGAAAATCATACACCTTCCATGGAAGATATGACCTAAACCTCCCACATAAGGAGTGTGAATTTCAAATGGGGTTACCTGAATAAGTAACTCCATTTTGAAATCTACAACTCTTATGCCCCCAGCATACGTTTCAACCAATGACAAGCCTTGATTGTGTCCGTTTGTCTGCAATGCGTGTGCGCCACACCGCTCAGCGACAAGCGGCAGGGTAGTATGAAACCAGCTTTAAGTGGGAGCTTAGTATCATGTCTTTCATAGGGAGTGTATGGATTTCAATGGAATAGATAAGTCATTTGTTAAGTGCTGGGTAAGCTTGGTTTTTCATCCAATTACACTGGCAATGAGAACTATTATCCACTTGAATTCATTTCATAAAGTTTTTTCACCAACTGCATTTCACCTTAAAACAAAAACACTAAACAAAAAAAATAGATATGCCCAAGAGAGGATCTTGGAATTTGGTCTGGTTGTCATGAGATAAGATATCTTACCCTTCCCAGAATCCTTTGCAACATGACACATTACATCTTATGACAGTATGACACTCCCACTCTTTAAAAGTCATCAAGCATTTATTTAGTTTCTTTGGGAGTTTCCACATTCAATTTTTTCATGTATTACATTCACGAATCATCAATGTAAACCCTGTGGGAATTTTTTGCAGGAACACTTTTTCCCCTGAAATCCAACCCCATTTTTTACTGTTAGGGCACACAGAAAAAAGACAAACCCAGGTAAAGCGGGACAGTTGGCAATTATGGAATCAGGACCAAGAGCCTCTCCTGGGCTGAAACGGGCTCAATTAGTGTGTAAAAAATACAAAGCAGCAAAGCAAATTTACATTTACTAGACCTGTTCTAAAAGTTTAGGTTGTAGTACATTTTAACAATGAGACATCAAGATTAAATTGTTCCGATTTCATAAAAAAACACATCTCATATGTTAATTACAATGGAATAAATCCCTGCCAACTTTGTCATCCTAACATTGTGATATGGATTAGATGGTTCTAAGGAAGAACAATACATCTTGTAAGGCTTCCGAAAGTAGATTCTGACCTGAGAAATGACTGAAATGAAGGCCTTCTTACATTTTATAAGATGTCTAACATTTATAAGGATACCATACCTACAATATATTGTTCGATAAAAACTGGTTGAACACTAGGACAATATGTACCAGTAGCACTCTATTACATCCAATGTCCACTTGTCCATTATTCAAAATCCTCCTGTGGCGGGTTCTCAACTTAGATTTGGGTGGGGATGTGCAGCTAGGATACTGAAAAACTACTCAGCTTTAAACCAAATTTGACAAAAAGCAGACCAGAAATATACCACTCTTTGGAAAATGCTCAAAGATTTTGCTAAAAAACAAAGAAAAATCAATACATATGAGAAAATTTTACAAAAAAATAACACCCTTTCACACCAAATTTCATGAAATTGAAGGCCATCAATAATCCAAAATGGCTGAAAATGCACCTGAGTCTAAACCATATGGCTGAAAATGCACCCCAAACTTGCTGCACATTTCTGTATCCTCATTTCCACTAAGAACCCCCCTCAGAAAAGTGTGCACTGTCTTTTGTCCAAATTGCATTATTCTGCAATAAAAGTAAAGAATTAAAGGGTGTTGCAGTATCCTTGACACCCAAATAATGTGTCCTCCGCAGTAAAAATGTTTGAACGATGGATTCAGCTACTACTGCCCATTATTTATCTTATTTATTCTGAGACTAAGTCTGGTACTTAAGAATTCCGTCCCTTAGATGGGTAAGAGCAGTCTTAGCTTGTAACGCCCCTGTACATTCCATTTCCAACAATAAATTATGGTTTTTGTAACAATTACATTTCTATGAACTTCTCTGGTAACATAAAATTCTTCATGATTTATGAATTTGACACATTAGCAGCAACATCTGATAAATGCTGTGGTGATGTACTCCGAGTTGACTCAACTATTGATGGCTTCGCAGACTGTTCTCCATTCGCACCGTTCTTTAACAATTTATGCAACTGTGCCTGATCCATATGATCTCCATGTGCAGTTCTATTGAGGTTAAGGTCAAACGACATAATTGGTGGTGATGTGGAAGGCTTAGGCAAGAGATCTGAAACTGATTTCGGGAGGGCAAGACTGGAAAGGTCAAGAGGTCGACTGCCATTACCCATAAGACCAGGAGACAATGCGCCGACTGCGAGGGCAGGATTTACCCCTAACGAAGCCAGATGTCCCGGTAATGTGACATAACTATAGTGCGGAGGAAGCGATGGCGAATGCACTAGCACAGGATACACGATCACACCTTCTGATAACCCTGCAGTTGTCACTGGTGGCGAAGTAGATATTGATGGCAGAATTGACATGCTGGTTGTCCGCGGCACTGGAGGTGGGGGAAGTATCGGAGACGGTATAGTAAGCTTGGACACCGATGGTGTAACAATGCGAGTTGGTGACGATGAAGCTTGGGTGGCGTCCATTCGATTTGCGTAGTGTCCGTGCGATTTGACGTGCTTGCGTAGCGAACTGGGATCTGTGTAGCGTTTGTTGCATCGAGGCACTTTGCAGAAGTAGGGTTTCTCTTCAAGGTGGGTACGGGTGTGTTTAAATCGATCGCTTGAGTTGGAGTATCTTTTGTTACATCCTTCTACCGGACACACATAGGGTCTCTCACCTGCAAAAACACAAAACAAGAGAGTGTGTATAAGTTAATGGCCACTAAGCAGTGGTGGTGCTACAGGAGGGATTTGCCCCCCCCCCCACATTTTTGAGGCAAAAACTCCAAAATCACACGAATTTCCACTTTTTTCAGCAATTTTATGCAAAATTGGTTGATTTTGTACCACCAAGTTGTATAAGTAATGTGCAATTGAAATTGATGACAGAACAATAAGACTTAAATTGATCAAAATGAGCTGTTAAATCTTTGTGGGAGCAGTGATTACCCATGCCGCACAGAAAGATTTTCATCGAAACTCATAAAAACTTGACAAACGAAAAATTGGAAGCTTTTGAGACAATGCTGAATTTTGTTCATTTGTTTTCATTCAGGGAAAATTAAATGAAGAAATTTGTTTCTATTCGTGCACGTTAAAATTGATGATAAAACAATAACACTTCATTGATGAATTTCTTTCAATTGTCAATAAAAGAACTTTTCCAGCTGTAATAAATGGGCTGTCAATTTGTCCAATATTTGTAGGAGCAGTGATTACCCAGATATGCCCAGGGACCATATGCCGCACAGAGAGGTTTCCATTGAAACTTGTAATAAAAATCCCTTTAAAAAGGCATGTGCTGGGACAAGTTGCTCACAATAAGTAATATACTTGTAAAAAGCTTGACAAACTGAATTTTAATGAAAATTGAAGCTTTTGAGATAATTACATACAGACCACATCTGAAGTTTTCATATTTTGTTTCTTCAAAATCGTGATCCAACCCTTGATATGTATTTAGCACCTCCTTCTTGCATTTCTACGCATAGGCTGTACCGCAATGTTTGAATTTTAACACACTAGGCTTTAAACTGAATAAAAACTAGAATTATGCGATTCAGTAACTAAGGTGGCTCCACACAAAGGTGTGTAAATAAAGGTTTGTAAAAACCAATATGCAATAAGCTCATTAATATTCAGAAATATGCAAATAACATGACACAAATCTATACAGCACATCAGGCCACCATATACACGTACTATCACAATACCAAGTTTGATATAAAATTGGACGGATTGAGCGTGATACCTGAATTTATCGGTCGAGCTTGAGTTTTCAAATATCATGCGAGACAAAGTCGAGCGTGATATATGAAAACTCTAGCGCTAGCTAGCGAGATCGATAAATTCAGGTAGCATGCGAAAGTACCCGTCTAATTTTATCATTATTATGTCTTCAGAATCTTTTTTGGGTCAAAAACATGATTTTTAGTAAAAAACACGATTTTTGTCCAAAAATGTGATTTTGCTTAAAAATGTGATTTCTGCTCTAAATGTGAGTTTTGCTTAAAAATGTGATTTTTGGTCAAAAATGTTGATTTTTGGTCATGGCAAAATGTAAATGTAAAAATCATACCAAAAGAGACATACATGGCAACTTGTGCACATGAAGTATATGATCTATGCACTCTATGAAGAGGTTACATATATATGAAAAACCCTGTAGCTCCAGGAGACTGATACACAAATTTATGAGACAGCCCGGTTGTGTACAAAGGTATAGGATGCAAAATTCTGAAGACATAATAATGAAGTTGATCGGTCTTTGTAGAGTGATTGAATGAAAATGTAGGCAAAATATGCAAATCAGCTCATTAATATTCATAAATATGCAAATAACATAACACAAAACTATACAGCACACCAGGCCACCATATATCCTATCACCATTACCAAGTTGGTCAGTTATTGCATTGGAGCTGCACAGTGGATTAATAAATTTGCTTCCGCCCGGACAGCCAACAAGCAACCAGGCGGGCAAACAGGCAGGTCGAAAGGCAACCATCTGGATGATTGCATAAGCCCATATGTGTGTGGGCCAACTAGAAACGCTATGCGGTTTTCGACACAAAGCATAAATTGGGATGCCTCCACCATGGGGCGATTGAAATTTGGAAAGATATTATAACAGCAAAATGTCAAACTGTATGAGTGGTAAACAAACAAACATAATCTCAAATGACCGTTGACCTTCGTATATGTGACATAATTTGGATACCATCAATACATGAAGGTACCCACAATGCTGTTATATATATATATAAATAATTCAGTTGACCTCAAATGACCTTCGACCTCAGTATATGACCTTGAACACCACCAATAGATGAGGGTTCTCATAGTGCAGATATGACCCGGGGGGTCACTCCCATTGTGGCCTGTACACCATCCGCGATAATGAAAACACGTTTAGGGTGTCAAAAACATGAAATTTGGGAAAAATAGGTAGCAAAATTGCAATTGCTAATACGCAGAAATGAAATTTAGGGTATGAAATTTGATGCAAGGAATAAAATCCCTGTTTAGGGTGTGAAAACACCTGTTTATGGTATTGTTTTAGCCGAAATGTTTCCGAACTTTTTTTCCACTAGCATGGCTACTTTTAATAAGTTGCTTCAATACGACTGACTGTTCAATGTGATGCGTGAAGGACAAGCATTGAGCCTGCAGGATTGCTGTGAAGGCCAATTCCACGAAGAATTTGAATATTGAAATTGATGATAAATATCACTTCATTGATGAATTTCTTTCAATTGCCAACAAAAGAACTTTTCCAAATGTAAAAAAAATGAGCTGTCAAATCTTTGTGGGAGCAGCAATTACCCAGATATGCCGCATAGAAAGATTTCCAGGGAAACTCAAAAAAACTTGACAAACTGAATATTTATGAAAATTAAAGCTTTTGAGATAATTCAAGGCCACATATCTGACTTTTTTTTGTATTTTGTTATCTTCAAAAATGTGATCCAATCCTTCATTCCTTCCTACATTTGTATACATGGGCTGTACCTCAATGTTTCAGTATTAACGCACTGACTTTACGTGGATTTAAAACACCTTTTCTTCAAAACTGCCTCTGAAGTGTAAAAAACACACAGAAAACTGTATAAAAAGAGCTCAATTTTTCCAACTTTTCCCCGCTAGCATGGCCACTTTTAATAAACAGCTTCAATACGACTGACTGTTCAATGCTGAGACAAGAATACCAAAAGAGTTCGGAAGCATAGACTGAGCCCATTCATCGCTGTGTGCAACGTCCGGCTTCACTTGCGCAATCTTTTTTTTTAATCGTTTTTTTGAGTGCCGGGACGTAGGAGTCAACAAGTGCTGACCGGAGTAGCAACATCCCTGCATGCAAGTATTAAACCCACTAAAATAGATAACATAATAAGCAACAACCAGTGGCAGCACCAGGATTCTTTTTCGGCGGGGGAGGGGGGGGAGGCATTGTAGGCAAAGTGAATTTCGGGGGGGGGGGGAATCAACAAATTTTACACAAAATTGCTTCAAAAAGTGGAAATTTGTGTGATTTGGGGGTTTTTGCCTCAACAGTTGGGGGAGCTAGAAAAATATTTAGGGGGGAGGTGGGGAATGCCCTCTCCACCCCCTCCGTAGTGCCGCCACTGGCAAAGACTACTATAATACTAACCTGTATGTGATCGGTTGTGGATCTTGAGATTTTCCAATCGAGAGAAACTTTTCTTGCACTTTGGACACGTATGAGGCTTCTCATTGGTGTGTGTTCTCACATGAATCAACATCTTGTACCTAAAAGGAGGGATTTGATTCACATTAAAAAGATAACAATATTGCACAACATTTTATACATCTTAAAAGGTACATTATAAAAAATGTTTTATTTTACAATGTTATGACGAAATTTGGAGAAGGGGACTTATTTCTTGTGATGTGTTTAGTTGAGGCAAAAAGTTAGCGAGTTTGTCTCTGGAGAACATTTTTAAAAATGTGAAAATTTTGCCACAAAAAAATGGGCCAAATATGCAATACAGATTATTTAAAATGTTCTTAAAACAAATCCAAATAAAGATGTTGTTGACATGAGTCACATGACACACCTCAATGACAGGATTCTGAAATTGAATGACCAGCTTTGACCTTTCCAGTCATTGAGCAGTTAAACTGGACATCACTCCAACAACGAAGAGAAACATCACGTTTAATCACCATGTTCAAAATTCAAACTCAAAACATTGCCGTCCCCATACCGGATTATATACAAACACCAAGGGCATCACATACTCGCCAATATCATCCTCTTAAATTCCGTGTCATGGCTCCCAAAACAAACGTATATAAGTTCAGCTTCTTCCAGCGCACCATACTGGACTGGAATTCATTACCCTCATCATTACTCGATTGTAACAAACTGGAATCATTTACATCTGGTCTTAAAAACAAAAGTGTTAATTAAGTAGTGCAGTTCTTTTTGTAAGTTTAAGTAGCTTTAAGTGTAATTTTAATATTTGTCAATTTTTGATCCGTGTCTGATGACCGGCGTCAGTATTGTTTTCTCAGTCAGATATTGCTTTGGCAACTTTACTGAGTATCCTAGTAGATGTAGATGTAGATTGAGGTATGTCAACATCACCATTATTGGATTTTTTTAAGAACATTTTATACATTTTTAAGGGACAATCCTGATGAATCTACTTGCTGATTTGCAATAAAAATTGCATAGCACTTCGCCGTTTCCTTTTTGCCTAGCAAGAGGTACTGTAAATTTATACAAATATGTGAAGCGATCAAGCAAAATTAGTCGGAACTCGGAAATATAAAATTTTCAGTTCCTTATAGGATAGTAAAATAACTAGATTTGACAGAAAACCGGAAGGACGGAAGCACGGACATTGCAAAAACAGTATGCATCACGGGGGAGGCATAAAAACACATTTGTTTTGATATATTTTATGGACTTTCAAACAAAAACCGGTTCTTTAATGAAATTCTATGAAATAGAAATACAGCCTCTGGAAGTACGGAGGCACAGAAGGAGTCAGGACGGAAGCGCGTATATTGAAACAAAAAACACATTTGCTTACAAAACTGGATCTTTAATGAAATTCTATGAAATTCTATTAACTGGCTGTCACTTTGTTAGTTAAGTGCAAAAACAAATGACTGCTTTTAAGATAGTAAAATGTCTACAACACTCACGGAAACCATTACTGTCAGGGACATCAACAAAAAGGTTTATTATTCTTGATAATTTTTTCTGTACTTATGAAGTATTTTCTTTTTGTGTATGAACTACAAACTTAAGGTTGAATAAAGGTTTTGCATATGGATACCACATGGCATTTAATTGACTTCATAATATTAATAACCAGTATTGGTATCCTACTGTGTCAAAGCTACAACCTGCTCAAAATTTGTTGAACTAGCAATTCTAATCACTTTGCTGAACCTTAGTTTTGAAGTTTATAATAGCAAAAACTTCATTTCTATTTGACTCAAGTTGCAAGACTCAGATTCAGCACTGGTGAGCACTTTGCCTGTTACTATTCAAAGTCGAATATATATACACCTCTTGCAAATGGATATTTTACAATTCATTAATTAAACTGTAAAAAAGGGCAAGGGAAGTCACTTAAAGTGTTGATGAGATTTATTTTCTAGCATGCAACAAATTAAAAGTTTACTTTAAAGTGGGGCTCAACCGAAATGGCATTTGTTTACCGATCCAATATCCACAGCTTTAGAGAACCACTGGACCTATTCTGAAATATCAATATCACAACAACAGTCTCTTGTTACCTAAACAAGGATGTCATTGATTAGGTTCAGAATCAGTGGCATATAGCGTGGTCTTTGCGTGGATCATCATATGGGGTGGGGGGTTACCGACCATGATTGGGGGCACTGGGTCTGATTGGGTGGAACAAGCCATTTTTCCTATGGGATTTTTAAAAATTTCAAATCGATTGGGGGCACAAGCATGACGCTATGCCACTGTTTAGAATGCTTACCTTGCATTGAATCCTTTGCCTTTTCGTTGACAACCGTCCCACCTACAGCAATACTCCACATCTTTTTCCAGTCTGATGTGCCTCTCATTAACATGGCTCACTAAGTCCTCAAGCCGTACAAACTGCTGGTAGCAGGACATCCACTTGCACACCAGAGCTTCTTCCAGACTCACAGTGCTCGAAGGATGGTTAGTCGCCATGATTGTAGCTGGTACTGTAATTCCAACAGAGTCTACACTGATTGCTTGGTTTGGACTTGAGGTTGTGCCCCTTGCGCTGTGTATTGCTATTGGTACGACTGAAGCGACGGTCCCGGGTGAGGCAACGGTGGCGGAAGATGACGTTAGGTTGACGATTGAGTTTGTAATGTGATTCGTTGACTGGTTCAGGATGTCGTCATTTGTGACGAGAACTTTGGCTGAAGAATCTACTGGAAACTGAAAGAAATGGTGCAAAAATTGGGAAAACATTGGACTGGATAAACGTTAATTTTAATTTTTTTTCATTCTGATATCATCTGAAAATATTTTTCTTAGGAGGAAGTCTTCTCCCATGCCTGCACCCTCTCCCCTGTATACCACACACCACCAAATAAGATCACCTCTGCATATTCAAAATACATAAATATCTGGCAATTAAGTTAAATCACAATCTAACAACACTGGCACAGATGTTACAAAAATAATCACACTTAAAAAAAACCTTGGTTGGAAAAGAGATGTTTAATTTTCAGGAATAAAGACTATTTCCCATGAACCCCCATACATGCTGTAAGTATGTTTACATCAGCCCGAGCCAACTCAAAGAAGATATATCTTACCCTTCCCAGAATCCTTTGCAACATTACGTATCACCTCAGTACATCAAATGACACTATCCAATTACTTTGAACAGGTTCCTTTTGTTTTTGTTGAGAATAAACTGGCTAAACATAAACATGGGTTGACAGTAAAGAAAAAAACATATTTTGTGAGATCTGGATGTTCTCTGTTCATTGAGGTGCTTTTTGTCACTACCGACCCATGTTGCATACATGTAGTACTATTATATTTTGCTGTAAACCTTTGACAAGCACGTACTACCTTGATGTTGCAAAGCGGCGCAAACCACACGTATGGTGCAAAGTTCATTCCTCTCGTCAAAGGTTTACTGCAAAATATTATAGATAGCAAATCAGTGCAGAAAATTGAAATGTATTGTGGGAAGTGTAAGATAACTTCTGTGAAGCCAACTACACCCATGTCTATGATCCCACCCACCCACTCAATTGTGTAGGGGCTGCACACAGGGTTAATGGGGGGTAACTTGAAAGGCCACTGACGTGTATGTCAACATAGATATGGTAAATCTATGACATGAAGCAACAGCATTGTTCTCCTGCTATGGCCAATTATTTTATCTTCCCACATTAAAACAAACCAATGGGCCGTTCCATTTGAAACCCACACTACCCCTGTGAAAGATTTTGGAAATATGTTCCACAGGGGGAGTATGAATTTTAAATGGAATTCACACATTAGGCAGCTCCATTTGAAACTCACCCTCCCTCTGTGGTAGATTCAGGTTGAATATTTCTCAGAGGGTGTATGAAATTCAAATGGAGCTGCCTATCGAGCTAATTCCATTTAAAATTATACACCCCTGTGGAAGATATTTCCAAAATCTTCACAGGGGTAGTGTGGATTTCAAATGGAATTGCCTGATAAAACACATGAATGATTACAAGTAGAATCTCTTTGCTGTGTTAAAGTATAGGTAGAGGTTTGACACACACAGAACAGGGTTTACTTTTAACCATGTGATTTGTGTTTGATAAACATTTTTCTAAAATATAAGCATCATGTTGTGATTGCCGGAGACTTCCTTTTTAAAGAAAACTCCTGACACAGAATGATAAACAAGCATATTAAATCACATTTCCCATGAAGAAGGGATGTTTGATGGTTTCTTTGTCGCATTTACAGATTTCTTAAATTTATTTAATTATTTCCTCTCACCATTTCTTCATAATTGATGTTTAAAAACCTTACAAGTACATGGTAGAAGCCCCACTTGTTTCAGTGTAAGTACGTCATTGATGGCCACTGTTTTCATACTATTGTTTTTGTTCACACCAAGAAATAATTTATTCTGCTTCCTACGCATTTTACAGATTTGTAACACAATAGCCCTTTTTTGAATAATGGCCATTATTTAAGGGGGGGTAATTACTTTTTTTTGAGATGTTTATATATACCAAATATCACATGTTTCAATTGGCAAAACAGGATATTTTTTTCAATCCAAAAAATTAGTGCGGTATTTTTCTGGAATAGGGAGTAGTGCATTAAAAGGGCATTTTATGATCTACAGCATCATCCCCCCACTTTTCCCAAAAAAAGTTGAGATTTTCATACCACAAGAGGATGCTAGGATCACGAAATACCGTAAAACCCAGTCTACAAGCATATATAGTGTTTTTTATGAAAGCTAAATTAATTTGAAGCAAGCGTAAATATACCAATACAATAGATTGGTCTTAAAATAATACTTGTTTGCATATGCTTGGTTCCGTAATTTATTTGTTCGAACTCCATAATGGTGCCTGGATTAATGTAGCTTTCATCAGAAGCACTCTATATGCTTGTAGACGGGGTTTTACGGTACTCCTTTAAGTAACAAACAGGAACTTGTGGACCATTAACAGGGATCTAACACAAATACTTACTGCTGGTATATAACCTACTTTGGAAACAAAATAAAATCTGATGCTCCTATCATTATTTAACACCATGTAACAATACCCAAGACAATACCTAATTTTAGAAGAATGTAATGTAGGAAAAAGTGTAATGGGTTTACATGGATGCTGTCATGTAATAAGATAACACTGGTATTTCCAAGGTTCAATGATATCACCAGAGTTCATCATGTAGTAAAAACAACTCCATTTTCTAAAATCTATAGCACCTACATTTGTAGACTTTTATAAAATGGTATAAACCTACTTATCTCAATTGATTGATCACTGCATATTACTCAATTGAATTAACAAAACATAAGCATGAGGGCAAGAAAGGAAAAGAATATTACCTAAAATTGGCAAGCCTGGAAAAACTGGGTAACTCGGCCGCCTGGCGACCGGGAAATTAGGGGCTCGAGGGAAATCCCGGTTTTCGGCACCTTTGGAGAACCACAGGAGTACGGGACCTATTCTGATGCGCTAGGATCATTCACAGTTAATACTAATCTATTTTTTATAGAAATTTTTAAAATGGTCAGCTAAATTTATATGCCTTAAACCTTGCAGATCAGCAGCCAATACAGCTTTTAAACCACAAATTATATTAAATCTGCATGTATATGTAATGAGGCTTTTGAACTGAATACTTAATACACACATTTTGGCAAGATTTGACATAAAGAACGGCTCATAAAATAACTTCTTTTCAAGTTTTTAAAGAAAAAAGTTGGTTAAAAAGGGTTTTGCCCACATTTGTCACCATTATCGTTTATGCTGGCGATATTTTGATGCCAAAAAAATGCCAAAGAAAATTTTCCTTGCATACTGATTTGTCACCATTATCGTTTATGCTGGCGATATTTTGATGCCAAAAAAAATGCCAAAGAAAATTTTCCTTGCATACCGATAGAGGGGTCTTAGATGCGTTACAGATAAAGACACTTACCGGTATTGTTAACACACCATGTCCAACATCATCCACACCATTCTCATCATCATCATCATGGTTACTGGCTATTAGTGATTCCCCATGAGATGCCTCTATGTTGGCTTCAAGCAGTGCTGCTTGGGAGCTGCAGCTAAGAACCTCCTGATGATGCGTCTGATCACCCGCAGAAGTTTCAAGGATTTCACTTGGACTACTGCAAACCACCTGAGATCGATCGTTTCAACCAAAACTGTTTCTGGTCCTGTCTGATGATAATCGGTTGTCATCAGCAGTCCTTGATGAGTTGTGGTGGTATTAGTGGTACATGTAGTAGCCTCAAGTTCTGTTTGGATATCACTAGCACTGGCTGCAATGAGTATGGCATCCGGTTCATTACTATGAGTTTTAACCAGTAATGTGTGCGAGTCAGCATGCGTTAGGTCACCGGAGCTGTCCTGTCTAACTTCTGAAACTTCTTGTATAGCAGCCTGAAACCCTGAGACGTCCAATGCTTTGCTGGTGTGCGACTTAATTGGAATAGGCCTAGCAATGTGGTGCAGCAACTCTGCACTGCTGCTCTCACTGCTCAGTCCACAGTCTATTAGTGCCTGGACACCTGCAGTGCAATTTATGCATAGACAGTGTGGGAGAAGAATGAAAAGAAAAGAAAAGGTGGAGTTACTGGTTACTATGGCAACTCATATAATCAAATGGGAGCTGCAGCACCATGTGTGTTCTGTGTGTCATGCATAGTCATTACTTTAAAGGTCCGAGGGCTCAAAGGTATTGAGTTACATTCAGAAATCATTCCAATTCTACATGTACATGTATGTATGTTCTTTTGCCTCCTGTGATATCACACTGTATAAAGTTTTGATATTTTTTTTGGTATTAATTTTTTGTGATTTGCACTGTTCAGAGTAATTTGGAGGTTTCTTGTATTCGTGATTAGAAACAATTACACATAAAAGCCCAATAACAAATGATTCTTAAATAAGTTCTTAAATTATTAACCACAAAAATAGCAAAAAATAAATCTTACAAACATTTCCTCCAATACAATAAAATGCAGAATTATGTTTTGGAGCAACTGTGATTTGTAGTACAGAATAAAATATTGTGCATAACAATATTTTGAACTATTGCAGAGTAATATCAAGGGACTGTATTTGGAATGTCCAGGAGAGCATTAAGTAGCTCTTCTGGAGCCTTCAAGGAGAGCTGTTTAGAGCATTTGCAATAGAATGTAAGGAGAGAACTAAAAATCACTCTCCTATATCAGTCAGTCAAAAGGCAGTCCCTTAAGGGGCTATGCAATAATGATGAGCCCTGGGGGAAGGTAAAATGGGGGGCAAGAAGTTTTGGCGAGCGAAAGGGGGGGGCAAGCGATTTTTGGCACACATTAGGTGGGGTGCCTTTTAAATAAAACGCTCTAATAAGGCTTAGCCTTAGGAAAATAGTACGGAAACGCTTTAATATGCAATTTTCCTACTCGCTGCGCTAGCAACATATATCTAGACCCTAAGGTTTGCAAATTGGGATCCCAAACATAAGGCATGTGTAAGGGGGGGCAAAGATTTTTTGGCGGGCCTAGAGGGGGGGGGGAACCGATTTTTGGCGGGCCAAGAGGGGCAAGCGGGGGCTCATAATTATTGCACAGCCCTAATATCTATTATCAGGGGTGATTTTCAGCGGCAAAACTAAACTTTCAAAATGTAGCCCTGAGCAACTGCTCAATGCCTGAAGTAGGTAAGTGTAATAGCTGCCATGTGTAGATTAGTGCAATATACTGTGTATAAAGTACTGTGTGTAAATTGCCAAATGTTAACAGGGCAGTTATTGCACTTACCTACTTCTAGCACTGAACAGTTAAAATTCCATTTGATGAGTGACAACACTTAAAACATTTCCATTATGAATTGATCATTGCATATGACCCAAGCATAATGGCATAACAACTAAAATACATACATAGAAATTACTTGCAGGGGGTATTAGTGGGGGGTCAATAATGCTCACAGAAGTGGCAAGTATTGGCATGGAAACAAGGTAGTGCAGTTTTTTAGTCTGCTTTTCACATTTATCTATAAGGAATAGTAAGAAACAATTATTTATATTCTGGGTGAGAAAACTGAATTACATTTTTCCCAGATGCCATAATACATGCTAAATTTTAAAATTGCAGAAGAAGACATACCATGAGTGTGTAAAATAATGAAATAAAAACAAATAAAAATTAAGATTCGATCCTTTTAATGCTTGTAAATCTTGTCAGAATGCTTGGAACTGGATTGGGACAATAAGTCCAAACCTTTGAGCTGTTCCCTGTCAATGTAGAGTACTTTGCAGATGTTTCGGGGACAGATTTAAGCGGTGACCCAGTGGCCCCGCGCAAGTGGATTTTGTGTCAGGCCAGTAAACTTCCAACAATGCTGGATTTTTGAGCCTGATGTAACTCATAATGAGACAAGATATGGACATATTTGGACACCTGTCACCTGTGTGTAATTTATATTTTTATTCAATGATTTTTTCTCTATTTATTCTTATTCTTGCGTTGCTAGCAAGTTGGAAATATATGGCTGCTTTTTACCGCAATAATAGGCCTACGTACTACTTCCAAGCTCTTTCGTGCTCTCTCTGATGATGATAGTGATAGAGCAAATAGCGCATACATTTGTGGACTTTTGTAACTAGATTAATTATAAGCAGGGACAGGCGATTTGCGCGGAAAAAAATAGCAAATTGCGGAACTTTTTTTTTTTTTTCAGTGCAAATCATGTATCCCTAAATTGCGCAGAATTGCGCGGAAAGAAAGTTCCGCGCAAATCGCCTGTCCCTGATTATAAGGCAGGACTACTGACTAAACTTGTGTTACACTCTCTTCCTTGAGTACAATCAGTACAAAACAATTGCTAGGCACAGAATAAATGTTAACCCACAAGTATCACTTGTTAAGTTTAGTAATTGGCAGTCTCTAACTTCTAAGTTGCATTGCAACATGCTTATTTATTTTGCACTTTTTGTAGTAGAACATATTGTAAAAGCTAGGCCAGTAAATTTATTGCAGGGCCACTAGATTTGCCATTTCACTGGCCCGGAGGGCCAGTAGAAAACTGAAACCTAAGTCTGTTCCTGCCTTTGCACTTGCTTTGTAACTTTTGCTACAGTAAAAAGATATATTTTCAACCTTTATTTTGAGAAACAAGAAATCAATTAAAAATGATGTTGTCGTTAGAAACCTTGCAGACCCCCTACTGAGATAGCAACTGCAATTTCACCTGTTTAAAATATAATAAGGTTGTATAAAATGCAGTATGAGTCCAATTCCTCTACCATCAGTTTCCATAATTACATTGTACACAGGCCCATAATTTTTCTATGCAGGATTGTTTTTTGGGTGGGGGCAATTTTGTGGAAAAGTGGACTTTCTTCCTAAAATTTGGAACTTTTTTGGACAAAACAGCGTATAAAAACTGATTTTTTTTTTGCTCGCTACGCTTGAAAATTGTGCTATTTTGGGACCTTTTGTATACTTATGCAAATGTTTTTTGGGGAGGGGGTGCCACCGCACCCCCTTGCGTACAGGCCTGATTGTACACTCAAACAAATCAACACTTTCCTATCAATTTCACTGATAGCCACTATTTATTTTAGTAAATGAGCCATGGAAAATCTAGTTAAAGCAGGCAATCAATCATACAAACTCTAATGCAAGAGCAAAAATAATTTTAAGAAACACTTGAATGCCAAGAAAATTGTACAAGAAAAGAAAAAAGGTAAAATCAACTGCAATTACAAGAGTTTAAGATTATGAAATTAACAGGCAAATAATACAAATTTATTTCTGATAATTGATAGCTCTATATTTTGTCAAGCTTTGAGCTCAATGTAGTCACTGTTCTGGGTCTAAACTACTGCTGTTTCTGGTACCCTTTCACCTTAAACAGGTATCAAGCCCAATACCACATTGATAACATTACAATGTTTCTGTGCTGTTGCCATGGCAATGCACACAATATTTTCCATCCTTCAGACTCTGTATTAGAAGAAGTACAATGACACACTTCTTGCAGTGTCAAATTTCAAATATCCAAAGTTGCTTTTCAATTTTTGTTTGAAATTTTTCTATTCTGAAAATAGTGGCTCTTAATAGATCTACTTTTTAAGCGATGGATCCTAGCTTTAATACTACAGCGAAGTAAAAACAACAAACAAGGTTTGTTTGCCATAACCTGATTAACCACCAAATCTGCCAGCTTACCAATTTGTTTCCAACTTCCGAATGAAAAACCAAATCCCGACTAGTTCTTTAAACACAAGAAAATTTCAGTAATCATTTTTTGTTTCTTTCATAATTTCTTTCACAAACTTTTTTTCTGAAACGTAATAAATGTGGCCTGTTCAGACAAACCAAGAACAAGTTGCATTTTTCATAATTTTTGATATTTCATGATTTGAATAAAAATGTTCGCACTAGACAATAAAGCTTTAAAATGATACAATTATACATACATAGCATCAATACTTTTTAAGATATGGATAATTTTGATACATTCATATTTTTGTCAATTGATAATTGTGAGTATTAGGCTAATAAGTTTCCTGCCTTACACAGAATTGAATATAGGGCTTATCATAGTTTCATTGTTTTAAATTATTGATTAAATAAACCTCATTTTAATAAGTACTTTCAAGGAATTGAAAGTCCATTTAGTCCCATTGTCAAATACCATAAAACTATAATTGATATACCCACACGATGTGTCTTACAGTCTTACAGAGGTGGGAAATGTCTTTTTTAATTGAATACCTGAGTGGAAGAAGGGCCCGACTCCAATTTTTTACAAAAATGAGTTAGACCCAGCATTTTATTGCCAGCAGACTGTTCTTCCTTGTGTGTGAAAGATGAGCCGAAATTCACTCTCTAAATAGTCTTCCGCGTACACTTAATCATGGTTTTCATGGAAGAAAGGCCCAACTCCATGGAGTTGGGCCCTTCTTCCACAAATATTGGATTAAAGAGGAATTTTGTTCATCCATGAAATATGCTTTTCAATACAATAAACTTTCTTGCTAACATATTACATGCTTCTACTTGTGCTATTAATGGATGATTACCTAATTTCTGTAGCTATTTATAACACATCTGCTTACGGAACTGGCACTTGCAGTATATTAGTGGAAGAAGGGCCCAACTCCAGCTCGTATTAAGACCTGTACCGTTGCCATGGAAACATCATATATTGTTTTGAATGTATGTAATATTGTATGTTCATGTATTAAAGGTCCCCTGAAGATGACAACATTCTGTCTATAAAACTTTTCCAAATATTAAGTTTTTTCTTAATATCTCAAAAACAGTTTTGATGGAGTTGGGCCCTTCTTCCACTCAGGTATTCAATTGAACTATATTAGTTTGAAATGCTAAAAAATAATTTCTGAAAAAAGCTTGTGTGGACGAAGATAAGGCCTATAAAAATCAAAAATCTTACACTAAACGACACAATTTCATGCCTAATTTTAACACCAGTATTTGTTTTAATGTATATTCAATTATTCATGCACTATGTTTTTAACTGACATTACTGAAGAAAAAAAATATTGCTTTATATTTGACCGAGGAAATTAATTTCATAGCAAGAAGGTGTATTGAATTGTGCTGATTTTAACATGTATTATGTATGTGTTATTTAACATGACTTTTAGCGCGACTATGCATAACAAAAGAATTTTTGACCATCGTTCAGAGTGCTTTGATTTGGATTACTGATAACTTACATACCGTAGCACATTGACCAAAGGTGTGTGGGAAAACCTATAACTAATTACCCTCATTGATAAACTTGGATTTCATGGATAATGACTAAGGGTGTGAGCGAGTCCGGGAATTCGAGTCCCGCCCGAAAATTCTATTACCCGGGCAGGAAATTCCATGCCCGGGTACCGAAAAAAAAAAAAAATAAAAAAAAAAAAAAAAAAAAAAAAAAAAAAAAAAAAAAAAAAAAAAAAAAAAAAAAAAAAAAAAAAAAAAAAAAAAAAAAAAAAAAAATTGAATTTTGCACATTGTTTTGTAATTTTAATATGAAAATTGATACATAGTTTTCATGTCATACTCTATTAATGATATCAAAATGCATTCAAATTCAATGCATTTTGATATCATTAATAGAGTATGACATGAAAACTATGCATCAATTTCATATTAAAATTACAAAACAATGTGCAAAATTCAATTTTTTTTTTTTTTTTAGGTCAACCATGATCCTAGCATTTAGGTCTAGGTCAGAGACACTACAAAACAAACTTTGAAAAAAAAATTTAAAATTTTTTTTATTATTTTTTTATTTTTTTATTTTTTAATTTTTTCAATTCGGGTACCGGTTACCCGCGCCGAAAAAATGCGCGCGGTACCCGGGCACAAAATTACCGAAAATCACACCTAATAATGACTCTTAATGAGACCGAAACAGGAAATTGAGTTTCAAGACGCCTACATAATATACATGTATGGGCAGCAATTATACCCCCTGCAAAAAAATAAAAATTATCAATTCAATTAGTTTAACCTTAATTTTAGGACTATTATTGCTAGCAAAAACTTCAACTCTGAAATGAATATTATAACATATTGTAACATATTTGTAATAAAAAGATCCAAAAAGCAGTTCTATAAAAGGAGAAAAAATAATATTTAAACATAGTATCAATTTTCAAACATTTCCCAATTTCAGTTAACGAGGCATAGTGTCAAAACCACTCTATGTACAAAGTCGATGGGGTTTCTTAAAATGATAAATTAGCATAAGTCAAAAACCCCTTTATGGCAAAAATTAAAAATTGGCAGGCAAGTTTTTCTCACCCAACTACACATCCTGTATCATTTTAAACCAAATCTGTGCAGTGTGCATGACACCATAGCCGATGTTTCTACCTTAAACTTCAATCTGCATTCTACACACACTACAAATATATCCTTATAAAAATATTCTCAAGGCAGAGCTCTCCAATGTAAGTGACTACATTAGATAGTTTGGTGTCCAACTGAAAAGAAAATTGAGATTTTTGAGGGGAGGGGAGGGGGAAGGACCCCCTCCACACACACACACCCACATTTCTCATTCAGTTGGAGAAATGAACCCATTTGGAGAGGTGAAGCGTGGCTAAAATTTTTAAGCAGTCGAGGGAATCAAGACCGGTGCCCCCACACTTTTGAATACCTGCGCACGCCCTTGCCTGCTGCTGTCCCTGCACTTGCGATGCAGGAGTATCATCCAATCAACCAATGTCAGCAGAAGGTGGGAGCAAACGTATCTCCTCACTCCTTTGATTGCCGCATCTGTGCATTTTTCTAACGTAATTCTGTCTTATGGGTATGAAAATACCTAAAATACTTACCACACGGAATCACATTCTATTCATCATATATCTGAATGGGTAGGCCTACTTAATTGTGCTACTGTAGACCCGGACTGTAGTACTGGAGAAGATACATGGTCAGGCCAGGCTACTATAATGGGCAGCTGTAAATAAAGGGTCTCCAATACGGTACCAAAGATTTTGATTTTGATTTGATCAGGCTTTTGACAACCCTGGATAACCCAAGAAAGCCTCTGTTATGAAGCTTGGGGTCCATTTGAACACCCGGACAGGTTTAAAAGTCAGGAATTAACACCCTACTCTTTTCACAACTGACTGAGATACATGTACAGGTATGGCTCTCTGTATACGGGACAAACGGCTTAACGTCCCCTCCTAAGGACGAAGTACTTTCATGATTCCTTTACCCAATTCTAAATGAACCATGGGGGAGAGCGGACTCTTTCCCCCAATTCAATAGCCCATCAAATTTCCACTGCCGGGTCTTGAACCTGGGACCTCATACAAAGGCAAGAACCCTAATCATTAGGCCACTGGAGGAGGTTCTTCGAAAAAATGTGTGCAAGGCTTTGCCACAGACTTTCGGATGCTGACTTTCTCTATACCTACTTGACCCTACTTTTTCTGTTTTGGCAACCCATTTGTATACCAATTTGTCACAAAAAGCAGACAGATTTGCCTAAATTGGGTGTTTTAAGGGCAACTGTTACTCAAGTCTTCACTGAAAACCCACCCATCATTATACCAAAATTGCTGAAAAGGTACCCCAACACCATGGCACATCATTCACCGTACACCTTCAACCAGAGAGAACCTCGGTCAAATAAGGTCTATTTTCTGTAGAAGTCTTTGGCATCATTTTGGTCTTGTTACTTGTATCTATAGGGTAATTTTCTGAAAACTTGGATTGAGCATGGACATTCAGGCACTTGCACACAGTACATGACAAGGTCCGATTTATTTGGTGGCTTGCTCCACTAGATTTTGCGTTAGGCCAGTAAAGATTCAACAATGCTGACCTGACGGGCCAGTAGATTATAGAGCTAGTAGAAAATGGAAACCCAACTAAGTCAGACCCTGTTGTTACACAGTACACCCAGGGTATTGACAACCACTATTTTAAAATGGTGCTGTTGCAATGTTGACACCAGGGTGAAGGCTAATAAGCCCCCAAATTTAAGAAACTTGCCCCGCTGAACACAAATGTAGTGCCTACTGGATAAATTAATTATTAAATCACGAACATGAAATTAAAATTGTATATACATATACATAGCTTACCGGAGACCCTGGTCAGAGGGCTATCTTGTCCTTCTGTCTCTGACTGCTGAATAACTGACTCTGATCCCTGTGCCATGCTGTCGATCACAGAATCAGACATGTCTTCAACAAAACATGTACCGGTACATGTAGATGGCTGCTTCCTGAATTGTGATCGATTACATCTAAAAAGAGAAAAAAAAAGTGATGTCTTTCTTATTTTCAATTTGGCAACTGATACAAAACTGCTTCAAATTCATCTTGTTTAATACCAACTACGGTATTGTCTCTAATAAACGCCCCAACATCAATGCACTCTGAGTACTTTTCTAATCGCTTTCCTGATTGGCTGCTCTGATTATATAGGAGTGTATGAAAGATGATCGCATCAAAAATGTTGTCTACTATTGCATATTTCCAATTTAATTTAAGAATATGGGAAAACAGTGGTAATTATATATAATAAACATAATTTTTCGACAGGTTCGCCGTCGCAAATAATAAAGGAGAAAAGTAGAAAAAGTGATCCCATGTGGGAATCGAACCCAGGACCTCAGGGTTATAAGACCTGTGCCTTAACCACTTGGCCACGGGAGCTTCATGATTAGGTTGGTTGCAATTTGAACCTATAAGCGGTCACTTAATTTAAGAATATTCAAAAATAGGCAAACTAAGATACAGTTGACTCATCCAAATTTGAACTTGTGAGTGTTGCAAAATATGATATTGTTATCTACATTTTGCACAGGAACACTCATAGCTTCAGACTCTAGCCTTGAATGCATAACTGTCATAATGTGCGAACAACAACAACATGGAAATGAATTCAACTCACTCGTGATTGATTAGCATTTTCTTTAAGTATCCAAGGTTGCGCGCACATTCACTTTGTCAGGGGCGTAAGGGCTCATATTGAAATACCCTACCACGCTTTCACACAGAAAGAAGGCAGGATTCCCTCGCTAAGCCAGCGCCTCAGGAAAGCTTCGGTCATAAACGGATTATAAAGATGGATTATATGCATCAGTGATACACCCTGCCTTTTGAAGTGGTCCATGATGAATGGGAAGAAAACAAACTGACTATGGCTCATCGCACAACCCAGGAAAGCGCGCTCCTAATTTAAGTGGCTAATTGCAGTGTTATAATCACACAGGATTTTAACAAAAGGCAGCTAGCATAGGAAAGCTGCAGGATGGCACACACCTTCCTGTGTAAGGGAATTTCAATATGAGCCCTAACCAGACCTGACCTTCCGGGGCTCCTGGTTTTGGCATATTAGAAGCTAAAAATCAGTGTTTCAGAGTACAAATTTCACAATGAAAGTAGTATAGATCTCTTCTTCCCTCTTTCTTTCCCTTTTCTCTTCTCCCTTCCCCTCTTTTCTCCCCTCTTTTTTCTTTTCTTCTTTCCCCTTTCTCTTCTTCCCTCTTTCTTTCCTTTTTTTTTCTCTTCTTCTTTCCCCTTTTTCTTCCCTCTTTTTCTCTTCTTTCCCTTTCTCTTCCCTCTTTTCTCTCCTTCCCCTTTTCCCCAATTTTTGCTCTTCTACCCAGTTTTTTGTGTCCGAGAGGGGGGAGAGAGTTTGACCCGGCCCCCACTGGTTACGCCACTGCACTTGGTTTTTCTACAATCGCAGTGGGATCACATATACCAGGAACTGCTTTTTGAGGAGAGTGTGAGCAATCGCTCTCTATTGCTCTCCTTTATAGGGAGTGATTTACAGCTTTCCTTAGTTGACCATTCTCTCCTTACATTGTACATTCTATTGTAAATGCACTAAACAGCTCTCCTTGAAGGCTCCAGAAGAGCTATTCAATGCTCTCCTGCAAGACAGTCCCTGGTACCATACACTTGTTGGCAACTGTGTTCAATACTGTTCATAATTCAAATGAAATTTCTTTTTTATAACTTAAAAACGTCAATCAGAACCCCAGGTCAATTCTACATCAATTTATGCAGCACACACATACACAGAATGCACAAATGCATGAAGGAAATCTGAGGGTGCTAATAATAATCAGCAAAAGCTTCATCAGTCTTGTCAGTAACATGTCTAGAAATCAGGGTACAATTACCAAATAGAGTGCAACTTGGTAGACTTGAGTCCAGTCCTATTTTACGGAGTTTAGGGTTTAGGGTAGGGCAGTCTTGTGTAAGACTAGTAGAGTTGCACTCTATTCGGTAATCAATCCAAAATCTGAGACTGAAAATTATAATGTGTAGAATAGTATCAGACTCTAGCACCTAAATAGCCTACACGCTCATGGATAGCTGAGTTTCTCTTTACCCCTTATCCACTGCGTAGACTGCTGCCCTCATTCTGACGACTGAGAAAACAATATGAAAAAAAACACTTTCTGATTGCACTGAGACTGCGCAGTTGTGTCCAAATTGACATTTTGACCGAGTTTGTTGTTTTTAGAATTTCTGAGAACGATCTTGTCACAACGGCACGGTACAGCGGCATGGTGTAGGGTCACCGGTAGTCATGCTACATGTATGGCGCACAACAAAAGTCACAGCAATTTCAGAACTCTGTCACTATATGATCTGTAAGTTATTCAAATGTCACTACCATTATGAAGCATTTATACGGGTGGTGGAGTTAGTCTACTACACTGAGTACAAAGGCTAGAGCAGTGATACATTGAAAAATCCGGGGTTTTCCCCAAACTTTTGGTCAACAATAAGACCAGAGACAAAAGCTTATTTTAATTAACTAATGTATCTACTCAACTGTTTTTGGTATGCATCGATTCTAGGGCTGCTTTTTTAATAGTTTTTATAGGTTAAGTTATAACTAGCTTTCACAAAGATATTGAAGGTGGTAGCACAAGTTCTTAGACAATTTTTTAGCACTTTTAGAACCAGTCTTTACTTCAGTTTTGTTGCTACAAGTTGAACTTTCAGAAATAGTCGCTAATTGGCAATCATTAGTCATAGTCGTGACTTCAACTATTGGCGACTTGGTCGTACAGGCCTAATCAATGCATTGTGGGAGTTTTTGCAGTTTTGGGACATTTTGCCCTCTGACCTACATTGTAGTGGGAAAATTCAGAAAAATTGGTTTTTTGTGCGTACAAAATATAATCTAAAATGTTTTACAAGAACGAAAACAAACCCAAAAACAACATTATTGTATAAATTAATTATGCTAATATTAAAATGATAACATTAAGACAATAATAAATAAATTAATAATAATTACAGCAATTTCCCCGATATGTCCAGCCAAACTGCTCTCAAAAACCGAAGTTACAATGGTGATTGGGCTTATTCCGTAAATTATTGAGATTAAAATTTCATGATTGATTAAAAACATTTCAGGTACAATTACCGAATAGGGTGCAACCATGGAGCTAATATAGAAAGGAGAGGAAATAGATTACGTAACGCCTATTGTTCCTTTGTGCCTATTTGAGTTTCCGAACTCCGAAAAGGTAGACCTACCTTTCGTTCGAGACAAAGGGCTTCCGCCATTAAATCGGTAACTGACCTGACAGCGTATTAACGCTATAATAGGCAGGCTACTGTCAATAAGTGATGAAACGAAAGTCATGTGAAAGCGCCTACCAAAGCGAGAGGTACCCTTTGTTCTAATCCAGCCAAAGGGTGTGATTGAGTTGTTGCATGCACACAAAACAGAAGTTCGCCTACAATACAAACTTAATGCAGCACCCAAATTCGTTTGGACGCTCATTTGATTATACTCAGTGAACACGCTTTGCTCTACCATTTCGCTACGGACAGTACAGCAGCATAGGCAAAGTGTGCACTCTGTGTGGGCGGATATAAGAATCTATACCCAAGTAAGTTGTCTACATTGTTTGCCAATAGGCCTACATAAGGATTTGAAGTAATTATGATATCGCTCCTAGAGAAGCATATAGCCATACTATTTCTGAATCAATCAATAGAGCAAAGCAAATCATACTTGTAGGCCTATAATACTATATTAAATATAATTGCGGACCAACCGATGCAGCTCGATACACCCAATGTATGAATAAAAGCACCTATTACAATAAAGTCGCCCAATTGAACAGTTGTAGGTGTCGTTTGCACGACTTCATGAATATTGATTGGCAAAATTTTCCAATATGTCAGTGCTCAAATCGGACACAATAGAACAATAGACCCTTCAGTGCGTTGGGTGCAACATGCTAGACTTGAGTCCAGGCCTTGTTTATGTTTTATGGAGTTTAGGGTTTAAGGGCGGGTGGGGTAGGGCTGTCTTGTAATAAGACCTATTCGGCAATCGCTCCAAATTTCACAATATTCCATGACCATGTCATTTGGATTGATTTTCCCATGCCTGGTAGAGTTTGAATTGTGCCAAAAGTCGCCATCTTGTCTTCACTTCCGCATTGCATCTTGTTATTTTATGATAATGACAGACTGAAGATGTGCCAAATAGTATTTGGATTGCAGAATTTGTACTATAGCCATTAGTCATTACCATTTCAATGCTACTGCTACTAGATAAATTTCAAACATCCATTAAAAACAGTGCAGTATTTGTTGGCTCCAAAAACCCAGCATTTTCACGTGTATATATGTTCTCAGACCTGATATTATCGGCTTCTAATATATTGGAAAATACCAGTCTGAGCAACCTCGGACTAGATCATGATCAGGGTTCCCGTTAAGGTTTTAAAAATGTGCGTCCGTAATGACGCAAGTTTATGGACGAGGTTGCAAAAACTTGCGCCCAGACAGATTTTTGTGCGTCCATCTGAAATTCACGATTATGACGATACACACGTACCCCGGGTATACACCTCATCAAATGTTGATTGTTAAAAAGAAATAAAAGTGCATTTTCGCCGTGATATTCCATCTCCATTCGCTATGATAATTTTTCTCATTTCTGTGTCAGTTTTGGTCCAAGCGTGGTCAAAAACAGGTGCAAAAACATGAGCAAAGTCTGTCAATCTTGAGCAATTTTCGATTCAGTACTTTCACTTCCGCATTTCTATTTTTAAATTAACGTGGTGTTGATGCTACAAAAACTAAAACACGCGCTGCCACAAAAAAAAAAAAAAAGGGTTATCATTTGGATTTTTGTCTTGAAAATTGCTTTTATTCATCGTAACAATAATACTAATAAAGGAAACCTAGATTATTTATGAGAAAATAAACTTAAAATATTAAAAATTGAATATTGTCAGGTTGTGATAAATAATTAAATAAACGTTAGCGGCACGTGCTTGCTTGTAAACAAATCAATCGGGACTTCCCCAGGCCATCAATCAGCTGTATAGCGAAAATTAGCGATCGTTCGGAAAGCATGCAAAAAGTGCACGATTTCCTGACGTTGCATTTACAAATATTGCAGAATTTACTTCAATTCTCAGCAGGTGGATCAATTAATGATAAAATTTCGAAGTTTTGTCTGCGTCCACATGCATGTGACATGGACACAAAATACTTGATTAGCCATGTGAACTTGCGTCCAAATTTGTAAAATACGCGTCTGGACGCAATGACGCACACTAACGGGAAGCCTGATCATGATGGAGTACGGTAATAAATTTAGTAAACTAAAATGCAATTGAGATTTAAGCTTACATTACAATTGCCTGGCATTGGCCATTGGTTTGCATTCGAATACTACTGTAGCAGCACTACTTTCTTTCATCTAAAAGTTATCCAAATCAAACAATTCTTTGATTCCGCAGCAACAGTTTTATCAAATTTGATATCAGAATCACTTACAACACAGCGTTACTTTAAACTGCTTTTGATAAACGGTGAAATTTTATGATTTTTGCTCTATGCAGTGAGCCAATGGTCCAGCTCCAGAACTCCCCATTGACAGCATGGAATATTTGCAACTGCGCATGCTCAGATCCATTAGGACCCCCAACATGCTAAACATGTACCATTCCAGACCCCGGGAGGTCTAAAAGTATAGGGTGGTAGGAAAGTCAAAATCAGTGCTATGCAGCGACGATTCATTGTTCGTATAATATGCCTACTGATGGGGGTCGGGAGGGGGGGGGGGTCGGTGAATATACTCAATATGTAGGGCCCGATGCAGGGGTTCTGATAGCAGAGAAAAAGGGATGATTTTTTAATAGTCCAAAATGTTTTTCAATAGGCCTACCGTTCACAACTTGAACACTTGTTAAGAGGGGGGGGGGGGCTGTTAAGAGGGGAGGCCCAGGCATATTATCACTTTGAACCGACACTGTTATCAAAATGAATAGTTTCAAGTAACTATTCGAATTGATAAGATATCCAACATATTATTTGGCAAGATGACAAGTCCCCCTCAAGACAAACTATTCAAATTTCATTTTTTGGTAATTTTTGATAAGAACCTATTAATTTTTGTTGAATAGATTCATCAGGTTTGTTAATTTTTGACAAGAACCTAAAATGATATTCACTTTATAAAATGACAAGACAATCTTATTAAATTTGATGAGTTTACTTTCTTGTCATATCCGATTCATTTGAAAAGAAATCTGTTCATTTTGAAGAAATCTATTATATCCCCATGGATCCCGATCCGAATACCATCCCTTAAATTTGACAAGTTTCTATAAAAAATGAGTAGATCTTTTCAGAGTGTAGGCTTTATAGTCCCGGAAGTTCAAGACAACCCACCTTGTCTGACTCCCGCTGGGAGGCCAGGCCTGTATAAACCAGAGGGAACGCCCCACCCCCCCAATCGCCAAAGGGCCAAAGAGACACAAAAAAAATTTATGCCTTATTTTATTCAAATATGATCATGACAAACTCATTATTTGACAAGATTACCCATCATTTTGACAAGACTTCTGTTATGTCCCCTTCTGATAAGACAAAACTATTCAAATTTGATTTTTTTTTTTTTTTTAATTTGACAAATTTGATAAGTTGGGTCAAGTGCCTATTCATCTGCATTAAAATGGCAATAGGCAATCTAATCAAATTAGAATCTAATTAGTTTTTATCATTTTGTCATTTTGATGAGGATTTCCAAAGAGAAACCTGTTTATGTCCCATATGAACATGATGAATATAGTTTCCCTTGTTTAAAGAAGTCTTTGTAGTATTCTACCCATTTTAAGAACTTTCGAATAAAAAGTAATGATCAATTTCCAAGAACGTGTTCTAAAAAAAAAAGATGATGCCAGCAAAGCCAATTTTGCATAAATGCCAAAAGTGCCCTGAACTGAACTTTTCTATAGAAAATACTTTCTAGCGTCATGTATCACCCTGTAAACGGGAGTGCTGCGATACAAAATTCGATGACACAACTCAGGAGGGCGTTAACAAGTGAATGCACAGTCCCTGGCACAGTCCAGATTGGCCAAGCTCAGACCAGATAAGACTGACTGAGCAACACCGTGGCACAGGAGCGTCAAGCGCCCTCTGCTTGAAGCCTGCCTCCAATTATTGAGAACCTTATCTTTTGCTTTAAAACTTGGATTTCCTTCCTACATAGCACATTTTAATGTTTTAATACAAATTTGTTCCTTTTCAGTTCACAATTGATATTTTGTGTGTGGGGGGGTGTCAAAGCTAGTGCTGACGGGTTGGTGCGGATCTGAGACGGGATGGCGTCAAGTTTAAATACATCCCTGACTTGAAGCTCTACATATCCCAGTTAGTCCGGGGCCCGAGGGTACCCAAAATTAATTTGGAAAGCAGTTGCCATCATAGGGGCACATAGAGATGTGCAACCCCCCTTCCACAATCAATTTGAAAATCCATACGAAAATTGCTGAAAAATGGGTTGCTGAAAAAATGGGTTGTGCCCCCAATCTGGCCCGGTGACTGCCAATCACGGTCAGTCCCCTCTGTAGAATGACTTGCGCTACGTCACTATTGGTAGAGGTGTGTGGCACATAGTATTGGAAACAGGGACGTTAGCGGCCACCAAGTCAAGGGAGGAAAATTTCCGCTTCCCACCCAAATGAACTGAGGACATTAAATTTGGCCTAAAAGCAGCCCAAAGAAAGATGATTATCTTTTGGGTCAATTTTGTTTTTGTCTCAATATTTTGAGCCACAGGGTGCAGCTTCCCCACCCCCAGTCAGCACACTTACCGATTGGGAACTGGAAACTGATCTACCTAAAAAAGTGGGGCTAGCTTCTGAACTGAAAATTGGACATTATCTTTGGTTTACTGAACTAATGAATTGGGCCATATTATAAATTGTGGAGCTATGGTAATTTTGGCTAATACAATTCAGGGTGTTTTACTCACAATGAGCAACAGGAATCTTTGACACTGCTAGAGGCTGAAAATGGGACCCTTGACCATAACGCCGCACATACCCTTACCACCTTTAAAATGTGAGTGCTTCCCTCTCCCGGGGTAAGATGATACATGATGTTCAGGAAGGGTATTATATACAATGTGCTGACTGAATAGGGGAGAAATGATCTCTCCCCTTCCCCTATGCATAAAGTTGCGAGTATCTTCCCTTTCAGTGTTAAAGCACACATTAGACAGTAAATAAACAAATAAATAACATCATATTTTCTTCAGTATTTTATTACAAGTCAAACAAGAGCACAAACTAACATTAATTCTATACAGCCACTACACAGAGAGCACTGTTTATATTACAACACTAATTTGGTAAGGATAAACCATTCAACCTGGTAGCATGTCTAAAAATATGGCAAATATTATTAAAAGATGTGATGCAAGATCTGTTACATATTACACCAATTGTACCCTTAAAAAGTTGGTGACATTAAAGCAAGACCTGTCCACTATGAGGTATTCCAGTTGAAATCCATGCACCCCCTGGAAGATATGATCTTAAATTAATCTTCCACGCAGTGAGTGCATATTTCAAATGGGTTACCTAAAATGGGCGACTCCCATTGAAATATACATCCTGGGGTGAGAGATTAAGTTCATCTTATTCATACAGGGTGTATGGAATTCAAAGGAAATAATCTATTCAGTATACGATGGCACATTTTCACTTTAAAGTCATGTGCCATCTTATAGTGAACAGACTATAGCCATACAAGAAGATGAGTCAAAAGACGTCTGAAAACTTTTAGCATGCATGTATGTAATTTGGAAGAAAACAACTACACTTGATTTAAATTCCAATTTGCATAACAAGAGTCACACAGGTTTTATTAACACTTCGAAAATTGCAAATTGGTCGAAGTTGCCATATTGGTCAACAAATTCTGCTTCCGGTTTTGGCTAGAAAGAGAGTGGGTTTCTATTACAGTTTGTTTGGCAAGGAAGAGGAACTGAGAAATGAACTACAATTTTGACTGAGATAGAAAATGGAAACCTGCTGGTCAAACTAGTAACTCTTAAATAGGACAGCCTACCCAGCAAACACAAAATGTTTTATAGAAAACGTTGGAAAATTGGGCTATACAAAGGGTATAAAAACGTTTTTAATAACAAAACATTCTAACGAAATGTTACTTTAGTGTTTGCCGAATAGTATGCACAAATGTTTGCTTAAAATATTTTACAATAACATTTTTAAAAATGTTGGGTTTTTTTCATATAAAATTTAACAAAAACGTTTTCATGACATTTATATAGCCCCATATTTAAATATTAAAACGTTTATAACATCATTAACATGTATACAGTTAAAATTCGTTAAAAAGCATGTGCCTATTAACGAGTTGTTCGGACAAAAACAATTTTTTTAATAGTTTGTTGAACCTTTTCATGATTTTCTTTTAATTTACAATTGTATGTTACAGATATTTGTAAATTAAAAGAAAACAAAATTATAACCCTACAAATGTGTTCTTGTCCGAGGAACTTGTTAGTAGGCACATATGCTTAACAAATTTTGCGGGATAAAATATT
Organism: Amphiura filiformis; assembly: GCF_039555335.1. Classification (NCBI taxonomy): domain Eukaryota; kingdom Metazoa; phylum Echinodermata; class Ophiuroidea; order Amphilepidida; family Amphiuridae; genus Amphiura; species Amphiura filiformis. The sequence continues at coordinate 32,005,605 of NC_092636.1, read as the reverse complement.
TGTGTTTGCTGGGCAGTCAGGTTAGATAACAACTCTTGTTACACTTGTATATTTATATATATGTACATTATATATATAACAACTTTTTGCAAATGATGGCATTACATGCCATAAATAAAATAAAAATTTCTCCTGATAAATTATGGCATACAAACCATGTAAATGCAACCATACAAATGAGAATCAAACAATACAGTAACAAAAATAATAGGGGGTGGGGAACTTCAAAGGGCAACAATACCTCATAAAAGCAAATCATACAAAGTATTTGTTAGTAAATTGCGGTATTCCTTTCATGAGAGCGTATTTTACAACGTATGTCGTGTTACCATTGTTAATGCGCTGGTCTCCGATTGAGCTGCCAGTCAATCAACTACACCCAACGCTTCTTATGTGTTGTAACTTGTTGTAGTACGTAGTAACACAACAAGGGCATTGTAAGTACACTTAATTTTCAAATGGAACTAGGCAAAAAATAAGATTAAGAATATTTAGATGGACATGACTAGAGTCTGTCTCGTCTCAAGTTAAGAGTAATGCCATACATACATACATTTGAGGCATTTATATAGCGCTACATACATAAAGAGCACAGCGCATATGCCATGTTGGACTTCACAGTTCCGAATTTTGAATCAGTGTTAACATCGCCAGCATACGGACAAACAGCCCTTCTATGTGTGTGCACACACACCCGGCGGGATTAGGATAGCACACATGATATGAATCTGCGACTGATAAATCTAACATGGCGTTACTCTCAACATGAGACAATACAGATTATTATCATACATGACTCTCAAACAATACCACATGTTTATGTGGCCAAAACAGTTTTTAAAAATTACTGGTCAAAAGAATTGGTTGATAATTTCCCAAAAATACTTGAATACTATTTAAAGAATGCATTGTATATGTGCTATACGATAATCGTTTGGGATGGTAGAAATAAATAAATGAAATGGACATTACAACAAACACACTGCGCTCCCACAGCCTGACTACATATCTAACACTACCCATGTTCATATATATAAAGCACAGAGAAGATATCTAACACTTCCCTTAATGCATTTCTTCCATTTTCTCTACTGATCCGCTATCTAGTGCAACATGGGTCAATAGTGAGAAAATGTACCTCAATGAACAGAGAGCACATCCCGATCTTGATCAATTTGATTATTTCTTGACATGTTTAATCGGTCTATTCTCAAAATGAAAACAAAGGGAACCTGTACAAAGTAACGGGAGTGTCATTTGATGAAATAAGGTGATATGTCATTTGCAAAGGATTCTGGGAAGGGTAACATATCTTCTCTGCTATAAAGCACAGAAACGGATAGCAAAATACATATTATTGGCCCTAGCAATGACAACGATAAATCAGCAATTGAGTAAGTATCAAAAATTCAATATAAAATTCCATCATCAGTAACTAATTTTGTTCCTCAAAAAAGTTATCATATAGTATTAGTAGTATTATCCTTAATTCAATACAAGTTGTTTTTTTTATAACTCTTCATACAATCACAACAAATAACTTTGGTTCTGGATATTAAATATAAGAATAGAGACAAGGACAAAAATATAGGAGAAATGTTGTACAATTTCCACAATAATATACTTCTATATATTTTTTTTTCAATTCTTTAAAATCATTTTTAAGATGGCTCCATATTACAAGTCTGAAATATTGAGATGGTTAACGTATGTCATATTGGCAGTGGGTGAAAAAAGAACATTTGCTGAAATAAAACAAGGTTTATCCTTCCTGTAAAACTATTCCTCAATGTAGTCTTTTACACTAGCCTTAACAGGCCTGAAAAAAATGTTCATTTCCCTGGACTGTAGACAAATTTCCCTCCAGCATATCAGGATTTCCCACCATTTCTTAATCCAAAAAAAAAAGAAGCATAATTTCCCTCCAGATTACCAAATTTCCCGGGAATGAGATTTCTGAATTCCACATTTTTTCCAGGCCTGCTCCTGAATAATCTTACAGTAAGGATACACCAAAAACAAAACATTGGTTGAAAGAAAATAACAAGTCATACAAGTGTGTTAAAAGCCGAGGTTACATAATACATGGCAGCAAATAAGCAATGAAATCTACTTACACATGTTCACAATGATATAATACCAGACCTGCCAACCTACCGAAGTCAAAATGAGGGACAGTTGGCAGGTCTGTATAATACTTGTTTCATACCTGCCTGCCGCTTTTTGCTTCACTGCGCAGTCGCACCAGAAATGCTAGCGGTGATCAACAGCAAGCCAATATATCAACCATTTCACCGCTTTGCCCAAGTAGGAGTTAAATTAAAGTCAACTCAGCGGCAAGTGGCAGAAAGTATGAAACCAGCATAAAGATCACAATGCATTGTACGTACTTTCTTTTCTGGAGTAGCACATTTTCAAGACTATTTCCACAGTAGACTTGATATTTGGTTATATTAATTGCATTGTTTCATAATGCATTGTAAACGCAAGCTGTACACATAATACTATTACTCTTGATGACTTGGAGTATAAGTCAGTCACATACACACTGCTCACTAACATCTTTGTAAGAGTATTGCAATTACCACAAACAAAGTAACATTGCAATGTAACAGACAAGTTACTCAAAACTGTCAATTGAATCCGCAAAACAAAGCCTTTGTGATTTATTCTGTGATGTGTTCCTGATTATGAATGTTGTCAATTCAAGTGTAGTAACTATCATTATTTTGCATTGAAAACAACAGAATTGTGAGGTGATATCAGATGTGTCTGGTTTCACCTGCAATGGGATTCCAGCCATCAGAACCATCAGTGTGGTCACTTCTTTCACTAATTGTCCACTGAAGGCAAATATACACACGAGTCTGATGCATTAAAAGTAATGTAACATCAGCCTGCTACAATAATTGCCCACGTCATTTTTTTGTAATTTTGAGAACAAAGTACAAAATATGATTCCAGCATGCATATAAATGTATTTATTCACCAATCTTTGCACAAGAACAAATGATGATACAAATTCAAGGGAATGATCCAAAATGGATAGGGTGATTAGGTAACTAATGCATGCTTGAATCACATTTTGTACCTTCTCAAAATTACAAAAAATGACTTTGGCAATTACTGTAGCAGGGTGATAACATCCAGGTAAATGGAATTGTAAATGTCATTTTTGGATGGTGCGGATAAATTTCAGCGATGTACATTGCATTTTCTGACATTTCAGACTGTTGTCATCTTTACCGTCCGATTGCTACATTGAGGTACATATGTATTAAAGCACAACACCGTAATTGGGCAATTCCATTTGATTTTATAATCGACATTACCTGTGGCAGATTTTGGAAATATCTTCCAGAGAGGGAGTATGAATTTTTAAATGGAATCAACATCAACACACCAGCTAACTCAATTTGCAACTCACCCTCCCTCAGTGAAAGATTCAGGTTAAATCTTTCTCAGAGGGTGTATGAAATTCAAATGGAGCTGCCTAATGTGCTCATTCCATTTGAAATTCGTACTCCCCCTCTGGAAGATATTTCCAAAATCTTCCACAGGGGTAGAGTAGATTTTAAATGGAATAGCCAATTCCCACCAAACTAGGGTACCTGCCCTCCTGTCTAGATAAAAACTGTCTTCCCTGTTCATTGTGTTCAACATCAACTCTGAAAACAACCCTTAACCCCCTGAGCACTACATGCCGATCTAACATTGCCTCTGATTGGTCAATTACATGATATCTTCACTTTAATCACCAATCAGAATGGAGCTTTGCAAATAATTCACCCTGATTTTTTTGCGTGGTGAAATTATTCTAACAATGTTGCTGATTGGGCCAATTGATAATGAAAACTTCTTTTTGGCCAATCGGCAGGTATTTCTCATGGGGTTAAAATTTCTTAAGTACATAACAATCTTACTACAAAGATTTAATACAGATAGTATACAAATATATTATTTTCTGTAACAAATTGATCACACAGCACAGTCAAACAGGTTGGAATTTATATATCAAACGTCCTAAATCAAAAACGTTTTATGTTCTTAGAACAATGAAATTTTGGCTAGGAGATCAGCTGCCACCGGGACCAGGAAATCAAGTTTTCTGTTATCAACATTAAACTTGAGGGAATACTTATTGCCATCATTTTTATATTTTTAAATGATCTTTCACCATCCAACAACAACAACAAAAAGCCTCACAGTAAATTGCCATTCAAGCATGTACAAAGGCGATACAATTGGTGTGTATGCAAATATCTCCTTGTAACTAGACTGAACACAGTTGAATCACATGAAATATTCACCAGATCAATTTAGCAGTTTTTTGGTCATTTACAAGACAGTAAATTGCTGGTTCTGAAAATTTATCTTGTACATTGGAATGCTCATAAAGGCCCAACACGAGTAAACAATTGAATTTAATAATCAAGTTCTCGTTCAAAATATTCCTTGCAAGTTTAATGTTGAAAAGCAATGATTATGCACTCTTCAGGCTACAGTAATCAGTGAATGTGTTAACACAGACTGCTATTTGTAACAAACAGCAAAATTTCCCTTGCAATTATATAAATAACATCAATTAAAAACAACATTCATTCATCGCTTTCAAAAAACAACTCAAATACACGTATGTATATAATATTACAAGTTTCTTTTCAAACAGTGTTTTAACACAATTGCACTTTGGTACCTTTTTTTATAATTTTGTACAAAACATCAAACAGCCGAGTCCAAAACATTTTAACCTCAAAGAAATAGAATATGACTTTCGGAACTGAAAGAAAAAGTATCACAGTGCAAAACTGTGGGGATGATGATCTCAGACCAATCATGTGGAATGAATGCCATGGCGACGTCTGTCAAGACCACCAAAGAGAGTTGAGCTACAGAATGATATGTATTGGTCCATAATATGTACAGGGCTCGAAATAAGGAGGGCCCAAGGGCCCTTGGCTCCCAAAATCAGTGAGGGCCCACAAAAGACACATCTGGTGGGCCCAAATGGCCCGCAAAATTTGTGGCAATTTGCTCACTTTTTTGTGGGGTTCATAGGTTAAAACCAATGTCTCAAATTCGGGCCCACAAACATTGAAGATCAAGGGCCCAAATGGGCCTCAGAAATTCTGGCTTATTTCGAGGCCTGAATATGTAGGCATCCAAACTGAACATTAAGCATGATATGTTCCGTGGCCAACTTTGAACACAGTCTACAACACATGCTGATAAGTTTTACTTGCATAGATAATACTCCTTTTGTGTGCATCAAAGCAAAATATTTGATCAGTCTAGTACTAGCACACTCTATATAAGTTGCACATAACCTTCCATTCAACATTTAGATCTGTTTGGAGACTAACTGCTTGTTTGCTATTGGCCAATAGAATCTCGTATGATTAGCCGGTACTAGCAGTAACAGGGCTACTACGGAAGAGCACAGTTCCCTCTATTTCCCCTTCCTGGAAGTAACAACTTCCGGTGCAAGGTGAGGTCTTGGATCAAGTCTCAGCGTTGCCACTTGTAACAGTGTACCACTTTACCAGCCAGCAATGAATGAGAGGAGTTAATAAGCAATTTCCTCTGGCCTACTATCTGGTGTAGTCTTGTACCAAATCTTGCAAGGTTCTTACACTTTATGAGATATAGTACAGGTTGCAATGATTTAACTGAGGTCTTTCACCAGGCTACATTTGTACTTTCTCTCAATGTGTGTCACATTGGACTGAATTCAAATCTCTAGCACTGATTACACTATGGACCACAATAGCCTCACCCCCAATGGCATAGTTCAATAACCTCAAATTAAACAATCATAGTGCAAAATTTGACCTCAAGTTTCAGAGTATGAGTTTTTGTACCCAAATTTTCATAGGTCATTCAACGAATGTGCAAATCTATTGGGGTTAAAGAACTGTGCCTTGATAGATGAGCATGTTGTGGATCCTAGTGTTAGGTCGGATCTATCTCGGTGAACAGGGAGGACGGGTTCAGCAATGCATATCATTCTGTAACTACCCCAATACGAGTATCCAACGATTTTCTTCAACGTTTTAAATACATTAATGAATTATTTTAAAAACACATTGAGTCAGAATGTTTCCATAGCTACCATATATACCCATAATGTCTCAAAGCACTTTTACTGCTCAAAATAAATAAGTTAAAATGAGGTGCTGGTTGTTAACTGTACAAAGTCGTCACGAACGAGAGAATATTGCTTGGTACACACAAAAAAACTTCACATGCGCTCTCTCACACAACAAGTCACACATTAAATACATCACAAGTTCACCACAGATGACACGTCCATTGCCTTTTTTAGCCACCCAGTGACTTAGGCTGGAGCTACATATAACACATAACAAAAGGACTGGAGTGAATGTTGATAACAATGTCTGATTCTGAAGCAGACTAATATATATAGAACATGCTATATAATAATTGATATGTATGTACAATTGTTTTTGCTTCACATTACAATGTCCAGATTGGTGTTTGCAAGGACCTTGGCACATATTTTATACCTCAATGACAACTAGCATATTTCCCAGCTTGCAACTGCATTTGACACTTTAGCGGACCTACACAAAATTTCGCGATGTGACCAGAAGTAAAATGTTTTGGAAGGCGTTTATTACTTTTCATATGGAATCATAATATTACGCACAAGACTTCTGATTAGGCCAAGTAAAATAAAAAAAACATGTTTCACGTCCAGGTTTTTGAAAAAAAGGAGGAAGAGGGGGCTTTTTATTTTTTATCGCAAAATCAGTGTGAATACCCATAATTAGAGTTGTTTTAGCGTATACAATAATGCCTGGAAAAAGGAGGCCTCTTTTTATTTCATGTTCTGAGAAATAGGCCCCCTCTAACTATCACAAAACCATATAAAAGTGTGCCTTGTTTTAATATAAGGCTATAGAAAGCATCTCTACTTCCTAGACATATTTTATGAAAAGTTATCACTGAATTTCAAAAAATAAAAATAAAATTGAGGAAACCTCAAAAAAGGAAGCGGGGGGGACGTGAAACATGTTTATTTTTTTATTTGGCCTTATAGAGCCTATTCACTCAGGGCCACAACAATCATGTGACTACTGCAGGCACATGCGCACACAGTTCACATAATGCATGTGCCACATTTGGAAAAGTTCCAAGGTTAGTTAAAGGAGGATGGCTCCCCACTTCACGTCCATGAAAATAGAGAGTGCCAAAGTTCATATTTTACTTACTGACCTTGAGAATATCATGGCTGGAAATGTTTTGTTGGATTTTATAAGCCAAATGTGCCTAAAAAGGTTTGACTTTAACCCAACTTTTGAATTTAACCTACTTTTTCTCCGCATGTTATCAGAAGGTACGGAATACAATGGGAGTAGTGGTGTCGCAAGTGGTTTTTTTTTTTTGGGGGGTCAAACAAAGTGAATTGGGGGAATCAACCAATTTTGCCTAAAATTGCCACAAAAAGTTGAAAATTCTTGGAATTTTTGGGTCTTTAAGGCCTAAAGTGGGCGGGGGGCGCAAGCATGAATGAAAAATATGGAGGGGGGGAGACAAATCCCACAAGTGCAGCCACTGAGTGAGGATCAATGTCATTCAACCAAAGAAAATAACATGATTTCACCATACCATTCTCCTTTACCCATGCACTTCATGTCACCCTGACCATAAACAATGCTTTCCATTGCATGCACAGCTGAGCCAGCTAGCCAGGCCAACACTGTCTTGGACCACATCCAAACTTTACCCTGGCCTATTTCCAAACCCTCCCACAGTTAACCTCTCGTGTGCTGCAAGATGTTTGACATCGCCTGAGAAACAACTTGAAGGTTGCCAAGACAAAGTAATAGGTATTGATGCAAATAACAAAGTAGTTGGGCTTATAAAACACAAGCACATACTTGGCAAGTTGACTAATAATGAAATAATTTTATAAACATCAACTTTTGATGCTGTTAAGCGAAAAATGTACCAGAAGATTGTCTGTGCAGATGATATATAAATAGCACACAATGCTTAACAATATGGTATCAAAATATGAGTAGGGTGAGGAGTTTAAAAGTCCAGACACTTGGCATTCCATCACGAATATGAGCAAAACATAACCAAGTTGTTGCAATTTAATCTACATGTAGGGAAAATGCTAGTTGCCACACAATAAGGTAATACCAAATTCATGCAACATTCTTGAAAATTCATTTCCTGGTATCAAGTTTCTCTCCTTGATAAGAATATCACAAACTTCCATCTTCGTTGACATAGGAAACAAATTTCACTGTGAATATTGATGTGCACTGTATCATTAAAATACTATGCCAAGATCCCTCAAATACTGGACAAGTCTTTTTTTTTTTCAATTTCTTTTTTATACTTTTTGTTAGGTTTTTATATGTGTACATAAACAATCCACATGGCATGTTTGCACCAAATATTTTTTAAAGTCTGCCATGCTTCATCTGTTTGCTTACACATATTCATATTATTATAAGAATACAATATTCTCTAGCAATATATCACTATGTAATATATCATAAAGCTACACTATGTCTACAATAGCTACACTAAAATTACACTCATGATACAATAATACTGGGCCGTGGTGGAGGCGGCGTCGGTCTGGATGCCATCGGCGACGTCATCGGTCGCGTCGTGAGTCTGTCGACGGGATGGACAAGTTCAACGTGCAGTCTCTGCTGCGATGTGTATTGATCTACTTCTCTGTCGGCTTCCGTCGTGTAATTGTCCATTGTTTTCCGACACAACTCGATTCTTTCCACCTGCGGTGGTTCGACAAAATGTTGGGGAGGAGCGTCATCACGCTGCTTCCTCGCCTCATCTTCCGGTGTAGGTGTATGGGATGGAGTCTGTACAGGTGTGTTACCAGGGGTGGGCTTATCACCCTCCAAGTGCCGGATGGCTTGCACAATTGTCTCAAGGTTTTGCCTCGACGTCGTTGATGTTGTTGGGGCGACAGCAGGTGGGGCCTGCTGTGGTACTTGGTATTGGATCAACATCGTCCGCTGTTGGGCAGCGGCCACTTCTAGCTCTATTTTACGATCATGGAAAACTTGCTGCTGCTCCTGAATCTGGATCTGTGGAGTGGAATAAAAGGGTTGTTTATTTAGTTTTCATTCAAAAAGATGGTATTGGACAAGATTCTTATTTCAGATTACAAAGTTCACTCATAGAAAAAAGTTGGGACAGCAGATTTGAAATGACCTCGCACAATATGATAAATCATTCAATTCCTTTATAGTGTACTATGCGTCCAGTCAGTGCGTATTATTTTGAATGAGGTCAGATGGGACACGCTCGACTATGTGAGTGAACTGTGTAGTGCACAACACCTCTACTCCTCTAGTACTAGTAGATTTTATATTTTAATAAAATAGTTGATACACTGTGTCCAGGCCTACTATCAAACTCTACTCATGGAGTCGGGGGACTCTAGTAGTGTTAGCGAATCCTGGCAATCATTTTATTTAGCATCTTTCATATGTCCAGTACCTTGGTAGAGAACAGGTACTGGGTCTAAGCTGGATGCACATGTTATTGAATTGAAGGCGTGTGGGATGGCAGGCCCCATATTTTTCCTGTTTTAGCCCAATTTTACTGACTAATCCCACACCACTCCTCTTGTGTATCAGCTTTATTTCATATTTGTCTCACTATTTGCATGCAAACACCACTAGGTCATGCTCCTCTACTGCACCAAGCTCTTAGAAAACAAGATACACACCTGTTTAGCAAGTTCTTTGAGCTTCTCTGGGTACAGCTGGGCTTCCAGGGTTCTGTTCTGTTCTTCCAAGACCATACGGTACCTTCTCTCTCTGTCCAACTGGCATCTGAGCTCCACAATGTCTCTCCTGATGTCCTCATGAGGCTGTGGTTAGTACAAAATATGAGCAATTAGTAACCGATGCACTTTTCAAGTTGCGTTAATGTGGTGACAGAAAGTGGAAACTGAACATGGTCCATTTCACTTTTCAATTTGGGCTGATGTGGTCACAAATAGTGTGACTGCATTAGGGAAACTAAACATGGTCTATCACAAGTACAGGAATAGAGCATATACCTACTTTGTTTGCATCATGGTTTGTGATACTTGTGAATTGCGAACAACATTATCTTTACCTTATTTTATCTTTATCTTTTTTTTTGTATTTTGTTTGCATATATACAAGGAGGAAGACATTTGACTTACCCTGTTGGAGGGAATGGTATCTTCCATGCTCTCTGGGCTTCCAATTCCTTCGTCCATCATGCTATCATTCCGCTTTCTCCTCTTCGGCGAAGGAGAGTCGCCATCCTCCATCTTCTCGTATTTCTTGAGTAACCTTTTGAGCTGCACCACCTGGTTCAGTAATGTCGTCTTCTCCTGCTCGAGGCGGTAGATGTAGTCTGATGTCTGCTGCAAGATGGCCGCCTGCCAACCAAAAACACATGACACAGTTGTTGTTTATTAGGTGATGCAACTTGGGTATATCTAAATTGTCCATTTTGAAAGCTTTCTGATTGGGATTAACAAATGTTGCGTCAGCAAAGCCTACTGCTAAGGTCCAATTCTATGAAAGGGCTCTCAAACCTGCATGATGCATAAGTATGTGAAAGCCATTCTGGTTGACAGCAGACGCATAGCCCTACCATTGTATGAACTGGGCTTTTTACTGGCTTCTTTTTTAAATTTTATCAGAAAAGATTTCAATGTATGCATGTTTTACTCTACATGTACTTCTTTGAATTGCACAAAATAGTTGACAAGTGAACAAGTTGATAATTTAAATGTGAAATACCTTGCTAAGCTTCTCGCCATCGTGGTTGGGAAGTAGGGTGCGTAGAGACTGAAAACCAGAGTTGATACTCTGCATGCGACGTCGCTCGTTACTATTGGCGATTTCACGTCTAATGCGCTTCTCTTGCTCTTTCGGGGTACCGTTTGATGGAGATGATCTGTGGTCAAGAAAAAAAGAAAGTATTGCTTTCAATTAGAATATTTCTTTTAAAATTAACTTTCCTGGAATCTCGGATTTTGATATCAAGTCCGCAATTGCATCATCGCAACTGAAACTTGGTACAATTGTTGTTATTGAACACACATATCAATTTCTCACAAACTTTTTGATATCAACACAAACTGCCTGATTAAATCCTGTTAGCTAATTATTTTTAGAACACAATGCAAACAAATAAAGGGTTACATCTAGTTCAGGACACTACAGCTGTTGCGGAACTAAAATTCACTTCAGACGGTTTTGTTTTGTTTTTCATTTAACGAGTCAATCAGTTGTTTAACCTCGCACACAATGATCTTTGGTTACCAATTTTTAATAAAGTTGCGGTGAAATAACTCCAAACAGTGCACATTTATATAACACGTTTTTTAAGCCAAGGTGTGCAAACAAAAACAAAGTGGGCAAGTGATACTCAGTTCATTAGTCAGGTGTTTTCAAGTTCACTATAAAACAATTTCTTCCGCATGGATTAGATATAATTGAACATTTTACGCAAGTAAGTCAGGTAGAAAACAGGTGGGAACTAGGAAAAGGAAATCCTTGGAACAGGATGAACCAAACTTGCATGATTCATAATATGTTTTCTAAACACATTTGTTGACTATTTTCTGCATAAATTTAAATTCATACTATATAAAAAAATAAAATAAAAATATAAAATAAGGTAATTTTAAAGTTAACAATCCAATCATGGGATTGAGAAGTGAGTGGTAGAGGGACTGATACAATTACAATAAGCTTCACTTGGACAAGTTAGAACCAAGTTGTATAGTAGATCTATTTAGCTTCCGTACTATCCGAGTGACTCCGCAAGGAGTGTTGGGCAGTATGAATATCAAGATCAAGATCAGTGCTAATACTTAAAATAATCAAGATTTTTCTAAGCATATTGTGAAGCATCTGTGCTTATTTATGATGTATCATAGTGTCATCAGCTACCATAAAGAACCCACAACTAAAATACCGGTACCTAAAGTAAGAACTTAAGTCACACTACGTGACTAACCGCGCATCAACACATGCCTTCCATCCCAGCTGCCCCACAAATGTACCTTTGGCAATGTCTGCAGTTCTGCACCATAAACGTTTTCGCAGCTTCATTTTTGTCGTTACTAATTTTTACTTCATATTTTTATGCAAAATAATTTACTTTTAACTACCATACTCATACTTGGTACGATATTTCAATAAGATTCAGGATCATGATTTAAGTATTTCACGCCGAATATGTGCAAAAAATAAAGACTGCAAAAATATCGCACTGTCAAGGATGATGATTCATTCATGACCGAGGCACTAATTAGCCCGAGGGGACTTAGCTGAAGCACTATCCTGCACATACAATTCTGATACGTGCAATTAAACCAACACGGTGTGAAGACATCTGTGTCAACTAAAAGGAAACCAATTATGTAGGATTTGCGGACAAATACTAAATATTCAGGAACTGGTACTATGTATAATGTATATTATGCCAGCAGCAGTCAAACGAAATACTGGTGATTTATGTTGAATCAGTTAAAAAATACGAGCAGAGGTACATACGTCTGCGCAGCGCTGCGGTGGAAGTGGAGGAAGGCCGACTTAAAAGCGTGTTTACCTTTTATGGAAGTGTTACTGACAGTATTTGTCACTGAATTGTGGTTGGTGTATAATACGCCAAATACGGTGCATGATCACTGCATTGTAGGGGCACTGGGGTAGATAGAACTAGCAAACAATCCGATTGACACTAGGGCTCAACTGATTTTCAGATCGGATATTGGTTAAATCTTTTTTTTTTTAGTTTTCTTTTAAATTTTTAAATTTATAAAATGTGATAGATGAAGAGATTTACATTAGTTTGTGGTATAAAGGAAAACAAACTAATTTTTTTCGTATTTTTTTTTCTTCAAATTAACTGTGAATGACCCTCATGATCTTAGCACTTCAGAATACATGTAGGTCCACTGGTTCTCCAAAGTCGCTGAAAACATTGTAGTCAAATAGAATACATGCAGTAGAAGAAATAACTCACATTGGAATAGTAATTCATTGAAAAATTATTTTAATAAGCTCTAATGTATTTTCCTCATTAATCAAAATAAACAAGTACAATACACATAATACAAAACAAAAGCAATTCCTAAAGTGGGTCAAACATTTGTTGATTCACACAACAGAACCTTTGAGCTGTTTTGTTTATTTACTTTTAAACACGATAGGACCCGTGGAGGTCAGAAATCGGATATTTGCAAAGTACTTAAAGAGATAGTGTTGCGATAAATGATCAATGTATTAGATAAGATCCACTATGTCTGAGTGTCCTCCTATAAGATAAACTTGTAATGATTAATTAATACGCCATGTATACAAATTTGCCATTTAGGCCTATTTGTTTACCAAGTAGTGTTCTGTCATGCATGTATTTGTGTGTCATTTTGGAAATTACCGGTAAGTTCAAGAACACTATTCGAAATTTTGAAAATACATAATTTTGAAAAAGGTCTTTTGTTTCAAGATACAATTTAAAGGCCCATTCAGTCATCCCAGCAAAGCCAGGTGTAAAATTTTTTAAATTGTTTTATTGCCTTAGACAGTTAAGACTCAAGCCCCATACAAATACACATTAAACTTATCTACTCGCGTATAGATTCATGTAAAATGTCTCATTTCGTTTTTAATAGTAATAACACATGGCTTTCGTCTCAACCACCAGCAGGCTACGTAACCTATGTACATCTATATGACACTAACAAAGGTGCCAAAATCTAAATTTTGATGATTATTACGATCCTCCAGATGAGCAAATCACTGAATGGGCCTTTAAAGGACCGTTTAATTCAGTGCCCTGAGCAAAATAAACACAATGTACGGAAGCCTAAAACGCCTAATTACAGAAAAACACCTGTACTTTTTTGTGACAAGATTGAGATTAACGATAATTTTTTATAAAGTGATATTAAGGCCTGCAGATCACTCTCTCCTCTATGATGCCATATTCTATGCATATCAATTTAGCATCTAGGAGCTGCAAAGTGACACAAAACACCTTGAAAATTGATGAATTTGATCAATTGCTTTTAGTTTCATCATGCTACTTGACGCACATTTACTTTCATTTAAACAACTAGAGCGGTTCTCGACTTTATGCGGTTCTCGGCATAAGCGTCGCCACAATGCCTCCACCTTGAGGCGTATCATTTGAACCGGTGCAATTTCAACCCGAAATGACCTGCCAAAAATTTGGCTCTAAATGTTGAATGTACCCACCAAGTATCATGCCCATATGACAGTATTTACTAATTTGACCTCAGCTGACCCCTAGATGACCTTGGATGACCCCTAAATGACCTTCCAAAAATTAAACTTTAAATGTTGACTGTACCCACCAAGTTTCATGCCCATTCAACAGTTTGAAGTTATTTGACCTCAGATGACCCTGGGTGACCCCGGATGACCCCAAAATGGCCGTCCAAAAATTTGACTCTAAATGTTTATTGTACCCACCAAGTTTCATGCCCATACGACAGTTTTAAGTTATTTGACCTCAGATGACCTGTGGGTGACCTTGGATGACCCCAAAATGACCTTCAAAAAATTTGGTTCTAAATGTTTACAGTACCCACCAAGGTTCATGCCCATGTTTACAGTACTCATGCCCATATGATGGTTTTTGCTAATTTGACCTCAGATGACCCCTAGATGACCTTGGGTGACCTTGACCCACTAACCACACCTACTGGAATTTGAAGACCGCCAATGACCATCCCTCCACCAAATTGCATCACTATACATCTTACCAGTTGGCCCATATGACGGTTTTTGCTAATTTGACCTCTGATGACCCCTAGATGACCTTGAGTGACCTTGAACCACTAACCAAACCTACTGGCATGTGAAGACCGCCAATGACCATCCCTCCACCAAATTGCATCACTTTACATCTTACCAGTTCCGAGAAATTGGACCCATAAGCTCGGACGGACGGACGGACAGATGGACGGACAACCAGGAAACATAATACCTCCGGTGGAGGCATCACCTCCGGTGGAGGCATAAAAACACACTACAAGACTGTTCCTTATTTATATCTGATCATTTTTCATCAATAAACACGTAAAGGGTCATTGCTCCTAACAGAAATCAAAACAATCTTCATTCTTATTTCTTCATTGCAGTTGCCATGGAAACCTTGCAACAACGTTTTCATGTCAATAAACTTCTTCGCAGATGTAACGGGATTCAGATTGAGTCTCCTACTAAAGATACCGTTTACAGACGAGTTCAAATTGTTGTCTGTTCTTTTGTTTCAGCTCTGGTCTCGTTTATTGCACTTTGTTTTATTGACTTGTTAATTCTCTTTCAGACCCGCTGCTCTGCCTGCTCATGCCGTGCAACATTTAGTAAACACATAAGAGCCAATCCATGTCAATTCTAGGGATGTGCACTGCAGCACCTCTACAATTGTGGTAGATATTGTTGAGAAAGTAAAATGCTGAAAATTGAGCTTCATACTCCATTTCGTTTTCCCGTGGCAGCAATGTGAAATTTAGGGTAACCAAATGTGTCGCGACGCAAAAGACGATGTTTGGAGGCCCATAAATGCATAAAGCTCAAATTTTCAGCATTTTACTTTCTCAACAATATCTACCACCACACAGAAAAAGAAAAAAATTGAAGAGGTACTGTGATGCACATCCCTGGAGTTGACATAGATTTACTCATAAGAAGAAAGTCTGCCATTTTGACTACTTGATACATTACAGTCATTTGTGCAAGTGGTTAATTTTTGCGAGGGTTTTATTTTAGTGAATTTGCGATCGGCACTCCAATCGCAAAATTAACATATCACAATTAAGTATATTCATAATACAAATAAAAGTGTATGGCAATCACGAAAATTAATCCCCAAATGTCTTTCACTCCAAATCGTGAAAATAACTGAATGCAAAAATTACCACTAGTGTAGGTATTCAAGACTCATCACAACATATAAATAAACAAACCTCAACACCTAAAATTCATGGCCAAAATGCATATTGCAAAGAAAGCGCTCATCAGTGACAGGAACAAACAAAAATGCATAATGCATCTTTCATTTTGAATTTGAATTACATTTTCTAAGCACAAATTGCATCAGATACACGGTAGTGAGCAGTTGCGCAACATTGAGCAACCTACTGCACCAAAGTTGTGCCAAATCTTGAATCTCAGCGCTGAGCAGGCGACGCCAACCCACTAGACACACAACTCAGACAGACGAGGATGATGTTGATCACATCGTTTAGCGGCACAGGAGCTCTTAATATGCAAATAAGGTGTTTTTATTCTATCGTCGGTCGGCAGCATCCTCTTTTACTGCACCTGCCCTCGCTAACAGACTCAGCCCGTTCCATTTTAGAGCAGAGGGAGTGGTAGATGCCAGACACTGAACACTCAAGAAGTGCATCAAAGTGCAGCACAAAGTAACATTGCTCTCAAAATGTGGTGCAATGGCACTAGTCTTCATATCATAGATTTCCTTATCAAGAATGGGTAATGGTAAAATTATTTGCGAGTTTTTTACTTTTTGAAATCATCCCCACTGAAGCATTGGAAACTGGGCTAATTGGCTACGAGCCAGCACAAGCCAAAGCTCCAGACAACAAGAGATCAAAAAATATGCAAGAACTCAGCTGAACATTTTTAAAGGAGATACAACATATCTGCTCAGCATCAGCTTTATTTACCAAATACATTTGATGCTAGTATTGGATTGAAATGTGTGTTCCTTTCTCTTTTCGTACTGATAATGAAATCATACAACATTTAGTGTTACTGGTGCCGTCAAGTCAGAAAATTTTATTTTAAGAACTTTGCATAATTTTGCCCAGCACACATTCAAATTTGAGAAAGGTCCAATTTGACAAACAAAACATATCTTGCAAAAAATCAATCTTCCCCATAAATTAAAAGACGACACATTAGGCACAGCCTGACTGTCAGCTCTGCACACCCAAGCTAAGCTTTGCAGCTCGCATCTGTTCTGCTAACACCTACGCACTACACCACCGCAAAGTGCGCAAATATGTAACCAGGAAAGCAACAACATAATTTGAAACTGTACAGCTGATCGTCAGCTGAGTTTGCCACCACACTCCGCAAAATTGGCTTTCGTCCCAGGCACGTAAGCACTATTTTACTGCAGCCACAGCTACCACCATTTAAAGTTCCTTGCCCCTTTTTCAAGGCTCAACCCAATTACAACACAAAACACTATTGACTGACCGGGGAAAATCCCAGACTGTTGCAATACATACAAAACATTCATGTCCCACAGCAAAGTCACATGGAATGGCGATTTAAATCTATTTTTAGCAGCAGTGTGTGGTAAAATGAAAACACTGCCAACCATGTGATGTGACACCAAGCGCAGACAGCGCATTGTATAATAATCACAAGAGAAAATTTAATACCAGTCCATTGCACAGCACCAATTGGTAAACGTTTCACCATGTGTGCATTTTAAAAGCTACTTCCGTTTTCATTCTGGTGACAGTTCATCAAAGAGCCAGTTAATTTTTATGTCCCTTCTTTCAACTGCAATTTTCTGATGATCATAATCGAAAAATTGCTTTTGATCTTCAATAATTTTTCTTGACTTACTGAAATTTGCTTACAACACTAAAACATAGATCAAAACAAAGAAAGCCTTGTAACAACAAATAACCTGAGAAAGTCAGACTTCAGAAAATTACAGACACTAAACACAGGTATTAAGTATCTGTGAGAAAATATAGCTTTTCACAATGAAATAAGGTACATACATGTACATGTATCAATTAATGTCCATGACGTAGATGTTTGGGCATCGCTGCCCCTCGTTAATTAATCTCAAACGGAGGAGACACACAAACAATGCCTCATCATATTTAATTGCACAAGTGCGAGCATAGTCTAGTCTGGCCTCGTGCCAAACAGTCAAGTTCAAAGGCCAAGTTCTTTTGTCCCACAGACCCACTCAGATGACCAATGTGCCTGGGGGAATGGTCGCTCATGTTTACTTTGTCTCCCTCCCCATGTTGGGCAGAAATCGGATCTGCCTGCATGAAATGATGAAACAATGCATCTGACGTGTCATTAGAGGTAAACAGAAATTATAATAATTATCAGCAAAATTCTGTTTTGACCATTCCTGTTCAAATTTATCATGAAATAAACTTAATTTTAATTATATATTTTTTGTCATCCATTTCATTCATTATTTCAACAAAATATTAATCTTTAAATAGTGAAATTCAATATAAAATTTGCTATCTGGGCCTAAAATGGTGAAAGTCATCGGGTAAATAAATAAATGTTGCAGTTGTTTTTTTAATTGTGTAAATCTCACTTTTTAGTGTTGGCCCAACTTGATTCCCAAGAAGTAAAGTTTACCAAATGTATTGAAAGCAAATGACAATGTGTATGACACAAATAGAAAGGTATTTCCGATATATAATTATTCCAGGCACCATGTATTCACCTGCAGTGCTGGACAACACAAAACCCGAACTCAGCTGGCTTTGAGGCAAACAATTGGTGTCTCCCAATACCAAGGAAGACTAATCAAACAGGAAAAGGCAATACCTGATCACAAAAGATATTTTATTTATCTTTCACCAATATAATGCGCATAACTGGCATACCTGGCTTTTGTGTGGGTCTTGTCTAGTGCATTCAGGTTGGGCACCCAAGCACACTTGGGTTTCTTTGTCATTTATTAAATCACAATTCAGTCTGAGAAAAGACCTTTAAATGCCCTGGATATTTATGACTTGAATGATGATGGTTCTTTGAAATTTTTAAAATGAAACTATTTCCCTCAAGTCTATTTCTGCTGACTAAATGTAAGTATTTAATTCAAAAGAATAATATTCATTTTTTTTTAAATATATTTAATTTAATTAATACATTTACAAAATAACAAATTAACTAAACAATAAAGATAACTTAGATAAGGCCTAAAGACTTGAGTTGATGAAAATCTCAATTTACTTGGGTAAAGCTACCATAAATAGTCTTGGCACTGCCACTGTATTTAACTGTTGGTCAGATTTTACCATAAAAATGATTTAAATTATTTCAAAATTTTTATGCTAGAATATTATGCTTTTAAGGTCAGTTGTTGCATATTAAATTATATCATTTATACAGAAACAAACAAATGCTTTTTATTTTATTTGAGATAGAGCGAACTGATTACATAAATTGTCCCAAGTTGAAACTTCAGTAAGTATTTGAACAAATACAAGTTAAACATGTTAAACAGACAAAGATAAAATTGATAAAAACCAAAACAATAACATTACATATAATATAAACAATAATAGCACAACTAATAATAATAAGCTACTAGTACTACTACTAACTATTAAAAACACATAATTTTAACTTTTGAAATTAGTTCTGACTTTTACAAGAACAATCAAGAAATCACAAGTAAACAGTTCATATATAGGCCTAAATTTTCAGTAAACAAATATTTTGAGAGTGCATTATTAATAATCTGTTTTATAGAAAGATGTTTCTGTATTTTGAAATTTGCACTTTCAATACCATATTACAGCATGGGATAAACCGGCCAGCCACATGACATTTAGCCATCATCGGAGCCGCACCCAGCCAGACAAATCAGCTGATTGAATAATGCTTGTACCATTGCCAGTCTACGCGCACCGATCAGCTGATTTATTATGTGCATATAGCGGTCTCATTACCATAATGCAGCTTGCCACCCACGCTTTCCAGCCACTGCCCATCATAAGCCCAGGGTTCGGTTGGCAACATAACAAACACGTGTGCCACACCAAAAATACATTACAAAACTTAATGTAAACATTAATGCGATCAAACTAGTAATTAGTATAATGTACATTTGGTTAAAAACATTTTGACATTCGTTCACTCCGTTTAGCAACTACGTTCAGGTAGTGAAATTATGATTTCCGGCACTATTTTGTTTTGTGTAAACGTACGTACGTCATGTACGTGTGATGCGGATTGCCACGCCGTATTTTTCTCACAACACAACATCAATGAAACGTAATAAAAAACGCAAAAAATCACATAAATAATTTCCGATTATAAACGAGTTAACTACCAACGTGATCTATGAATACTATAAATACATGTTATATAAGTAATACAAGATTTAAGTATCAGTAACTAGGGTAAAAAGATGTGCAAAATTCAGTTTTGGAACACGTGGATGACCCTTTTCAAAATGTCAATCCCGGCGTTGCGACCACGCCGTAGTAAATTTGAGCTATCAGCTGTTCGATTCAAAATCATATTTTGGTCTCGTATGGTCACATTAAGCAAAATTGGATTTTGCAAAATAATCCAAAGATAGGAGACGTATATCAATTATCAATACCTACATATGATGAATTCAGATTTTGGTTAGAAATTGATAAAAAACATGTTTTATTTTCCACAACAGCTCATTAAAATTCATTTAAATACCCGGCTTACCTTCCATCGAAAGGGGGTCCTACAACGTCGTCGTGTACATTAATTCCGGACGCAGACAGTTCTTTTCCCATCTTCTTCAGATAGTATGCCATTTTAACTCCTTTCACCTGTCAAAAACACAATCTGGAACGCAATATTTACCAATAAAACGCAATATTTCGGTCGATAACAAAATCTTACGGCGTGCCCTGTTCGTAATTGAGTGCGTGTGTGGCGGGAAAGCAAGCCAGCTGGTTCTCAGCTGCTACTACGCGGGCTCAAGGCTGTAAAATATCGCACCGCCTGATGATGTCGAATGACAAACAGGGAGAAATATATCATCTTTTAAGTTTTTATTTATTTAAAGAAATAACTGGTTTTATGCTAAGGATAATTCTTATATCTCGGAGACAGCAACTCCCTAGCCTTTCAGTAAGCAAGTTTAAAACATGTAACTATATTAGTATGGCGTAGGTACACATGGTTAAAATGGTTGCAATCAGCTGACATCAGTTAGGTCGGCGCGCCTGGGCCACTAAATGTGTAAACAGCTGTGCGAAATTCCTTTGTCACAGACTTGGGAGAATTAAGTATAAACACACAATTTTGATACTTATTAGCCATTTTTAGTCCAAGTTTACTCTACTAGTTAATTTCACTGGATTTATAATTTAACGATATATATTTCGTAACTAAATAAAGTAATAATAAGCATGCAATTACAAGAGAAAAATATTTTTTTTCATGCACTAAAAATATTCTTAGAACACATTGACTACCCAACTTCAATGAATGGTATGCACCAAGGACCAATCAGCATGCGGCATTTTACAAGACCTGTCAATCAAATCTAAATATAGTAAATTGGGCTATGAGTAATGCTTTCTACTCGCAATCCCATTGGCTCAAGCATTTCGCGGGTTTCCTGAGTTATCGATCAGACGTTTCCTCCCATAAAAACCTATCAATTTTGGTTTCCAATACTATTTTGGTAAACTTATCGATTTCTCCAGCAATAACAAACCACAGAGTCCATGTGATCGGCCGATCAGCTGATTTTAAGGCCGTATAAAATTAATGTTTTGGTTCTCGTCCAGAGGATTTTCATGAATTGATGAGGGAGGGAGGTTTTTTTTTTTTTTTTTTTTTTTTTTCCAATGTAAAATTAGCATTGTCAGTAGTTTTCGGTCTTCTCCAACAGTGCTTGAGGAAACGATGAGGCCCTTTTTTTTTTTTCAAATGTGAGATTCTGAGGGATAAACCCCTAGAGTACCACAAAAGACTTGGAAGTGATGCTTGTTCTCTAATAAACTTTTTCATATGTATGTAGATTTCATAAATCATTCCAAAGTCTAAAAAATTGAAAAATCTAAAAAAAAAAAAAAAAAATCTGACAAATCCCAGAAATTGAGGAGGAGGGACGAGAACCAAAATATTAATTTTACACGGCCTTAGGCCCCCTATTAGTGATTAAACTTTGTTTGTGTATTCAAGGTTAACTTGATTTCTATAATTAAATTAACATTATTTAAAACATTGGACCGTACCGGCATCGTCAATCTAAAAGCATGGCTACCCGGGCCTGGCTACAAACAGGAAATTCGAAAACTTCACGAAAAACAACTAGCGTTCGAAATAGGGCCGGTCAGCCCCCCGGGGGGGGGGAACTCACTAATAATGGGTGACGGGGATGTGCGGCCACCACCAGTGGCGTACCGTGGCCGTCATCCCCGGGGGACTGAAGAAAATTCAATTTTGCCGCCCCTTCCCCAACAGCCCGAAAACTTGAGGTTTGACCCAATTTTTTTTCAGTGGTTTGAAAAAGTGAAGAGCAAAAAAAAAAAAAAGTAGGCCCTATTTTAGGCGTTAGCGCAGTAAAAGCAACACATTTTGATGTAGGGCCTACAGTGCCATTTTTTCAAAAATTTTATAGGCCTACAAACATTTTTCCACACTTTTTTCTTTACTAATTCTTTTTGCCGCCCCTTCTTCTTCCGCCGCCCCTTCGTTTGCCGCCACTTCTTCTTCCGCCGCCCCTTCATTTTGGCCGCCCCTACTTTGATCCTGGGGGACTGGCGCCCCCCTAAGGCCCCCCAAATACGCGCATGGCAACATTGACCCCCATTTTTCAACTCCCTCTCAGCCAATTATGCCAATGACCCCCTTTTTTGTTTTCCTGTCACCAAAAGACACCGGGCCTGGTAACCATCTAATAGGCTACTGCTGATGGAAGTTGGTGAAGTGTTGATGAAGTAGTCATCTATAGATGATACTTCATCACACTGATATCAGCAGCAGATGATTAATTTCATCAAATCTGATATCAGCAGTAGATAACCACTCTATCAACATCGATATCAGCTGTAGACGACTACTTCATATATCAGCAGTAGCAGTAGATGACTAATTCACCAGCACTGGTATCAGCAGTAGATGACTACTTCATCAACATCGATATCAGCAGTAGATGACTATTTTATTTTAACATCGATATCAGAAGAAGTCGGCTATATCGTTCATTAACACTAATATCAGCAGCAGATGACTTTTTTTATCAACATCGATATCAGAAGTAGATACTTCATCAACACCAATATCAGCAGAGGATGACTATTTCATCAACACTAATATCAGCAGCAGATGACTTCTTTATCAACATCGATATCAGAAATAGATGGCTACTTCATCAACACCAATATCATCAATACATGGCTACTTCATCCACACTGAGATCAGCAGTAGATGACTATATACGTCATCAAATAGGCCTACTGATATCAGCAGCAGATAACGACCTTATCAACATCGATATCAAAAGTATACTCATCAACACCAATATCTCACAGTAGATGACTATTTCATCAACACTGATATCAGCAGCAGATGACTTCTTTATCAACATCGATATCAGAAGTGGATGGTATATTTTTGGTTTCTTTTTAGGACATGAAGGGGATCGAAAAACTTTTAGACCATAAAGAGAGCAGTAGATGACTATGTCATCAACACTATCAGCAGCAGATGACTTCTTTATCAACATCGATATCAGAAGTAGATGGCTACTTCATCAACACCAATATCAACAGTAAATGACTATTTCATCAACACTAAATATATATCAGCAGCAGATGACTACTTTATCATCATCGATATCAGAAGTAGATGGCTACTTCATCAACATCGATATCAGAAGTAGATGGCTACTTCATCAACACTAATACAGCAGTATAGATGACTACTTCATCGACATTGATATCAGCAGTAGATGACTACGTCATCAACACCGATATCAGCAGTAGATGACTACTTCACCAACACTGATATCAGCAGTAGATGGCTACTTCATTAACACCAATATCAGCAGCAGATTATTTCTTTATCAACACCAATATCAGCAGTAGACAACTACTTCATCCACACTGAGATCAGCCGTAGATGACTACGTTATCAACACCGATATCATCAGTAGATGGCTACTTCATCAAGACTGATATCAGCCAAGTAGATGACTACTTCATCAACACTGATATCAGCAGTAGATAACTACTTTATCATCATCGATATCAGAAGTAGATGACTACTTCATCAACACCGAAATGATCAGCAGTAGATGACTACTTCATCAACACTGATATCAGCAGCAGATGACTACTTTATCAACATCGATATCAGAAGTAGATGGCTACTTCATCAACACCATTGTCAGCAGTAGATGACTATTTCATCAACACTAATATCAGCAGCAGATAACTTCTTTATCAACATCGATATCAGAAGTAGATGGCTACTTCATCAAAACCAATATCAGCAGTAGATGACTACTTCATCCACACTGGGATCAGCAGTAGATGAGTACGTCATCAACACCGATATCAGCAGTAGATGACTACTTCACCAACACTGATATCAGCAGTAGATGGCTACTTCATCAACACCAATATCAGCAGTAGACGACTACTTCATCCACACTGAGATCAACCGTAGATGACTACGTCATCAACACCGATATCAGCAGTAGATGGCTACTTCACCAAGACTGATTTCAGCCAAGTAGATGACTACTTCGTCAACACGGATATCAGCAGTAGATAACTACTTTATCATCATCGATATCAGAAGTATATGGCTACTTCATCAACACCAATATCTCACAGTAGATGACTATTTCATCAACACTGATATCAGCAGCAGATGACTTCTTTATCAACATCGATATCAGAAGTGGATGGTATATTTTTGGTTTCTTTTTAGGACATGAAGGGAAATAAAAAAACTTTTAGACCATAAAGAGAGCAGTAGATGACTATGTCATCAACACTAATATCAGCAGCAGATGACTTCTTTATCAACATCGATATCAGAAGTAGATGGCTACTTCATCAACACCAATATCAACAGTAAATGACTATTTCATCAACACTAAATATATATCAGCAGCAGATGACTACTTTATCATCATCGATATCAGAAGTATATGGCTACTTCATCAACATCGATATCAGAAGTAGATGGCTACTTCATCAACACTAATACAGCAGTATAGATGACTACTTCATCGACATTGATATCAGCATGTAGATGACTACGTCATCAACACCGATATCAGCAGTAGATGACTACTTCACCAACACTGATATCAGCAGTAGATGGCTACTTCATTAACACCAATATCAGCAGCAGATTATTTCTTTATCAACACCAATATCAGCAGTAGACAACTACTTCATCCACACTGAGATCAGCCGTAGATGACTACGTCATCAACTCCGATATCATCAGTAGATGGCTACTTCATCAACACTGATATCAGCAGTAGATAACTACTTTATCATCATCGATATCAGAAGTAGATGGCTACTTAATCAACATCGTTATCGGAAGTAGATGGCTACTTCATCAACACTAATACAGCAGTATAGATGACTACTTAATCGACATTGATATCACCAGTACATGACTACGTCATCAACACCGATATCAGCAGTAGATGACTACTTCACCAACACTGGTATCAGCAGTAGATGGCTACTTCATTAACTCCAATATCAGCAGCAGGTGACTTCTTTATCAACATCGATATCAGAAGTAGATGGCTACTTTATCAACACCAATATCAGCAGTAGACGACTACTTCATCCACACTGAGATCAGCAGTTACGTCATCAACACCGATATCAGCAGTAGATGGCTACTTCATTAACACTGATATCAGCAGCAGATGATTTCTTTATCAACATCGATATCAGAAGTAGATGGCTACTTCATCAACACCAATATCAGCAGTAGATGACTACTTCATCCACACTGGGATCAGCAGTAGATGACTACGTCATCAACACCGATATCAGCAGTAGATGACTACTTCATCAACACTGATATCAGCAGTAGATAACTACTTTATCCCGGGACTTTATCATCATCGATATCAGAAGTAGATGACTACTTCATCAACACCGAAATGATCAGCAGTAGATGACTACTTCATCAACACTGATATCAGCAGCAGATGACTACTTTATCAACATCGATATCAGAAGTAGATGGCTACTTCATCAACACCATTGTCAGCAGTAGATGACTATTTCATCAACACTAATATCAGCAGCAGATGACTTCTTTATCAACATCGATATCAGAAGTAGATGGCTACTTCATCAACACCAATATCAGCAGTAGATGACTACTTCATCCACACTGAGATCAGCAGTAGATGAGTACGTCATCAACACCGATATCAGCAGTAGATGACTACTTCACCAACACTGATATCAGCAGTAGATGGCTACTTCATCAACACTAATATCAGCAGTAGACGACTACTTCATCCACACTGAGATCAACCGTAGATGACTACCTCATCAACACCGATATCAGCAGTAGATGGCTACTTCATCAAGACTGATTTCAGCCAAGTAGATGACTACTTCGTCAACACTGATATCAGCAGTAGATAACTACTTTATCATCATCGATATTAGCTCTTGGCCAGAGCCCTCGGTGTACCCTTTAAGAAGATCCAGTGATCCACGAGTAAAATAAGCAAGTGAAGAAAATGTATAGTAAAACATGATATCACTACCAGTACTAAGCATGCTAAGGCAAAACTACATTTAGTCACCAACACATCTGTGCTCAGAAGTAACAGACCACTGCACTATCCCCTTGCCGAAGGCAAGGCACGCGAGCGAAGCGAGCCAGTGGCTCACCAACATCACAACAGGGCCACACTGCAGGAAAGACCACTGATGACCCCACCCCACTAACCGCGAAAGTCCACTAACCGACGCGCTTACTAGTGTGTGGTCAGAGGGGATATGGCATGGTTTTTCAGTTTTTCTTCTATTGGGTGGAAAATAGGTCGGCTTTGGAGCAAAGCTACATCGATATCAGAAGTAGATGGCTACTTCATCAACACCAATATCAGCAGTAGATGACTATTTCATCAACACTAATATCAGCAGCAGATGACTACTTTATCATCATCGATATCAGAAGTAGATGGCTACTTCATCAACATCGATATCAGAAGTAGATGGCTACTTCATCAACACTAATACAGCAGTATAGATGACTACTTAATCGACATTGATATCAGCAGTAGATGACTACGTCATCAATACCGATATCAGCAGTAGATGACTACTTCACCAACACTGGTATCAGCAGCAGATGGCTACTTCATTAACACCAATATCAGCAGCAGGTGACTTCTTTATCAACATCGATATCAGAAGTAGATGGCTACTTCATCAACACCAATATCAGCAGTAGACGACTACTTCATCCACACTGAGATCAGCAGTTACGTCATCAACACCGATATCAGCAGTAGATGGTTACTTCATTAACACTGATATCAGCAGCAGATGATTTCTTTATCAACATCGATATCAGAAGTAGATGGCTACTTCACCAAGACTGATATCAGCCAAGTAGATGACTACTTCATCAACACTGATATCAGCAGCTGATGACTACTTTATCAACATCGATATCAGAAGTAGATGACTACTTCATCAACACTGATATCAGCAGTAGATGACTACTTCATCAACACTGATATCAGCAGCAGATGACTTCTTTATCAGCATCGATATCAGAAGTAGGTGGTTACTTCATCAACACCAATATCAGTAGTAGACGACTACTTCATCCACACTGAGATCAGCAGCAGATGACCTCTTTATCAACACCAATATCAGCAGTAGATGGCTACTTCATCAACACTGATATCAGCAGCAGATGACTTCTTTATCAACATCGATATCAGAAGTAGATGGCTACTTCATCAACACCAATATCAGCCAAGTAGAAGACTACTTCATCAACACTGATATCAGCAGTATATAACTACTTTTTCATCATCGATATCAGATATAGATGACTACTTTATCAACACCAATACAGCAGTATAGATGACTACTTCATCCACACTGATATCAGCAGTAGATGACTACTTCACCAACACTGATATCAGCAGTAGATGGCTACTTCATCCACACTGATATCAGCAGTAGATGACTACTTCATCCACACTGATATCAACAGTAGCAGACTACTTCAACAACACCGCTATCAGCAGAAGATGTTACTTCGTCGACACAGAAATCAGCAGTAGATGATTAAATTCATCAAATCTGATATCGGCACTGGATAACCACTCTATCAACATCGATATCAGCAGTAGACGACTACTTCATCCACACCGTATATCAGCAGTAGATGACTAATTCACCAGCACTGATGATATCAGTAGTAGATGACTACTTCATCAACATCGATATCAGCAGTAGATGACTACTTCATCAACACCGATATCAGCAGTAGATGACTATTTCATCAACATCGATATCAGAAGAAGTTGGCTACTTCATCAACACCGATATCAGCAGTAGATGACTACTTCATCAACACTGATATCAGCAACAGATTGACTAGTTTATTAACATCGATATCAGGAGTAGATGGCTACTTCATCAACACCAATATCAGCAGTAGATGACTACTTCATCAACACTGATATCAGCAGCAGATGACTACATTATCAACTATCAACATCGATATCAGAAATAGATGGCTACTGCATCAACACTAATATCAGCAGTAGATGACTATTTCATTCACACTGATATCAGCAGCAGATGACTTCTTGATCAACATCGATATCAGAATTAGATGGCTACCTCATCAACACCAATATCAGCAGTAGACGACTATTTTATCAACATCGATATCAGAAGAAATTGGCTACTTCATCAACACTGATATCAGCAGTAGATGACTACTTCATCAACACTGATATCAGCAGCAGATTGACGACTTTATCAACATCGATATCAGGAGTAGATGGCTACTTCATAAACACCAATATCAGCAGTAAATGGCTGCTTCATCAACACCAATATCAGCAGTAGATAACTATTTCATCAACACTAATATAAGCAGCAGATGACTTCTTTATCAACATCGATATCAGAAGTAGGTGGCTACTTCATCAACACCAATATCTGCAGTAGACGACTACTTCAGCAACACTGATATCAGCAGCAGATGACTACATTATCAACTATCAACATCGATATCAGAAATAGATGGCTACTGCATCAACACTAATATCAGCAGTAGATGACTTTTTCATTCACACTGATATCAGCAGCAGATGACTTCTTGATCAACATCGATATCAGAATTAGATGGCTACCTCATCAACACCAATATCAGCAGTAGACGACTATTTTATCAACATCGATATCAGAAGAAATTGGCTACTTCATCAACACTGATATCAGCAGTAGATGACTACTTCATCAACACTGATATCAGCAGCAGATTGACTACTTTATCAACATCGATATCAGGAGTAGATGGCTACTTCATAAACACCAATATCAGCAGTAAATGGCTACTTCATCAACACCAATATCAGCAGTAGATATAACTATTTCATCAACACTAATATAAGCAGCAGATGACTTCTTTATCAACATCGATATCAGAAGTAGATGGCTACTTCATCAACACCGATATCAGCAGTAGATGACTACTTCATCCACACTGATATCAGCAGTAGATGACTACTTCAACAACACCGCTATCAGCAGAAGATGTTACTTCATCGACACAGAAATCAGCAGTAGATGATTAAATTCATCAAATCTTATATCGGCACTACCCAGCAAACATAAAAACGTTTTAAAAACGTTTTAAATAAGTTATATTTTGGCTTTTGGTTTAGGTAAAAACGTTTTAATAACATTAAATTGTCGGGTTATATAAAGGTCATGAAAACGTTTTAAAACGTTTTGTATGAAAACACACTACAACAATATTTTCAAAATGTTTTCAAAATGCTATTGTAAACTATTTTTGCAAACATTTTTTGCCAAATATTTGGTCAACACTTAAATAACATTATGTTAAAATATTTGCACCCAGGAAACACAGAAATGTTCTTAAAATGTTGTTTACAAAACGTTTAAATAACATTTAAATGTCGGGTTATATAAAGGTCATGAAAACGTTTTTAAAACGTTATTGCAAACATTTTGGGCAAACATTTTTCGCAAAATATTTTTTCAACCCCAAAATAACATTCTGTTTAGAATGTCTTGTATCAAGTTTTCAAAAATGTTTTTGGAATGTTATTAATACATTTGTATACCCTTTATATAATCCAACATTTAAACGTTTTCTGTAAAACATTTTGTGTTTGCTGGGCAGTAGATTATCAAAAATGTTTTTTAATGTTATGAAATCGTTTTATACTCTTAATATACCCTTTATATAACCCGACATTTAAACGTTTTCTGACAACCTTTTATAACCTTTCGCGAATGATGTCGAAAACGTGTTGTGTTTGCTGGGTAGATAACCATTCTATCAACATCGATATCAGCAGTAGACGACTACTTCATCCACACCGTATATCAGCAGTAGATGACTAATTCACCAGCACTGATGGTGTCAGTTACAGTAGATGACTATTCTATCAACATCGATATCAGAAGATGTTGGCTACTTCATCAACACCGACATCAGCAGTAGATGACTACTTCATCAACACTGATATCAGCAGCAGCTACTTTATCAACATCGATATCAGGGGTAGATGGTACTGGTATCAGCAGTAGATGACTGCTTCATCAACACCGATATCAGCAGTAGATGGCTACTTCATCAACACCGATATCAGCAGTAGATGACTACTTCATCAACACCGATATCAGCACATTACTTCATCAACACCAATGGCAGCTTTCAACAACGCAATCACAAGCAATAATTTCTCTTCTACCTAAGCCTGGAAAAGATCCAAAGCTTATCAAAAATTGGCGTCCAATATCATTATTAAATATCGATTACAAAATAGGTACAAAGGCAATTGCTAAACGAATGGAAGGTGTACTACCAAGTATTATAGGTAATCATCAAACAGCCTTTGTCAAAGGTAGATATATTGGAGAAAATATTCGTTTAGTTGAAGATATTCTGCAGTACAGGGTGGGCCATTAAAAAGTTCACACTTTTTCGATGGCTTATTTCTCAAAAAATTAAAACACATATTGAAATAAGTTGAACATATTTGTAAACCTCTATGTCTGGACTGTCATTGCTGAAAAGGGCATTAACATCCATGGTCTAATTACAAAATGGCGACCATTTAAAGCAGAGAAGTCAAAAACCACTTTGCACACACGTAAGACTATAGACAATGATCATGCATATTAAGTTTTTAGGCTTAAGCAAGTTTTAAAAAAGTTTGATGACTCTATATGCATTTACTTGAGTGTCATTGCCGGGGTCATCGGACTCATGCGTGTATGAGTTGTTTACTGTTTGAAAATCATTCACCTGTGAAATTGACACAAAAGGCTGATTGGACATGCTCATTTACATAACAAATACACTAGTTTTGGAGGGAACTTCAAATTTAAAATGCCTTGCGTGCGTTCTTGTCATTCATGTTAGAGATACCCGTGTAAGTACTTTGAGGTGATTTACAAAGGAGGAACGAATTTTCATCGAGGAGGAAATTTCAAGAACCGGAAAGGTGCGCTCTGTCCTGAATGCATGGCCGAACCAGTTTCCGAATACCAGACTTCCTAGTCGCCGACACATCTATAATATTAAACAAAAGTTTCACTTACATGGAACTGTTCTCAATCGGAACAAATCTAACAGTGGGAGACCACGAACAGGAAGATCAGCCAATCACATTGCCGATGTTAGAAGATATTTGCAAGCTAACCCAAGATTGAGTACTCGACGGAACAATTGTCCCCATATTACAAGGACAACGTTCAGACGAATCATCACTCATGATATCGAATGGCACCCTTACAAGAAAGATCCTTAAGCGTCGTGGACTGCAACCAGGAGATCCAAATCGGCGACTTCAGTTTTGTAACTGGTTAGTTAACAGAGCACGTCGCTTTCTTGATACCGCTGTTGTTGTTGACGAGGCAAACTTTCAAATGGACGGGTCTGTCTCTTCTCAAAACGTACGGATGTATGCACCGAAAGGCAATCCTCCGAGAGACTTTGCTTTTAACGTTCCACATGACAAACGCAAAGTTAGTGTTCTCGCAGCCGTCACAGGAAACAACCGGTTGATAGGACCGATATTCGTTGACCAGAACATAAATGGAAACGTTTACCTCGACATAATCAATGATCAACTAGAGCCTCAACTGGTCCAAATATTTGGACAGCAAGCAAACAGGGCCATCCGCAGGGCGTGGTTCTTTCAAGACGGAGCGCCAGCCCACCGTCTTATCGCTGTTAGAGACAGATTGCAGGAGTTGTTTCCGCATCGTGTTGTCGGCCTTGGACATCATGTAGAGTGGCCTCCGAGGAGTCCTGATCTGACACCTTTGGACTTCTGGCTTTGGGGTGATGTCAAGGCGTCTGTGTATGCCGAAGGTCCGCCAAGGAATTTGCGGGAGCTGAGGAGACGTATTACAGATGCGTTCACAAGGATCCGACGCACCAGGGTTACTTCAAGAGCAGTTCACCATATGTACGATCGTGCGATGATTTGTATTCGCGAGCAAGGAGGCCACGTTGAAGGACGATAAGAACACTTTAAAGACAGAAGCATTTTCACTGTGGCATGCATAAATACGTGACTTTATGGAACCATGATAAGCAGTAATGAAGAACAGAACTATTTTTATCAAAGTCAAATATGATTTTACTTGTATTCTTACTTTTCTAGTGCAATATTTTTAATTTCATGACAATTTGAGACAAATAACTCGTTCCCATTGAAGCACTGCTACGGTTTACACGTGTCTATATGAAGAAATAATTTCCGAAGAGAAGGAAATACATTCCTGACGCCTATTTATAAATTTATCTTGTTATATCTCTATATAAGATATATGTTATAGTGCAATAACCATCATGAAGACTCGGGTATAAAATTATGCACAAACAAACGTTAACTGCGCAGATTATTTAAAGCTACTGTTACATATTCTGTTCGCCTGGAAGGCTACATATTCTGTTTGAAAAAGAAATATTTATTTAAATATGGTTAATTTACAAGCGAAATATTGACAGAACTTTCATGCGTACTGTTATTTTTCTTCCTTTGTTCCTAATCCATTGTGGTGTGAACCAGCGACCACCATATATCGCGTGATCATCCGCTCCATTTGACTTACGTGTGTGCAAAGTGGTTTTTGACCCCCTTGCTTCAAATGGCCGCCATTTTGTAATTAGACCGTGGATGTTAATGCCCTTTTCAGCAATGACAGTACAGACATAGAGGTTTACAAATATGTTCAACTTATTTCAATATGTGTTTGCACTTTTGAGAAATAAGCCATCAAAAAAGTGTGAACTTTTTAATGGCCCACCCTGTACACAAAGGATAACCACATTCCTGGTATGTTACTTTTTGCCGATTTGGAGAAAGCTTTTGATTCTGTTGAATGGAGTTTTCTTATGGCAACCTTGAAAAAATTTAATTTTGGTCCAAACCTGCTTTCATGGGTAAAATGTTTTTATTCAAATATTAAAAGTTGTGTAATAAATAAGGGATTTTCTGCTGGTTGGTTTGATCTGACACGAGGTGTTCGTCAAGGATGCCCGTTATCAACAGCATTATTCGTGTGTGTGATAGAAATGTTGGCTTTAATAACTTTGAAATGTAAAGATATTAATGGCATAGAACTCCCAAGTGGGGTGGAGCTTAGGTGCTCCTTTTTTGCAGATGATGCAACCTTTTTTCTATCCGATTCAAAATCTGTGGAGAATCTTGTAAGAGAAATAGATAAGTTTGGAAGGTTGTCTGGTTTGAAGATAAATTTGGAGAAAACAGAATTGATGAAGATAGGAAGTCTTAGAAACTGTAATGATTATGTTTATGGTATTAAACCAACTAAGGAACCTGTGAAAATATTGGGCTTATTTGTTGGTTATGATAGTAAAAAAATGTAATGAGTATAATATTCAACCAAGACTCACAAAATTAAAGGACAAATTAGATATTTGGAGACAAAGAGATCTAACACTTAGAGGAAAGGTCTTATTAGTAAAAAGTATTGGTATTTCACAAATGACTTATTTAATGTCCACAGATTATGTGAGTGGAAATGTTTTATCTGATGTTCAAAAGATACTGTATAACTTCTTATGGAGTGGAAAACCAGAAAAAATCAAACGTTCTGTTTTAATTGCACCAAAAGAAAGCGGAGGAATAGAGATGGTAAATATATTCAATACAGACAAAGCATTAAAGATAATGTGGCTAAAAAGATTTTTGAGTGAAGGTTATGCACCGTGGAAAGATGTCCCAAATTATTTCTTTAATAGAATGGGAGGTCTGGAGTTCCTGTTACAATGTAATGTTGATGATTCTGTTTTTCCTGTAAATTTCCCCAGTTTTACAAAGAAGTCATTTTAAGCTGGCAAAGTTTTAAACAATGTAATAACAAAGAAACAATCAATTTGGAAGATGTATTGCATATGCCACTAAGTTATAACAAGTTGTTTTCAAAAGATGTAAACAAGTCTCTTAATAGAGCTCGAACAAGACTAATAAAGATTAAAGATATATTAGATGATAAAGGTTCATTTTATTCATACGAAAAGCTTTGTGAAAAATATGGACGATGTATTGATTTTGTAACATATTACGGTGTTATAAATAGTTTACCAAGGGAATGGAAATTAGAAATAAAGAAACTTTCTGAAACAGATATGGGAAAACTTAAAAGTATTGAAAAAACATTTCGTTAGAAGTAAAGAAGTTAACAACTCGTGATGTATCTAAACAATTTAACATGTCACAATCAACAAAACCAGTAAATCAGAATTATTATGATCGTTTGTTTGATCATTTGGGTAATCTAAATTGGGAATACATTTGGACATTACCTTTTCAAATTACCACTGAAGAAAGAATGAGATTTTTTCAATATAAAATCCTTCATCGAATTATTCCAAGCAATAGTTATTTAATGCTTATTAATCTGAAAGAGAACGAAAATTGTCATTTATGTCAAAATAAAGAAACAATTGATCACATGTTCTGGGAATGCCATCAAATAAACTCTTTTTGGAAGGAGATAGAGACATGGTTAAATGGAAAGATACAGACTCGAATACATCTATGTTACAAAGATATAATTTTGGGACTGGAAGGACATTCAAGGTTCAAAGTGCTTAACTATATTATTCTGAGTGCTAAGTATTATTTATTTAGGAACAGGTTTTCAAATGAGAAACCATATATCGCCACGTTCTCACATTTTTTAAGTAAAAAAATTGAAGAAGAAAAAGCTTGTTTTCAGAGAATAAATAAATTGCATATCTTTCGTATGAAATGGGAAGGTTTTGTGTAAGAAAATAATGTAACAACAAAGTAATTATATATAAATATAACATATTAATTATTATTGTCTTTCTCATGTGCCCACGGACAAACAGTATTTAAACGAATTTAAAAATATGTATAATATTGTATCGTACTAGTGATATAAGAGATGCTTTAGTATTTGTGTGTGTTGTTTTTATTCTTTCTATCTTTTTTTTTTTTTTCTCAAGTTATTTGTCTTTTGTCCTGTTTAATCTAAAAGCAAAATGAATATATCAAAAAAAAAAAAAAAAAAAAAAAGCAGTAGATGACTACTTCATCAACACTGATATCAGCACATTACTTCATCAACACCGATATCAGCACATTACTTCATCAACACCAATGGCAGCAGTAGATGACTACTTCATCAACACTGATATCAGCAGTAGATGACTACTTCATCAACACCGATATCAGCAGTAGATGACTACTTCATCAACACCGATATCAGCAGTAGATGACTACTTCATCAACACCGATATCAGCACATTACTTCATCAACACCAATGGCAGCAGTAGATGACTACTTCATCAACACTGATCAGCAGTAGATGCCTACTTCATCAACACCGATATCAGCTGTAGATGGCTACTTCATCAACACCGATATGCGATATCAGCACATTACTTCATCAACACTGATGGCAGCAGTAAATGACTACTTCATCAACACTGATATCAGAAGTAGATGACAACTTTATCAACACTGATATCAGTTGCAGATATATTACTACTTCATCAACCCCCTTTCTTGTGATAGGTTTGCTTCTATTGAAGTTTTTCTTACTATTTAAGGACAATTAAGATTATATTATAATTCTGAAATTTCAGGAAGGTTTTTTTCATTCAATTGACCAAATTGGCGTCACAACCGTGAATGTGCTGTTCTGCAGAGATTTGTGTGGTATACCTCATGTTCGAGGCTAAAAATCGAGCCGCTCAACAACCAAAGAAATGCTAGTTCTAGGGTAGAATATATCATGAACGTTTTGGAAAAATGGTGTTTTGAATGCACGATGACGTTTTAACCATGAGAAAATTACAATTCTTTTGTACCTTTTAGCAAATAAAAGAATAAGAACTTGATTAACTGGCGTTATCCCTGAAATCAGCAGTAGATGCATGACTATACTTCAGCAACACTCATTATCAGCAGTTGATGACTACTTCATCAACACCAATATCAGCAGTAGATGACTACTTCATCAACACCGATATCAGCACACCCGGGTATCCATTTCCACTACTTCATCAACACCGATGCATGTCAGCAGTAGATGTCTACTTCATCACCCCTAATATCAGCTGTATATATATAGATGATTACTTCATAAATACCGATATCATTTGTCCAGCATGCACTATATGGCGAGGGGCGTGGTCATTACTTTCTTGTCTAAAGTTGTTAAAGTCATGGATATTGATGTTAAAGCCATATTATAACATAAAAATAGATTCGTATTTATTTTCCATAAAATGTTAGCTTTTACTGTCAGATATATCCCCTTTTAATTTTGAGCCGAACAAGTGAGGTAACACATAGAAAATTGGAATTTACTACTAGCGCCCATGCATGTTACTCCCGCGGTTGTAATACGATATACGGTACGATCCTCGGGGTGTGTGTGTGTATGTATCCCGCACGCCGTGTACGTACTGTGCATACGTGTTCGACTAATATTTGCATCGTAATAATAAAACGCCGGTTCCATCGTTTTATTCAAAATCTCGGATTTTGACCAAACTACAGCACCTAAAGTCTTGATTTTTGCAGAGTATCTTTATTGACTAAAGTACATTTATATACAATCGTGTAAAAAACAGAATTTAAAAAAAAATTTGAGGGCGTTCTCTTCAGCAAATGTTATAATCAGGTTAGGTTATAATATGGCTTTAAGTTTTCAGGCTTTTGTTTTGTCCAGATTAACGCAATATCGTTTATTTTCAGTCCATTTTAGGGAAATTCTGGTCATTTTCACGCTGTTTTCCAGGCTTAGTCAGGCTTTTTGTCAAAAGTGGACTTTCATAAAATCATCATACCCGTATAACTTGTGGGCGTCTTTAATAATTTATTTCGTAAACAAGGGGGCGGTATGACTCCTATAATCAAGGAGTTTATATAGGAAGGAGAAGAAATAGATTATGTAACGCTTATTGTTCCTTTGTGCCAATTGGAGTTCCCGACACGCTATTCATCGAGAGGTACCTTTTGTTCGAGATAAAGGGCTTCCGCCATTAAATCGGTAACTGACCTGACCAGCGTATTAACGCTATAATAGGCAGGCTACTGTCAATAAGTGATGAAACGAAAGTCACGTAAAAGCGCCTATACGTACGAGAGGTACCTTTTGTACTAGTCCATCCCAAGGGTGTGCGTGAGTTGTCGCATGCACACAAAACAGAGGTTCACCTACAATAAAAACCTATTGCAGCGCCCAAATTGGTTTGGGCGCTCATTTGATTATACTCAGTGAACACACTTTGCTCTACCATTTCGCTACGGACAGTTCAGCAGCATATGCAAAGTGTGCGCTCTGTATGGCGGATATAAGAATCTACACAAGTAAGTTGTCTACATTGTTTGCCAATAGGTCTACATATAAGGATTTGAAGTAATTATGATATCACTCCTACTGTAGTATTTTTAAAGACATTAGCCGCGGTCCACATCGTGTTTTATTATGTATAGGCCTAACATAGTATTTTACATGAGCATCGCGTATATAGGAGTCTACCCTGGACCTCAAATGTGATATATTTGCTGAAGCATATAGCCATACTATTTCTGAATCAATCAATAAAGCAAAGCAAATCATACTTGTAGGCCTATAATACTATATTAAATATAATTGCGGATCAACCGATGCAGCTCGATACGCCCAATTGTATTAATAAAAGCACCTGACAATAAAGTCGCCCAATTGAACAGCTGTAGGTGTTGATCGCACGACTTCATGAATATTGATTGGCAACATTTTCCAATATGTCAGCGCTCAAATCGGAAACAATAGAACAATAGACCCTTCAGTGCGTTGCCTATAATAATATGACAGCTAGTCCAACTTTATCGCCAATTCCGCAGTTGCACAATATTTTCTATATATATTAGCAGGGCCTATGTTTTATCAGAGAATATGTTTCTTACATATCTGGATTTGCATGCGCTTTTTTTTGGGGGTGGGCTTTGGGGACGCCAGCCCCCCGGGGTCAAAGCAGGGGGCGGCCAAAGCAAAGGGGCGGCGGAAGAAGAAGGGGCGGCAAAACGAAGGGGCGGCAAAAAGAATTACCGGTAGTGAGAAAAAGGGCGGACAAAATTTGAAAAAATTGAGTGCTATATACATCAAAATGTGTTGCTTTTAGAGCGCTAGCGCTTAAAATCCTTAAAAATAATGCTAAAGGAGTTCGGCCCGCACAATACGATCAGTGGTGTTAAAGCCAGCACTTTGACGAAAATGGTCAAAAAATACAAAAAAGAGAAAATGTTTTTTGAGAAAAGTTTCAAGTTAGGGATGCATGATGATGGTATCAGGTTAAGCCCACATTTTTCTCATTAACATATTGAAATTAGGCGTTCTAAATCCATACATTTCCGAAGAAATCTTCGAAAACTGTCGAATTATTCTTTTAACCACAATTAAAATTGTGGTATAGGCTATGCACGTTTGAGACTTATTAGACAGTTTTTGATGATATCTTCGGAAATACACCGAGTTAGCACTTCTATAATTTTAATATGGTAGGCCTACTGGCTAGAAAAATAGGGTCTTTCACTTGAAATCAATATAGGCCTAGGCCTAATTACATGATCATTATCATTAATAAAAACACTGTTGTGTAGACTACCAATATCAACAACATGTTCTTTTTGCATGAGTGCTTGAAAGGGATGACATGTTAGGTTATATGTAAGAATTTGATTTTCCAAATATATCAGGTCACCTTAGCTTCCTTTAAATAGAAGTTATCAGTATTAAAATACCTAAGAGTTGAAAGAATACCAGGTTCTTCACTTGAGCAAAATCGAGGAATGTTTTTCAACAGAAAGTTATATTTTCTTCTGGCCTTCTTTGAGCGCAACAAGATATTTAAAAGTCATGACATTACATGATATTTTTTGCTGATCAGTAGCATGTAACAAATCAGCAGCAGTTTGAATACCCTTTTCATATACCAATCTTTGTAATAAAAATACTGCTTAGATTTAGACCGGATGAGTCTATTAAACCAAATAAATTGTTGGGGTGAGTAATTCTTATAAATGTCAGAACATACATGTTTAGCAGGCTTATTTCTATAAATATACCATAGCTTACTAATAATGGAGTCCGCCACCTGATTATTTTTTCAATAATTTATTCGGGGACACTATGGGCGAGTTTCCCGACAGGAGTCTTATTAAGCCATAGTCTTAAGGTGGCCTTGAGGCTACTAAGCCTAGCCCGCTCTCGAAGCCCGAGTCTTAACTCTAGCCGGATTTCTTCAACGCAAATTCAACCTAGTCTTAGTGGCCTTGCAGGCTTAACGCTTGACAACCTCGTCCCTTTCAACCAGCGACTTAATTGTATAGGCTGTTGGAGGTAGATGTACATAAGCTGTGGTCCTCACGGTTTACCGTACTAATAAGGTTGCCGTCTTATTATCGCAATGTTCCCGGCGCAAAGACTAGCCTGGACCCGCGGTCTTGTGCTTGGGCTTATACCGTACACAACTTGATGCAAGAATATTGTGTCAGTTTTTGTGTCTTTTATGTGTTATTTTATTTCCACTTGAGTTTTTATGAGTATGAATGATACGTCTATGCTTTATACTCGTGATTTTTTCTTTGCATCCCAAAAAGGGTAAAACTGTAAGCCTAATGGAAAGGAATCTGTGATTCCCCTAAAAAGGAAAGCAACCAACGTGCTATCTACTGCTGATATCAGTAGTCTTCTTAGATCTCACATGAAGTTATCTGTTGGTACAATATTTATAATTATTTAAGTAGGAGATATAGCAATATTATATGCATCTCATCCGTAAATTCAGTTTTAATACTGCATGCATTATTGTTTCCTGTCAAATATTTACTATATCTTTACCAATTTTGTCCTTCTTCTTGTATTAAATTGATGTCCAACTTGGTATAATATAGGCACTCCAAAATAATATTGTAATAGGCCTACTTATGAAAAGTACGAGTATCAAACTATTAAGGCTTGGATAGGGACAGGTGGTATCATATAGGTCTTCATCATGATGATGATGATGATGAAAGAATTTTTTTTAAATATTATATTCGTTGTTAAAAAAAAACATCATTCAAAATGAGTAGGTCTTATGATAGCAACAGCTACTTAAAAAAATTCAACTAACTCAAATGAACACTAAGATAAAATACTGAAATGTTCAACTAGATCGAACAATTACTTACCCACAGTGGCGTAACTAGACATTTTCATCTGGGGGTGGGGTGGGGAAAGCAGGGCAAACATAATAAATGAGGGAAGGCATCGTTCATGCTGTTTGGGTTTGTAAGGGGTGGAGTGAGTCGGAGGAGTTATGGGATCTGCTTGGAATGTGTGGGATTGGGGGTGGGATTGAAAAATAAAATGGTACAAATGCCATATTTAAGGTATTAAAGCTGGTGACATATAGACCAATGGTACAAAAGTGGGATAAATGCAATTTATTTAACCTTAAATATTGAGTTTTTAAGGTTAAAATGACAAAATAATGAGGTTAATTAATAACCCTCAGAAGTAGGCCTAATTTACCTTTTTTAAGGGGGTGGGGGGGCAAGAGCTCCCCGCATCCCCCCTAGTTACGCGACTGCTTACTCATGTTAATTGAAAGACCGTCAAAAATATGAAAGATAAACTTTGCGTTACAATTTAAATAATTTGTAAATTGAAATAGACCTAAGACCTAAGACCTGCTCTGAGGCAGGGCCAAGAAAAGCCGCTGTAAGCCTGGTCTAACAAGCTTGCGTAGACTACGGCTACAGAAGACTGATTTCGAGAAATGCAAATTTTACTGAAGCCTGGGGCTAATCCTACAAGCCTGGCCCACGGGCTAACGAAGCTTCGAGGCTATGGTAGCCGTGCTTCGGGAAATACGTTTTCAGTTAAGCCTGGTCTTACGACCTCTTAAGCCTTGAGGCT
This sequence comes from Amphiura filiformis, assembly GCF_039555335.1. Lineage (NCBI taxonomy): Eukaryota > Metazoa > Echinodermata > Ophiuroidea > Amphilepidida > Amphiuridae > Amphiura > Amphiura filiformis. Next base: position 31,964,128 of record NC_092636.1, on the reverse strand, counting down.
AGACTAGCCAACTGCTAAGCCACCCGTCGAGAAATTCGCCCTATAGATTTTCATAAGATCTCAAGAAATTCAGAATTAAAACTTTTAAAAGCATTCCAAATAGTTTTCATCCAATAAATAATTCCCCCCACCCCATAATTTCTCTTGGCAAGTGCAACTTAGGATCAACCATTCTCAAAACACCTTTAACTTCAGAGCAGATGAATTGTCTTCCTTTTAACTCTATCATTCCATTCACCATTACAAATAAATTAATAACATATTTTGCCAAGAAAGTGTTTAGTTTTCTAAAATGTAGACCTATATTTTTTACAATGTATTGTGCAAGTGTATAATTGTTGTTATAAAGGGTCGGTCATGCAGTATATTTTTTGTGGGCATGAGAGCACATCAGACTGATGTAAATATGAGAAATGTCCTGCTGATTTTGACTTTCACGTATATTATACAAATTTTATGGCAAATAATCCCGCAAATTATTAAAAATTCATATTTTTGATATTTTACAGTCCTCGAAGTAAACTTTATAAATCTAACGAGTAACGATATGTACTTAAAGTTTAGGCCCCCTATATGTAGCTGAGAGAAAAGCCGACCATCATTTGACAAATTTGTATCTTTCGTATATTGAAGATAATACATTATAAAGACCTAATTTTTTTTAGGTGTTTTGGGAAACTAAAATGTAGGGCCTAGGCTATAGGCCTATATCTCAGTTCAAATCAAATGGTCAAAATTTTCATATGATGGACGTCCCCGGTTTTCATCCCAACTTCATACATGCACATAGGCCTATTATTAGATTGATACAATTTACTTTGAGGACTGTTAAATGTCAAAAATGTCAGTTTTTAAAACTTTGCCATAAAAATTGTCAAATTTATGTTTGAATGTGAAGACTAACGATTTTTGCTGTACAGGTCTACTCCGATTTAATGCAATGAAAAATAAGGTAGACAATAAGTTCTGGTATGACGTATTTTTTTCTTGGTCCTCATTGATAAATATTTGTTAATTATGGTGATACACCACATTTCGCCATAATACATTCTAGAAACGCTTGCTGTTAGAATAAGAAAAATTTTAATGCTAATTTATTGCACATTCTAGGGAAGCGTGGTTACCTTTTTAAAATAACCGAGTGAGAGGGTTTTCAAGAAAATATTTTTCCTGTCAAAACTGAAGCATCCTCTGTATAAAAGAAAATATGAATATTAACTGCACATCATATATAACGATTCGTGATACCCAATTATGGCGCATTTGATGTCGTTTAAGAGGCAGAGAATTTTATTTCAATTTTATATACGCCAAAATATTTTTTAATTGAGCAAGAATAAGGATAGAAAAACGTTGAAAATCCTATGTGAATATTACATTAGACCCAACCAAAGATGACTGTTTCGTTTTTATGGTAATCTAATCTTTTATTTCCTGAAAAAACATTTTGGGTCGAATGTCAAATATTCACATACTTGATCAAAACATCGAACGTGTATACAAGAAAATGGTAGGTTTTCCTCTATAGTACTTTACTGACCATGGAAATGTACTGAGACACAAGCACGTGTCAAAATCGATATCATGTATTGTCCATATAGACGCCCAGTTATCATGTTTTTGTTGGATTTTTTTTTGTATAAAACACGTAGTTAACAATTGAGCGCTAATAATACACATAAACGTTTTTAGGCAAATAAAATCCCAAAATATGGTACGTTTTCTGCCTTTGCTTGTCACGTGGTAGGCCTATGTTGAAGTAGACTTCTCCGTAGTCCACTTGCCAATTGTGCAGTACTCTGGCTATTACATTTAAGCTTAAAACTCTGATTTAATTAATGAGTGCACAATTGATAGATTTTCACAACTGATCTTTTCAGTCACCGTACGCCCTCTGTTTGTTAGCTTCCCAAGTGGACTACTGACTTTGCCTTGAGAGTTAGGCCAATTTCTGGCCTAACTAAAATTGGTGATGATGTAATGCATCTTTAAAAATGAATCTGGCTTGTGATTGGTCGCCCAGATCTCGTTATTGTTTAAATCCTCCGACGCGTACTGGTACCATTATAACTATACATGGTACACAACTATCTAGGGAATGCGGCACTTTTGTGCTGGTGGATGAACGTATGCATCTAGCGCGTATTGTACCACCATGCTTAGTCTTGTGGTTAGATTTTATTGATAAACAAGTATGATTGACAGTGTGTGAGTCCCGGGGTAAAGTTCTGCTTAAAAGTGAAAGTCCATAGTCGGTTTTGCGGATAATAAACTGGCAGATTCTAAAATTAGAATTGTTCAGTATTGAAGTGTCATTATAATTATGCCATTATGATATGTTGCATTCAATAATATAAGCCTACGTAGGGCCTATACTTTACTTTTACTGTCACAAATATAATTATACAGCCTAAACTTTTTCATAACCATTTTATACTAGTATTTTGATGTAGGCCTACTAAATATCAGTATAATTTCGAGTTCAACTGAATGCGTTCATCATGATTAATAACATTTTTATTTATCAAAAATCGACTATGGCATAGTCTAATGTTGAAGTTGCGATTATATCTACAAATAAGTTTGAAGAGAATTCCAACAAGACAACTTGGCCGAGTGGTCTAAGGCGCTGGGTTCATAGTATGTTCAGAGCAGTCTGCCGCCGTGAGGTCGAACCCCGCCTCCGCCAAACTGTAATGAAGTAAAATTAAAATTTTACTTTTAATAAATTTCATATTGGGGAAATGTGACTGGCAGAATTTATTTATGGCGTGGAGTGGTGTGTTATGGTGAATTAGATTTCAATCGTATTGCAAAGCAGTACCTGTGGTGGAATGATAAAATCAAAATTGGGGGTTATTCAATTCATTATGTTCATTGGAAGGAAAAGGGGGTTCTTTTTATAAATGATTTACTGTTTAATAGAAAATGGGACTTTTATGTCAAAAGATGATTTTGAAGAAATGTATAAGGTGAAAACAAACTTCCTTGAATAGGGCCTACAATGGTATTATAAGAGCAATTCAGACAAATTTCAATATTAGCAAGTTAAAAGGGACAAAATTAGTTTCACCTTTTAGATCTAGTAATATGGACTTATTGTTCAAATATTGTAAAGGTTGTAAGTTATTCTATGATGTCTTTGTAGGGGCTAAGAGAATGAAACAATCGGGTAATAAGTGGAAAATAGATGTTGGTATAGAAAATGAGGAGTGGAAACAATTATGTCTTTTAAATTTCAAGTTTTCTGTTGATTCGAAGTATAGATGGTTCCAATATAGAATTAACCAAAGGATTTTAGGAACAAATAGTCTGTTGCTGAAATTTAATGTAAGGGAGGATGATTTATGTACATTTTGTAAGGGTAATCCGGAAACAATTAAGCATCTTTTTGTAAATTGTCAGGTCTCCCAAATATTTTGGAATACCATTAAATTATGGATAAAAGAACAAACTAACGTGGAATTGGAAATGTCTACTTTGACAATTCTATTTGGTTCTAAATTTGATTTGACTTTAACCCTTATAATGACAATGGCAAAATTCCATATCTATAGAGCAAAGATGATGGAACATTACCCAGATTTAAAAGCTTTTAAACAAGAAATTAAACATTATTATAATATCCTGAAATATCAAGCAGCATGTAATTTAGAGCTTAACAAGTTTTCGAAAAAATGGCAACTATGGCGAAGTCTCTGCACTGGTTAATTGGTTAAATAAAAATCCTTTGTTAATCTTTTTTGTTAATTATTTAAGTAAAATATGTGTAATAATTATAGTATATGTATAACTATATAATGTATAATAATATATGACAATTATAGTCTTTGCTGTTAGGAAAGTTTTGTGAAGGGTCCGGTGGTTATTTTGTATGTTTTCTTCCCCCACCGGACTCAAGTACAGGGAATAAACCATAGACAGTAACACCATGGCTGTCAAAAAAAAAAAAAATTGTATGCGAATTGTCCCAAGTTTGGTGTGCGTCTGAGAAGATGAGCTTTGGTCTGACTGTGCTCTCGATATCAGGTCCCACATAAAATACGTAACGTTGCTGTCCGAGCCCTTTTGTTTTTCTACAAATACATTCGATCAATCAATCAATCAATCAATCAATCAATCAATCAATCAATCAATCAATCAATCAATCAATCAATCAATCAATCAATCAATCGATCAATCAATCAATCAATCGATCAATCAATCAGGAAAATTCCCCAGAAAAAACCTTCTTGAGGAGTACCATACCCTACTACGTGAAAGCGTTGCTATCCGAGCCCTTTTAATGTTTTTCAACAAATAGGCCTACATTCATTCAAACAACATAGGCGTAGATCCCGGGGGGATATACCGGGGGGATGGGGGGATTTATCCCCCAATATTTTGTCAGGGGGGGATGGTCCATGCAATCATCCCCCCCAATGTTGACGCCTGATAATGGGTTTCTGACCAAATTAACCTCATATTTGCCCATTTTAGCCCCAAAAGTACAATATTTCATCAGTTTAGCTTCAAAATAGCAAAATTTTTCGCGCGCTTCGCGCGCATTTGTACCATAAACTTATTCTGTCGCCAAAAGGTGCTGCATAGACTATACTTTCAGAATTTTTTCCAACTCCACCCCCCCCACCCCAATGTCAAAAAGAAATCTACGCCACTGTCAAACAATCAATCAATCACACTCTTAATCACAATCAATCAATCAATCAATCAACCAACCAATCAATTAATTAATCAGGGAAATCTCCAGAAAATAAAACTTCTTGAGGAGTACCATGTCCATAGGCCTACCCTAGGAGCTCCTATAGGCCCTGCTACGAATTTATCATCTGACATGTACCCCGGAAAATAATTTTGGATCACCCCGTCTCTCCAAGCTGAACTTACTATGATGTTTCATCGTTGAGCGACGAGCGATTGGTCTTTGACCAATTAGGTAGTGCGCCTTTTCCAAAGTAGTAAAAAAGCACTATACGGTAAAACGAAATTGCTAGTCGCTTAGTGCAGCGATGTAGGTATAAACGTACATTTAATATGATCTCCCACAATGCCATTTGTCGGAAGTTATTTATCGCCATTTTCTCAAGACGGGGATGTGGTAAGGAAAAATAGATGTACTGTACTTCCGTATAATATTTTTGTGTTAAAGAGGTAAATGGAAGTTTTGGAATAAAACAAAAGATAGTTTTTCTAACGGGAGAAATGAAAGATTTCACACAAGGATTTTGCATATATTGGAGCGTGTAGGTTACGAATTGTGGGCTACGGAATTCGGAACTTGTTCACTCACTGTCTGTGTGAATCTGTTTTGTTTGTGAAAAGCTTTATCAATACATGAATATCATATCATCGATCAAGCATGCATGTTGATACATGTACACGTAATTTCCCATTTTTTTCGAAGCTTAAAATTCAATATGATGAAGAAATCTATCTAGTATTTTATAATGTTCCTTTTTAGCTGCGAAGCCAGCTCAAGCATCTTTCCTTCTTTTCAGTTCGTTCGTTCGAAACAAACCATGAAACGGATCGTTAACTCACTAAACTGTCATGACTGTCAATGACTCGACTGTGGCCTGTTATTGTACACCATCATGATCATGACCATCCGTGAGAAAAAAAAACATGTAAAAAGGGTAGTCGTCCACGTGGTAGCTTTTTGTGGGTAGGCTTGAGTGCGCGTGCGTCGCATATCGTCATGATCATGTTACTTCATGTATGAAAAATTGGAATGGAAAAAAGGGGTAGCAAAATTGCAATGAATGTGCAAATACGTGATACGGAATGGGGGTAGTTTAGTTTAGTTTAGTTTAAATCTTTATTAACGTCACACTCTCACATAGTCATGACCAGACCTGTACCGAGATAACCCTACAGGGTGATGAGTACAGTACTTAAGCAGAAGCAGAAGCATAGAGACCAGCCAATTATGGCTTATGAGTGACAAAACAATAATATACAATATAAAAATATAGCACATAAATAATACATAAATAGCACATAATAATACATGTAAATATATAGTCAAGTTTTTTTTTTTTAAACAATAACATGCATTTACATTTAAAAAAAATAAACACATGGCAATGTTAGCTGAAACCTCATCAAACGCCCATCATGCTTTTAGGCCTAGATCAAAAGAACAAAAATGCAAGAAGCCGCAAATGCGCAACATGGCAGAAGCAAGCATGATGTTGACGTGTACATGAGGAGACAGCTAAATAATAATTACAATTTATTCATCCCTTAGTGTACACAATAGATTGACGAAGTGTGAGAATTTCATTTGCAATGAATCGTAAATTCATTGTAAATTGAATTGTAAATTGGAATTTGGATAGTCCTAGATCGAGAAATAAATATGAAAGGGGATATGATCTCCAGAAAGCATTAACTTAAAAGAAAGCTGTTAGGCCGAATTAAAAAATAAAACATGTTTCACGTCCCTTCCCGCTTCCTTTTTGGAGCTTTCTTCAATTTTATTTTTATTTTTTGAAATTCAGTTATAACTTTTCAAAAAATTGGTCTAGAGATGCTTTTTACATTCTTGCTAATATACAAGAAACACTTTTATAAGGTTTTGTGATAGTTAGAGGGGCCTATCTCTCAGAATAACAAATAAAAAGAGGCCTCCTCCTTTTTCCAGGCATTATTGTACATGTGTATACTGTACGGTACGCTAAAACAGCTCTAATTATGGGTATTTACACCGATTTTGCGATAAAAAATAAAAAATAAAAAGCCCCCTCTTCCTCCTTTTTTTCAAAAACCCGGACGTGAAACATGTTTGTTATTTTACTTGGCCTTATATTTTAAGCTTTTCGATCTCGATTCACTCGGTCGGACATCCGGGAACATTGTGACTTGTCCCCTTCGACTTTGTCCCCTTTGCACAAGCGCGAACTGCACATGTACATGTATGCACACACTGGTTTTACAAGGCTATTTCCCCTTTGTGACGTCAGCCCGACCAAGAGATCTTGCCCCATGTACTAGTCTACCCTTGCATCCCCCTAGCTTGTTTAGATTAAAGTTAATTCTTAATTACTTCCATAGTCTGAGCTGTGCGCCAATCGTAGACGAGCGTACACACAGAAGAAATAAACATTCACGCTGATTGGCTGATCAACGGACAAGTCGGTTGACCCATTGGTCGTCGGCGCAGCGCATAGTAGGCGACCTTGTCACTTCTACGCGATCGCAATTCACCAGCGCGTACCCGGACCACAGAAGTACGGTAATAAAAAATTGACTTTAAGGGATTAAAAAGTAATCCATCTATAGGGGTGTGAAATAGCACAGCAATCCTTCTACTAGTCTGAATCTGATTTGATACTGCCCAACACTCCTTGATTGCGTAGCAAAGGTAGAAGTGATCCGGACAGGGTTGTGAGTGCGCAATGCTATTTATTACTCTCTTAGGTGCTTGTGAAGTTTGGATTTGAAGGTTGCTTGCTTATCTGATGAAATAATGTCTTATGGTAGGCTGTTCCAGTCAACCACCGTTTGCGGAAAAAAGGAATATTTGAAGCAGTCTTTTCTGGCTTGTATTCTGTGAAATGTGAATTTGTTTGTAAATTTTTGTATAGCGGGACGGACGTGTCGTCGAGCGCAGAATTTTGTTTACCGGGATGGACAGAGCTTGATGAAGTACCATAAGTCTTCTTTCTTTCCTTCTCAATGTTAGCGGCTCCCAATTCAGTTTAGATATCATGTCTGATGGGCTGCTGGGTATAAGAGTAGTCTGCAATTTGATGTGCAGGAATAAAATCCCTGTTTATGAAAACAGGCGCGTGTTACCTGTAGGGTATCGTTTTAGCCAAGGGTTAAATCCTTGTTTAAATTAGGTTGCTTTTTAAAAGTTGATTCTTACAGATGGGGTACAGCTACAGGCCACAATGTGAGTGACCCTCACCCCCGGGGTTTTACCGTATGCATGTGCATGACATGTCGACGCAACGGCTGTGGATGGTAAATCTATGTCGTCTATCTTTATATGCCAGGGTTCAAATTCCATCAGTTTCAGGGCAAGGCCACACAGTGACAGTAGTTCCAGTAACTGTAACGCAGTATCTTCATTTATTAGGAATATTGGAGAGCCGAGTAACGTGGTGCTCTATTGACATCTGTTCCACAAATAGGAAACATCATATAGGTGGGTTCATTTTGGGCTTCAATGATGCAGCTGAGGACTGTCTCAAGGACAGTTTGTGCATCATGCACTGATGATTTTAATCCCATTGTACCAGGGTTTGGGTGTGCATGAATGATTTTATTTTTAATCCTATTGTACTATACCGGTACTCAAACAAAATAGTTGAGATAAATGATCTACATGATCTCATCTTTTGGGTGGGTTCAACATTCCCAGAGTTGGCAAAATCTTCATGGGAGTAGTTTACTTCCTGCAAAAGTGGTCAGAATATTGCTCTGCAAAATTTCTTATTTTTCATTTGGATTTTCACATTGAGCAGCATTCTCCTTGTGAAAATATACAAATTTCTCAACCCATGTTTAGCCAGTCTATTCTCAACATAAAAACAATGGGAACCTGCCAAAGTAATAGGAGTGCCATTTGATGTAATGAGGTGATGCATCATGTTGCAAAGGATTATGGGAATGGTTAGATACCTTCTCTGGGTCTCAATTAGGTAAATTACGCTTACAAGGAATCAACAAAATAAAATGCTCATCACCCAAAAGTTAGCAAACTAATGATCTCACCTATACCTTTTTTTTTCTTTTCTTTTTTTGCTTAGAAAGAAGGGAGGTTGTTTTCAGGACAGAAATCACAAGATCCCCACCACTCACAATGGCTGCGACAGTGTCGTTAGCAGATGCACTGTCCAATGTGGACCTGCTGGAGGAGCTCCCTCTACCAGACCAGCAACCATGCATCGAAGCCACCGCTGTGTCCATCACCTACCAGGCCAATTTTGACACCAACTTTGAAGATCGTACCGCGTACGTCACAGGAATGGCAAAGTATATTGAAGAAGCCACTGTACATTCTGAATTGGTAAGTGTCCTTTGGCTGTGGTGTGGTTGTTGAAACCATGCAAATTCAAATTACTCTTCCACTGTTAATTTGTATCTATAGATAAGCCAATCATAACACATACATGTAGAATTTTAAGTATTTTAGTAATAATAAATAACACCATAAAATAGTACATGTAAGTGTTAAAATCACCTGCTGTAGTTATAAGCTTCCTTTTAACAAATCCACTTGATTCTGACATTATAACAATTCTTAGTTTAAAAGACTCTAATATCTGTACAGAAAAAGTGACTCAAACATCAAATACTGCACAAAATTTCAACATAATGATATTTTTCTGTTCATGTTTTTAAAATGTAATGGAAAGTTGGACACTTATTAGTATCTCACAAATAATGATATATTTTTGATTTTGAAATTTCATGTAGTGCAAAAAAAAAAAATGCTCACATACACTGTAGTATAAATAGCATTAGATTAACCATTAGCAAACCTAACATTTTGTTTTTGAGTACCCGTATTGTCTGTAATAAATGCCCCCTCTAATAAAGGTATCCCCTGCGATTTTTGAATGAAAAAGTGACCGAAATGGAAAAATTACCATGCCTTATTGGATGAGTAAGCTTAAAACTTACAACAGTCGTGTCAGTGTTGGCCATCACAACCTCAAAATTGTATGGACAAATTATGGTAGAATTTGATTTCACTATGTAATTCACATTCTTGCTTAAAATGCACTTACATAATGTAATTTTGTAGTATTTACTGCAATCACATCCTGTTCCAGTGTTCCTTGGGTGCCACCAAATCCCGCCATATTGGATTGTGTGAGTGAAATGAGTGATACTTTAGATGTTCACCCCGATTTTGAAGCTTTTTTCAATTGCACGCCCTTGGGCACTTATTACAGACGATACGGTATTATAGCTTGCTTGTATGATCAATCACCTTCCTCTATCTCACTCTACTAGATCACTTTCAGGCAAAACGCTTCGCGAACTACGGATTTTTCCTATCGCACAAGTCAGGTAGAGTGGAGCTAGCTAGCGCATGGTATAAATAAATAAACAAGATCTGAGCAACCAACCGTATGCTGCCTGGGAATTGTGTTCAATTTTTTTTACGTTTAGAAAATAATAACACCACTTACCTGTCCGTTCAGTGTTCAAAATGTCTCTTTTTTTCATTTCCTAGAAAGTTGTTCCATGTATCATCATAACACCAGTGATTTGTAAATTCTATAGAACATCTGTTTGCCAAGTAAAATCCGGCTGTTCCGTTTAAAATCCACACTACCCCTGTGGGAGATTTTTGAAATATCTTCCTCAGGGGGAATATGAATTTCAAATGGAATGAACACATAAGGTGGTTCCATTTTAATTTCATACACCTTCTGAGAAAGATTCAACCTGAATCTTCCACAGAAAGGGGGGGGGGGGCGGTGAGTTTTAAATTGAGTTGTAATGTGTTCATTCCATTTGAAATTCACATTCCCCCTTTGGAAGATAATTTCCCAAATCTTCCACAGGGTTAGTGTGGCTTTTAGATGTAATAGTTAAATTCAAATCAAAATCAAAATGAGGCATTTTTGGTTTTCCCACCACCACCACCACCGCGACTGTGACCTGGGGTTTGCTTCATGATGACAATACAAAATATGTTTGAATGTTGGTGTTGTTGACCATTATTTTCTTAATGTATTTTGTTGTTTATGAAAGTCAAATGTTTGTAGTGTGAGTGTGTGTGATGATAAAGTAACTGGGAAGAATGATTTCTCTATTCTTGAAAGCTGTACACTCTACATGACTTTTGTGAATTTCTGCATTTTCATGCGCCAATATAAATACTAACATTTAACTGCAATCAATTTTGATGCAATAAATTATTTTTGCCTGCATTTTCTGAGTATATTATTAATCATTTCATTCATGTGTGGTATGCAGCAGCTTAACAGGTATTGACTAATTATAAAAATGCTGCTGCCATACCAGCCATAACAAGAGAGATTTACATGCTCAACATACTTGAGAAGTTGATGGTTATTTGTGGGGGAAAAGGATGATAAAATGCTTACATGGTTTACAAACCATGTGGTCATCTAACCCTGTATACAACTACTTGTTTTGACTAGGGACTTAACATGAAGGGACTGGAAATGGCTTCCACTCATTGTACCATGCGAGTTCTTGGTTTACAAATTATCCTCGGTTGATCAAGCTTGCAAAATATGTTGAAGGTCGTAAAAGATCAGTCCAATAGTAATAGCCCCCAATAATAAGCCATTTCCAGTCCCTTTATACACAGCCCCTATTTTGACGCAAGTGTAACAAATTATGAATTGCAAATATAAATATATGAGAGAATCTGCCATTCAGCATGTCTGTAACATGTATGTTTTCAGCACAATTATGAATGGGCTATATATCCAGTTGAAATCCATACTTCCACTATGGATGACATGACCTTAATTCATTCATTCATGGTTTATTAAAAGACACGGTAGCAGCTAAAAGCTGAATTGCTGTGAAATTTACAATCATTAAAAAACAACAAAAAGCATGACATAGATTTGAATATCAGAAAATATCACTTAGACGGGTACTACACCCCTCGATAAACCTGCGTCCACTCTCGCATCCCTCCCAAAAACCAACAACACAGTGGCAACAAGAGTCATGCACATCACAGGGCAAGGAATCCAACCACCACACGAATCCCAGTGACCCAAGACAAGCGGTCCGTTATTCATGATAAGAAATAAGGTACCGATAGGATGAACCCCGCTTCCCATCATATACACTGAACCGCCCGCCCCGAGCCACCGTAACCCCAGTGCAGCAATTGGACCCCCGCCCCAACAACATACACAACCCCCGCCACCAGTGTGCTACTACTTTCTGAGACAAATGCAAAAATAGTCACAAACCAACCACAGGGGTGCAGTACCCCCTTAAAGTACACAAAATAAACCAAGGGGCGAAACCTCATCCTGTAACCAGAACCCACAGAAAGAGAGGTCCGCAGCTAAAAGTGCGGTCAACTGGACCCGGGAAAATGGTGGAAAGGAGGTGGTTTCACCCCAAGGATAAACTTATTCAAATAGTAATGACCAATAAATATGATATTGCACGTGAAGAAATACATTATTCAAAATAAATAACAGAAAAAAGAAGGAGTCGTGTTGGGGCGAAGTCATCATCATGATCCCAGAGGGGTGAGAGAGAAAGAGATGGAAAAAAGCACCAAACCCCTAATGAGGGCATGACCACTCGCTCCAAAGCAACTACACCAATAAAACATATCAAAGCATTAATATCCCACACAGGGGTGAGTATATATAGATTTCAAACAGTCACTCATTTAGATAATCCCATTTGAAATTTATACTCCCTGTGTGGAATATTAAGGTCATGCCTTCTATGGAGGTGCATAGATTTCAACAGGAATAGCCCAATAGTCATGTATGTTCCGTCGGAATTTCAAAATAAAATTGAATCATTGCATCATATAATGTATGATTGACAAACTGATGGATCAGAACTGCTTCAATTTGGGTTTATATTCCGTTTAAAGACATACGTACCCCCTATGGTTAACATGACCTTAATCTTCCACGTAGGGAGTATGAATTTCAAATGTGGTTACCTGAATGGGTGACTCCATTTGAACCTGTGTGGGAGATTTAAGGTCATGTCTTACATAGGAGGTATGGATTGAAACTGGAAGAGCCCATACCAATTCACAGATTTAAAAGGCAAAATATAAGATTAAAAAAACAAACAAATTGTGCCATTGTAATGGTGTGTTGTTCCATGTAGTAGTTAACTACTGAAGGTAATGTAGGGGTAATAAAAGTGAAATATGGTCATGTATTTTGTATGTTCGCTATGGGCTTAGCCAGCGACCTGTCCACCTGTGTTTTGCACAGACAATCGCAAATTTGGACAGCCCGAAAAATGCCTCTATGCTGTCCACAACCTATGCGATAAAAATCCCGATGTAAATTTATGGTACAATTTCCTTTAAAAAAGTCTTAATTTTAACAACTTTGTCTATAAGAAGGGAATTAGGCAATAACAATTTCCATTATTGATAACAATTTTATAAATGGCTGTAACTTGGTGTATTCACTCACTGGAATCTCAAATCGCAGGTGGGAATGGCCGTGGGGTTGTGGATGGGCAGTTTTTTGATCCTGGCTAAGCTCCTGATATTTGCTGAGAACAATCTGCTTCAACACTCCCTGTCAACTTTAGATTTATATCTCTTATATATTGCAATATCTATCTCTTTGACTCTGACTGTCTGTTTCTTTCTTTCTTTCTATTTGTCTGTCTGTTGTCTTTCTCTTTTTCTCTTGCTCTCATTCTCAATCATGTGGTCCATTCTCTATTTCTGACTCTGTGTCAAGGTCTTAATTAGAAATTATGGTTTGCCCATCATATAAATAAAATTGCCTGTCCTAGTATGACCTTTAAAATATTTACCAAACTTCTACAGCCCATTAGGGGTTCAAATATGTGTTGCTATGACCTTGTTTTGCAAATCTGGTCTATTAAAAAGTTCAATAGCCTTTCTCAACACCTACAATTATAATGTAGCATCTGTCAAAGACATTAATTTTGCCCATCCCATTAGCAAGCTCACTGTCTAAAATGATGGGCAGGTGGGTCATGGGTGGCTACTAGCTAGAACACTGCCCATATGTGTGAGACTAGTGCACATACAGTCATGCACATATACATATATGTATTTATCTCTTTTCTCTTTCTCAGTGTGCCTGTTGCATATGCAACAGGCACGTTGATCTTATGCAATTTGAATTTTCAACTACAACTGTGTGCAATACCTGTAAACTCCAATTAATATTGTTGTAGTTGATGTACTCTCAAGTGTGGGAATTTTAGAATAGAAATAAAATACCATGTTGGGCAGATTGTTCCATTTGTTGTAAGTGTAATGTTAAAAGTCAAGAGGTCAGATGACACATTTCATAAGTCTACACCATTCCAGGTGTGGAGTCTTTTGAAGGTAAGTTGATCAACCACATATTCAAAATGTAGACTATTTTAGATGAGATAATTTAACAGTTATTATAAAATGAAGCAGCATAGGGACCAGATGACCACCAACTAGCAAAGTAAGTTGATCTATTCCAGCGTGTAAATCTTGACTTTCGGAGGATATCTCTCATCAAAAATCACTTGGTCTTTCACCAGTTCTTTCATTTTCCCCAAAAGTTAGATTGAGATGACTTCAAAATTAGCTGAAAATGAATGAAAGGATCCAATTCATGCTATAAAATGGAGAGACTTGTTCCAACCGTGAATCTTTTGGGGTCCGTTTTCTCCATTCTTACTCTATTCTGTTCCAGGTGGCGTGTTGATTTTGATTTTTTTTGTCTCACATTTTTAGTTTCTTCTTCCATATGGTCTTTTATTATGGTGATCATAATCCACACAGCATGCCATTATATTTATTTAGATGATTTTGCTCTTAAATTTCTACCATCACCAGGAACCTCGTCTGATGGGGCCATTCAGTTTGGTGAGTCGCTAGGCAACCGTTGTTTTTGCATGCAAAGGTCATGAATAATAATTAACAAAACCATGTGACCTTTGGGGTTTTAATAAATAATCTCAGAACTGATTTTTCTCCACTTTCCATCATCGCCTGTGACAATATAACTCATTCAGTAATTAATTATAAAGTAGATTTTTACTAAAACCTGCCTCACAGGAATTAACAATGCTATGTTATAGTTTTCTATTAAACATTGTTTTTGCATGCTCTGGTAGCTGAATATTAATGAGGTAAGCTATGTCTAAATATGGCTGTCTTTTGCCCTTTTATGGATAACAACCCTGGCGGTGGGGGAATTAAAAATGCATTGTGCACATGCTCCTGTAAATGTTTTCTGTTCTCCCCTCTCCCTCCTACAGTTTCTTCCTTCATTGTAATATACCTATGACTCCACCCCTATTTCCAAAGCACAGTTTGATTTCAGTTTGACAGGATTTTTATGACAGATAATGCACTCGCAAAACTTGGCATGCTTTCCTTTTTGTGTTCTCTTGTTTGATTATATGTTTATTTATCATACGTTTGTTTATTTATTATTATGTGTGTTTTTAGTGGTGACTTATTTTAGAAACCGGAAAGTATGCAAAGTTGTGTGTATTATTATAATCCCTGTGTATGCACTTAGATAGGTGGGGAGGGGGCTGTGTAGCAAAATGACCAAAATGGATGAGTAGCAAGGATAGCTGTGGACTGTACAATGTACAAATTCAATTCTTTGTTCGAGTTCAGTATGTAGTCAGTGTATAGATCTCTATTTATTCATTAGAGCATCAAAAATAATACATATGATTTTGAAAGTGTTGATTTTTGATTCTAGAATTCCGTGTTTATCCCATTGTATTTGACAGTGTAGCCTGATGTACATAATCATTATACAGTGACTTAGTCTTACTGACGTTGTGGAGTGTGGTAGTTATAGACTCTTGTGCAGTCCATGGCCTATCTATTGCTGACACTCGGAGTTTTACTTTTAACCTTTTGTTTAAATTAATAAAGCTACTTGTCAAACAGATGGACATCGATCATATTATTATATATTTTTAAAATTAAAACAAAATACATGATGATCATTGTGATAGTTGCAATGGCTCGTTAGCAGTCTCTCTCTCGCTCTCTTCTTTCTCTCTAGTTAACTTTATTTTTTCATTTAGCGATTATCTCTATGAGTTTATAATATATTAGATTAAAAGATTTTTAATTGCCAATTGTGATTTTCAGATACCGGTACCTTAGAAGTACTATTTTTGGTAACACTCTAAGAAAGTGTAGAAATTTACGAGATCTTAACCAAATTTGTAGAATTTTTCTGATGGGTTTTTTTGTTGTTGTATGTGTAAGTGGGACACAGGTGATTGGTTGTCACTTGATCACATTTAAGGCCATGAGAACTACCTGCCGATTGGTCAAAAAGAAGTTTTTATTATCAAATTGGCCCAATGAGCAACATTGTTAGAATAATTTTATCACGCAAAAAATTGGGGTGAATTATTTGCAAAACTCCATTCTGATTGGTGATTAAAGTAATGATATCATGTAACTGACCAATCAGAGGCAATGTTAGATCAGCAGGTAGGGCTCAGGGGGTTAATATTTATAAAAGTCACATAAATTCTAAGTTGGGTCAAGTTTTGTAAGCAGATGTTAAGTTTGCACGGGAAATGGTCACTTTTGCTCTCTTTTTTTTTGCATCAAATTTCACATTCTTTCACAGTTTGTTTGAAATAATTTTATGTTGGGTTAAAGATCTGAAAAATCACATTCTTTGAATTTGAATTTATTGTATAAACATCACATCACTTTACATTCTACAGAAATTTTGCATCATGGGAATTGGAAGATTTAATGAAGATTTTGAAGAGTTTACTGCAAGGCAAATTCATCGTTATTGTAACTTAAATTTAGTTTTTGTTTTTCAAGAGATGGATTGCTATGTTGTTAGTTTGCATAGTGTTGCACATGCAAATAAAATAATGCATTTTACTTGATAAAGAACTGATTGTAATAAAATGCATACATAAGTAAATAACTTTTTTCAAATGTTTTTTATAAGATGGCATTTATTTATAATATTGAGAGAAAGGTTTAATGTGTAAGTAAATAAGATAAGCTGTTGTGTTCAAACTAAATTAACATGGACCCTCGGAACCCAAAAGCTATTTATAAATGAATATGTGTAATATCCCCAGTGAAGATAGCCCAGTAAATATTTTTGTGTCCTGAGCCACTTTGTAACCAGGTACCAAACAAGATTGGCTGATTGGCTTGTAGAGTGTGGGCTTATGTAAACTTTGACCTTGTGATCTGTGGAAGAAAATGGAATGCTTTAGCTTGTAAAAAATTATGTCAGATAAATGATGATGTTTATTTCATTTCATTCAAGCCTTTCAAGATCAATCCTACTTCAACTCTAATGTAAAGAATTTCAGTCTTTCTGAACGTAAATTATAAATAAAAAAAATTCGCATTTTGATGGCAACATTGGGATTATAATTTTGTCTTAGCAAATCTTTTGTATATATTATATATATAGATAGTTATTGGATATTACTGCAAGTGTTTGACCATTTATTTCCCTACTGTATATGATCTTGTTTGAGAATGTTCACCAGTTTGCAGATTTTTCCCCAATCCTCACACCGTCATGCCAATTTTTCCTAAATGTTACATATTTATTTACTCTTTGCTACAATGAGTAATTCTCTGTAATTTACCAATCCAAAGTATTTGAATCCATCATCTTGTATGTGCTAATTGCAAATGATTTGAATGGTCGTGGTTAATTTCTTTCAGAATAAGTTGTTGGAAGAAGGAGAAAGTTACGCTGTCAGTCTTTACACATGGAGAAGTTGCTCAAGGGCAATGCCTGCAGTAAGTACAATTGAGACCCTATGCCACAAATTTGGCACAGTGAAAATTACATTTGGTGCAAGAGAATCGTAGTTCTCAATGAAAGATTGTAAAAACTTTTGCCAACAATTTGGTAATTTTGAGGAAAAAATATCCATTTGATGGACACTAATTCTAGAGGGAGTGGACAGTGATTTTGGAGACACTGTCAATAGCAGAATTGTATTGCAAAGGAATGGAAAAGAGAGAAATGTAAGGAAAAAAAAAAAAAACGTACCCTGTTCTATTGGGCGGACGGACTTGCCGAGTAGGGTGAGTCAGGTTTTTCATATTTTCAGGAAGAGCCTAAATGATCCTAAAATTCATAGAAAGCTTGAAAAATCTTAACTTGAATCTGAATTTTGTCTAAATTAATCCAGCTGGCTGTTTGTAATTGCATACAGTTTCAACAAAATCTCCAAAATGCAAAATCTGTGTCTGTCGGGCCTGTAGGTTTTTTTTTTCATCGCCTAATATGGGAATTTTAAAGTTTCAGGCTCCACCTCAATTTGTGCAATTTTCATTGCTATGTTATTGAAGTGGGCATTCCGATTGAATTGTGGCTAGTTGAGGTGTCGTTATTTGAACTTATTCACACAATGAGACAGCAGGTTCATCTTGAACTGTCTTATGCACCTGGACCTGGTCTCCTTACAGTGGTAATGCACATAGGACTGCTTCTCTAATAATTAATATCTCATTTCTTTTGCTAGATCAAATCCAATGAGCAACCCAACAGAGTAGAGATCTACCAGAAGTTTGTGGAGGTGATGGAGCCAGAAGTCGCTAAGCTTGTTAGCTTCATGTACTTCCAGGTAATACATTGGGCAATTCCAGTTGAAATCCATACACCCCCTGTGAAAACATGTCCTTATTCTTCCACAGAGGGAGTGTAAATTTCAAATGGGGTTACCTGAATGCAGACTTGTAGCTGAGTCCAGCTCGTCTGAGCCGAGCCAAGTCCACTTGTATCTGAGTCCGAGCCAAGTCCGAGTCCTTTCGTGTCTAGTTGAAATCCATACACCCCCTGTGAAACACATGTCCTTATTCTTCCACACAGGAAGTGTGAATTTCAAATGGGGTTACCTAAACAGGTGACTTCATTTGAAATCTACACCCCCTGTGTGGGAGATTAAGGTCATGCCTTTCATAGGGGGTGTATGGATTTCAACTGGAATTAATGAATGGCTTTGACCTGCCATGAACAGAGTGACTTTATATCTACAGATTTAAATTAAATGAAACAAATGGTTGCAAAATGAAACAGCTACTTCATGAAGATAAAATTAATGTGCTACCAATGTGTGATGTGTTACATACTTAAACAATTTATGCGCATGCTTGCCCGCCATATTTGACGACATATGATTGTGTGTAGCACATTGGTTATTGTTGTTAGCGGTATGTCTCTCATCTCAGCAGCTATTCAATTTTTTACAGGGAAACTGAAAATAACATTGATAAAATTGTATTTTGTAAGAAGAAAATGGATGGAATTAAATACAAGTGAAAAGTGACGGTTATGATTGAGGCATCAGTTATTTTTCAGGTATTGTGAAACATCTAATCTAAGCATTTTGCTTTGGACCTAAGAAACAAAATGTTTTTAAAAATGTTTCACAATACCTTCAGATCAACTGATGTGCAAACCTCTAATCAGTACCTTATTTTCTAAAATGTGTAGTCAGGGTCTTAGCTAGGATTTGGCAAGTGCCCGTCATTTGCATAAAACTGCCTGTTCAAAATGTGGTCAGTTCAAATACCTATTACTGTAGCCTTTATTTATTATTTTGGTCTTGTTTTGAGTTCACATAACTTATTTAAGTTTTTTTTTTAGAATTTATCATATGACACTGCCATTAATTTTGCATATCCCAGAAGCAACCTGCCAGTCTAAAATGAAGGGTGGCAAGCTAACACGCTGTCGTAGTGACAGGTTGCTAGGTCAACTGCATCATGCTTTCTTTGTTACAAACCACTGATCGAAATGATCACAACACAGCGCCTATGGCATATCAAAATTCGGAACAGGTGTATGAGCCCAGACTTGGAGCAGTAACCAATGGTTACTAACATGCACTACAACAGCGAATAAATACCCCTTGTGTAGTATAAAAATGGTAAGAATTATTGATTTAACTTATGGAATTTATTTCGCAGCGTCGGGCAATAGAGATGTTCTGCCGAGACATCAAGAGGCTCTGTCATGTGGAGAAGAAGAAAGACTTTGTGTCAGAGTCGTACCTGCTGACGCTGGGAAAATTCATCAATATGTTTGCAGTGCTGGACGTGCTGAAGAACATCAAGGCCAGTATTAAAAACGATTATGCGGCATATCGCAGGTGAGTTGTTGCAAACTTAATAATTGTATCAAAGGCGAGTGAATTGTATTACACTTCAGTCTGATCATAATTGAATACCTGAGTTGAAGAAGGGCCCAACTCCATCAAACTGTTTTTGAGATATCAAGAAAAAACTTAATATTTGGAAAAGTTTTATAGGCAGAATGTTTTTACTTTCAGGGGACCTTTAATACATGAACATACAATGTTACATACATTCGAAATTATATATGATGTTTCCATGGCAACGGTACAGGTCTTAACACGATCTGGAGTTGGGCCCTTCTTCCACTAATATACTGCAAGTGCCAGTTCTGTAAGCAGATGTGTTATAAATAGCTACAGAAATGTGGTAATTATCCATTAATTGCGCAAGTAGACACATGTAATATGTTAGCAAGAAAGTTTATTACAGTGAAAAGCAGATTTCATGGATGAACAAAATTCCTATTTATCCCAATATTTGTGGAAGAAGGGCCCAACTCGCATGGAATTGGGCCTTTCTTTCTTGAAAACCATGATTAAGTGTATGTGGAAGAATATTTAGAGAGTGGATTTTGGCTCATCTTTCACACACAAGGAAGAACACGTCTGCTGACAATAAAATGGTGGGTCTAACTCATTTTTGTAAAAAATTGGAGTTGGGCCCTTCTTCCACTCAGGTATTCAATTATGTAAGGCCAAATTGTGATGAGAATAGTTTTATTGAAAATGAAAAGTTTGAATTTATGATTTGAAGTTGCTAATTAATTTATGAATATAGAGGGGATATTCATTTGGTGCAAAAACTGGTCAATGTTTTAATGTTTGAGTTTGAGTCGCTTCAAGTCAAGCTGATACTTCATAGTTGAGATATTGGGAATATGGATTAGTCAGTGGAAGCTTGTGGCCAACTTGAGTCCAATGTCACTTTCATAAAAAAAGTGGCAAATTTACCTCAGGATTTCATGGTATGAACCAGATCTGCATTAATTGAACAAAAATGTGTAAAACAATTTGATCAGACATTTGTACTGCCTTTGATAGTGCAGAAATGTGAGAAAATATCAGTGGTGTTGCAGAAAACCAACATCAACAGAAGTAAATGACTCTGTGCACTGTCATCCCCAAACGAGGTTCTACCCGCTAACTACACTGCAAAATTCCTGGCGACAGAGTGACTACATCGCACTTGAACTCTGAAGTCACTACCGCCGTCACTCCAGAATAACCTACCCTATGGTGGCCGACAGAGTCACTACAGGAGAGTGACTACATCGGAAACAAGGCAGTAGGGTATTATGCAGCAGTGTCATCACGTAGTGACTACAACTGCTAGCCTCCGATGTGTTACCTGCTCGATGTCGCATCGGCGACTCATGATGTACACCACCGACTAGATTCCGACAGTGGTCCACATCTTGTAGTCACATCAAAGTGACTTCCGTAGCCGTGGCCCATGCGTCGCCTGCTCGGTGTCCAGTCGGCGAACTTCAAGGTGACTACGCTGCCGAAAGGTCATTGACCGAACCCTCTTATGAGTTCGAACACTCTGGGGGACGCGCGCGTATATCTACCAAATACGCGCTGATGATGACAAATACGCGTATCATGCTTGTTTACTGCTTGTATACGCTCATGAATGGAATGAGTTGGTTTTATAATTAATTGATTGATGCATGCTGTACAGTGTACAGTGGGTCTGTGGTTCTCTACTGCCGTCTTTGTTTTTGTTTTGATCGTGCTTTTGCATTCGTTATCATTTATATTTCAACTGTGAGACTTCCGATTCATTTTGTTTCATTTATTTATTGTTCTCTTTTTAATATAATATTTTAATTCTTTTCGTGCTGCCTGTTTAATAATCTCATCAACTGTGTGTGTTTTATTTGCAGTTCTTGTCCTTGGTTTATTTGTTTGTTTCATTTCAAACATTTTTATTTTGTCTATTTGTTTGCTTGTTTTCCCACAAAACTTATATCATTGCTTTGTTTACTTCAGTGGTTAGATGACATGTTTTGCTATCAAATTAGGCCTGTTTTTTCATATTTTGCACGATAACGTTATATAGGCCTATTGAAACTTTTTATGCCTCCACCGCGAGGCATACTGTTTTTGCAATGTCCGAGCTTCCGTGCTTCCGTCCGTCCGTCCGTCCGTCCGGATGCTGTATCTCGGGGATGGATGGGCGGATTGACTTCAAATTTTCAGGATAGGTGGGTCATGGTCAAAAACTCTGGCTACTTTTTTTTGGGTGGGGTTCAAGGTCATATACTGAGGTCAAAGGTCATTTGAGGTCAAATTACTAAAAACTGTCGTATGGGCATGAAACTTGGTGGGTACAGTCAACATTTAGAGCCAAATTTTTGAAGGTCATTTCGGGGTCATCCGGGGTCACCCAGGGGTCATCTAAGGTCAAATTACTAAATATTGTCTTATGGGCATGAAACTTGGTGGGTACAGTCAACATTTAGAGTCAAATTTTTGGAAGGTCATTTTGGGGTCATCCAGGGTCAACCAGGGTCATCTAAGGTCAAATTAATAAAATTGGTCGTATGGGCATGAAACTTGGTGGGTACAGTCAACATTTAGAGCCAAATTTTTGAAGGTCATTTCGGGATACTGTTTTTGCAATGTCCGAGCTTCCGTGCTTCCGTCCGTCCGTCCGTCCGTCCGGATGCTGTATCTCGGGGATGGATGGGCGGATTGACTTCAAATTTTCAGGATAGGTGGGTCATGGTCAAAAACTCTGGCTACTTTTTTTTGGGTGGGGTTCAAGGTCATATACTGAGGTCAAAGGTCATTTGAGGTCAAATTACTAAAACTGTCGATGGGCATGAAACTTGGTGGGTACAGTCAACATTTAGAGCCAAATTTTTGAAGGTCATTTCGGGGTCATCCGGGGTCACCCAGGGGTCATCTAAGGTCAAATTACTAAATATTGTCTTATGGGCATGAAACTTGGTGGGTACAGTCAACATTTAGAGTCAAATTTTTGGAAGGTCATGTTGGGGTCATCCAGGGTCAACCAGGGGTCATCTAAGGTCAAATTAATAAAATTGGTCGTATGGGCATGAAACTTGGTGGGTACAGTCAACATTTAGAGCCAAATTTTTTGAAGGTCATCCGGTCACCCAGGGTCATCTAAGATCAAATTACTAAATATTGTCTTATTGGCATGAAACTTGGTGGGTACAGTCAACATTTAGAGTCAAATTTATGGAAGGTCATTTTGGGGTCATCCAGGGGTCATCTAAGGTCAAATTAATAAAATTGGTCGTATGGGCATGAAACTTGGTAAGTGCAGTCAACATTTAGAGCCAAATTTTTGGAAGGTCATTTCTGGATTATCCGGGGTCATTTGGAAGGTCATTTTGGGGTCATCCGGGGTCACCCAGGGGTCATCTAAGGTCAAATTAATAAAATTGGTCATATGGGCATGAAACTTGGTGGGTACAGTTAACATTTAGATCCAAATTTTTGGAAGGTCATTTTGGAATCAGGATCACCAGGGGTCATCTGAGGTCACATTACTAAAAATGGATTTGTACACATTTATATCGCCCCATGGTGGAGGCATCCCACTCGACGCCTTGCGTCGAAAACCGCGACGTTTCTAGTTTTATATTTAAAACGAATTGTGTTTTTAAATGTTTTAAAAGAGATATTAATTTTCAGCCAAAGTTCGCAAAGTATGCCTATTATAGGCCTAGCATTTTCAATTTATACACTTTTATTTGCCAAAACTTTACTTATTTTGAAGCAAGAATTTTTCTGTTATTTAAAATTGATTTATAGGCCTAGCATGCATTTTGTTTTACTTCTTGTCACTTTCCTGAAAGGTCTACTACAAATTTATACTTTTACTGCCGTAAGTTCATGCAAAACTTTGGCTTGTGCTATTTTCTTTTTCCGTTTTTCAAAATGGTGTTTTTATAGGCCTATATTAGTTTGATTTGTTTTTCATGTTGATTTTTTTTACGTTATCAAATTATGCCTATAAATTGGTGTCACATCAATATAGGCCTGTTGCAATGTTTGTTTGAAATTGTCTTATTTTTTATCACGCAAATATTAATGCTTGTTATGAATTATTATTGTTATAATTATTTATTTATTTTACACATTTAATATTTTAATTCATCAATAGGCCTACATGCTTCTTATAATATTCCTACTTTTAACTTCTTTATTTGCAATTTTTCTCAAGTTGCTTTCTTTAGAAGTGTTTCTTTGTTTCTTCCATTCTTCGTTTATTGGTTTCTTCCTGTTTATTTATTTTTTTATTCATTTAGTTATTCAAATAACCACCAATTAACAAAAATGTATTTTATTCATCATATTAGTTTATTGAATTATACTTTGTTTACTGATCATGTTTATTTCTTTTACTAACAAATTTATTTTATTCATCTAATATTTCCCTTATTTTTAAAGTCCAGTTTGCAATTTGCCCTCCCTAATCCCCTAAAAAAAAGCAAGAAATAAAGATTATTATTTGAATAAATCAAGAGAATATAAAAAATATGGCAACAAAAGCAAAACCAGCAACCCAAAACCCCGGTACTGAGCACCCAGGTCCAGTCGCGTAGTCACACCGGTGTGACTCTCCTCTTGAAGTCACCGGCCAAGTCACTCTGTAGAAACCTAGGAGGCTGGCTACCCGGCTATTTCGGACCGGCGATATGGAAAACCGAGGTGTAGTTTCCGATGGAGTGACATTCTGGTGACATCGGCGTCACACAGATGAGAATCTTGCAGTGTACATGCTGTGTAGGCATGCGCCTTTCATCTGCAGGCTTTAATTACCGCATATGCTTTGCAAAAGCCCTGTGGTGCTTGCAAAACGTGAAGATTAAAAATGAATTGATATGCATTGCAGCAATTAGTAACAAAATGGCGGATCCGTGCATAGGGTGAATTCAGTCTTATAGGATAAAGGTTGACCAATCAGAATTTGTTCTCTTCCAGGGCTGCACAATTCTTAAAAGTGATGGCTGATCCGCAGACATTGCGAGAATCCCAAGAAGTAGTCATGTTCTTAGCAAACAATGATAAGATTACAAATACGCTGAAGGAAAAACTGGAGAATGTGGAGGGGTATGAAGAGCTGCTAGCAGATGTAGTTAATCTCTGTGTAGATATGTACGAGACAAGGCATTTTGTACTCCCCAGTGAGAAACATATGCTGATTAAGGTGAGTGCTTGTAACTATAGGCTAAATGTTTAATTCTGGATCATGAGAGGATGTACCTTCTGCGTACTGTTGCTTCATCATACTTTTCGTGCAACAACACAATCGCACGACCGAAGACTGTGATTTGTCAATTCTCAAAAGATGTGTTTGCGCCATAAGCATGTGGCTTTGCGTAGTACACTAAACACAAATATCTGTACGTACCCAAGTTGGCTCTCATGATCAAGAATTAGATATTTTGCCTGTAGTACTAGGGACATTTGGGCAAGCATTGTAGAATGTGGCAAAACTTGATATTGATATCAATTCTGGCTTCCAAATCATTTCCTAATTTGTGATATAAAATTGTACTGTACTGTTCATGTTAGTGTGCAACGTCATCGTTTTGAAAGGGAGGATGTGAAGTACAGTGGACTGATACGATTACAAAAGGTCATGTCATCATGTTGCACTTCACTTTAATGATCTAATCACTGCAAGTTTGATTGCAAATTGATTATGACGGAGAATATAGAATAAAATGAAGACATTGTTTTAAAAATCAGATTACAATGTGCAATGGACCGACATTTTGTGACTATGCAAATTAGCTAGGAATACTGCTAAAACAAAAGCTTGTCCAATAGAGTGAGGCAGCTTGATGGACAATTGTGCATGCATATAATCGGGGGCCACATTAGGCTTTTTTTTCTTTGCCTTGGCAGGTAAACAACCATTGACTTTGTACATAAGCTATGTGAATTAAAAAAAACACTTGGAAATGACTTCGCTTGTATTATGTGTTTTATTAAGTTAGTGTAATTTTTCTTGATGAATAATGTTGCACCCTTTCCACTCTTACAGGTGATGGGTTTTGGACTGTTTCTTATGGACAGCCCCATGAATAGTATCTACAAAATGGACCAGAAAAAACGCATTAGTCTTTCCAGAATAGACAGAGTTTTCAGGGTATGTAGAAGGAGATTTATTTTAGCTAAAACAGTACACCTAAGAGAGTACTATAATTGAAACAATACAACAAGTTTATCTTTTTTGTGGGATAGGCTTTTACGACAGGAATTCATAAAAATTAATGAGTTTTTAGCGGGTTCGCCGTCAGACAAGTTTAGATATGTCAAGCTCTGACTTCTTCAGAACAAAGTACCTAAGACTGAGACATGTAGGCCACCCCTTGCCTACTGATGGCTTTGAAAAGAGTCGTTCACTAAAGTTTATCTTTAGCTTGAAAACTATAGTAAAAATTTCGTTTTGAATGAACACGGCTGCCAACAGCTGTACACGATCATACTGCGATGGTAACGTGTGACCTTGCCTGATTCCTTCAAAATACAACTCAAACGTGTGATCTTGCATACTTGAAAATACTAACCAATCAGGAGTGTGTGGTTCACTTCCATGTTATGCAAACCGGGGTGTTATCACACAGTGTATGTGGGCAATCATCACTTTATTGGCAGTTGTGTTCATCAAATTTACTATAGTAGGTTATTCATATTACCAACAAAGAAAACAACAAGCACTTGTCTAGTGAATTAACTTAGTGGCAGGCATCCAGCTTAGACCCAGTACCTGTTCTATACCAAGGTACTGGACATATGAAAGATGCTATATGAAATGATTGCCAGGATTCGCTAACACTACTAGAGTCCCCCGACTCCATGAGTAGAGTTTGATAGTAGGCCTGGACACAGATATATTATATCAACAACTTATATACCAACAGTTTTATACCAACAAGTAAATCTTGGAGTAACAAGCATGACAAGTACACTGGAATACAGCTTAAATTTATAACACTTCATTTAAAATCTTTAATTTTATGTCTACTTTCTATGTGTTGAAATCTTATGCTCAAAATCCCATTGGACATGCAATAGAGGTTATCCACTTTACTCATGTGTGACTTCTAACAAAAGGTGCTGGTTCCTGTAGTATTCCTCATTCAAACCAATTCAATGCACGACCTCAGAGTTACCTGCATGGCTTTGGCGGGCCCTGGTTTCCTTATTATTCATGTTGTATGAGGTCTTAATTATGAATCTAGTTTGTAATTCTGAGTCTTAGGCTAGAATTCTATAGGAACATGGAGTACATTTATAAGGAGTTTTTGATTTAAACAAAATGTTCAGGAAAGGTTAAAATATGTGTTTTTCTGTTTCTAAATAGCAACTGGAAGTAGTGCCACTCTATGGTGATATCCAGATCCCAGTATTTTCCTACATCAAGAAGAGTCCCAACTATCCTGATCATAAATCGTTCTGGACGTGTGAATCCAGCTCACAAGTGGGTTCACAGTACAACCTGTTAGAACAGCTGGTAGGGATCAGAGAAGACCACACAAGGTACATCAGTGAACTGGCTAGACACAGTAATAGGGTGAGTACAGATTGAATATTAGCTGTAACAGTACAACAATTGACCTTTTCAGCAAATCCCACAATTTCTTGCGTTAGATCCCATGCGTTAGATCCCAGATGTCATCATTTGACATTGACACTGATTTGTAATGCAGTAGCGATGTTAAGCTAAACAATGTGCGATCAGCGTGATGTCAAATGCGACATCTGGGGTCTGACGAAAGAATTATGGGATTTACCAAAAAGGTCAATTGTGTCTTTAAACCTACGATTTGGTATCCCAATTAGAAGACTTTTGAAGATGTTTCGTGCGACTTTTAACAATTTTCTGTCCCGTAGAAACCAATGCTTTAGAAAAAAATTGGGTGACTTTTAACATTGGCTCCCGCGACTTTCTTGTCCCTTAGAAATCAATTGGGTGAAAAATTGGGTGCTTTTCGATTATTTGACCCGTGATTCGGGATGAAATTTGTTGGCAACCCTGTAGAATACCACCAACAAATAAACCAGCAACCACATATCAGTGGAGTTAGTCAGTATTCAGTGGCAGGCATCCAGCTTAGACCCAGTACCTGTTTTATACCAAGGTACTGGACATATGAAAGATGCTAAATAAAATGATTGCCAGGATTCGCTAACACTACTAGAGTCTCTGGACTCCATGAGTAGAGTTTGATAGTAGGCCTGGACACAGGGAAATTAAATCAACAACTTTCATTTAAAGGCTTGAATTAACATTTCAGAAAAACTAGACTGCCTTCTGCATCCTAGCCCAAACCCTAATCCTAATCCTAACTTTCAACACTATAGTAAATTTCGGTAAACCTTTGACGAGAGGGTATTTCTGTGATGCTGACAAGGCGCAACTCACAATACATGATACATGTGGCAGCGGAATTAACACGTACAACACTTTAAGCACCCATACATTACTTAGAGGCGCCTTGTTATTAACATGGCATAAGTACACTCTCGTCAAAGGCTTACAGCAAAATAGTATATCCCAAAACTTAACCCTAACCCCTGAAGGTGCAAAGGGGATTCTGCAAATGTTTCTTAATTGTTTTGCAAAATTACAATCCAACATCGAAGTTCTGGTGCATTGTTATTTAAGTGGGAAGCTCAGCAAATTGTATTTGCTCTCAAGTTTAAGAGGTGTATACCAACAAGTAAATTGTGGCAATTAAGCAGCCCATATTTTGATGTCTCAAGTAAGGTTTGATATTGAATGGTACCTTTAAATCTGCCCTGCACAATAGACAATTCTTATAATTCGTATTTTCTTGCCATTGATGGGGTAAATAGTAATATCATGTACTATAAAACAAAGTAAGCAAGGTCAAGAATGATATCATGTGATTATTTTGTTATTTTATAATCCTTCTTGACCTTGCTTGCATTATTTTATAGTATGTGATATTGATGTGATGTCGATCTTCATCCCATCAATGGCAGGAATGTGCCAATTATAAGAATGGTACATAGGAAGCCATGTTGTTAATAGTAGGGATAGGTTTCATTTTCCCATGTATTAAGCAGATTTGTGTGCATTATTCATTCTGTAGGAAGTAACAACAGCTCAGAAAGACACAGGCCGTTCTGAGAGAGAAAATAAGCAGCTGTATGAGTTGGGATTACGAGGACTGAGACTGCTATCAACCTGGACCTCTCTCGTCACAGAACTTGTAAGGGGCTATATACAAAGGTTACAACATATGTAGCTTGTTTGTATCATAACATGTTTTACAAATCACAATTGCACTGTATAATTGTGTTCAGTGGCGGAGCTAGGGGTTGTGGCACCCAGGGCAAAGATTTAGAATGGCGCCCCAAATATGTAAACAAATATTTGGCGACTGAAATTGTTAATTGTTGACCCCAATTGTTTTTGCCCAGTGTGCTCAAGAATCTGAAAATGGGAGGGGTAGGGATCAAAAATTTTTAAATGAAATTTGTTGACCCTAATTTTTTTTATGCAGGGGCAATTCAGTGTCCCTCAAAAGTTGACATCCAGGGCATGTGCCCCCTGCTCTCTTGCTGCGCCACTGATTGTGTTTGATTATTATTTATAACATAAGAAAAATGTCTGCATTGTATAAAAAACTATCTTTGACATCTATTATCATGAATAGTGAAATGGTCACTAATTGAAAAAATTGGCATGCAGTTTGGACTGTATATCATGAAAGGCAACATAATGTATTCATTGGGTTACATAAATGACTCTTATGTATTAGCATACATACCATAAACAACATGTAACTTGATGGCAACATTTTTTGTTTTAAACCAACTATATCTAGCACTAACACACACTGAAACAGGTTTTAAATAATCATATGTATGATATCTGACCATATTGTATACATTTGTAGTTCTCATGGAAACTGATACATCCGGCGGATAAAAGAACCAATCCCAAAATGGGAGACAAGGCAGAGGAGTATGAACGGGTAAGCTTTACTTTATTCCATCTGTCTTAACCCCCTGAGTACTATCTGCCAATCTAACATTGCCTCTGATTGGTCAATTACATATCTTCATTTAATCACCAATCAGAACAGAGCTTTGCAAATAATTCACCCCAATTTTTTTGCATGGTGAAATTATTCTAACAATGTTGCTGATTGGTGCAATTGATAATGAAAACCTCTTTTTGACCAATAGGCATGTAGTTCTCATGGGGTTAAAGCTTGTTACACACATACAATATTTCTGTGATAAGCTCTGTCACTTGCGCTGTGGATATGCTTGTACACACGCTTTACCTTGATGTAAACAACTTCAGTGAAAAAAAAACCATATATATTCTCTTCTAAATCCACTATTTTTGCGATAAAAGAATAGAAATAAAGGTTGCTGCATATCCTTTACACCCACATAATGTGTCTGAGGCAGTCAAAGTGTTTAAATAATGGGTTCTGTTGCGCTTCATCCAATAGAGACTTTGCGGAATGAAGTTACTTTAACTGGAACGGCAACTTCAGAAATATCGATTGGATTTCTTGCTCAAATTTACTCCAACGCGAATGTATAGTTGGTTACTGCAACAACAGCGTCTTGTCGCTTAAACTCGGGACATGTGTATCAATGTGCGTTCAAAAGAAGGGCATGTGTAAGAGCTTGTAACCGACTACAGCCAAATGTCTCTCTTTTGTTTAGTCAAGTGGTTATTAGTCCCACTTCATGAATGAACTCGCGATACCACTCAACATGGATTATGTCGGGACCCAGCGTTAATCTCTTTATCATATTATTTTGAAACTAGCTAGGCCCTGTACGTTTCAATTAATATTCTTACGATAGTTATAGGCCTATATATGGGTCAGTCCATATGAAATCAAGGAGGTCCCCCACCTGACCCCCTCAGATTTGCTTTATATTTTAGTCATATGTTGTACCTGTTAAAATATTAAACACCTGCAAATCTGAGGTCTGTAGCTCTTACGGATTTTCTGTGGCAGCCATTTAAAGTTGGAGTAGGGTGGTCTAAAATTGGACTCAAAAGTTGCCCTTTAAATAAATTTCATCTTTGGGAGTCTGTGACTTCTTTACAAAAAAGAGAGGTCTGAAACCTTGTATACACACTAACTGCATGCCCAATTTGTCAAAAGTAAAAAATCAAAAAATCTGTAATTGCAGCGTTGTGTCATTAAATATGCAAGAAAAAATGTAATGTTTTGTAAACTGGCAAGTTTAGCCCCCCTAAATTCACATTTTTTGTCAAATTAATTATTTTTTGTTGTCACTGATGCTAAATATAGGATAAATACAATACATATCCAAAAATTGAGCTCACAATTCATTTACATTTGAACAGCGCCCTCACAAAGATGAAATTTATTGCAAATTCAACATTTTCAGGGGGCCCAAAGTCAGTGTGGTCCACCTTCAAAATTTATAAAACATCACTTTTATATGACCACTAGTCTTAAATTACAACTTAGGTAAGTCCCAGTAATTGTCTAGGTTGACTTCATATAAAACGACAAGCCCAAAGTTGACCATTTTCTTATGATTGCATGTACTGCAAATGTGCCGAATTTGGAAGGCTTAAAAGTCAAATTGGCCCCAATATTGAAAAATAAAATGGAAATTAAAGTAAATAGGGCCAATAACAAGAAAATAGTCATTAATTTTCACTATTATGGCCATTTTGACTTTTAAACCTTCCGAATTCGGCACATATGCAGTACATACAATCATAAGAAAATAGTCAACTTTGGGCTTGTCGTTTTATATGAAGTCAACCTATAAAATTACTGGGACTTACCCAAGTTGTAATTTAAGACTAGTAGTCATATAAAAGTGATGTTTTATAAATTTTGAAGGTGGACCACATCGACTTAGGGCCCCCTGAAAATGTTGAATTTGCAATAAATTTCATCTTCGTGAGGGCGCTGTTCGAAATGTAAATGAATTGTGAGCTCAAATGTTTGGATATGCATTGTATTTATCCTATATTTAGCATCAGTGACAACAAAAAATAACTAATCTGACAAAAATGTGAATTTAGGGGGCTGAACTTGTCAGTTTATAAAACATTACATTTTTTCTTTCATATTTAATGACCCCGTCAGTGACGCAAAGCGCAATAAAAAATTTTTCATTTTTTTTTACTTTTTGAAAAATTGGGCATGCAATTAGTGTGTATACAAGGTTTAAGACCTCTCTCTCTTTTTATTAGGAAGGTACAGGCTCCCAAAGATGAAATTTATTCAAAGGGCAACTTTGGGTCCAAAGTTAGATTCCCTACTCCAACTTTAAATGGCTGCCACAGAAAATCTGTATATTGAAAATAAAATGAAAATAATAGTAAATACGGCCAATAACTACGCCTCTAATCATTTTTTTTTTCAATATTGTGGCCAATTTGACTTTTAAGCCTTCCAAATTCGGCCATTTGCAGTACATGCAATCATAAGAAAATGGTCAACTTTGGGCTTGTCGTTTTATATGAAGTCAACCTAGACAATTACTGGGACTTACCTAAGTTGTAATATAAGACTAGCAGTCACATAAAAGTGATGTTTTATAAATTTTGAAGGTGGACCACATCGACTTTGGGCCCCTGAAAATGTTGAATTTGCAATAAATTTCATCTTTGTGAGGGCGCTGTTCGAAATGTAAATGAATTGTGAGCTCAAATTTTTGGATATGCATTGTATTTATCCTATATTTAGCATCAGTGACAACAAACAATAACTAATCTGACAAAAAATGTGAATTTAGGGGGGCTAAACTTGACAGTTTATAAAACATTAAATTTTTTCTTGCATATTTAATGACCCCGTGACACAAAGCGCAATAATTTTTTTAATTTTTTTTTTACTTTTTGACAAATTGGGCATGCAGTTAGTGTGTATACAAGGTTTCAGACATCTCCCTCTCTTTGTAAAGAAGGCACAGACTCCCAAAGATGAAATTTATTTAAATGGCAACTTTTGAGTCCAAATTTAGACCCCCCTACTCCAACTTTAAATGGCTGCCACAGAAAATCCGTAAGAGCTACAGACCTCAAATTTGCAGGTTTTTCATATTTTTACAGGTACAACATATGACTAAAATATCAAGCAAATCTGAGGGGGTCAGGTGGGGGGCCTCCTTGATTTCATATGGACTGACCCATATATAATATTATTTAATAAAGGCTCGTCAGCTTTGTCAATTTCATATTCCAATTTACTTCTCAAAGCCTAATTAAATACATATTCTTTATTTTTTTCTCATCCTTCTGAATCTCTCTCCCCTTCCCCTCCTTTTTCCCCTTCCCGACTTTCTCCTTATTTCCCCCTCCTTCTCCCCTCTCTCTGTACTCGCTCTCTCAAACTTGACCCTCCTATAATTACCCGCTCGCACTCCTGTTTCCCCTTCCCCTGTGATTTTGTCAGGGTTTTTCTGTTAGGAGGGCGTGGGCTGATTCTCAAAGGCAAACGTTTTTACAAAAATGGGCTTAAAATGGCAGAAAAAGGCCTAAAAGCGTAAAATATTACGGCGGCCAGCATCCAATAGGGGAGGGTCAAGAAGGAAGACAAGATGTCCCACGGGGAGCCCCCCCCTGGCTACCAGCAAAGCACCTCCCTGTCCACTTCCAATGCCCTCACTCTCCTCCCTACCCCCTCTCTTACCAGGCACAACCTATGACATGTATATAAAAATGTTATGGACCTGCTTTACTCTTCCAGAAGTATCGTATACTGCTGGCTCAAGTAAAACCAGACCATTTTACGGAACTTAATCCCTTGGCGTTGAAGTCAAGCTAAAAACTTGGTTCCATAAGCTGATTTGGTGTACGCCATGAGCACACACAAAATTATATATCAAGTGTGACGTTTGGAACAAAAATTATTTTCATATAATTTAATCAATAATTTTCAGCAACATGTAGCATGTTTTTTACCCAACCAAATTAGATTTCCAATAATTGATCTATTAACTGGATAATACATAAGTGGTAATTATGTAGTCTATGAGGAAATAGGCAAACTATTGTTCTAAATTATGACATATTTCATCATAATTTACGGCACACTATAGATTCTCGCGTTAACTTTAACTTCAAGCGGCTTTAATGGCAGAGTGGTTTTGAATACATAATCCTCTATAATCCTCTAGGCGTTAAAGTTTGTGGTTTCTAACTTATTCTTTCTCTATTATTTACATTTTTACTGCCTCTGACACATTATTTTGGTGTTAAATATTGGGTGTAAAGTATCCTTTTTTTCTTAAATACATGCATCCAGCTTAGACCCAGTACCTGTTCTTTACCAAGGTATTGGACATATGAAAGATGCTAAATAAAATGATTGCCAGGATTCGCTAACACTACTAGAGTCTCTGAACTCCATGAGTAGAGTTCGATAGTAGGCCTGGACACAGTATTATCACCTGTGCTATTAAATTAGACAAAAAATTACCTTGTGTACCTTGGAAGTTTGTGAAGATGCATCCTTTACTTCTTATGATTGCTATGTCTTGCATAGGTGTGGTAACCCCCCCCCCCAATATTTTGTGAAGGGGGGATTGGTCCATACAATCGTTATCCCCCAATGTTGATGCCTGAATGCGAGTTCATGACCAAATTGCCATTATATTTGGCCATTTTAGCCTAAAAAGGGCCAATTTTTGTGCTCTATGGACATATTTGTTCCACTTTTGCAGTATATTTCAGTTTTAGCTTCAATATGGCAAAATGTGTGTGCATTTGTACCATAAACTTACTCTGTTGCCAACAGATGCTGATTTAATATACTTAGAAGAAATTTTTTCAAACCCCCTCCCCCCATATCAAAAATAAATCTATACCACTGATGTCTTGTATTCAACAGGCAACAAGGTATAACTACAGTAGTGAAGAGAAGTTTGCCCTGATTGAAGTGATTGCCATGATCAAAGGTCTACAGGTATTAATGAACAGGATGGAAAGTGTCTTCTATGAAGCCATATTGAGGACTGTGTATGCTGAGATGCAAGACTTTGTGCAGATCACACTTAGGGAACCATTACGACAGGCTGTCAAGAAGAAAAAGAAGCTTGTGGAAAGGTAAGGCCTCAAAAAATAAATTGTTTGATTGGCGTAACATTTAGGGTAAGGTGGGTCGGGACTTTTTATTTTTTAAGATGTAAATTGTGTTTGATAAAGCCATTGGAACTTTTTCTTCTTTTTTTTTGAATTTATTTGAATTTTTTTTATTTCTTTATTTTTTTATTATTTTTTTGCAAAAAAAAAAAAAAAAAAAAGTCTAGGGTTGGGCCTACTTTTAGGGTCAGGTGGGGTTACGCCAATCAAACAATTTTTGAGGCCTAACATGTTAGTTTTCATTATAAATATGATGAATTTGATTGATTGATTGAATGATTGATACTCTTATCTATTTGGCTTTGTGTTTTAATTGGTTTATGATTAAATGATCATAAATAAATAAATAAATGCATCCAGCTTAGACCCAGTACCTGTTCTATACCAAGGTACTGGACATATGAAAGATGCTAAATAAATTGATTGCCAGGATTCGCTAACACTACTAGAGTCTCTGCACTCCATGAGTAGAGTTTGATAGTAGGCCTGGACACAAGTACTAGTATTTTATTGAAGTTACTTTTAAATAAGTACAACTTGAAGGTCCACAATCCTTGGCCAGTCCAACTCAGGAATGTCTGTGGTAAAGTTGTAGCATTATACTTACCACACAGCAAGAAATCTAAAATTCGGATAATATTCCATCATGCATGCACTAGGACTTTACACATATTCTGCATAAATATAAGTTTACACCACCTGCTCTCGAAGGTCACCTGAATCAATCTGCATTGTGGGATACAATAAAATCCCCGTCTTGTGGGTGAATGTCACTATTCTGTCCTCATAAAAATAATGTTACTGGATTAAATGGACTTAAACATGCTGCTACATTTCCAGATGTGTTGGTTCCTCTTTAACATATTTGTGACATGGTCAGAGGGAATGAGTCACATGTTTACCCCAAAAATGAATTTTACATGTGTTTCTAAAGAGGACATTTGAGAGCTTTTAGAAACTGAAAACCTCATGATGATACAACTTTCTTTTTGCGAAATCATGTCAATTTATCAATCGCTGAAAGCAATATGAAACAAAAGAGTTTTAACACTTTCTTTGCCAATATCTCGCAATCAATATTAGCAACATCCGACTCATTTCCTTTGATCATGTTACATTTGCTTACTGCCAGAAAACACAAAACTAGAATCAAGTTATTTAATGAGACAGATCTATACCAAATTACTAAGAGAATGTTTTTGATTTGCCTATACTTGTACAGTGTCATACGAGCAGTTCGGGAGACCTGCGCCGATTGGCTACGGGGAGAAGAACCAAGAGATGACCCATGTTTGAAAGGAGACAAAGACCCCAAGGTGCAAGGAGGATACAGGATTGAGGTACCAAGAAGAACAGTGGCACCATCTAGTACACAGGTATAGTACCAGCATAGGTCATAATGCTGGCTTCATACTTTCTTCCGCTTGCCACTGAGGGACTTGAAGATTCATCATCCCGCTTATATATTTCTGCAAGCGGAGCGGCACACTGCTAAACGGCAGCGTCATGACTCTGAAAGCCAATGCCACTGTTGCCGCTCTACACTGCTCCAAAATTGTGTTTTGTTCTCATATATGTCACAGCAGCACTGATCTGAGTTTACTTAAATTCAACTCCACGTGATGCTGCCGCTTGGGCACAGCGGTGGAGTGATTCCATATATCGGCTTGCTACTGGTCACCGCTGGTGCGACTGCGCAGAGAAGCAAAATCGTTGTCAAAGCGGCAAGCAGCAGGAAAGTATGAAACCAGCATAACAAAGTATTGAAGGGAAGGAGGACAATGAGCTATTCTAGTTGAAATCCATACACCCCGTATGAAAGACATGACCTTAATCTCCCACACATGGGTGTAGATTTCAAATGGAATCACACATTCAGGTAACCCCATCTGAAAGACCATATTTCAGGTCTGAACAAGTACGGTAGTCAACCATATTATTCATACATACATTATTTTGACCTTTACACTGTAGATATACATGATGCGTACTATGCTAGAGTCACTGATCGCAGACAAAGGAGGAACGGGGAAAAAGACTATGCGTAAAGAGCTTGATGGTCCATCACTTGACGCCATTGATGACTTCCATAAGAGGACATTCTTCTACAAACATCTTGTTAACTTCACAGGTAACAATCAGGGCTTGAAAAATGTTAAATTTCCCACAATTTACAGCATCATTTTATACACAAAAAAGACACAATTCCCCTCCAAATACCAGAATTTCCCTCCAAACATCAACATTTCCTGGGAATGAACTTCCCAAATTCCCCACTTTTTCGTGCCATTGTAACAATTGAATTATGTGCAATTGTCTTTTTATAAATGTACTATTTCAAAAACATCCAGATAGAATTCATTCACATTGTTTTGCCAATGTAAGAAAAGAAATTTGAAGAAGTTAGGGTCGGTTGCTGAGGGCAACACAACAATTTATTTTGGGAGGGGAGAGGCCCAATTAATGAAATGGTCACAATCTTACTTGGTTCTCAATTTTGAATAATCATGTTTCAAACATTACATTCTGAACTGTCAAAATATGTTTTTATGTTATTTCTGGCAGTGATATATCATTTGCAAAGTTCACAGTGGTCAAATATGAGATAACCATTTTGTCCCAAAATTATACAGAAATGTATATATTTTCATCATTTGCTAAGAATTTAAAACAGTTTCTATGTGGCTGTAGGTGGAACTAATAGGGGCTAATAATTAGACATGGTAACTTTTATCATAAGTAAATCTAATATTTCAAAGTGGGCACTATATGATACTCAGCACAAACGTACCCTGATTGTAAAACACCCT
This sequence comes from Amphiura filiformis, assembly GCF_039555335.1. Classification (NCBI taxonomy): domain Eukaryota; kingdom Metazoa; phylum Echinodermata; class Ophiuroidea; order Amphilepidida; family Amphiuridae; genus Amphiura; species Amphiura filiformis. Next base: position 31,926,394 of record NC_092636.1, on the reverse strand, counting down.
TAATTGGAATATTTAGTATACAGTCAATATCACTAGACTACTGCCCTTATTCGTCAACTGTCTGGGTTGACGACTGAGAAAACTATGTGAAAAAAAGTGACAGACTTTGCAACAGGATTCTTGTGGCATAGAGCATGCACAGTTGTGTCCAAATTGACCTTTTGACAGAGTTTGTATCTTTTAGAACTTCAGAACGTGATCTTGTCACAATGGTGCTGTACATGGGAATCGCTAGTCAGTTGCACTATGGTGCACAACCAAAGTCGCAAGAGAATATTTTCAAGAGTCTATCACGATATGAACTGTCAGTTATTTAGTCATCACCAGGGACAGGCGATTTTGCGGACAAAAATAGCAAATTGCGGAACTTTTTTTTTTCAGTGCAAATCATGTATCCCTAAATTGCGCGGAATTGCGCGGAAAGAAAGTTCAGCGCAAATCGCCTGTCCCTGGTCATCACTACGAAGCATAACACAGTACATGTGGAGTGTAGACAACTGATGGAGTTAGTCACTAATTACATGCCATATAATATTTTGTTTTAATTTATAGAAACATTACAACAATGTTGTGATCTGTCCCAGTTGTGGTATCGTGAGTTCTTCTTAGAGATGACCATGGGTGAACGTATCCAGTTTCCAATTGAGATGTCAATGCCTTGGATATTAACTGACCATATCTTAGAGACCAAAGAACCATCCATGATGGAGTAAGTCTTATCTTTTTATTCAAAATAATAAAGGTACCAGTTTTGTTCACCCCTGTATATCCTACACAAGGACAAATATGTCAAAATTAAAACAAACAGCCAGTATCTGTACGGGGCTCTAGTTTAAGACCTCATTTGTTGAAATTAGTTGAGAATTAAAGAAATGGTGATCTTCAACCTAAGGAAGGAACAAAGTCAAAAGTTGCACTTTTGTGTTCTAATCATAATCAATGAAAGCATGATGCTAGTTTCAATCTGCCAATCAGTGGAAGTGTGTCACTAGTTCTCTTTGTGTACAAGTCAATAGGGCATGCAATGGAGCAAACTGCAACTTTTGAATTTGCATCTTCCGTGGGTTTTTGGATTGTTGTGTCTTTATTTCTGGAACAAATTCAATGAACGTCAATTTGAGCTAAAAGATACAGCTATTGGCTGCTGGTTCTAATTATGATATATCTGTCTTTGTTTAGGATGTAGAGGACAGAGGGTGAACATAATTGGTACTTTAATTCTTTTGTGCACTGTATATTTTAAATGATAAATTTGTCATCAATTTATAGAGTATCTCTAATTTCATGATTTGATTACTAAAATGAGCAGATTCTATTTGGTTTTTAGTTTATATGTGACAGAAATCACTGTGCTTCCAGACAGAGGTGTCCATCTATAATTCTGTACCATGTTGCAGGGTTGACATGCCTGCTTTATTGGATCTTGTTTTTAGTTTAAGGACTGATAAAACTGCAGTGTTGCAGACTTCTGGATCAAATCAATTTAAAATATTGCTGAGGGAGATGGTTTTGTTTCCTCATAATGGGACGACATTAGCTAACCATAGTGCTAATTAAACAAACTAAAACAATACCAACTGACCAGCAGTCAACCAAATTAGTAACATTTCCTCTTTAACATAATTGCTGCTTTATCATGCCACATTTTCTACCCAGGTACATCTTATACCCACTAGACTTGTACAGTGACAGTGCCCAGTACGCCCTTACCAAATTCAAGAAGCAATTTCTCTATGATGAAATTGAAGCTGAGGTAAGTTTGATAAACCTTTTTAGTGTATGTAAATTTTACATTATAAGTACTACATAATCTTGAATTAAATAAAGCAGGGGGGGGGGGGACTGTACCAACTTCGAGAATTGGATTACAGATTATCTTATGTGTCTGCAGTTTTTCTTAAACTTTCATTGAAGTTGAAAGAAACTGCCCATATTTTATAAATTTGCTTGGAAGTCTCACATAACCACCTATATTATATTGCTTTTTTTTGTAGGTGAATCTGTGCTTTGATCAGCTAGTGTACAAGCTGAGTGATCAGATCTTTGCCCATTACAAGGCATTAGCAGCTAGCATCATGTTGGACAAACGGTTTAGGACTGAATGTCAGAATAACGGCATCAGTATACCATATCCTATGCCTAACAGATATGAAACACTATTAAGGCAAAGACACTTACAAGTAAGTAGAGGCCATTTGTTATTACGGTATTAATTAACTTGTGTCGTCTAAGAAACCTTCAAATGTGAAGACCAGACAGTTGTAGAGGACAGAAAAATTAGTTGATCATTGGTAGCGTGAGATAATACACATAGTCATGGTTGCATAGTTTTGAGTATGGATTAACACAGTTGTAAAGCAGTTATTTGTTTTATTTATGCTAACAAAAAAGTAGGTTGTATTAGGTTCATCTGGATTGTCAATTTGAATTCCCATCTGACACAAAAAAGAGGTATTTGGTATATAGCTAGTCTGAAATATGATAATAAGGCTATACTTATTCTGTGACAGATTGCCATGTGTAATATGCAGTGGATGTTCTTTTAATAAGGCCAAAAATCAAAAGATTTGTCTCAAAGCTCACAAGTGGTTTGAAAACAAATGTGAAATACCATTTTTTTTTAATTCCTGACTTGGTATTTTGAGAAAAAAGTCTTGATTTTCGCCGATTTTTTCCGGGGAAAAAAAAGAATTTTGAAATAAAAAAAATTTCCACATTTCTTTTTTTTTTCAAATCGTGCAATTTTATGCGCACCCAAGCTTTGAGACAAACTTTTTTTTTTTTGCCTGACCTCATTTGAATACTTGGGACTTGGAACACGCAACAAAAAAATTGTATGTTTCTGAGTACAATGGTAACTTAAAATGGATAATAGAATATCTGGAAGAAATATATGATCAATTTTATGTGATCAAACATTTGTTAGAACTTGGAATAGATTAAAAAACAAAAATGTAACATCAAATATTCTGCATTCAATAAAAAGTCTGTAGGAAGCTTTACTTTACTTTACACATTTCTTACATGTCATGTTAACCTGTACAAATCTTTTCTTCTACAGCTCTTAGGTAGATCCATTGATCTGAATAGACTGATCACACAGCGAATTAGCACAGCCATGCAGAGGAGTCTGGATTTAGCTATCACAAGATTTGAAGCTAGTGATCTTACTTACATAGTGGTAAGCATTAACTGTCTCCGCACGGATGTCGACTGCAGACGACAAATTTAAAATTTAAAAAAGATATTTAAAAATTTCAGAATTGTAAATTTTCATTATCAACTTTTGGAATTTGCATTATAAATGCATTAAAATGGGCACAAACAAGCCTGTTATTGGTTCAGTGGTTCTTAAGATAGCTCTTATATTTTGAGAAAATATCTCAAAACTTTTTATGTTGGAAGCATATGGCTAGCATGAATAGCATTAACCTAATTGTTATAATTTGTTCAAAAAAACAATATACTTTTGAAGAATTAGAAAGCTGTATTTGATTTGCTGAAGATGCAAAAGTGCATAATTTCATTGGGTATTTTGACAACTATAGGCAAAATATCTAATTTCCAATCATGAGAGCCAACTTTGGTACGCACAGATATTTGCATCGAGTGTACTACACAAAGACCACATGCTTACGGAGCAAGCACATCTTGAGAATTGACCAATCACGGTCTTATGTTGCGCAATCGTGTTGTTCCACAAAAAGTACACTGACACAACAGTATGCAGAAGTACGACCTCTGATGATCAAGAATGAGATATTTTGCCTATAGACGAATCCAAATACACGCATTCCTACACCTGACTAGCAGCCTTTAGTTGGGTAGCCGTCGGCTACAATGCACTCAAAATGTGAAATGATTCGCCTGGTGGAAATTTTAAACTGCATTCCATCACCCGTTTTACACCTTCCGCGAAAACACAGGTAGACAAAAGAATAACACAATACAGTTCCCTTCGACAAAACACACAGCATGGTCTATTCGTTTGTTGAAGTGACATAATAATCGGATTAACTATACGGGGTATCTATGCATTGATGTACTTGCGAACAAAAGGACTATGTATATGAATAGATGCGACGGGATTACCTGCGGAATTATCTCCATTATATATATTATTAGCTATTATTCTATTAACCCTCCTCGTCATTGCATCTTCTCTAGGTGTTAGGCGGCTTTTATTTGCACAATCGGACGCTCAAAACACCAGGTTGGTGCTAGCGGCTACCCAAAGATGTCCGACCAAATCCTGACCATGACTTGGCTACTTGGATTCGTCTATAGCTAACAGGCATAATTTCTTCATTGATGGTGGCTCTAATTCTTAAAGGCTGAAACTGTGCTCACCTGTAGAGCTTTCAGAAAGTTTGATCAATACACTTTTGGCCCTATGACGTTCTCATATGCTTTACTAGGTTTATAATATCAAACTCACCGTAAACCAACATTTCACTTATAAGATATGATTTTTTTTTCTGTACACAGGAACTTGACTGCCTTTTAGAAGTCAACCGCCTCACACACAAGCTACTCAGTAAGCATATTACACTCTCAGATTTTGAGTCCATGCTGCGTGAGGCAAATCACAATGTGATGGCGCCGTATGGACGCATCACCCTTCATGTCTTCTGGGAGCTGTACTATGACTTCATACCAACGTTTTGTTACAATGGAGCTACTGAAAGGTAACAATGGTAACAGTGTGTAGAGCACTTAGCTGTGTTGTTGCTGTTGTAAACTCACTCCCTGTATAAATCTGTTGTTCAGTACATCCAAAGTTGCTATGTTTGTAATGCACATAATGTTGGGCAGTCTTTAATAGCATTTATAACCAAAAAGAGGGGGGAATTTGAACTTACTTTCGCTCTTATGTTCTCAAGCCTCAAAATTAGCAGATCTGGACCAGGAGCCACACATTTGGAAAAACAGCTCCTGGTCCTGTGATTATCTAGTGAACCAGAAGCCAATTTTAAAGAGCTAAGAGTCATTTAAATTTTAATTGTACACATTAAATACAAAACCTGCTTTAACTACCAGGCTCTATTTGAAAAAAATGTACAGCCTGGTTCATATGATATTGGTGTGGACCAGGAGCCAAAATGTTATGACCATTGTGTAAATGGCTCCTGGGTGCCTGCATATTTTGAAGCTTGTATGTTCTAATAAGGGTTGGTTGGCTACTACTGTAACATTGAATTGTCAAACCAACCTCACAACCTGACAAAAATTTGAAACGTCTTTACTTTTACATTTTTTTACTGGCTCCTGCGCGTATATGTATAGAAATGCTATTCAAGTATTGGGCTGTTCCATTTGAAATACACACACCCTGTGGAAGATTTTGGAAATATCTTCCACAGTGGGAGTATGAATTTCACATGAAATATACACATTAAAGTAGCTCCATTTGAACTTCATTCACCCACTGAGAAAGATTCAACATGAATCTTCACAGAGGGAGGGTGAATTTCAAATAGAGTTGGCTGATGTGCATTCCATTTGAAATTTATACCCCCATTATGGACAATCTTCCACAGGGGGAATGTGGACTTTAATTTATTGGCCCATTCAGTGATTTGCTCATATGGTCAATCGTAAAAATCATCAAAATTCAGATTTTGGTACCTTTGTCATTGTCATAAATATGTAAACATTGCTAGTGGTTCAGCCGAAAGCCGTGTATTTAAGACAAAAATAAGGAATTTACATGAATCTGTAATTTAGATACTGACAGTATCTAAATTAGCTACATGTATTTGAATGGGGCTTCAACTTTGTTAATACTGCTGTTATCCTTGTTTTTTGCCAAATTTTTCATTTCAAAAATATCAAATGACAATTTGAATGTCTTATCCTTCACTTTTAAAGGGGGACTCCGGCAATCATACCATTATGCCTTATATGTTAGATAATTATCAAGCCCGAATCACATTGTTTTATTTAAAACAAACTCATATTGACCATAAAAACGAATAAAAACAGTCAGCTCTCAACACGGGATATTCAAAATTCCCGCGCCGAAATTGTCAAAGTGCAATGACGTAATGGTTATTTGTGTTCAATTGTCGTCAGTGAGCCTTCATTGTATTACTGGACTTGATTGCACTCGGCGCCCGGGAATTTTGAATATCGCGTGTTGAGAAACGGATGTTTTTATTCGTTTTTATGGTCACTATGAGTTTGTTTTAAATAAAACCATGTTATTTGTGCTTGATAAGTATTTTTCTAACATATAAGGAATAATGTTGTGATTGCCGGAGACTTCCTTTAATTAATTTATAAACAATTATAATTTTTTTACACTTTCGCTGGGATCACTGAATGGGTCTTTAAGAAGCCCATAATTCTTGGTAATCATTTTCCCTTTCTAAAGTCCTTTGTTTTGTTGCCAGTATTTGTGACATTTGGTTGATACTATTTGCAATTTTGTGTGTAAATCATATGCTAATTTATGCATGAAAAAATCAAATTATGCATGTAAAATTGTGCAGTTGCTATGAAAATTAACTGGAACAAACATATTTATGTGCAGCCATGTAGAAGTTTATTTTTCAATTTTTCCTGGAAAGTATAAAAACAGGTTCACCCTTTATATATGTAGCAACTTTAAGCTCATAAACCATATTGATAATTTGTGTAAAATTTGCATGAAGAAAAAATTGTTATACTACGAGATTTGAATCAAACGAAAAGCATATTGATGAGTGTACTTTGTCCTACTGATTCATAGATTTAATACATAGAGCAATTTCAAAATATGCCTTTCCATTCCCCTATGCTTTAACCCTAGAACTACTGAGCCATATTTTTTAACAATTTTGTGTTAATAAAGGGGCAAAGGGGGTGGTTGTTGAAACTCCCCCAATGTTCAATTATAAGCATCATATACCGTTATAATGTGAGGGCGGCCCTGCAAATTTGGGAAATTCTGGCTATGTAGTATAGGCAAAATTGATTTTCGGCTAAAAATTCTATAAAAATGTGATTACCGTATTGTTTGTAATAAACGCTCCCCCTCTAATAAACGCCCCCTCCAATTTTTCTGTGAAAAATTGACAAAAATGCAAACATTTCCATGCCATATCGTGTAGGTAAGCTTAAAACTTGCATTGGTCATGTCAGTCACGATCGCTAAATTGCATTGACAAAACCTATTATGACGCAACTCCCGTCCATTTCATTGCCTAATTATGGTAGAATTTCACTAATTCCATGCACTTACAGGTGTAATTTTGTTGTATTTCCCACTTAAAATATCATTTTCCATGGCGCCGCCATCATGTATAGTCGTAAATCCTTCTTTTAACAGGAGCACCATCGGAAATTGAACCCGATTTTTAATCTTTTTTCACTGACAATTCACTTCTAATAAACGCCCCCCTTTTGGAAAAATGCAACGCCCCCGGGGCGTTTATTACAAACAATACGGTATTCTCCTAAATATAAAAGTAAATAAGAGCAAAATTCAAATCATCACCCCCGGGTAAGGTGCTGGGGTAAAATTTTAGCACTAGAATAAACGCAAAGGTTGGATCTACGATTAACTTGGGTTGTTTGGGCGTAAACGTGTGCGTTTTGTTACGACGGATACAAAATCTTAGGTGGGGGGTTGGTACAACACCTCCTTCGTAGTTCTAGGGTTAAAGGCCAGGCCAAAAAAACTGTTTTGTTATAGTAGTTAATGTACTTTGTTGTAATGTATACTGCATGTTGTACAGTAAATAACTATGCAGCAGCATCCAGTGTTGTACATAATATAAATTAGATCACAGGTTTTATGAACATAATACAAGCAAAACCCCAGTCATCCCATATCAGCTTTTACTAAACTTCATCAGTGCTGCATGCAAATTTCAAATAACTTCTACAGCATGTACTTTAAGGGGTGCATGGTTAAAACTAATTTCCAGCCATTTTTATTTGCTAACAGGCTGATCCGATAGTCATGTGTAGCAATGTCAAACTAGCTGTATAATAATTTGAGCTTTATGTGAACTACAAATAATAACATGCATGCCTTTTAGTTTCGTTTCTGAGAGAATTCTATTTGAATATGTGCAAATAAGCTTCAGAGAAATTTTGGTTTATATGAGTGCACATCAGACATCAAATTGCATTCTGAATATGAGGCATGTCCTTCTGATATCAAGATATTTTGATTTTTTGAAATTGGCAATTTTTTGAAATTATCCAAAATTGATATTTTTTTTATTTTTCATATTTTTAAGAGTCCTAAATTTTTTAGGTCTTAGTCATATCATTTAAGGTGGAGTGCAAAAATGCATTTTGTCTGTCTCAAAAGACATACTGATGGTTGAGTACTTATTTTCAATAAGCATTATTTTGTTTTTTGTTATGTTACGTGTCCATAGGTACTTATGTATAAGAGCAAATACGGCATATGATATCTCATTCACACACTTTACTTATGCTGATTATAATCTTAAAGGAGTATTTTGTGATCCTAGAATTATCTTTTTATGACATATTTCAGTAGATATCTACGAAAAAAGCTTATTCCCCACATTTCAGTTGATTCCTATTTTGCGTTCTTGAGTTATGCTTGAATATGTGTATTACACTGCTCCATAGCCACTGTGCTGTAATTTTGTTCTGGTGTACCAGAATGTAATTCAAATTTGACAATATTTTTGCTAAACAACTCTGCAGAGCAAAAATTTGTTTGTACATAAACATGTATCTATAGGTTTCCAGTAGCATAAAAATCTCAACTTTTTTTTAGAAAAGTGGGGGGGGTGGGGTGGGGGGGGGGTTATGCTGTGGATCACAAAATGCCCCTTTAATCACACACTTTTCATAAGTATTTTAACCAAAAACAATTGTACATTGCTCTTTGCTTTTCAAGTATTTTATCATGGTTTTAAGTTGCTTCTAACAAAGACCTCTCTTTTTAAGTTTCGCTCACTAACCAAACCACACATCAATGCTAATATCTTCTTCGGCAGGTTTGTGCGGACAAGGTTGACCTTCATGGACCCCCCAAGCCGAGACAAACCACCGTCTGCAGCTGCTTCCTACCAATACGGCAGTAAGGTACTACTAACTGACCCCCCTCATAAACTAGGTTTACCACTGTATAAACTGGGTTTGCTGCTAGTTACTAAGGTCTTAAACTAAGTAGATTAATAGTTTAATGACTTGGTTTAATGAATTTTTGTGAAAACAGATTTGTGAGGACAAAGTTCATGCTTATTGACCCTCCGTCGAGAGACAAGCCACCATCGGCTGCACCGTCGTACCTTTACGGGAGCAAGGTATCTGAGTATCTATATATATATAGGCATAGAACATCATTGTGATTTGCTGGTGTTCAGCTTCACCATCTGCAATCCATGCACATCCTTTTGTTTTGATTTCCACATTTATTTTCCTATCTTCTTTCCAAAATGTTGATTTCCATACCCATTTTGCTTATACCCATTCAGTTGTTTTAATCATGGTGGGGAAGTAATCATGCTTATGTTGTTCTTTTGTTTTGTTTCCACACATGATAAATATATTGTTTTGTGCATGCTTTCAAGATTTTTTTGCTACAATTATATTTATTTTCGTTGAAGTAGAAAATCAATACCCCCTTGCTTATCCTCTCCCTGGTATACAAATTATGAAAGAAAATGATTCTATGTCTAAATATATTATGCAGAATTTCAATCATGCACCGGTGGAGTGGGCAACTTACAGACACAACTTAATGGTACACTGCATGCTTACTGATATTTTGACCAAAAACAAGAAACGGATTAATTGATCTTCTGGTTTTTGTTCTTTTCGTCACATTGCACCACTATGTTCTAAGCATTACCAATGCATATGGAGAAATTATGATTGACATGTTCTTTCATTAACCCTATGAGAACGACCTGCCTATTGGTCAAAAAGAAGTTTTCATTATCAATGGGACCAATCAGCAACATTGTTAGAATAATTACACCACCCAAAAAAATTGGGGTGAATTATTTGCAAAGCTCCATTCTGCTTGAAGCTTGTGTTACTTGTCTTAATTGCCCTACCAATATTGGGTTACTAAGGATATTTCTCATTGCTCATATTAACCCCCTGGACACTACATCTAACAGCATTTCTGATTGGTTAATAACTTGAAATGCTCATTTCAATTGCCAATTATGTCTAGGCTTTTAAACTATTTATGGTCAAACTTGCATTTGCAGATGATCTTATTAATACCCTCCTTGATTGGTTTAAAATTGGACACAATGTTCATTTTGGCCAATGAGCAGGTAGTTCTCATGGGGTTAAAAGGTGTGACAACACAATAATAAGTGGTGCTCTGTAACCCAAAAAGCTAATAACAAGTGTAATGTTTAGGCCACCAATTGCTTATTACATTTGATATCCTACATCTGATATTTCAAGAACTCCATAAGAACTCCTATATGTATGGACACTACTGCCTTTCTTAAATTGCCCCCGATTGGTTAATTACATGATATAATCATCTGAGCAACTAATCAAAATACAGCCTCTAAATACATACTGAGAGTTTCAACTAGTTTGACATCTGATATCAAAAGGCTTTTGAAAACCCCAACTCATATTGTGAATACCAACACAAGCTTTCCCCAGCAATGAGATAACATAATGTTGCCTGGTGGTGGTACCATACATGTACATGGTAGCAGGACTGAATACATCGTACATTTGTTACTCTACCGCTTGTAAGGGTTTGTAATGCTTAAGAAGAATTTCATGTGATAAGTTATTGCCAAGTACTAATATACATTTGTCACAGTGGACCCATACTTAAAACTGAAAGTTGGGTGGACACTGGGTTGTTGTTGCTTGTACGCCTTAAAGGGTTTATAATGCTGAAGAATTTCCTGGGATAAGTTACTGTTAAGTGCTAATATACAATTTTTCACACTGGACCCATACTTGAAACTAAAAGTTTGTTCATTTTTATTGCTTGTACATTGTGTAATGATTTTTGCATAGTTCATAGATGTTGAGGATCATCAAGCCTGCCCATAATGACTGCACAGTGCCAGACGTGGTAAGTGCAATAGCTGCCCTGTGAATATTTCTCAATTTACACACAGTATATTGTACTGATCTACACATGGTAGCTACACACGGCAGCTACTGCACTTCTTACCCACTTCTGGCACTGTAATATCTGGTGAAATAGAGTTAGTCAATTTCTAAAGAACCAATTTATTTATCAACAAGCCTATCTGTCCATTCCAATGTGATGCATATTTCAGAAATGCTAGGAGGACCTTTTATATGTGGTCTTGTGGGAGAAGACATCTTTGAAACTACATGTAAAGTGGTGGCACCACAGGGGGCATGGGGGGGGGGGAATGCCCCAGTCAGAACTCTTGCCCCCCCTCCCCTGTTCCCCAGTAAAACCCAAAATTATGCCCACAGGCAAAAAATAGCCCACAGGCAAAAATCACCATGCATGATCAATTCCATTTCAGCATATCCCACTTTCATCATGAGTTCAGAATGAACATAATTTTCGGTTATTTCATACCAGTGTCATTTCAATTTTGGTTTGCATGTTTAACAAACTAATTTATTTTCATGGATATATGTGTAAAAAACATGTTTTTTTTCTAGCATTTGGATAAATTCACATTTTTGACATTATGTAATAAGTTGTATTCAGAAATATGGAAAATATTACGAGAGCCAAAGGAGCAGTACTTATGAAATATCAAATCCTGATGTTTTTTGATCACAAAAAAGTGCTCTCATCAAAACCAACTGCACCAGCTAAAATGTTTTTAATTTTTACTAGATATCATGGTGAAGGGTAAATGTTAAAATGAATTACATTGTGTAGGTAAAACCTTGCAATATTGGCTTGTATATGATGCAGTGAAATATGACAAAGGGCACTAACAGATATTATTGGGATGATAAATTTATTTACTGCTGTAAAAAGAAAGAATATATTCAGATGCTTTTGGAACTAAATATTTATTTTAATTGTGATTTTATCACCCGTAGGCTTTAAATATAGCATACGGCACAGTGAATGGGTTGTACACAGGCTTTGTTGGTCTGCCTCATTTCCGTTGTATCGTGAGACTACTAGGTTACCAAGGTGTTGCCGTCGTCATGGAAGAGCTGCTCAAGATTGTCAAAGGATCGGTAAGATAAAACATAAATTTGATGAACTCTTTTGAACTTCTGCTTTCTGGGAAGTTTATTTTTATGTGGTGCTTTCAATGGACTATTCCATTCATATTATGGAATATAAACTTTCAACTGCAGTAATGTAAAGCAACAGTTGCTGATTCCAGAGGTTTTGACATTTCATAATGTGTCTGTTCTGGTGTAATAGCGGGTATGAACACACTGTCTATGCCTGATTTTTCTATACTTTTTTTTCATTATTGGCAACTTGGATATATTGATTAAAGTGACATTCGCGATATCCATATAATTAGATTTATTGATTATTATCATTATATATATGGTCCTTCTTCTAATATATATTATGTTTTCATTTGCCAACAGTTACAGAACACAATCCTACAGTATGTGAAGATCTTGATGGAAGTGATGCCCAAGACATGTAAACTACCCAAGTATGAGTATGGAACCAAAGGTAGGGGCATAGTTGCATACTTACCATTGTATGAATAATATGGTAGAAAGGAAAACAAAATGAATGAATTGTGATAAATTCAAACTCACTTTTTGGTGAGCTGGAAATGCAGATGCTGCGACCATAATCTTTGGTCTTCAGCTTGGTGGATGACCTAGGATCGAGGTCAAACTATGAGGTAGTTTCATGATGACCTGATCCCAACCATGCGACAGATTTACTTTAACATCCCCACTCTTAGTGATTGAACTTGGGGACAAATCAAAGGTCGATGTCTTTTAAATGAAAATCCTTTCGTTAGAGGGGAGGGGGTCAAAAAGTCTGATTACGTTGATTTTACAATGTAGCAGGCGTGTGCACACACAGTAAATCGTCACTATTGTTTGGTTGCCCTTCCAAGACAAAAACTTCAAAAGTCAGTATTAAAGTCAATCCTTGATACTGCCAAAATTTTAAGGTTTCTTTAAAAGTGATTGGAAGAAAGAAAAATAATGACCCAAAATTTCTAATTTTATCAGTTGGTCACGGAGCTGCAACCAAACATTTTTTGAGGGGCCTAAAATACTGATAGATAGATAGATAGATAACAATCTTTATTCAGGGTATTTCATTCAGTTTACAAAAACTGGTCTCCCATGAGACCCTGATAATAATTAAATAATATAAGATTTTAACAATTTACATATCAAGAGATAAATTACATAATACAAAAGAAAAGCAATAATTGAAAAATGTGTACATATATGTACATGTAGGTAATATGTGACCCCTCGGCACAACTGAGCCCTGAAGTCGCCAATCATCATTTTTGAGATATTCAACCAAAATATTCTGCTTGAAATTAGCTTTAAAATGATGTATATCATGTCTATAGTAATTGACATTTAAGTAGTGAAAAATCAATAAAACAGTAAATAAATACCTTTGTTTCCTATTGTTTATTGTTAAGTTCGATGGAGCATATCTCAATAGTGGCACTGGCGACATCCGGGCTCAGTTGTGCCGAGGGGTCACATATTTACAAATCAAGATGATAAAATGCATTTTATAAGACGTGCATTTTAACAAACAGGAAGTGAAATTTAGTACTAACAGAGGTGGAAAGGTGTGAATTATATGCTTATCTTTGATTTTAACATATTCACATTCATTGATGTAAGATTAATTCGAACATCAGAAGACAGTTTGTTCCACACTGAGGCACCTCTGTAAGAAAAAGTTCGTTTCCCTGAATTATTATTCCAAGATGGCAAGACAAGTGTATTGCAAGATTGACTTCTGGTACATTTTGAATGAATTGAAGAAGTAAAAATAAATTGCCATGAGAGGTAAGAAGGAGCATCATGATGAAGACATTTAAAAACAGTTACAAGAAGCTGTTTATCCCATCTTTCATTTAATCTGTCCCAGGAAAGAGTGTTCATCATATCAGAAATGGGTGTTCTAATGTCAGCAGACAAAAGAACACGAGCAAGTTTGTTTTGAAGAATTTGGAGAGAATTACAATGTTCAGAAATGCAGTTTGACCAAACAGGACTGCAATAATCAAAATGTGGGAAGACCAATGCATTGGCAAGTAAATTTAATGTGGCTGGAGGAAGATAGAACTTAACTCTGCGAATGACACCAATACGTTTAGAAATAACAGAAGAAATATAATTGATATGTTCATTCCAAGTTAAGATTGGATCAAATATGACCCCCAAATACTTAAATTTATCAACCTTTTCGATAGACTCATTACCATAGATAAGTGAAATGTCATCAAAATTTTTCAAAGTATGATTTGTTCCAAAAAGCATGTACTTCGTTTTCTTAATGTTAAGAGTAAGCTTGTTGATTTCGAACCACCGAGCAATTTTTAACAAGCTATCATTCATCTGAGACTGAAGAGCATATGGGTCTGACGATTTGAAAAGCAAAGTTGTATCATCAGCATACATAACACATTTACAGTCAATACATTCAGGAAGAGAATTAACATAAATTATAAACAACAGTGGACCTAAGATCGAACCCTGTGGAATGCCGATGTTTACATTCTTAAAATCAGAGAGTGTAGAGTTAACATTGACTGATTGTATTCTACCACTTAAGTATGACCTAAACCAATTTAAAGTATTACCAGTGACACCATAGCTATGAAGCTTTTGAAGAAGAATTTTGTGATTTACAGTATCAAAAGCTTTTTTGAGGTCCAGGAACAATGCTCCTGTGACAACACCCTGATTCATGTTATTTAAAATGTAATCGGAAACATCAATAAGAGTAGTAGCAGTAGAGTGATTACGTCTGAAGCCAGACTGACAAGGGTTTAAAACGCTATTTTCAGTGAAGAAATTGTAAAGTTGATCGTGAACAGTTCGCTCAATAATCTTAGAAAGGACAGGAAGCACAGAAATTGGTCTATAATTATTTACATCATACAAACTGCATGATGACTGTTTCTATTCTTATTACAGGTGTGGTGGCCTACTACTCTGCCCATCTTCAAGACATTGCACAGTATCCAGACCTGAAGATGAATCTCTTCCAAAATTTCCAGGAGGTTGGGAATGCCATCATTTTCTTCAAGCTCATAGAGCAGGCCCTGGCGGTAGAGGAGGTGTGCGACTTGCTCCATGCAGCACCTTTCCAGAACATCATTCCCAAACCGCATGTCAAACGTAAGTTTGCATAATGTTGTTATCCCAATTTTAACTGGAATAGTCCAATATGGTAGGAAGAATCTGTAACAGTCTTGATTGAAACTGAACTAACATACTTTTGTGTATACTATAATGTTAGCTTGTTGTTTTCCATATAGTGATTTGAGGCAAAAAAGATCACAATACTGGTTTGTGTGGCAATGTCTTTAAGGATTCCTTTAAGCTTCAAACAACTTGTGCATGCAAAATTTGACCTTTAAAAATCACTAAATTTTGAGACTATCGCAACAAAATTACTTATGTTAGGACATAATAGTATGTGCTACACAAATTTTATTCCAAATTCTAACAAATTTACCTGGATATACAGGTAAAGTTGGTTACATTTTTGTTTTAAACTTGTGATCACACATAGTACATAGTACTGTATTTATGTAAGACGTTATGTTAAGTTTGTTACTGAGAATTATAAATGGAAATTGCTATACATTGAAGGCACATTTTGAAAGCTTAAAAAAAAATTTCATTTTGATATTTAAAATTATATCGCGATGTCATTGTAAGGCAAGCGCAATATTGCACGCTATTAATTATTTTTGATTGTTTTGTCACTGCAGAAGGAGAGAAAGTGGAAGCTAAGATGAAGAGGTTGGAGCAGAATTATGCAGCATTACAAGTGGTCCCTGTCATTGAGAAACTAGGCACACAAGAGGTACTACATAAGGATTATGCAATATGCGACCTGCTACCACAAAGTTAGCGTGAAGTTGCAAGTTTCAAAATGCCCTGGCTACTGCGTTGGTGTTTGTTTCACATGCACCTGTTCAAGCTAGAAGTATGTCTGTTATGAATGGGGGCACAATGGGCAGTTCATGAAGGACATACTACTGGCTTGTACAGGTGCGCGGCAAACAAAGAACTTCAACTCAGTTAGTCAGGATGTCTCCTAAACTACTAAATTGTGACTTAATGCTCATTTTGTTGTAGCAGGTCACATTGTAAAGCTATTACTGGCCATTCAAACTGCTGACTTTGTATTCTCAGCAGTTGTGAACAGTTATTATTATTATTATTGAGTCAACAATACCGTAGATTACTTAGTAAGAGAAAGTTTTCAGCGGGCTCGCTGCCAGAGTTCTAAACTTGTCTAACGGCTAACCTGCTAAAAAATTGTTATGAACAGTGCACCCAATGGTCGTCAGCACGTAGAAGGGGAGGCAGGCCTTTATTTTTAAGGAGTGCGATCGCGCAGGCGCTCCCACCGCGCACCTCAAAGCAAACAAGTGAGATTTAAACTTATAAAGGACTGATTGTTGGCGATGTTAAAAACCACTGGTACGTAACATTATCGCCTGTCCATTGGATTCCATTGACTAATTATCCACTGAGTGAATTCACTCGGCAAACCAAACATTTTAGCACCTTTCATCATGTTCATCAAATTGAGCTCCTCGAAAATCGCAGGAGAGTGATTTTGAGGAGCTCGATCGAGCTCCTCAACAAAACCAGGAGTGTGATGGAGCTCCACCAAATTCTAAACGTGAAGGCCTGGGGAGGAGATCTCGCCACTTCTACGCGATCGCTGATCACCAGCGTGTACCTGGACCATGGATGTAATATAAAATAAACTTAAGCATAACCAAATGATAACATTTGATTACAATTTTCTCTATTGACCAACAGCAAGTGAGCCACACAAGAGAAGGTGACCTCCTGACGAGAGAGCGTCTCTGCTGTGGCCTCACCATGTTTGAGATCGTCTTACAGCGTATCAAGAGCTTCCTGGATGACATGGTATGGCAGGGGACAGAGCCTATCAATGGTGTCATGAATATTGATGAGTGTACAGAATTCCACAGACTATGGAGTGCTATACAATTTGTCTATTGCTTGCCACTCAAAGAAAACAACTTCACACCAGAGTAAGTAGGACCTAGATAGTATTATTCTAGATCAGTTAACGCATTGAGGTACTTGTTTCACATCCAAATCTATGTGGTGTTGTTAAACTTGTGAGTATGTAAAGCAGCACTTTTAGCATACGCAATCAACAGGAGGCGGATGACATGATCGAGCCGGCAACTCGTGAAACCGCCCGGCCGTATGGCATTTTCCATATACTCGGTTAGTTTTGTGGGGTTCATTATCGAACCCCAACGGTTTTAGCTTGTATTTATATTATTTATCAACATAGGCCTATTTGTTTGTGATATTTCAAGCGCTTTTAAAATTTCAAAATAATCCCATTCAATTACACGGTTGACAATGAAAATTTACTGAATTTAGGGACTGCACGTCATACACCACCTGCAATCAATTTGAAGCTGTGTGTAATGAAATGCCACCTGACATTATCACTGACTCGCGGAGAATAAAAATACTACAGATTATTATCTGCTGCAGTCAGAATGAATCAATGAATGCTGTTCAAGAGATTTTACAGAGAATGTAGAGTATATGTGACCAGTGTTCGAAATATGCCTCAAAAAGTTACAGGCCAGCCGGGCTTGACCTTAAAAAGTTCCCGGCCAGCCGGGCCGGCAACTAGATGCCAGTCAGAAAAGTTAACCGGCCCTATTTCAAACGCTGTATGTGACCTGATCAAGTGGAATGAGTCACATGTTGGCCCTGGTCAAAAATGAGTTTTATACGTGTTTTAAAGAGGAGATTTAGAGCTTTCAGAAACTGAAAACCCCATGTTGATACGACTTTTCTTTGTGAAGTTACATCAATTTATCAATCGCTTAAAACAATATAAAACAAAAGAATTTTAACACTTTCTTTGCCAATATCTCAAAATCAATATTAGCGACATCCGACTCATTCCCCTTGATCGTGTCACATATGACACCACACAAACAAGGACTGAATGTAGATCGGGGGATACTATCTAGAAAAGGATAGGTATATATGTGCTGCCAATGGGTCCTGTTTTTCTGCCACCGCTTACTATAACCATGTTAATTATGATTTTATTATATGGATAGGTCAGTTTTTGTCACATAATATAATTAGGGAAAACTAAAGTATAGGGGTGTGTCACTTCTTATCGCATCACTACTTGTACTAATATTCTAACAATGTGACAATTTGTTTGTATCGTACCGTTTCAGAGAAAGCTATGGTGAAGGATTGAATTGGGCAGGTGCTGTTTTGATAACCCTCCTAGGCCAGCAGAGACGATTTGAATCCTTAGATTTCTGTTACCATATTCTCAGAGTACAGAAGGTAGATGGAGTAGATGCTGACATCAATGGAATTGTAAGTAAATGCTAGAAAACTAAGGACAGTCGATATATCGATAATAATCAACAAAATACTATCCAATAATATCAATATTGTGATCACTTTTTGAAGGGTTTCCATACCAGCAATGAATGAAACAACTGAGGGATGAACTAATAACAGATGGTTATCATGTATGGATGAATGTAAAAGTAAAATTCGGAGGAAATTGATTTATCAATTTTTACCGATATTGAGTGGTAAATTTATAGACTTTTTAAAAATCCTGATGTCAACAGTCCTTATAGAAAACCAGACAATAGTATTACATTGAAAAGAAAATGGTGCCAGAGTAAAGCAGGTTTCCCATGAAGTAATATCTCCCTTTTCAACTTCCCTGTATAAATATTGAAGTAATTAATATGGATTTATTAATTGCCCTATGTTGAGTCCACATCAGTTTGATTTACAAGATGATTAAAAGAAATACATACAAATGAGGTGAGCAATCGCAGACATCTAGAGTTTAAAAGGTAGTTAGATGAATTTTGAAATGATGGACATTTGGAGCATTTGGCTATGTCATTTGAAATACACACTCCCCCAGCTACAATCTTCAAATAGAATATAGACAATTGGGTAACTTCCATTTGAAAGTACTTTTCAACTTAAAGCTTAAAACTTAAATATGTATGACCCAATAAATCTAAAACAACCTTGTCTTTTTTTACCAACAGCCAACTGGTAGATTAGTGGATAGAATTCGCAAATACCAGATCCTCAACAACCAGATCTTTGCCGTGCTCAACAAGTACCTCAAGAGCAGTGAAGCCGATAACTTGCCAGTGGAACAAGTCCGTTGCTATCAACCGCCCATACACCAATCTGTTATAGACCAAGCTATGTAGGAATCTCATTGAAGACAACAAAGATAGGACTTGGTTATAAATAGAGTCATAATATGGCAGTACAATATACAAAAACAGTGGAAGGTTCATGTAGACAAGTCAACCCAAACATTCACAGTGTGACATAATTGAATCCCTAGTTGTTTGGACAATATTTGCTTCCCAATTCATGCCAAGTTTTCTGGATGTAGATGAGCTTCTGTTGGTTTCAAGAGAGAAGTCTGTTTTTTACCAAACAGCTATTAAGTTGATTCAGACTCCACATCGCGTTGCTTTTAAAACATCGCAGATCATGCGATGAAATTGCAGTGTCATCATCATCATCAGTCGGCTGTGGAGCAGGCGACTACAAGCTTTCTCCAACTATTGTGATCTTAGGCAAGCGAAACTATTTTGTTTGGCTGCAGCATTCCTTCAGTATCTCAAAAAAATACTTCAGAAATTGCAGTGTACTGCAGCGATATATCACGGCCGTGATGTGAAGTCTGCATCTCCTTTTATGGTCATTCTGTAACTTACAAAAGCCATTCACATTGTAATGTAGATACTTTGTATCAGTTAGAACCCCTTGCAGTATTGGACGACAACAGTATTGCTTTTTGTACAGTCAACTTGTAAAAGTTGATTTCCAAACCTTATCATTGTATCAGATAATGTCACATTGTGAAAACGACAAGTATAAATGGGCTGTTCCATTAAAAATCCACACTCCCCCTGTGGAAGATTTTAGAAATGGGGAGTATGAATTTCAAATGGAATTAGCACACACACCAGCTTTAATTGAAACTTGTCCTCCTCTGTAGAAGATTCAGGTTGAATCTTTCTCAGAGGATGTATGAAATTCAAATGGAGCTGCCTATTATGCTAATTCCATTTGAAATTCATACTCCCCCTGTGGCAGATATTTCCAACATCTTCCACAGTGGGAGTGTGGATTTTAAATGGAATGGCCCAGTATGATCAAACTGACAAGGCCATTTACTTAAAGACTTGATGTGCATTACTTGTAAGAACATCAGAATACCCTTTGCACCCTAACTCTAACCCTAACATAGAATCAATCATGTCACAAAATGTAACCGTTAATAGTATTAAACATGGTGCATAGGGTATTCATGAGGTTTCCAATTTCTGTTTATAAGTCTACGTATGTTGGTGTAACATATTTTTTACATATTGTATTTAAATGTGAAGTATATTACTCGGGGCTTTCCATACAGCACTACAGGAGTCAAAAATTGATTCTAGGTCATGAAGTGATCTAGGACCATCTGCACTCTGAAGGTCCAATATTTTATATTCGTAGTACATTATAACACAAGTATGTGGGTCAATACTTTTCTCAAAATGTTGATCTGCTTGTTCGGTGTAAGTAAAAGACCCGAGTTGTTAATGCATTTGAGCATTTACCTATCCCAATCCTTCCAATTTGAAAATGGTATTGCTGCATGGAGAGCACCCTGTACAATTTGCCAGTCTCACTTCCGTAGGCAATGTTAACTAAC
Source organism: Amphiura filiformis (assembly GCF_039555335.1). Classification (NCBI taxonomy): domain Eukaryota; kingdom Metazoa; phylum Echinodermata; class Ophiuroidea; order Amphilepidida; family Amphiuridae; genus Amphiura; species Amphiura filiformis. Next base: position 31,905,504 of record NC_092636.1, on the reverse strand, counting down.
CTTTATTTACTTTGGTATAACAGGGTGAGTTTCTGGAAAATATGAATTTGACCCTTTGGTATAACAGGACAAGTTTCTGGAGAATATTTTCTTCTTGCAAACTTGCACATATGTATATACAGGTTATTGATATGTGTCCTAGGAAGATCACCATTGTGTAATATGTGTGCATGTTGATCAAATTAAATGTTCCTTTGTACCATTTGTATGTAAAGCAAATCTTGTTGCATTTTGTAAAGTTAATGCCATTATTTTTTAAGTTACTGGTATTAATTTATTTTAACTGAAATGGGATAAGGAAGATTATTCCATGTTCTTAGGAACCATATTGTGAAATTATCAGCCTCCAATTCCACTGCGATGTGAACCTCAATTGGACTGGTAACTAAAAAATAATTAATGTGCAATTGACTTTGTAGTCTGGGTTTTTGTGTACATAAATTTGTGTAACAATGTGTGCTTGCATAAAGGGACATTGGGTGTTTACAAACTGAACATGTCTTGAAAATGATTACAATGTTATGCCTGAATTTCATCCATGGTATGGGCTGCAACCAGGCATTAAATTGTAATTTTTTCAAGGCTACTGGGCGAAGCCAAAGAAGGGCACCAAGTGGTGAAGAATTCCTTGAAGTTGACAAAGATCTGGTGCACCACTTGAGGCTAAAACTGAATTATCTTGAACGAAAGATTAAACTGTGGAATACACCTGTGCTATGAAATACAAAGAAATACAGGTGTATTCCATTGTCTGCAATCTTGAACAGAGTTTAGTCTTCCGTTCAAGATGGCTGGTTGCTAATCCTAAACACAGACACTTTCTATAGTACATTGCAGCTGTGTAAAAGGATCTTTTGCTAAAAAATGTTACCTTTATTTCAAGTTTGGGTCTTCACATCCGTACAAATCCAATCATTTGTCAAGAAATGTCACAATAATTGTCCTCATTGAATGTATTTGGGAATAAGATGTACTTGGTTATGTGTACAATTCACTCGTCTTTCATAATCATGGCATAGAAAATAATCAATTGTAGCATTTGGTTAACATAGAATTGTGCAAGGCAAATAATATGAAGGCAGCACAACGGAAACCTAATTTGTTTTATAGTCACAGTATTTCAGATTGATAGAATTTTGCAATAAAAGTTAACCAAGAATGAAATAACTGGTTTTAAAGGAATAATAATCCAAAAATCATTTTATAGTTTCAGTATTTATATGTTCCTTGCATGCAAATGTCCAGTATTGATTACTTTGCTGATATGTGTTTTTTTTTCTATTTTGGTCTATACCTAATGTTTTTTAAATTTATTTATTATAAAATTATGTTCTCCTTATAATGTATCAATGAATCATGTATAAAATGTTAATATGTTGCATGTACCGTTCTCATCAAACAAGCCATTCTGATCTAGAGGTAAAGGGGGACGGGTTAGTGTAGTGGTCTTACTCGCTTCTCGCCACTGCGGCATGGTTTCAATTCCCATTGTTGATGATGTGAGTTTGGTTGCCGATCCATGCTCGTCGAGGTTTTTCTCTGTGTGTTCGGTTTCCTCCTGCTTCTAAAATCGGACCTTCCTATATCTCTGTCGCATCATATTCGGTTGGCATCCCTTGAATTTAGTAGCCTCTGAGCGCTATTGGGCTTTGCATGGCTTTGGCTGAACATTATAAATAATTTAAGTACCCGGTACTTCAGAAAGCTAAGCAGCAGTGTTGATGTGGTACAAAAGTTAATATCCAAGATAAAATAAACACAAGGCACATTGTGGTGCAATGTTAATAACCTTTCCCTGTAAACTTTGGACGAGAGCGCATTTTAAGCGTACATCACATATTTGCTGCGTTGGAATGCACATGTCTATGATTGGCTGCCTAGGCGATCTGCTGTCGCCGAGTGGAAATTTGTGAATGAACCTAGGCGTTATTAGCTCTGACTTTGCAACATATCTGTAGTACACGCTCGTCGAAGGTTTAGAGCAAAATATTTTAGTGAATGACACCATCACATAACCGAGGGTCAGTGGAAGGTAACCAGTGCCAACAAGGGACAATCAATATTAACGAGGGGACCACAATGTTTGTTGAAGTTAGGAACTTGTATATCAACAATCTTTAGTTAACAGCATATGACTACTGCATTGTTCAATTGCCCTAATGCTGAACTAGATCCATCTTGGCATGTATCTTCTGCAGAAATCACTAAAGCTTCACCATTCATTGTGATGATAAATGCACCAATTGACGCTACCATTTTGTTATGTTCTGCTGCTCTCTGTATGTGTCGGTGTCATTTCAAATTTTACAACTCATGACCATGTTTGTATTTGCAATCATCAATTTGCTGTCGTAGTGCACGTTAGTAACTATTGGTTACTGCTCCAAGCCTGGGCTCATACACCTGTTCTGAATTTTGATATGCCATCTGCTTTATGTTGTGATCATTTCGATTAGTGGTTCGTAACAAAGAAAAAGCGTGATCCAGTTGACCTAACAACGGTCATATTATAACGTGCACTACGACAGCGAATTACAATGTCAGATTCTTATGGTATTTTGGATTTATCACCGACGTAAACACTATTCCTGTATCTGCCACAGGGGGAGTGTGGATTTCAAATGGAATGAGCACATTAGACGGCTCCATTTGAATTTCATACACCCTCTGAGAAAGATTTAACCTGAATCTTCTACAGAGGGAGGGCGAGTCTCAATTAATCAATAGCCCATTGGGAATATACCTCTAGATGTCCCCGCTACATTTAGCACCACATGTTATGAAATTTTATATTTCCATTAAACTTAACCATGATTCATGTATGTTAATTGTAGTCATACCATGGTAGAAGAGAAATTTATTTGCTACCATATTTGACCAAATACTTCAATATTACTTATATATAAATAATTATGGCAAAATGATTGTCTTGCACTTGTATATTTACAGCTCTTGTAAAAAATTAATAAAAGGGAATTTCTATGGAATGCTATTATTGGTAGTCTTTGTGATTATTTCCTTAACTGATATGTGATTATGTGTATACTGTATGGTCTACACAACCTGATCTATAAAAATGACAAGACTAATCTTTTTTTGTCATAAAAGTTTGCACAATTTATTGATTAAAATGACATGTATATAACATCTTTATACACTAATTTGCATATGTCACTGAAACTTATTGCGTTGGAGCTGGACAGTGGATTAATGAATTTGCTTCTGCCAAAAACAGCCAAACAAGCAACCATTTGGATAACATAAACATAAGCCCCACATGTGTGTGGGGGCAAAAAATCAAGATCAAAAAATCTGAATTCAGATTTTAATCACACCCCTGTTATTTAAGTAAGGTACATCCCTGCCAACTAGCTTTCTGGAGACAACATTTGGTTTGACAATCATTCTGTGTTTAGAGGCTACCCTTTATATAAATAGTTTCTTGAGTATTTTTAAGCATTAAAAAAGAACTAAAATCAATTTTAAAATTGTCTTTCATTGATCTTGAGGTCTTTGATGATTCCATTGCTATTGTTTAAATTTCTACACCAAGGGTCTTTTTATCTTTTCAGTTTCCGTAAGTCTTTTGTTCAGATACGAAAACGCAAGGGATTCAGTAAGTTACTGTAATCTGACTTCAATGTTAACTCTGAAGTACCAATCAGCTTATTTCAATAGAGGTGATTGCTTATGTCAATAAAATCGGGAGAACAGATTATGTTAACACCAGTGTTTTTAATGGCCTAGCGCCCTCTCGTCTTTAACATTGGTAAATCTATATTAATTTGACAAAATGCATGCCAATCCGAATGACAAAGTCCACTTTTTTCTGTAAAAACATTCCAAATAAGCCCTAAAATCACAAAAGATCCGCTTATGAGCCTGTCGAACCCCAAAGCACGTGTGCATGGCCACAGTGTCGCCCTTCCATCAATGTCCATCTCCCTATTTTGCTTCCTCTTGCCCCCCCCCATGATCAGTCTCCCACCTCCCTCCCCAGTCCCTACTCTCTCCTCTCGAGTTCTTCTCTTTCTAGTCTTTCAGTCTCTCCCTCTCCTCTCTTTCTTCCTCACCCTCCCACTCTCACTTGTTCAGTCTCAAGTATTTCCCTCTCTCCTCCCTCTCCGTCCCTCATGTAAATTTATCAGTATGATCCATGACTGAAAATAAGCTCTGCAAAAATAAACATTTAAAATAAACCCGAGCCTTGCATATAGACCCAACCAATTATCAGATTAGCTTGCCAGTGATAATGAATGAATAGAATACATTATCTTTGCTCCAATGCAATTCTTTTGTTGTATTTCAATATAAAACATGATTACCAAATCACCACTTGTACGCGCCTCATTGGGAGATATTTGACTATTTTAGACGCTCGTTTCATCGCCAATATGAAAAACTTTTGCTTATAACTTGGCAAATGGTTAGTATATATTTCAATGCAAGACCATTTTTACGAGCCACTTACGTCTAGGCGTAAGTGCATATACACCAAACACAAGTCAATTGAAGCCATACAATTTACCGCGAATTTATGACCGTAAAATTTAGACTCTTCTTTTGTCTATATTAGCACCCAACCGCACATCTCAAGGTTTTATGTAAAAAATCTATATAACTTTAACCAAAACGAAAACTGAAATTTACGAGCTTCAAATTTTCAGTAACTAACAAAAGGCTAGAATAAAAGATTGGCCACACCTGGGAGACTACCACTTCAGAATAACAATGACTTACAAAAACTATTACGGTTACGAAACTGAAAAGATAAAACGACGGCAAGTCATGATTTTTTTCCCTTGCCAGTATAAATGCAATTGCTCTTAAAAAATAATTGTCATATGCAACACGATCTGGTCCATGGAGGCCAAAGGAGGCATTTTGAAATTTGAGTTACTATAATTTTTACCTTATACAACCATTAGGCTATCATATCGTTATGAATACGGCAGACGGCCGAATCCAGATTCGTCTTTTGGTAAATTTATTTTACGAATGCATTACATTTGAATTAGAGAACAAGGGATCAATGCTGTACATGATAGAGGGCAGCATATCATTATTTTAACGGAGACCAGATGATAACAGCATAAATAAGTAATCAAAAGAGGGCGGCATACAAGGTTAGTTTACGGTGCATCACAGTACGGTCACCGACGGCAACCGTTAAAAAATCGATATGCTGCTCTCTACAGATATAGCATTGATCCCTTGTTCTCGAATTCAAGTGTAATGCATGTGTAAAATGAATTTACCAAAAGCCGAATCTGGATTCGGCCGTCTGCCGTATTCATAACGATATAATGAAAACATAAAAGGTCTAGAATACTTGGTTCTTAAGTTATGAAGTTTTGTGATGTATATTTTCTAATGTACATTATTGGTTTGTTTTTTACTTCATATTTTTGCCTTTATCTCAATTTCAAATTTGCCGACTGTGGCCTCCATGGACTAGATTGTGTCACATATCGACTGCTTACTGCCAGAAGTGGGTAAGTGCAATAGCTGTCATGTGTACATGAGTGCAATATACTGTTGTGTAAATTGCCCAATGTTCACAGGGCAGCTATTGACTCTACATTGCCCAATGTAAAACACTATGGTAAATCCACCATATTGGTCTGTCTCTCATGGGGGGGTAGTGTACCTCCAGCATTATTTAAAAAAAAGCCTGGAATTGAATAATAATTTGTGTCTATTAAGCTTGTGCGTTTTTAAGGTCTGAGCACTCTGCCACATTTTTGGCACGTTTCTTGCAGAAGGCAAATATCAACGCAATTGGAATCAAATTTAATGTGTGCATAAAATAAATATCCGTAGTTACGTGGCTATTGCCCTCCACGAGCGCCATACAAACATAGCAGAGTCAGTTCTTTTCTTCTACCTCATAGCTCCTCACTCTGCAGAACACAAAGGTATCACACATTGATGCCCTCACTTTGTGCTCTTCTATCCACTCTGCACACCAACATCACTGACCTCTGTGCAAAGGTAACCGACATCCAGAATGGAGATCAGCATTCACACAAGTCAGTCAGATCTACATTGGTCCTCTAATAACCGCCTTGACACTACTGTTCATCTAACAGCATTTCTGATTAGTTGATAATTTGAAATGCTCAATTCAATTGCCAATTATGACTAGGCTTTAAACTATTTATGGTCCAACTTGCATTTGCAGATGATCTTACCCTCCTTGATTGGTTCAAAATTGGACACAATATTCATTTTAACCAATCGGCAAGTAGTTCTCATGGGGTTAACATATACAAGCCTTCCTGCTCATATTTGTCCTTTTCACTCCAAATCGGCAAAGAAGTTCTCATGTTTGCCACTGGCTGTAAATTTGGCATCCTTGTGACCCTTTATAGCTTTCTCTTTGTATCCACTTCAGTCCTATGTAAATGATTCACACTCCAGAATTTGATTTTCTGGTCATGTGAGCAACTTGCTAGTATTTCAGAGTCATGAGTAACAACAATGTCTTCAATTGGAAAGTCTGGATGTTCTCCGACAACGCCAAGAAACCGATTGGGTAAAATGTGGATAGCTCTGTAAAAGGAGAAACAATAATGGTTTGATGGTCACATCTTACCAGCTTTTTAACAGCTTTTGAATATGTTATAAACAAAAAATTTAAAAATCTCATAACTAATTGTACATTTTCAATTCATGACTCTTTAGGGTGATGCAATAATCATTGGGAAATTTGCATATTTGAACATGTTCCTAATGCTCAAGGGGGTACTACACCCCTCGATAAATTTGTGTCTATTTTTGCATTTTTCTCATAAACTAATAACACAGTGGTAACAAAAATTATGTATATTATAGGGGCAAGGAGTCCAATTACTACACTGGAATTTCAGTGACCCAAGACAAGCGGTTCGTTATTTATGATAAGAAAAGAGGTACCGCTAGGATGTACCTCATTTCCGATCATATATACTGAACCGCTTGTCTTGAGTCACTGAAATTTCAGTGTAGTTATTGGATTCCTTGCCCCAATAATATACATAACTTTTGTTACCAGTGTGTTATTATTTTTGAGAAAAATGCAAAAATAGTCTAAATTTACCACAAGTGTAGTACCCCTTAAAACATCTGTACAAAAAATTGCTTCCCTCCCCCTTTTGATCTGCCAAAAATCTTTGCCTAATAATTGACCACTCTGGGGGTAAACATGATTATTGCACCACCCCTAAGAGGGAAAATAATATGAAACTGTCATCAACTTTGCCTGGTTGCCTCGCTTCACTTCATTCAGGGATAGACAAACAAACCTTCATTAACTTGCTTTCATGTTGCACCAGCAACGGAGTCTTAATTTCTGAACAGGGAATACAGCAGGCATGATTAGGAGGCAGTAGCCATTTGGCTCCTAAATAATTGTCAAATGTTCACTTCTTCTTCTAATTATTTGTACATAAATGTGTGCTTCTACCATTTCATTATTTTTGTCTTTTGGACAATGCAGATGACAAAACAACATTTTGTTCATTAACCTTTATAATATACAGCTATAGTCTATTTGGCTTCCTCAAGAGTGTGACGTCCGTGAGTGCTGCAGTGCGCGTAGTATTAATTTGCGTGCATTGACTCAAAGAACTGGCATTATCTGTAACTTCGATGAAGTACTGCCGTCACCAGAGCATTATAGAAGGAGAACCTGGACTTGACCGCCATCTTGATACAGGTATGAAGCAAAAATTGGGGGTATTCGGTTTCCATTGGAATGTGCTCAAGGCAATCGTTGTCATCAAGCTAGACATGGATGATAATGCATTTGAGAGACACACTTGATGTGACCTGCAAGCGACACAAAGACGCTTCAGATGAGATGCAGAATTGTTTTCATTTGTCTCCGTGCACCATCGGCAAGTACACGAATTTTATCCCCATAGCTGACGGCGCTATTATACATGGCGGAATAGGGAGTCGGGTTCCTCCCTCTCTAATTCTGTGGCCATCGCTCTCTTGAAGAAGCCAACTGGACTAGAATTAATTAGGCCCCCCCCCACAAAAAAAGGTTTGTCTCAAAGCTTGCATGCGCATTTGTAAAATCGTGCGATTTGAAAAAAAAAAGAAATGCAGAAATTTTTGTATTCCAAATTTGGCCTTACCTTATCATACCATCCATGGAACCTGTACAGATAACATTCTCATTCACAGCGACACAGCGATCAATTGATTGAGGATGGCCTGGAAATCTATCACTAATATTACCAAACTCATTCCAATTGAAAATATTGAGGGCGCCATCACCTGCACCGCATACTACTTTACGTCCTTTCTGTAAAATAATGCAGATACATGTATACATTGTATATATGATTAGAGAGAGAACTTGAAACTAAGGAATATGTCACCACCAATACTAAATTTAACCAAATTATAAGTTTAATCTCAGAACTGATATACTTCAAATCTGATCCCAGTGTGTTAGCTAGCCACACATAATCCATCATTTTAGACAGGTAGTTTGCTCTAGCAAAATTAATACTGTGTGATACATGCTTCATTTTAAGAACAATGCTTGAATAAGTTCTGTGAACTCAAAACAAGACCAGACTAATAAATCAAGGCTATAGCAATACATGTAGCACTGAACCCCCAGAAGGGGCATAGGTCTGGTTGATGTTTTCAGGGTAAAATTTTGGACAGGCAGTTTTGGTGAAAATACCAGCCACTTGTCAAATCCTTGGTAACACCCTGGTCAGTGATCATAATCCAAACCATAACATGAAGTAATTTTGCACTAATTTTTCAGGCTTCAGGCTCAGCACTTCCTCCCCTAATTAGTCGCTCCGGTGCATTTGTCGAACTTACACTAGTTTAATTAAGCCCCCTTTGTCAAGTAGCATTGGTTACCTTAATAATCTGCACACATAACATATCATTATGGAAGCTCTCCGACTGCATCAGAAATTTACGCTGTCTGATATTATATGCTGATAAGGAGCTGTCTCCACTGGAAATAAACAAAATAGTAAAACACACTTAATTCTTGATTCATGCCGGGGGAGTGGGGTGGCACTCAAATTTGGAAGCGACAGGGATGTGCAGACAGTAATGAAAATGTGAAACCTTTTGAAATATTTGAAGAAAAATATGAAAAAACAGGGTCATTTGTTAAGAGATTATCAGCAATTTGGGTATTTTGGTGACAGTAAAACAAAAATGTCATTGGGTACGAGGGAGTTCAGTAAAAACAAAAAAGGTGGTCATTGGGTGAGAGGGAGTTGAATGTAGCCGCAGATCCCGTCACCCATGCATGCAATACAGAGTTCAGAGCATCAAAGGTGATGATACAACAGTTTGGATTCTTGTTGTTATTCAATTTCACGTCTCTTGGTATTGCATTTACATAGAGCTATTGACTCACCTTGTTGCTACTAGTATTCTTTTCTCTTTGTCTATGGCCATATCACTGATGTACTCCTCATGTTGTCTCAGATCCACTATAGCTTTTTCACTTCTCAAGTCCCACACCTGCGTATAACATAAACATCATAACATTCTGTTTTACTTAACTCTCTCCACACAGGTGTCGACTGCGGATTCGAAGTTTCAAATATTTTTTAAGAATTCAAAAATTTCAGAATTGTGAATTTTCATTAACGTATTTGGAATCAGCATGAAAAATGAATTAAAATGAGTACAAGCAAGCCTAGTATTGGTTCAGTGGTTCTTAAGATAGCTCTTGATATTTTGACAAAATATCTCAAAAACATGGGACTTTTTATGTTGCAGCCTATATATGAAGAGCTTTGTTTCAAAACCCTTACATCCACTTGCCCATTTTGAGAACACATCAAAAATCATCAAAAATATCACTGATATATGGGGTTTGCAACAAAAAGCAGTTTTTGGCGGATGCTTGGGTAGGATGAGCATCCCGCCAAAAACTATTTTTGTTGAAAAACACCTTATATCAGTGATTATTTTGATGACTTTTTTATGTGTTCTCAAAATTGGGCAAGTGGATGTAAGGGGTTTTGAAACAAAGCTCTTCATATAGCCAGCACACAGCTTATTAATCATGTTAATACTATCATCCACAGTAAAACCTTTTAACAATCTAGTTGTAAACATTCATGCAAATTATATAACAAATTCAGCCACCAAAACTTTACATATATATCTTGATTTGACTTATAAATTGACAATTGTAAACTGCCACAGTTCTCAATTCTATACTAGAAATTTCAATTGAATGAACACAGCTTCAAAAAGCAGTACGTGAATAAACCAGGATCGTATATCGCGTATTTCAAAGTACAATGTGAACGCACAACCTTGGATACAATAATTAAAATACAAACTAGTCACAATGCTAAAAATCATCACGCTATTTTAAGGCTGTGTTCATTCAATGAAATTTCTACTTCAGTAAGTAATTTGTAAGCGTGAATCTTCAGAGATTTATCTTGAATTCAGGAAATTCTTTTTATTTGACAACCTTTTGATGTTCTTACCTGTGAAAAGAGTTTATCTTCAATACTCACTATTTTTTGATCACCTGGAATGTTTTCGCTAGGTCGACTAACGTCTTCAGCAGATGATGATGTTGTGATGATATGTGATGATATCTTGTCTAAAATCAGGATGGTCCTTTTTGTGAAAAGTTGTCTAATTTGATTACCAACTTGATTGCTTTGTTACTTACTTTTAAACGTCCCTCATCATCACCCGTAGCAATAAGATTCTCATCGATAATGAGATGACTGTATATAGGGTCTTCATGGGCTTTAAGAATTCTGTGTCGTACATTTGTTGATGCTGTGTCAAATACTCGCAGTGATTTGTCTTTGGAGATGGTACTGAACCCTGGGTTAAAAAATGCAGAAAAAATGAGAATTAAATGTACTTGTTGGAAACTTCAAATGGGATGAGCATTAAATTCCATCACCTTTGTTCAAACAGCTTGTTTCTCTCAAGAGTTATGAATGTTCAAAAGGGCATTTCCTATGAATATGAAACAGTGACGACGAGTGAATACATTGTAAATGATTAACACCAATCAGCAGCCTAAGCCCCCCAAAAATATGTTTGGTAGCCCTCCGCGACCAACAGAAAAAATGACAAATGTTTGGTCTGGGTTTTCCTTTTTTTCCCTTTTTCAAAAGAAACTTTAAATTTTGTAAGTATCAAGGCCATTTTATATTTGTTATTCACTCATTTTTGTGGCGCCCTCTACGGAGGGGCCACATATAGGCATGTACTTTGTGAAATCTTCTAATTTCAGTCTTGCTAGATTTACTCCTTAATTGTTTTGCTAAAATTATGCCCAGCTCAGAAATAAAACCACAATATGCTAGGATTTTATTTTATTATTGTTTTCTGATATGCACGGGATAAAATGATGTGTGTATATTCTTTGTTTAAAATACAAAATTAATGGACTTATAAAAACACCAAATAACCCGTGACCTTTGTATGGTTTAAACCAGTTTACCGCCTCTTAGAACCCGATAGACGGTGACATTTGACCATTCTAATTATGTATGTTTTGAACATGTTTGCACATGAACTAGTTGTTTACAGTGTGAAGAATCTACAACATGCTCATCTATCAGGGCACAGTTCTTTAACCCCAATACATTTGTGCATTCATTGAATGACCTTTGAAAATGTGAGTACAAAAACTCATACTTTGCAAATTAAGGTCAAATTTTGCACTATGATTGTTTAATTGAGGTTATTGATAATATAGTGATTGCACACAGTGCACCTAATCCTTAAACAAACACCAATTAATTATAGTTGACCAACACAACCACTGACCAAACATGAAATCACTAATGGTTTATGTGCTTGAATACAGCTCAGTATCTTTGTGGTGACTATCTCTGATAAAAAACAAAACATTAATTAACGAAAATCAACCCTGGTCAGCAGAGAAAGGAATAAATTTGGAAGACATGACTGTGTTGAAGGTCAGAAGTTTATTTGCAAAAATAATATTTATTGTAATATGCCTAACTGCTGGGATGGGTTCCTAGCAAGGTAAAGTGAAAGAAACCCCAATGGCTATTTTGTCTGTTTAAAATAGAGTTCTATGGCCGACCTCAAGTCATAATTATGACGTAATTTTGCTATTTATTAATTAATTTTTAGCAGAATTAATAACATAAAAATGGGCTGTGCCCGTTGCATGAAGAATAACGATCGATCTTACCCTTGATTTAACAGGCCTGTCAATTTCTTGGTATTGTTTGATATGAAAGGAGGGTATGATTGTTTTGTATTAGTTTAAGTATTTCCTAGCCTCTCTTAGCCACATGGTTGGCTACAAAAGACACAGAGTAGCCTATACCTTATAAACTGGCATGAGTGCGCCGACCCCAAGTTTTCAACATTTCAGGATTGTTTCTGGACGGAGGTCGGGTGAAAAAGAAATTACGTTTACATGACTTTGAATTGTCGTGTGACAAGAATGAGTGTATAGATGACTAGGGGAAGCTTACTTATTTGTGTCTTCTAGTTATCCATCATATACCCTAGGCCCTGATAACGAAATTCAACAATATTCAATATCCAAAGCAATATCCTCACTACAACGGCCCCCAAAACAGAACTCCCACCCCACATAATCGCAAGAATTGATACGAAAGCTTCATTCCATGAAGCATTTCTCTCAGATTTGATCATCTTCTACTCTTCCCTAAAAAATCATTATAATACCAAATCTAATCACCATGGAATTCACCATATCCCGTCCAGCTCACATTGGGCGCCACATTCCTTTTTTAAAGGAATTTTTATTTATTCATTAAATGCATATTTGATTAAAAACAAGAAGTATTTCCATTTAAATTGAGTCCAAAATGTGTTACCGTAAAATGTTCAAGCATTTGTCAAGTAACCTTTTGAAAATGGAAGAAAAATGGTGAAAGAGCCCATGAAAAAAAAGATCGACCTACCGACCCTCCAAAGTTTTATCTTGGAAGGGCAACCAAACCATTTTCTTTTGCCTAAATACTATAAATGCAGAACAAACCCACTCAATTTTGTTTCTTCCTTTTCCATGTTACCTATCCTTCAAATTGCATATTTGTTTGAGCAAGTAAACATACTTACAAGATCCATCCTGTGAAAACTCTACCCCTCGGCATGCCTTTTTATGCGCTTGGACAGATTTCTTCAGTATATTAGGACTTTCTCTTGAATATGAATAGCTGTAAACAAATACACATGTATACATATAAAGGCCAAAAGGAAATTAAGCACAATACTTCATTTATCACAACAGCAACTTCTTTTGAGAAAATGTTTTACAAATAAAAGATGTAAACAAAAATAAAAACCCTTTCCAGGATAGATTCCAAACAGTAGCATAGGCTGCATAGTCAGGATTTTTTCAGAGGGGTCTGGGGATAAGGTAACTATCAGCTCTTAATAGGCGGGAATCATTCGGTTTTTGTTACTGCGCGAGTCAATAAAGTTCCAACTTAGGCACACGTAAATTCACAATAGAACGCATCATTCACGCAAAACACAAAGTGCAGTTCGCGTAGTTGCTGCGCCTAGCTGTGTGTAAGCCATTCTGTATCAATCCACGATGTTATGAGTTGGACAGTCCCGCCTATTACGAGCTGATCCTCAAATAGTCGCTCCCCTCAAATAAATGCCCCCGTAGTTTTTGTGATGAAAATAACCCTCAAACTAACTTCCCCCTCTGAACCCAAGGGCCCAATTTGACATGTTTTTGACTGCAATACTACTTACTTCACCTGACAAGTTCATCCAAACAGTGTGTAAAATCTTATAAAAATGTACAACACTTATATTTTTCAATATCTGGGACTGTACACTGTATAAGTAGCCATCAGAGTCTGATCATAAACCCAGAAGTGAACCCGAAGTCATTGATCCTAAGTTCATACATGTAGTTCATCATTTCAGCGTGAATTTTAAGCTTGCTTACTGATTTTAACAGGAATTACTGTTCTAAAAATGACCTCTAATAACCCCCCCCCCCTCTTTGGAAAATGCAACACACATTTAATTGAGGAAATGCAGAATTGGTTTTCAAAGGGGGACAAAATTCAATGAAAATTGTCAAAAATGGCCTAAAATGTAAAATATCACAGCAGCCAATACCTCATGGGAGGGGTGGAGACAAGATTTTCCACAGATGGGGGGGGGGGCACTGATTCCAAACACTTACATTTTGACTGTTCCATCCATGAGTGCTGCCAGGAGAATGTCTTCCCTGGGATGGCTACTTAACGACACAATGACATCATCACAACGGATCGTCTTGGGTAAATTCACCTGAAATAGATGTTGTAATCAAGTAATTGTGGAAATTATGGAATGTAATGTCAAAAGCACCATGTAATGAATTGACACAGCAAGATATTGTAAATTACAATACACCCAATATATCACAGTTTCATAGCATTTCCCCCCCCCCAAAAAAAAAACACCAATTCAAGGGGTCGGTCACCCACCTTTGGGCAGTATTTTTGTGGGACCGGAGAGCACATAAGACACACCAAATTGCATTCGGAATGCGAGAAATGTCCTTCTGATATCAAATAATTTTTTGAAATTCGCAATATAATACACATTTTATGGCAAATTATTAAAAATTGATATTTTTGATAATTAGCAGTCCTGGAAGCAAACTTTATAAATTTAATGATATATTCTTAAAGTGTATGTAGCTGGGAGGAAAAGCCGTCCATCATTTGAAAATTTGACCTGTCGTATTGAAGATATACATTTTTTCCCAAAAAAGTTTTTTTAGGTGTTTTGGATCACATTACATGAATGGGAGTTTTAAACAAACTTTTGAATAATAGTGGGCCTGCATTATTTTGCAAAAAACCTTTGCACTGCCACTAGCCAACCGATGGTGTAAAAACAACTAAGTCATGTCTGCATCATGCGATGCTACGCAGATTGATCTGAGAGCCGAATGATCGGAGATGTGATGATGATGTGATTCAATTAGCCAATAGGAACTTAATGTTTACACCAAAAACTATGCCAAACATACCTGTACTACTGTCTATTCAATTAGCTTATTGTTTTTTAATATTTAAAAAATAAAAATTGTGGTCAAAGTCATAAAAAAAGTGTTAGCACAGCCTAGGCAGTTACTTGGGTCCACCAAAAGGGGCTGTGCAATAATTATGAGCCCTGGGGAGGGTAAAATTGGGGGGTGGGCAAGCAATATTTGGCAAGCCGAGAGGGGGTGTTAAGTGATTTTTGGCACACATTCATGTGGGCGCCTATAGACCATTTATAAAGGTTTGCAAATTGGCATCCCAAAAATTTGGCATGTGCAAGGGGGGGGGGGCAAATTTTTTGTCGGGCCGTGAGGGGGGGGGGAGAGAGCGATTTTTGGTGGGCCGAGAGGGGGCGCAAGCGGTTTTTGGCAAGACGTTTGGAAATTTTACCCCCCCGGGGGCCTCATAATTATTGCACAGCCCCTTATGATATGATGAACACTTTGCAATTGCAATTTTACACAGAAATGAATGGTAAAAAAATAGCAAAATTAATAACAAATAATAAGGGCCTCACTGATTTTTTAAAAAGTCCGGACGATATACATCATTACATGTTTTTGGTTTTTTTACTTGACCTTAAAAGGGCATTTCGTGATCCACAACCTAATCCCCCCACTTTTCTCAAAAAAGCTGAGATTTTTATACCACTGGAAACCTCTGGCTACATAATGTTTATATGTACCGGTACCAAAAATTTCTTGCAGATTAAAGCTATATTATAACATTTCTGTAAAAATAGATTAGTATTTATTTTCCATAAAATGTTAGCTTTTACTGTCAGATATGTCCCCTTTTAATTTTGAGCCGAACAAGTGAGGTAAAGCATAGAAAATTGGAATTTACTGCTAGCGCCCATGCATGTTACTCCCGCGGTTGTAATACGGTACGATCATCGGGGTGTGTGTGTATGTATCCCGCACACCGTGTACGTAGGCCTACTGTGCATACATGTTCATCTAATATTTCCGTCGTAATAATAAAACGCCGGTTCCATCGTTTTATTCAAAATTGCGAATTTTGACATTGACTATAAAAGTACATTACAATCGTGTAAAAAACAGAATTAAAAAATTTTTGAGGGCGTTCCAGCAAATGTTATAATATGGCTTTAATTCATTTAGCAAAAATATCGTCAAATTTGAATTTCGTTCTGGTAATTGCAACAGTCAGTGGCGATGGCCTATGGAGCAATGTAATACACATATCATGCATAACTGGGTCAGTCCATCTCAAATCACCTAATGGGTTGGCTGGTCACCCTCTCAGATTTTGTTTAAAATCACTTATATCATAGCCCTATGTGCCAAATGAACACATTTCAAACGGTAGGTCTCTACTCCTTGTCGTTTCCGAGAACCGGCCTATTGAAAATTGGGTCAGACCCCACCTTTTTGGGCACGCGTGTCACAACATTAATTTTCTTCTGAGTTTAGATCTTCCCCTAGGGGCAAGCTACAGGGCTACAAATTGGAATCTAGGGTGTCTTTGACCCAAATAACCAGATTCTGGACTCATAAACAATGTATCTCACCCCCATCTGCTGATATAGACCTATAAAAATGCATGTTTGTGTTGGCCTTTATGACAAATTCCTGTATTTGACCCCCTCCTCTTCAACCTAGATGTCAGACATCATCTATTTTGCCTTTAGTAGGCAATATAGGTTCAGGTGTGACCCCTATAGCTGGGTAGACCACTCATTGGCTTAATAAAAATTTCACAGGGGCTCAAAGATGACTCCTCAGCCAAAAGAACCCCCGTTCATGACCCAATTTGACCTTGTGGGAAATAATCCACCATAACCAATTAAACTCACACAAATTCAAAATACGTGCATGATGTTCCTCTGTACCAAAAATCTTAGTGGTGTCAAGCCATCTTCATGGTTAAATTAGTGTTTGAATCTGTCATTGAAATACACAGTAAATTGATGAACTTTGCATTCTGGGAATTAGAACATTAATGGCAATTACTGTGTATTTCAATGCAATCTCCAAACAGTCATTTAACCATGAAGATATCTTGACACCACTTTGATTTCTGGTAAAGAGGAACATCATAGAAGTATTTCGAATATGTGTGAGTTTGATTATGGTGGCTCATTTCCCACGTAATAAAATTTGGGTTGGTATTAGGACAATTTTGTGTGTATTTCAATGGGAAGTGGACAAATTGCGTCAAAAAACATCAAATATTCAACGAGCCATAAAGTTCTCAGAAACGACAAGGAGTTGAGACCTACCATTTGAAATGTGTTCATTTGACCCATAGGTCTATGATATAAGTAATGCACAAATCAATTGTAATCCTGGCCCCCCAGGGGCCTGGCAACAGCTCAATGTGTCCCCGCAGTGCGGGGACGTAGTGGGGGAGTGTACAGGGATGTAAGGCCAAATAAAAAAATAAACATGTTTCACGTCCCCTCCCGCTTCCTTTTTTGAGGTTTCTTCAATTTTATTTTTATTTTTGAAATTCAGTTATAACTTTTCAAAAAATATGTCTAGGAAGTAGAGATGCTTTCTATAGCCTTGCTAATATACAAGAAACACTTTTATAAGGTTTTGTGATAGTTAGAGGGGACCTATCTCCCAGAACAACAAATAAAAAGAGGCCTCCTCCTTTTTCCAGGCATTATACAAATACAACATGTTTCATTTCGGGGAAATAGTCAAAACTACTGGTCCCTCGGTGTTGGATGATTTGACTACTTCCGGCCAGCGGAGGGAAGTAGTCAAATCATCCAACACCGAGGGACCAGTAGTTTTGACTATTTCCCCGAAATGAAACATGTTGTATTTGTTTTACTATACCTCATAAATATTTTCACTATAAACGTATATCACGGTAAAATCGTAAACAAAAGTCAAAACACACCAGTCAACGTGCCGGCCGGCATGGTAAATAAGCTTAATATTTTGCTTACCTAATTTTATTGCGGGATTTATGTTCAATCAATATTTACATTTTTACCTATATTATTCCAATTTTCTTTTCAGGCTTTCAATAAATAACATTTTGTTTCATAAAACGTCACATTCGCGTGTTATTATCCATAAGTAATCTCGGCAGACGCCATTTTCGCGATAAAACGCATCTGCAGAAACTCAGTTGTGTAGCACAATGCTACGTGTAAAGAAACTGTGGCGCGCGGGATCGAGACACCGTGTGGTAGTAGGGGTGCGGAAGTTTTACTACTTCCTCAGCGTGCATGGCGTAATTGCACAGGCGCGGGAAGTAGTTAAAATACCGCATACACGGACGCTGGCGTTATTAACCAATAAGATGTCTGGATTACCTAATAAATATTTATGAGGTATAGTAATATTGTATACGCTAAAACAGCTCTAATTATAGGTATTTACACCGATTTTGCGATAAAAAATAAAAAGCCCCCTCTTCCTCCTTTTTTTGAAAAACCCGGACGTGAAACATGTTTTTTATTTTACTTGGCCTAATGCCTCTCAAACAGGCCGGGATCTACCTCGGGAGTGTACCCGGGACGTAATAGAAGAGTCATATGCGGGGGGAAACACTTGCGGGGACTTTGAACATGGTGCCCGGGGCTAGGGGGCGGGGACTTAGCCGGGGATGCATGATGTACACGGAAATAGTGCCCTGCCCTGCGGGGACTAAGCAGGGACTGTAACATGTTTGTAACAGTTTCCAAAATTACATCCCCGGGTAGGTCCCCGCTATCTCCGGCCCCTGGGGGGGGCCGGGACTACAATTGATTTGTGCATAATTTTAAAGAAAATCTGAGAGGTTGACCAGCCAACCTTTTCTGAAAATTATTTAGGTGAGTTGATATGGAATGACTCAACTCGCAAACGCAAAATCGGAATCAACTGAAATTTTGGGAATGAGATTTTTTCGTGGATATCTACTGAAAAATGTCATTTATTAAATGATTATCATAAAAAGAGGATGCTAGATCATCACGAAATTTGACTTCTAAACCTGGTGATTTTATATTTTTTTCTCTAAGATCAATTGGGCTATTTCATTATAAATGACAACATTGAGTCCCAAAAGGGGTCAAAATTCAAACTCATTTATTTCATGCAAATTCATTATCATTTCAAAGTTCAGATGGTGTGTCAATAATTCTCAAAATATTAGAGCGTCAAACCAACAGGAACCATTAAAAAAATTAAATTGAATTTTTGCTGTGTAAAACATAGCTGCCGTCTGGAGGGGACATTTTTTTAAACAATTTAATACACAACTTTGAAAGAGTATATATGTAACCAACATTGGGTTCATACTTATTCATATTTAGTCTGTAATAATTGTTGTATGTTCCTTTACACTTCAGTGTCTTAAATATGCCAGTTTCAATATAAAACAATTAGTAAATTGATACTAATCCAGATAAATGGTGCAAAATTACTACATATTTTAAGGATAAACTTTATCTTCACATGAAAAATTCATGAAATAGTCATTTTGTCCTGCCCAATAGCTACACTGATGCATAAGTGAGTATTTATGCGTCAATCTGTTGTACTAGTCATGGAAAACCTAAAATAAAAGACCCCTCCTGTGTCATTTGTTCTGGATAGGACACATTTTTTAACACATAATAAAGCATACTTTAACTTTAGAAATAGCTGCATCAATATTATTGCATCAATATTATTGCATAAAAGATCCCCAGCATTTAAAATCCACTACAAACAGGGTTAATATTCTGGTTAAATTAGGAATATTGCAATTTTTAGCTAACCGAAGTTCAATGCAGAATAATATCATATGTGTTCTCAACAACTGGACAATAATTTGAACACTAAAGTGGTTTGTAAGCATAATTTGCAATAAAATGCAAACATTTCTTGTGGGTTTGGCTCTTTGAAATTTTTATTTTTAGTTTGTTTACCAATTCATGGAAATGACATAATTGTGCTGAGAGGACATTTGTTAAATTGCAAACAGAATCGTGGATACAGGCTTGCAAAATGCAACAAATACCAAATCATGTGCCACCTTGGTAGAAGGAAGACCACTCTTCCTCTACAAATTTCACATTCTATGATATAATCCTTCTTATTTCAACAATTAGTAATTAACTTCAGTTCTGGAGAGGACAAATTTTTAACGCGGAACTGTGGTATCAAGAACAAGTGGTCTACTGTATGTAAAATAAATGAATTCCTCAATCAGTGCCCTGTCCCATCAATTGGTAATATAACACAGATTATACAGGTAGGGTAAGGGTTTATATTTCCTCTTTAATGTTAACAAAAATGGAGGCATGAATTGGAGAGGACACTCATTTTTTTTATTTAACGCAAAATGCCAATTTTGCAAGAATCTACAGAATTTTAACATTTTTGCACCAATTTTCACCATTCAACTTGCATGATGTTCCACACATATCATATTTTCATTGCAACAAGCACATTGCCATAGAATGTACCTAATTTTTCAAAGAATTAATTCAGAATACATGGGCAAAATGAAATGGGACTCCAAAATTGGGTTAAAAATGTACCTTTTGGCAATTTTTTATACAAAAATAGACAGAATTCTGTAAAAATGCTCATGTAGCTTGTAGTTTGTGGCATACTTAGAATTAAGTTAATAACACTGCATTATCACCCTAATTATATCAACCAGATATGATAAAAGCCATTTTTGTGAACGTGTCATTTATAATGAAATAGCCCAATTGCGCTATGGGAAACTCAGTCCCAGTGGAGTGACTCAATGAAGGACTGAGAACTGAGTCTACACACATGTAATGGACTAATGACATGGGTAAGCTTAATTTTAAACATGCACTGTAGACGTTCGCTTTTCGTATCTCTTTCCTTGTTGGAAAGGTATAACGTTGACGAGATAGGAACATGTACCGTCATCCGGGACCTACTCTGCCATGTTTGGCTGAGTAACGGTACATGAACACGGTCTTTTGTGCTAGTGTAAATTAGTCATTGTGTAAAGCTGTGTTTATACCCATGGGTTGCTCATCATCAGACTGAATCATTGTCGTTAACTGCACAGAGAACGTTGACCGACAGAGGGTGTCAATATAGGCCTATGTATGTCGCTTTTGAAAAACAGCGATTCATGCGCATGCTCAGCAGGCAAATACGACGGCGATTTAGTACACTGATCATGCGTGCGATTCAGATTTCTGCAAAAGCGATTGAGTATAAATGCATCTTTAGAAATGACTGGCGATTGTGTGTTTCCAAGTGGGTTTTATCATGTTAATTAGTGACCAGACACATATTTGTATTGGTTCGATCAAGCATTGATTTTTTGTACTGGATCGTTCAAGCATCTCCAACAAATTTTTCAATGTAAGTGCCTCTGGCCCTAGTGGAAGTAAAAACGGATACTATGGCCAGAGTTCTAGGGCTATTGCACTGCATGTTAAAGTTAACAACACATGAACAACAACATGCATATTTGAAGCATAACTAAATCAGTTTGAGTCTATTCTGTGTTCGCACTCACCTGTTCATTTTCTTCCTCTTTCTCCGAGTCTTCTTCTTCATCATTTGACGAATCCCCATCATCAGAAAACTCTGATTCTGAGCTGGTTGCAGAGTTTTCCAAATCTTTACTGGAGGTCGCCATTTTAATTTCAATGAATAATGGAGGCGAATAACGACAGGAATCGCAACGAGATTTTGCCTCTTGTAAATAACTTAAAATTATTTGGTACCATCGAAATAGACACACACGCACACGCGCTGTGGGCTATGAGCTGTCTGTAAGGCAGTGAATTTAAATTTTGGCGCCAATTGAGGGGGGGGGGGGCAAATAATCGTCCCATTGAAATACATGAAATTGACAACTCTTTACAAAATGGACAATGGGCTCATTGACATTAAATTGAACGATTTCATACATCACACCACACCACATCAGTGACATCACATCACACCACAAGGTCACCAAGAGGACACAGTGTCCCGGGACGAAAAAATAATCGCATCCCGGACACACATGCGTCTCTATACAGATGGGGTAATGCCGGACACTTGTTATTTCGAATGATATAGACAACAACAACAGTCCCCATAGTTGTATGCTTGAGGTAACAGAAGTACCTAATACATTCAGGGGATATCATCCTACTCCACTTTCCCTCTTAGCAACAATCATGTGTCCGGGATTACCCCGTGTCCGCATTACCCCATCATTTTTTTTCAATTTTGTTTTTAATTATAACTTATTAACTATAGATGTTGAGTTATTAAAAACTGGTTACTAGTTAACATTACTCCTTCTTTGCATTGATATGATTTTCACTGATGAACTTTATTTAATCTTGTAGGCCTACCTGTGTAGCCTTAACGAAAGGTGCCCGGGATTACCCCACTTTCCCCTATGCACGATCCTGGTACCTAGGATTGATTGCAGATATCAGAACCGGGGATGGTCCCCCTTCTCTTTTCGAATAGCTCTGACACTTAACATGCACAGGGTTTGACTCTTCCTGTACATGGGACCAACAGCTTTACGTGACTTCCGAATCACGGACGAAGCACATACGCTACCTATATCTGCACGTGATAAGCAGTGTACTGTATGGGGTGAGAAGAAATTCTTCAATTAAATTCTGAAATTAATAACTGAACTGAATTGAAGGATTTCTGACCATAGGCCCTATTGGAACTTTTTGGAAGTGAAGAGAATTTTCACCTGAGGCAAGCCCAAGGCTCGAACCCTCGTCGATCGTATCTCCCGGCCGGCAGCGCAACACCTTAACCACTCGGCCATCTCGCCCTCTATTCATGGCATACATTGCGGCATGGTAGGTTGAATCCACTAAAAGTTTTGAGATGCATAATGGGCGAAGGACATCTGAATAAGGCTACTGACAATAGCAGGGGCGTAGCAAGAGCATCAGGGGCCCATGGACAAGGAGCAGTACCGGGGCCCTTGTAACCAGGGTGGGATTTATCTTATGTTGACCCTGGGCCAGGCCAAAATTCGGAGGCCCCGAACTCACGTGCCGAGGAAGGCATCGTGGCCAAGTTTTGGTTTAGGCCTA
This sequence comes from Amphiura filiformis, assembly GCF_039555335.1. Classification (NCBI taxonomy): domain Eukaryota; kingdom Metazoa; phylum Echinodermata; class Ophiuroidea; order Amphilepidida; family Amphiuridae; genus Amphiura; species Amphiura filiformis. The sequence continues at coordinate 31,882,467 of NC_092636.1, read as the reverse complement.
CATAGGCCTATAATATAGAGGGGGAATAACATATTTTGTTACGATGTTAATAGGACATTTGCGCGCAAAGCACGCGAAAAAATTCAATTTCAGACTATTTTAGCCCAGATCACTGAACATAAATTTTGCTATTTGAATGCAGCTGCCAAGCGCTGGACAATTTACCCTATTTTGGCCAAAAAACATGCTGTTATTGGGGTTAAAAGAAAGATGCATAGGGCAATTCTGGGGGGCCCTGGACACGGGCCCATCTGACCCAGTGGTAAATTCGGCCCTGCTCTCCATTATCAGCCCTTATTTAATTTTGGCTTTTGGGCTCGGGGCCCCTGAACCCTCGGGGCCCATGGACTTCGTCCACCCTGTCCCCCCGCTTGCTACGCGCCTGGACAATAGCCCGGTGACTGACCTCGCTGTGTGCAGTGCTAGTAGTGAGCATGGTACGCCATAGGTCACTGCTTTTAGACTACCGGGCCCGGGGGGGGGGGTACTCAGTACAAATTACCATACAGGGACGTGCCGCAAACATGGGTAGCATTTTCGGCCTTCTGGTATATCAATGACCCCTTTTTCAAAGCCTATTTTGGTATATGAATGGGTCCTTTTTTCAAAATTTTCTCAATTTTTTCGGAAAACAGCCCAATTTTTCCATAATCTAGACAAAATTTTTACAATTTTCCCAAAATTTTGGGAAAATTTTTAAAAACTAAGACAATTTTGGTTAAATTCGGCCGAAAATTTTGACTTTTGGTATATCAATGGGTCCAAATTTCTTGAAAAATTGGTATATATTTATGGGTCCACTTCCAAAATCTCAGCGCACGTCCCTACCAAAACCAAACTTGAGTACCCCCGGGCTACCGGGTACCTCCACGATCGGCCAACACTGCGCTATATAGTTCAGCACATATAAAATCAGAATTAGGCCTATTGTCAGTTTTTGAGTTCAAGACGCAAGCTTCTTTATCAAGATGCAAGCTAACGACTTTCATATCTGTTCAACACGTATATTCAACTGCAAGGAGCCACAACTAGCTTCTTTAGACGAAATCATTTACGGGAGATATTCATAATTTTCTATCCCGGTATCCAAAGATTTTCACCTGAATATCAAAATCGTGCATAGCACATTCATGTGTATCGATCCCGGGTATTTATTTTAGTATATCTGCTGTACCAAGTAATTATTAGCCAGGCGATGTCGCTGTGGGGGACACAACAAGAAGATGCAAGACCACCATCTACCAGAAGTCATTCTTCCCATCAACCATCGTTAGCTGGAACCAGCCAGCCACAGGCGTGACTATGCTTTCATGAAAGAATTCAAAAGATAACCTCTGCCCCAATAATCCGAAGCTATTGTCTGAAACTGCTCCTCGGAAGATGTAGGGGATGTATCATAAGAACTCAGTCTTCAAATGATAGTCATATTATAACAACCAATAGATAAATGACTGATTATCATTGAAGACTGAGTTCCGCAGTCTAGGAACCAGCTTCCTCCATCCGTTGCTGAGAGTCCTGACCCCCGGGTCCTGACCTGAATACTTTCAAAGCTAACTTTATAGTTCAACACATTAAACCAAAACTATAATTGCTCTGCCATCCAACCGCTGCGCAAGTTGGTGTGATGTATCCTCGAGATATTTTTGCCAGCGACGACTTCAGATTCAGACATGTGAAAATACAAGAAAGTAATCTCATTTTTCTAAAAGTATAAAGTCTGAAATTTAATAAAAATTTATTTTTTGTGACCATTTCAGTCAAATTTTATTAACTACGGGCACCTGAACAGCGTCCTCACTAATTTCAGCTGACATTCGTGCCTCCTTTATACAAGGGCCAGTAGCCCCTCCACTTTTTGACCAGGGGGCTGGCCCCCACTTTTAACCCATAATGTTATGGGGGAGGGGCAGGTGGGCTGCCCCCCCCCCCCCACTTTTAACCCATAATGTGCTGTGTGTAACATGTCTGGATGAACATAAATAATCAAATCTCTCTGATTGTTTAAAGAAAGTGTAAAAATGATGCACGAAATGGCTTCAATTGGACCTTCATTTTGCAAAATTTTCCAACTCCACTGTGTTAATACTGTAAAAGTAGAAATTTCCGCGAGGTTTTTATTTTCACAAATTTTGCGAGTGGACATAAAATCGCGAAAATAAGAACTCGCGAAAATAACCTTTTGCATTAGGTTTCTATTGTATCAATATCAAAACCGCGAAATTTAATTCTCGCGCAATTGACAAAATCTTCAAAATCGCAAAAATATCTTCTCGCGAAAATATTGACTTTTACAGTACACAGTGTGTAGGCCTATGGATAAACAAATTCCCCTTTTCGCTTCTGCTTTGGACACCCAACACTAAAAGCAATAATTTATACAATAATAGTGAAAACTTAACCACGAATGACTTCAATTTGGGCCTTCATTTAACCCATTTTCGGATTTTTTAAACTAAATTTGTACACAATAATAGTACCAAAATAGTCCATCAAATAGTTTCAATTGGGCCTTCATTTTGCAAAAGTTTCTCACTTCTCAGGCTTCGCAGCCATTATTTTCATTTTTTACATCACCCTGACTGGCCCCCACTTTCAAAATCGTTCCGCCGCCCCTGTCTAAGGCCTAGAGTTGTGCTGTGCTGACGTGCAAATTATTGCTCAAAAAAATATACATGTGTGAATGCCCCCCCTGAAAAAAAAAAAAATTTGTGGTGCAGCCACAAAACTGTAGGTTTTAGCTTGTTTTTGTTTTGTTTTTTGATGTTTCCGTCAAACCATTATTTTTCCTAGATTGACTAGACTATTTTGGTGCATCATTGGACAAAATCCTGCTGGAGAACAATGAACTATTGCAGTTGAAATTCATACCCTCCCTATGGAAGACATGACCTTATTCTTCTACACAGAGAGTGTGAATATCAAATGGAGTTACCTGAATGGGTGACTTCATTTGAAATCTACACTACACCACCTGTGTGAGAGATTAAGATCTTATGGGGGGGGTGTATGAATTCCAACTGGAATAGCCCATTATATCATCAACACAGTGCCATAGCCAGGGCTTTTATAGAGAGCCAAGGTGATATTGGGGGGGGGGGCAATTTGATGCCACTGGTCAAAAATGACCCACAAAATGCACTATTTTGGGCCATAATCACCCAATTCCCCACTCCCTTGAGAAATATTGCTGGTACCACCACTGCATGTAGCCCAACTATAGGGCCTTTAGACTGTGGCAATCCAAAATCAGCACAATATAATAGACCCTGGCTACATCCAGAGAACTGCGAAACCCACTGACAGTGATCCATCTTCGGGTGGAGCGGTCACTGGGTTTTAGCAATTCTCAGGGTATAGTGTGTTTAAAAGGCCCTATAGTAGGGCAAACTGCATGTATATAGTGACCAAGGTTTTTAAAATGTGAGAAGTGTCTGCTATTTTCACCAAATCTCCTTGTCCGAAATTTGACTTCTGCATCTTCTGGGGGTTCAGTCTAATTCAAAAAGCTATTGCTATAACCTTGATTTATAAAGCTGGTCTTTTTTAAGTTCACAGAACTTATTCAATTATTGTTTTTTGAATTAAGCGTCTGCCAAGATGACCCCATAATGACCTTGACATTTTTTGTCTCGCTATGGCAGTTGTTTCCACAAACTTCCATGAACCTGCAACAATCCATGACAACTTGACCCCAAAATTACCATGGCATTTTTTGTCTTGCTACGGTTGTCGTTCCCGCCAACTTTCATGAACCTGCAACAATCTATGGCAATTTTCCTCCAGATGACCCAAAATGACCTTGGCATTTTTTTGTCTTGCTACGGTGGCCCCGGGACGGTGGCAGTTCCCACCAAATTTCATGAATCTTTAATTTATGGCGATTCGACCCATAGTCATTCCCACCATTCATTAACCTGCCATAAGGCCTAAAAAAAAAGAAAATTGTTTGATTGGCATAACATGAAAAAAAAAAAAATAGGGTAGGTCGGTTGGCAATTTTTTTTTTAAACACACATTTTAAGCGGTAAATTGCGTATGATAAAGGCCTTGGAACTCTTTTTTTTTAATTGAATTTTTTTTTAATTTAAAAAAAAAAAAAAAATCAGAAAGAAGTCCAGGGTCGGGCCTATTTTTAAGCCTAATCTATGGCAATTTGACCCAAGATGATCTTGTGATTTAGCATATTTTGCCCTGAAAATCGGATCGAAAACCTCTGAATGCACTCGGATAATCTATAGATTCACAAGGTATTTTGCTTGATACGTATTAATCATGCAAATTAAGGTACTTAATTACGGTTACCCTATCAAGTCTCCCTCTGAACATAGTTCAGGCAGGACAATAATGGACTTGGTAGGGCTAGCCTGCTGGCTTAGGAAGCCTAATCGGACCTTAATTAGAGTATTCAAAAACTTGTGTGTTTCAGTACAGATTCACTATCTGAACAGCAACATACTGAAATGGTGTCAACTATCATATTGTTGGTGATGGTGTTCTTGTCAGGATAATGGACAGATGACGTTGCTGAATGTCCAGACTCAAAATTAAGTGAAACGGTTTAAGCATGTTGCTGTTCATGTTGGGCATCTTCACAACTCAGTAGCTTTAGCTTTCATGTGAAAATAAAATAAATAAACCAGGAAAGCTAGAGGGTCCACAACTTTTAAGTTCCCCCTAAATCAAAAAATATTTGACAAAATGCAAACATGTAAAAAGGTATGGGTAGCCGTATTTGTTTTACATATATGGACCAAATTATAGTGTCACACGTTATTGCATTCAGTCACAATGGTTCATTATGTAAAAAAAGAGGCCGTTTTAAACAGTATTAAAAGTTGCATCTGAGTCTATAGGAATCAGCTCTCAAACAATACAGTAAGCCAGGTCTATTCATGCGTTTGTTTCTAAAGAAAACCTGACTGCTATAATGGACTCGGGTGCAACTTTTAAACGGCCTCTTTTCTTACACAATTAACCATTGTGACTGAACATAATAGCGTGTTACGCTGTAAATTGGTCCACATGTGTAAAACAATAGAGCTATACATACCTTTTACATTACATAAAATATTTTTTGGACTTATTTCAAAAAGTATTGGGGGGAACTTTTAAGTTGCACTATGGACCACAAGAGCCTCATCCCAATGGCATAGTCCAATAACCTCAATTACATAATCATGGTCCAAAATTTGACCTCAAGTTGCAGAGTATGAGTTTTTGTACCCAAATCTTGAAAGGTCATTCTATGAATGTACAAATGTATTGGGGGTTTAAGAACTGTTCCCCTGATAGATGAGCATGATGTGAATCATAGTGTTGTGGACCCTACATTAGGGCCTAAACTGACCTACAGATTCCAGAAAAATACAGCACTAATTGTTTTGGGTTAAAACAATATTATCCTGTTTTTCCAAAAGCAACACATACAGGCCTCGAAATAAGCCAGAATTTCTGAGGGCCATTTGGGCCCTTGATCTTAAATGTTTGAGGGCCCTCACAAATTTTTGGGGGCCCAAATTTGGGCCATTGATTTTATTTATTTTAACCTAGATGTGACCCCGGCCCCCACAAAAAAGTGAGTAACTGTAGGAGCCTAAGGAAAATAAAGAAACAAATAACCCATATGTTAACATTCAAATGAATAGATTATTTAATAAGTAGGAGTAATTAAGTAATTAGGTAATTAACTAATATACATAAAGAAGTACTAGAAAGAATAGAAAGAGAGAAGCCCAAAGAAAAAAAAAATAGGGCAAGCAACCTTTTTAGATGATGCTGGTTTTTTTTTTTTTCAAAAAAAGTGTTTATTTTATTTTGAATTGATTTGTTTTTAAACATTGTCATTAGTATCAGTCCCGGTTAATCAGTCTTTTTTCATTTCCTTTATATCTCCAATTTTATCAAAATCAAAAGTGATTTAATATGCAAAAGTCATGCAGTGCTATTATAAACCCGCCACAGTGACAGAACCTCATTAATATTCATGACCTGCTGTATTATAGTGGTGTATTGTGCTATCCCGAAGTACCAAAAAACACAATAACGGCCGATTTTATGTGAAAAAACAGAGTTATTACACCTACTTTAACATCATAACTATCTAATATTATTAAAGATCTAAGTAAATAACAATGTTTTTGGCCTTGAATTTACTTCAATTCTCCCAAAATGTGAATTTAGAATGCAATATAGTCGGGCGATTTGTTGGTGTTGCATGACTGTTGAATTCTGCAGTAAGCTCAAGTCTGTAAGTGATAAAATTGCCACAAATTTTGCGGGCCCTTTGGGCCCGCCGGACGTATCTTTTGCGGGCCCTCACTGATTTTCGGGGGCCGAGGGACCGAGGGCCCGCCTTATTTCGAGGCCTGAACACATAGTGATTTAGCAAACCCTTTTAGCATACACAAGATTTTGGGTGCTTTGACTTCTTCAAAGTCTTTGAATTTTGTGATTGCAATTGTAAGAAAACATGCAAAGTGCATATTTGGCAAAACAGGATAATATTTTTGAATCCAAAACAATTATAGCTGTATTTTTCTGGAGTACAAAAGCCATCAAACACGATATAATATACACAACCCATGCAATCTGGCATCATGGGACAAACTCAATATGTCTACATCCACATCAAAAGAATGCACTTGTCGGTTGCTACATGTCTCTTTTTACAAATTAGCTAGGAATAAATACCAGGCTTATCTCAAGTGGAGGTCACTTCAGAATCAAATCATTACCAAGTCACATGGTTTAGGAATACAGGGAACATTCCTAAACCATATGACTTGGGATGAAGATGAAGTGACCTCTAATTGAGATGACTCTGGTATTTATTGCTAGGTGTTAAATGTTAAAGGAGACACATGTAGCAGCTGACAAGTGCCTCCTTTTGATATGGATGTAAAAAAGGAGAAGAGGAAGGGTTTCTTGTCAGTGATGTGTGGTCCCCACAGAATTAAAGACAGAGAACCAGGACTCGACCGCCATCTTGATACAGGCATCATGTAGCAAAAATTGGGGGTATTCCGTTTCCCTCGAAATGTGCTTAAGGCAGTTGTGGGCGCATTTGAGAGACGCACTTGATGCAACCTGCACACAATAGTATACAAAAACGCTTCAGATGAGACCCAGAATTGTCATTTGTCTCCGCGCACCATCAGCAAATAAACAAATACCCCCCAATTTTCACCCCATAGCTGGTGGTGCTTTTGTATGTGGCGGTATTAACAATATAAAAGATACGGTAGGCGGTAGCTCAACACAATGAGAGATCTAACAACTTCTTCAGATTTTTTTTTCTCTTTTATTTATTTCCAGTATTCAGCAGAGCTCCGATGTTAAAGAGCAGATTTTTCTCAGTGTTAGCGTTGTTTTTAGTGTTCCTTATTCACGATGATCCCATTTTAACACTTGTAACTGCCGAGTCTCCTGTGAACTCCGGAAATTGATATCAATTATATATCTAGTCTTCACTATCAACGTTGATGGTTTGCAAACCTGTAAAAGCAAGAAAAGAGAGAAAGAGAAAGAGAGGAAGAGTTATTTCAGTGTCATCTTTGTACATGTGACTGCTCGGTACACCGGCTGCTCAGTGCCAGTAGTGGGCAAGTGCATTTTTTTAAATATTATAGCTGCCCTGTGAACATTTGGCTATTTATATTTTACACACAGTATATTGTACTTATCTATACATGGCAGCTACCAATGGCAGCTATTGCATTTACCCACTTCTGTCACTGAGCAGTTAACATGTACAATGCTTGCCTGCAAATTTCAAAACACAGTCCCTGGGAAAATAGTCTACAGGGTATCACCCCCCCCCACTGTACAAATTAAGTGATCATTCGGTCATCCTGAAGCCCAGATTTGCAGGCGAATGACCAGAAATTCACTGCGGTTATCCGTCAGATGCCCATACTTTTAATTTAATATTTTCCGTTTTGGAGTGTAACTTGACCTAGAGCTGATTGCTAGGATCATTCATGGTTGATTTGACACAAAATGTGTTTTTAATATGCAAAGTTCTAATTTAACTTTAAAAAAAAGAAAACTTTAAATTATATACGGATGACCAAAAATTTTGGCGGATGACCAAATTTCAGGACCTGACCTGATTTTTTCCCTTAATTTGTACACTGCTTCCCCCTAGGGCTGTGGTCGGCACCGTTTTTTATTGTCGATATGTCGATATAATTCGTATACCGACGTCGACAGTGTGTCGACATAAAAAAAAATTCTTAAAAAAAAAAAATCAAGTTATAGGCCCAAACTGACTTGTTATTCAAGGTTGGAAACCAGAGAAATACTGCTACTCAAAAAAAAAAAATGCCAATTTTTTTTACAAAGTTGGAAAAAGTTGTACATTTTAATTACTTTTGTTTCTATTGCACAGCTAGCAATGCATACTAATTCAATGTGTCCCTGACTGTTCAATAGAAGCAAAGGTAATCAAAATGTACAAGTTCATCCAAGTTTGTAAAAAAAAATTGGCATTTTTTTTTTTTTAGTAGCAGTATTTCTCTGGTTTCCAACCTTGAATAACAAGTCAGTTTGGGCCTATAACTTGCTTTTCTGGCCAAAAATATTTTTAGAAAACTAAAAAAAAACAAACTACTTCCCCCCCCCCATTTTTTGTTGTTGTTGTTGCTCTTTTTATGATGAAAAAATCATTTGTTTGAAAAAAAAAAGTTCATATTTGTGCCACCCAGCCATTGTCAGTTTGAGCCAGAGGCAAAGTAAAGACCCAAAGTACATGATATACACTTTTGTGCTGCCAATACGTGTCTTGGGATCCCTCAGCGTGTACTGACAACTGCATCATTATGGCCATGCATCCTGAACTCGCCGACTTTGCGTCACACCTCAAATTTTCTGTTACGATGCACCAAGTTTGGTATAACGGGTCATATCTGGAAATCTATACACCCTATGATAGTAAAAGTATACATTTTTAGAAAGCTATTGGCCCAAGGAATCTAAATATGGAGTCAGAACTAGTGTAGGGTGCATGTGGAAAGAAATAATTTTTAAAATGCAAGCCTTTTTTTTTCATTTTAGATGAACCTTCCCTGAGGCACGGATTTTCATCAATGTGTACCGGTACCCCTCCATCAATTCTTAATGCAGTTTTGAAATGTTCAGACCATTAGCTTTCTAATGATATAAAGCTTTATGATAGTAAACCAATGTGTATTTCAGAAAATGGCGGTAGATTTTTATACCATTTCAACCCATCAGTCTGGTACATTTTCAAAAATATTTTCTTGGGGTAACACCCCACACTGATTTGAAGGCCATTTTTGGATTCCCTGAGCCAAGAGCTTTCCAGAAATGTATACTTCTGCTATCATAAGGTGTATACTTTTCAAAATACAGCGGTGGTAATCTCAAGAGGTATATAGCGCTTGAAAATGTGGGTTTACTTTACTGTGTAGAGAATAGGGACGAATTTGAATGTCATGTGACTTACTTGTGGTTACCAGTCATCTCATTTTAATTAGAGAAAGTTAAGCTATTTAAATGTGTACATGGACAACTAAGCTATCTTTTGATACCAAATTTATAGTTATTGGAACAAATTTGAAGTATCGTATGACCAATTTTATAATCGGGTACACTTAAATGAAAACTACCCATAGGGTTTGTACATGACTGCACCGCTGCCACATGCACCGCTGCCACCACCACCCTTGACTTGGTCAATTGAATTGAGTGCCATTCTGTCAATATTCAAGATATCTGATTGAAACTCCATAATACCTTAGCTATCATTTGACACCAAATTTACTGTCATATCTTGTTTTCTTCCAAAGATACACTTATAAAACCAAATGATCACAGTGAAAAGTGTGATGCCACCACCCTTTTTGGGTGTTGAGTTCAAAACGCATGGCCTTATGATATGGCTACACAAGTTCTATTCTTTCCAAGAACAAAATTGAAATTGTTCACGCCAAACTATTTCATCTAAAGTCTGCACAAAAAGTAACTCAGCTGTTATAAATACGCCTATAGATTCGAAACTAATAAGTTTTTTCACAATATTTCAACATAGAGAGAAGGATGATTTATTTACACGCATTTTGATACCCCATTCGTCAAATGTCGTTCAATATTAACAACACAGTAGTGCTTTTACAGAAAAATACCCGAATTTAAAAGTTGCAGTTTACAGCGATCAATGGTTATAATGCCAGCACTGTAACACGTAAAGCCCGCAATTATCTTCGCGCTTACTTCAAATCAATACAAATAACTGCAACTTTTAAATTGGGGTACTTTTCTTTCAAAACACTGCTGTATTGTCAATATTGAACAAATTTGGACAAATGGGGTATCAAAATGCGCACAAATAAATCATCCTTCTTTTTATGTTGAAATATTGTGAAAACAATTATTAATTTTAAATCTATAGGCGTATTTATAACAGCTGAGTTACTTTTTGTGCAGACTTTATAATGAAATGGTATTCTATCTCATACATGTATCCAATTTCTTGTTGCTTGCACAACTTGGTAGACAAACAAACAGACAAACATTTTGCTTACCCTTAAAGGTGACCACTTCTACAAAGGAGACCAATGTGTAGAGCTTGTGGGGAGTCTTCATCTTCATTACGTTTTCTGGCTAGTCTCACACGTACTCTGTATGGAACACTCCTGTGACATGAAATAAGAAAGCACCCTCTTGTCAATTCAACATTCATCATCTACAGAAATTGGAGGGTACAATTCCTGCTGTATAGGGGGTGGATGTGCATCGGTAATTGCCGGCAAATGAGGACCCGTACCAGAACACACCCTACACAAACGAGGACGCACACCTAACCTAGGACGTCCTCGGTTGAACTGACCTTACCAGGAGATCCCGAATAGCATAAAAACACATTTAAAACTAGTCCTCTGTTGAGGGGTTATGGACAGGACCACGGATGGTAGCAAGTATCCAATTCCCAAGCGTGTGTAAATGAGGTCCACGGTATGTTGATTAATTGCTGATGTGTGCGTCCTCGGTTAGATAGGATTTAGCAAAAGAAAGGAAAATTAAAATTCAAGGTCCTCGTTTGACGGCATTTACAAACAGGGGGTGTGTGTGTGTGTGTAGGGGGAATTTTGTTTGTGTGTGTGATGTTTTCATTGCTTAGTTCCCAGCAATTTTCTACCAACCTTGAGCGCCCTTTTGAAAAAGTTTTTGTTTGCTGGGTCATGTTCTGCATCAATATGCCAGGCGAAATCTTTAAGAAATGTGTGAACCATTTTGCCCTACAATGCCATGACAAGTTTTGTGAAGGCCTACCAGTGCTTTGTAAACATGTGTGTGCACGAGAGTGTTACATGTGTTTGTATCAACATTTCATCGGTGGAGGTGTGTGTATTATACACATGTATACCAACTGTGGAGTCCAATTGCAAGGTGCAGCTCCACCATTGAGATAGCTTCAAAAACAGTGTCTTCAGCCCATAGAGGGGGTATAACACCACCCATTTTGGGATACGATGATCGCCACAGGAAGTTGATTACATTATTGATATGCATGTTGCGAGGTTTGGAGCAGCTTCTACCAAGATGAGATCTTAGTATTTGTCTAGATTGCTCACCTGATGCCCTGGGACCAGATATGTTTGTTTAGTCTCTGCTCTATCCTGACGTCTTCTGTGCCCATCATCTTCTTGGCAAACAAGCGGATCTCTTTGATGGCACGTGGGGCACGTCTCTTGAAGCCACTGTAGAGTAAAAAATTTGGATGTGCAAATACATTATAGTATTCATTTCAGATCACATAACTACAGTAGGCCTACTACCACTGACCACTCTAGCCCACCATATTTGACCTTATAAAGTGCTTAGCTTTTTGAGTTCTGGGATTCAATTTCAGTCCAAACAATTGAAATATAACTTGTAATACTTACATTCCATGGATACGTTTGTGGAGATGTATTGTGTACTCCCTGGTCACCACCTCGTTCAAAGCCGAACGCGGCTTCTTCTTATCGGACTTCTTGGCCATCTGGGGGAAGACAAGCAAAAAAATGCATGTAACTTTTCCTCTGCAGTAACTTACAACTACCTGTCTGCACGTGTGCACATGCGATCTTAGTGCTAGCAATTGATATGACAAAAATTGAAAGCCAATATACGAATGTGAACACTGAACAACAAGCAATCATTCCAATGATCGCAATTTGTCAAGTTTGTGTCCCATTTTTAGTCATTTCCATGTTCCATTTTGGGCGATCCTGACTTTTAGACCACCCGAGCTATATAAAGGTACAAATTGCAAATTTTCATTATTAAACTTTCTCAACAAGGTTTTCACATGTTTTCAAGTACATAAACATACCTTTTATTCCATCGAACAAGCTTTATTTTGTTCCAAAATTCATGTTTTTATAGCTATTTTTGACGTAAAAGAGCTGGTAACAAGACCGGTGATGCCAGCTCCGAAGTTTTCGCATGTATACGGTAGCACAAGCGCTTGATGTACGCTCATTTTGACGGTAATTTACGCTAGCGTATCATGCATTTTCAAGTGCGTTTGACATCGTTTTACTGCGTGACGCAATTCTGCATTTATTCAGGATGGCGAATTTCTCGAAAAACGTGATGTATTTTATCCTGTAATTTCCTTCATTACTCAAACTTAGCCCTGCCCTCTTTCACAATATTATAGCTTCTTGGATATCATCGGAAACATAGATTAGTAATATAGTTAGGTGGGTCACTGTATTTAAATATTTTTAAGATGATTTTTATGATTAAAAAATGGATGTTTTAATTAAGCTTCTTTTCAAAAATTGGTTTTAGCTTGTTAAAAAACGGGTACAATTTGCTGAATAGTTTAATTTAAGCTTGAGCCCTATACAGCGCGGTTGGTCTAACAGTCAGGATCGCCCCATTTTGAGCACTTTTTTTTAGTTTACGGGAACGGTACTCGACTTTGCTTTGGCCAAATCATGCAATTTTCGGGGGTCCCCGGTTCCCACCTAGCTAGCCCCTGGTAAACGGTAAATTTAGCATTATCAATAATGGGTGGTTCATATTTTCCGATGTTTGGCCGAGATCATATCATCGAGGTACATGCTTCTGATTCTGTAACATGCTAACTCATGAACTCCATGATCTGATTATTCATGTAGCGAAGTGCCTCAGACCTTATTGGAACCTAAATTTCAAACCTCACTTTCGATACTAATATGAATATCTCATCTTCTTTTAAAATCATTAAAGGGTTGAATATACATTTATTTACAAGTATATGGCAATATGAATGCAAAAAGACACCATGAACACAAGATGTTAGTGGATACAAATATGGGATTTTTTAGTTTCGCTAACCTTCGCTGATAATCGACGTGAAAAAGGAAGGTCAAAGGTTAAATTGCCTGGTGGTTAATCTACCACATGAGGGCGGTATGATCATCAACCAAACGGTGTCATATCCCTGACGGTGTGCTGTAAAAAGTTTGCAAGGTAGACTTTCATGTCTCTGGATGTCCTCACAAACGGAGTAGTGAAGATTTGCTGCATGGTGTCAGCGCCGTCGGCTGATCGGACGAATGTAGGCAAATATTTTAAGTGGTCCGTAGGTCACTTTTGACACCTCAGTCAATTTTTTCTCAAACCTGAGTTTTTGGCTGGAATTTAGACTATGCCATAGTCGATTTTTGAATAAAAATGTTATTAGGCCTAATCATGATGAACGCATTCAGTTGAACTCGAAATTATACTGATATTTATTACATCAAAATACTAGTATAAAATGGTTATGAAAAAGTTTATATAGGCCTAATTATATTTGTGACAGTAGAAGTAAAGTATACGTAAGGTTATATTATTGAATGCATCATATCATAAGTTTTTCTATCATAATGGCATAATTAGGCCTATAATGGCATTTCAATACTGAACAATTCTAATTTTAGAATCTGCCAGTTTATTATCCGAGTTAAAAAGCGACTCAGGGGACTTTCACTTTTATTTTTAAGCAGAATTTACCCCGGGACTTCGTTCTCTAAAACACACTGTCAATCATAGCCTACTTGTTTATCAATCAAATCTAACCATAAGACTAAGCATGGTGGTACAATCCGGGGGGGGCACTTCAATAGTGAATATAGGTAGGGCTGGCACTTTTGCACTAAGGGGCATTCGGTGAGAGCAAAATGTAATATGGGGTCATTGGGTGAGAGCATGATTTTTGGCATTCGGTGAGAGCGAAATGTAAAAAATATATGGGGTCGTTGGGTGAAAACATGATCTATTTTTAAAATGGAATCTTTGGGTGAGAACTAGACTCGATCCTCCAGTCCTCGAATACTCACGCACGGCCGCTGCAAGGCAACGTGAAGGATTGTGGGTAAAAAAGGCGCCGCCATTAGAGGCCAGAAGGATTCAGGCTAGGTGAGAACCGAAACAGCGTCACAGAAACCTCGAAAATCAAATTTCTAGTTCTAAATGGCTTCAAATGTCTTTGTTTTTTCAAAATAAGTAACAAAATAAGTGATAAATGAAACTGAGTTGCTGGGGCCGGTCTTTGGGTGACAGAGCATGTGTTCGTAAAAAATATGGGGCCTTTGGGTGACAGCGATGCTGAAAAAGGGGGTCTTAACAGCTGACATACGCGTCACCTCCAAAGTTGGAGTGCCCCCCCCGGGTACATACGCGCTAGATGCGTTCATCCACCAACTTTCGCGCCAGCACAAAAGCGCCGCATTCCCTAGATAGTTGTGTACCATGTATAGTTAATCAGTGGTACCAGTAGGGCCTCCGACGGTCGGGAGGATTTAAACAATAATGAGATCTGGGCGACCAATCACAAGCCAGATCCATTTAAAGATGCATTACATCATGGCCAATTTTAGTAGGCCACTTCCGACAATCTCATCCATAGAAGCTCATAGACAGCCGTGTTATGTAAAAATAAGCATGTAAACCGCAATCCAAAGTCAGTAATCCACTTGGGAAGCTAACAGAGGGCGTACGGTGACTGAAAAGATCAGTTGGGAAAATCTATCAATTGTGCACACTAAATCAGAGTTTTGTAATAGCCAGAGTATGCACAATTGGCAAGTGGACTACGGAGAAGTCTAGCTGGAATTTGGCATATAGTTTTTACATGTAGGCCTATTTATTTATATTGGAATCAGTTATTTTGTTAGTGTGTTTTAACATAGTTCCCTATTCCAGAAAAATACAACATTCATTTTTGGGGGGATTAAAAAAATATCCAGTTTATATAAGCCTGACGGTGTATTATTATCATTTTCATCAGCTGTGTAGCTGTAGTGAAATTCTGGAAAGGCAATTCCCGAATGTACCTGGGGGTGTGTGCTTTTTGGGTGGGCTCGTTGTGGTGGTTGGGTTGGTGGGTTGGGGTCTGGCATTGAATCCCAGTTATGGTGGACTTGCCTTTTCATACACGTCTGCAATATTGGCTTTCTGATTAATATTTGTGCAATAATAATTTTTGATTTATGATAGTATCATTTTTATGTTTAAAAATCTTAAAGGACCCCTTTGGAAATAAGCCCTTTTTAGGGATTAAAGGGTTATATATCTGCAATTGTATTGTATATTGTAATTTTAAATGTAATTTTAATGTCTTTTTTTATACTCTGTTTTTTTAATGTGAACTCTGTAAATTGAATGATATGCATGAATAAACTCAAATCAAATCAACTCAAGCTGCAGAATGAGGGAAAATAATAAAATAAATAAATAAATAAATAAATAAATAAATAAATAAATAAATAAATAAATAAATAAATAAATAAATAAATAAATAAATAAATAAATAAATAAATAAATAAATAAATAAATAAATAAATAAATAAATAAATAAATAAATAAATAAATAAATAAATAAATAAATAAATAAATAAATAAATAAATAAATAAATAAATAAATAAATAAATAAGAAAGTTAGGAAATGCAAGTAAAAACAGATTGACAGGTTAAAGCCTTAATGTACGTTAAATTTTAATTTTGTTATTCTGTATTCAAAATGTTGAAATAGTAATTTTTATTAGTAATAACTGACGGGAAGGGTTGATGTCCATTTTAAGTTTAAATAACAAGGTAAAGTGAAAGACCACTGGTTATTTTGGCCATTTAACATGCAGTTCTATTTTTTTTATTTTTTTTATTATGATAATGTGTCGAACTTTGCTCTGTTGACCTACAAAGACAACAAATTTGGCCTATTCCATTTAGGTGCAAGTTGGGACAAGTTGGGACATGTTCATAAGCTTTTCCATGAGGTTGACCCATAATTTTCATGTCAAAAAGGGGGCCCTGAAATTTTTAGGTCTGTAAAGGGGGGCCCCGAAAAATTTTTGAGATGATTTTTTTTGCATCAGCCCCCCAACAAGTGTTTGTGAAAGGTCCCTTATGGGATTTCAAGACTTTCATGAGAATATGAGATTGTTATTAAAGTTGAGACCTTCATGAGAATTTCATGAAGATTTGAAACATTTAAGATCATTTAAAAACTTTATGAAGATTTGAAACCTTTAGAAAGATTTAAACCCTTCATTAGCCTTTTCAAGATGTGGCGTACACAATAGGAGGGCAGTCTTCAGTATGGGTAAAACCCGAAAATTCAAAAGACTACCTATTTCGTGCAGCGCCATCCTATTGTGTCCGCCATATCTCGAAAAGACAAATGGAGATTTGAAACCTTTGGGAACCTTTTACCTTTATGAAGATGTGAAAGTTTTATGAAGAGTATCATTTAAGGGAATATGAAACCCTAATAACATGTGAAACCCTTATGAAGATTTGAAACCTATACGAGAAATTGAAACCTTTTCGAGATTTTGAAACCTTTTTGAGGATTTCGAGACCTTTATGACGAATTGAAACCTTTGTGAAGATTTGAAACCTGTGTTAAAAGTTAAAACCCTTATGAGGATTCAAAACCTTAAGGATACGATACATGATTTACCGACAAGTGACTCATTTCGGAATGCAATCATGAATTTTGAAGAAAAACTAAACTTCCTTCGATTACGCGTCTTGCGCTTTACCGCTCGGCCACCGTGGCAGTTGAGCGGATGAGTGTAATGATAAAAGATAAATCTCATAATGCCATC
Source organism: Amphiura filiformis (assembly GCF_039555335.1). Classification (NCBI taxonomy): domain Eukaryota; kingdom Metazoa; phylum Echinodermata; class Ophiuroidea; order Amphilepidida; family Amphiuridae; genus Amphiura; species Amphiura filiformis. The sequence goes on along the minus strand of NC_092636.1, from coordinate 31,865,373 downwards.
TTTAGCCTTTTGTTTACTAAAAAAGACGCGTTTTGTTAAGATAGATTAGCCGTTTTATGCATAAATAGCACGAACGTTTGGGAAAGGTTTCAAACAAATAATAAAGACACTGATGTGATGATGAAATTGCGTAAGTCGGGAATTATCTGCATCGCAATGTTTTGTTTTGGTTTTAGGAATTTACGACTTCATGACATCATTCGAAATCAACAAAAGATATTTCAACACTATATGTCCTCATTCTTTCTCTAGAATGTTTTGTACATGTATGTGAAATAGCTTCAACAATGGTTCGCTGCATAATGGTAAAAATAGCCTTGACCTAAAAAAAAGGCGAGAGGTACCATATTTACGGATTCAGGCTAAATTTAAAATTGATATAAAACGTTTGTTTTTGATCGATTACAAAAAATTAATTTTTGTCGATAAAGAAATTGTATCTGGCGTGAATTACACTAGTTTTTATTCCTAGGGCTCTTTGACTTCCTCTATAATTACGCACAAAAGATCGAGTCCCCTTAATGAATATTTGAAACCGGAAACCTTTATGGAAATTTGAAACCTTTAAATAATTTGAAACCTTCATTCATCATCTCATTCTACTGCATAAGCCACACTTTACATTACTTCTCTATGATTTTCGTCTAAAGAAGCGGCTAATTGTTTAGGCATATTCAGTGATTTGCTCATCCAGAGGATCGTAAAAATCATCAAGAGATAAAATTTCTGAACGGGACTTAGTGTCCTAAGAAAGAAACAAATAGCAGCTACATGATAAAATGAAAATATACAGAAAAAATATAAAACTTAACTTTATGCAGTGGAATGAGATGATGAATTGGGATGAGAGATTATGCTATCTTCAGTAGATAGCGAAAAAAAAAATCAAATTATAGGCCTACCAAAAGACTATCCTAACATGCGTTCGGCAAGCATAAAAATACAATTTAGCATAGTGAGCCTAAAATAGAGAGCGATATAGGTCCGGAACATAACGAGGCTATATCAAATACAATTTCAAAATGGGAAAAAATTAAAAACTATATGATGAAACAAAAATGTAAAACGTGACATATGCAGTAGAAAGAGATGATGAATCGGGATGAGACAGTAAATGCCATCTTCAGTAGATAGTAAAACAAGAACCCCTCCAAAAAACAACCAAACAGACGTTTTCAAATTTTTGGAATAACCGTGAAAAATTCAAAACCTTAAGTGGAATACAACTCATGTTTTTTGAAAATTCACCACCGCATCATATTATTATGTTGCATGTTCCATCCTATACACCTTTCCAAAAGTTTTCTGAAGACACTTGAGCTGTTGTGAAGGGAGCGTAGGATGCCCGCGTACACACCTGGTGCACGTGCATGGTTTTCTTAATGTTTCCTATGTTGATTTGAAATGGGTCTATGGGTAGTTTAGTAACACCATGTTGTTAGCTTGCAACCCACTGCTTGGGATCCCCTGGATAGGATTTTAATTTGCAAGTTAAAATTGTATGAACGACATATTACTATATAAGGATGCAAAATAAGTCACTATAAATTACATCATGTAGGTAGAAAACTCTTAAATAGGCTTTATTAACTTTCATATATTTACAAAACATCAACAAACATGTAAAACTATGGACATTTAATTTACAATATCAACAGTAATATGGCACAGTTAAGAATGATTACTATGTTTTTTTTCTTTCTCTCTCCCAAGTTGTTCTTTCCCAAACTTTTGCTGAAATGATGTATAATTACAAGTACAATGTGTATATATAACTAAAATTAGCACCATCACATGTTAATTTGGAATGAAGTTAAATTTAGTGAGGGGAATGCTTCTGATCTGAAGTTTGTTTTGTTGTCAAATAGTAACCTTATGCAGTGTACCCACCATGGTTCAAATTTAAGGGAGGCCACCAAGGCCATTGCCTGCCCTTTTTCAGTTTTGGTCTTGGTGCCATTGATCTTTGTAAACGTGTTGCCCTTCTTTGTCTTTCCCCAGTGGTCTTGAAAATGGGTTCCCCAAAAAATTCAGATTCAAGACCTGGTACACACACACGCTTCAAACATTGTTTTTGTAAATTAAACACCAACTACAATCTACATTATAGAATACACCACCACATTTGACAAAACTCAGATAAATAGAATCTACATAAATGATGAATACACAGCTATATGAGATAAATGATTAATACATTGCTATGGAAATAAATTCTAAATGCTAGTAACTATCATTATGATATACATAACATGTATTTATTACAAATAATCACTGAAAGTGAATAATAAATGTCTTCAGAGAAAGGCAAGGCATTTGGTACAAATAGAAAAATAGAAAAGAAGTATTAAACAACACATCTACATAATAAACTGGTGAAATGTAAGCAGACTTGGCCTACAATGATCACGATAATATTTTGAAGTAAACCTTTGCCAAGAGTGTATTTTAAGTGTACATCGTGTATTTAATGCATTGAAACACACTTGCCTCTGATTGGCTGCTGAGGCGATCTGCTGTTGCAGATTGGAAATTTATGAATGAACTTTGTGCCGTACATGTTGTTAGCTGACTTTGGAACATCACGGTAGTATGCGCTCATCAAAGGTTTACTGCAAAATATTGTAAGTCTCGTCTCTGACATAGAAAACATAAATCCTTTTGTAGAAGATGTATAAAATGTTTGGTCCGATATTGGAATTAAACAATCACCATGTGTTTAATAATGGACCTAGACAATAATAGCACATTGGTTGTTTCCTGTTTGGTACAACAAATTGGAAAAAAAAAGGAAATAGCTAACATAACATCTAAATACAAAAAACTGATGAAAAAGAGCAGTTCTTTGTTATGATTGACACTACGGAAATTAATTCTAGGTATTATATTCTATCATTATGGTATACAGGTAATAATTAAGCACCGATATTGAATAAATGTCTTCAATATGTGACACGATCTGGTCCATGGAAACTAAAGGAGGCATTTTTTAAAATTTAGTTACTATAATCATTAAGTTTAGGCTATAATACTGAAAATGCATAAGGTCTAGCGACTTGGTTCTTAAGTTCTGTGATGTCTATTTTCTTACTGTTTTTTTACTCCATATTTTTACCTAATCTCAACTTCAAATGTGCCGCCTTTGACCTCCATGGACCAGAGCGTGTCACATAAGACCAAGGCACCAAGACAAGGCACAATTATTGCTTATTATTATGGTACAAATAGAAAAATGACAAAAACAACAAATCTACATACATTGTACAGAAACTGGTGAAATGTAAGCACACCTGGCCTACAATATCTCTAGCTTGGCCTCATATTTGAAAAATAGGTTGAAAACATAAATATATTCTTTTGTAGAAAATGTATGAAATGCCGATATTGGAATTAAACAACTAAACACCATTGTGTACAATGCACAACCAATCAATCAGTTACTTTAAGTTCTGGTACCAAATTCATCAAGAAAAAGAAGTACAAGATTTGATTTGACCTGGTAGTCTATTCCACAATTTGAGATCATAGGCATCAAAACAATGTTTTTTTTTTTCATTTTTGATCAAATTTTACACCACACATTCTAATGTGTTCCATGTATTTTGTAATATTCAACAAAAAAACCCTAAAATCTCAAAAAGCCTGAATCTCAGGTCGTCCATGGGTAGTTAAAACCTTCTATGTGCACTTTCACTGTTACCCTGCATTAGGGAAATAGTTCAGTGACAAAATATCAAATTCAACAATATTGTCATTTTGTTAGGGGTACCAAAAATACCTGATTGTTCAAAGATTTTGTTAGTTAAGTGTGTTTTATGTCCCTGCAAAATAAATATTCCATTTCCATATTTGCATAAAACAGTTACCAGTGAAAATACATAGGAAGCTTTTCTTGCTAAGGGACGATATATACAATGGAACTGTTTGAACAGGAAGCCTGACATTATTTCAATTTTTTTACAGCATCTTAAAATATGTTTAAAAGGCCTAAACTGTTCTCAGTATGTGCAGTAAAAACAAGTATCTTGACAATTCTGTCTTTTAAAGTGGACCTATTGCTGTGTCTTATATTGATCAGCCTTGTATTTGTTATAAGTAGTACTGTCATTCCCTTGTATTTTTTTATAAGTACTGTCATGTTTCAAGGTTACATTTGGTCCATACATGTACATCTAAAACTTACTTTACTAATACTGACAAAAACAGAAAAATACTAGCTACACTACCAAATTCCTATGGCTGCCACCCCAGAGGTATACTGTTACCCAGCTCCTTCATTGGTACTAGAGTACCTGTGTGGGTTCAAGTACAGACATTGGAATCACAACACTGGTACTGGATAGGTACTGCACTGGTATACTCGTAGGCACAAGAATAGCTGGATAGCACTGGGGGTCGGCAGCCACAGGAATATGGTAGTGTACTTCTTCCCTGATCCAGATAGTATCTGCCACTCACATTTGGCAGCCACCTCTTTGGGTTACCATACAATGTTATGTTAGAATCCTAAGCTCAGGAATATGGCCTTGTCGACAATAGCCTTGTCAATAACAGCCCTAAGGTTTAGTAGCCACCTCTTTGGGTTAGAATCCTAAGCTCAGGAATATGGCCTTGTCGACAATAGCCTTGTCAATAACAGCCCTAAGGTTTAGTAGCCACCTCTTTGGGTTAGAATCCTAAGCTCAGGAATATGGCCTTGTCGACAATAGCCTTGTCAATAACAGCCCTAAGGTTTAGTAACCACCTCTTTGGGTTAGAATCCTAAGCTCAGGAATATGGCCTTGTCGACAATAGCCTTGTCAATAACAGCCCTAAGGTTTAGTAGCCACCTCTTTGGGTTACCATACAATGTTATGTTAGAATCCTAAGCTCAGGAAAATGGCTTTGTCAACAACAGCCTTGTCGATAACAGCCCTAAGATTTGGTAGGATCCCCTTTTGGTTACCATACAATCTTATGTTAGAATCCTAAGCTCAGTTAACAGCCTCAATATTTGGTGGCCTGTAGCCTCCTCTCTGGGACAATGGACAATGTTACATTAGAATCTTAAACTCAGTTGACAGCCCCAATATTTGGTAGCCTCCCCCTTGGGTTACCACGGTTACCATACAATATTATGTCAGAATCCTAAGCTCAGTTGCTGCTGTCTCCTCATCCTCATCGTCAATAACCTTGAACAGTTCAGTCTCTTTCACAACCTTAGCCTGTTTCCCTTTCTTCTTCTTCTCCATTGCTTTACCTGCCAGTGCTGCATTGTGTTTGGCAACTAGATCGCTACGATCTAACAGCAGCTCCAAGTCTTTATCGCAGATACTGCTGTTCTTGATCTCACCACTGTGGTCACGAGAGCGAAGCAATTCCAACAGCTCTTTAGGATTGACTATTGATTTAGAGTCCTTGGCGATATTTTTCTGTCCCCCTTTGAACTTGCCTGTGAAAAAATAGAACCCAGAAGTTTTTAATTACAAGTTACTTTCATATCCCAATTCAGCATTTTTTTTTTCACAATCAATGCTGGAAATGAAAAATAATTCAAAATCATCAACAATAATAGCCAAACTAAATTAATATGTAATTATTTCAAGAGCATTTCGTACACATCCGTTTAAGCTCATATCAGATAGAAAGGTGTAATTTCAGGATTTGGGGGACGGACTAGATTCTTAAATTACACAAAACTCCATTACAGCTTGCAGTGTAAGACTTGCAAAAAATACAACCATGAAGTCTTAAAGGGCCAGTATGCATTTTGCTTAACTGTTTTGCTGTTTGCATGAGTTTTGCCATTGTGACATCAAACTAATAATAAGAATACCCGTAACAAATCTAATAATTTGAGAGGAAACACTGTGGTGGACAGTCTTTCTAGTAATGGAAAGATACACAATAATGTAGGGACTATGTATATAACCCTATTATGACTTTAAACACAGGCATAGATCCTGAGGGTAGTGAAGGGATACATCCCCTCAGAATTTTGATGGGGGTGGTCCATACAATCACCCCCCTAGTTGATGCCTGTGTTGGTTTTCTGACCAAATTTACCTCATATTTGGCCATTTTAACCTAAAAGTGTCAATTTTAATCCACTTTGGTACTACATTTCCCCAGTTTAGCCTGAGAGTACTAAATTAAGAGAGGCGCTACATCGATCGCTCCAGTGAGGACAGCGTGAGCTCGATACCTGTATAAGAGTCTGTTCGTCATGCCACAAATCCTGAAAGGTGTTTATGAATATGTAATGATATGAATGAGCTAAATGTGACGTAGCTACGAAAAGGCGATGTTATTGGATGTATGTGGTTCATTTTCAGTTATTGTTGTTGTTGTTTTAAATGTTTGTTTTTTTGTCTTTTATATGAACGCACCGCCAATTAAGGCGTGTGCCACTGATTTAAAAGCGTCCGTTCAAATAAATAAATAAAATAAAATATGCCATATTGTTGTTGTTGGGCAGACGTCACGCTCTGCATGCATGCTGCTAACGGTACAAAAGGTGACTAATAGAAATATATTACGGCTCTTGGCAGCAGACAGATTGCGCTGTTCTCTGACCCTGAGTGTTTGTCACATAGACATACCGTGACCTGGGAAACATGTACAAAGCAGGGGATGCGACTGTGCCACAGGTTTTTGTCTTCGGAATCGGTATAGGCAATTTGAGTGCCGCTAGCCTGATTTAGCTTCAATATAGCAAAATGTTTCGCGCATATTTGAACCATTAACTTTCTTTTCGCGCAAGGTGCTGGATTCACTATACTTCATGGAAATTTCCAATCCCATCCCCCCAATGTCAAAAATAAATCAACGCCAATGACTTTAAAATAGTAAACAATGCCTTCTTACCTTGATGAATGACCATCTTTTCTAGCCTCCTCTTGGCTGATGCTCTCTCTACTATCTCCTGATCTATAGTGTTAGCTGTGACCATCCTGTATACTACTACAGGTTTGGTCTGTCCGATCCTATGACACCTATCTTGAGCCTGTAGGTCACATTGGGGGTTCTGTAATGCAATCAATAGTACACTGTTATCTATAGTGTTAGCTGTGACCATCCTGTATACTACTACAGGTTTGGTCTGTCCTATCCTATGACACCTATCTTGAGCCTGTAGGTCACATTGGGGGTTCTGTAATGCAATCAATAGTACACTGTTATCTATAGTGTTAGCTGTGACCATCCTGTATACTACTACAGGTTTGGTCTGTCCTATCCTATGACACCTATCTTGAGCCTGTAGGTCACACTGGGGGTTCTGTAATGTAATCAATAGTACACTGTTATCTATAGTGTTAGCTATGACCATCCTGTATACTACGACAGGTTTGGTCTGTCCTATCCTATGACACCTATCTTGAGCCTGTAGGTCACACTGGGGGTTCTGTAATGTAATCAATAGTACACTGTTATCTATAGTGTTAGCTGTGACCATTCTGTACACTACTACAGGTTTGGTCTGTCCTATCCTATGACACCTATCTTGAGCCTGTAGGTCACATTGGGGGTTCTGTAATGCAATCAATAGTACACTTTAACTGATTGATACACTGTAATAAATAATCAATAGGTAAAGACTGCCACAAATTTGCACCAATATACAAATCCGTTTTACCATGTGACAGTGCCAGCACTATGACAGCAAGTGACCGTCAAGATAAAAATGCACATGAAAACCTCACATTAGTGGTCAGCGATGCCAATGCTGGCCTTAGGTGTACAATTGGACTATTTGATGATTGCTTGCTGCTACTCAGAAAACCTAGCCACATATTGCCTAAAATTGGGCTACTTTGCAAGTGTCATGCTGTGGCAGGAATTTAAAGCATTTCCCTTTCAATTACGCCTAATAATTAAGGTTTTGAGTCTCTGAAGCTCCAAATTGCAATGGAATGGGTTTTGTGACCATTTATTGATTGGTCAGTTACGGATGTTTTTGTTCAAGTGCTTTTCTGTCCAATTGATTTATGTTATAAATTTGCACCCAAACATCCAGTATTGGGCGCTTGGGGGAGGTACTAACGTATATAGGTATATGGGATTTGCTGCTCTAGAGGCTGCTATTTTGCAAGAAATCCCTAAACATGAGTCCTGATTTGAGTAAAAAAAACACAAACAAAAACATGGGTCCCATTTTGACAAAAGTGCAATTTTGACTCCGATTATATACTGAATATGCAATAATTTTATAAATGCCAGACTTACCCAATCACTGTCATAAATAATGACTGTATCAGCCGCGGTGAGATTGATGCCTAAACCGCCGGCACGAGTACTGAGTAGGAAAATAAACTTGTTGGGATCCTTGTTGTAATCACTGATCTATTCAGAGAGAGAAATAAAACCACATTAATTCAAATTAAGGATCCAAACCACATTAATTCAAATTAAGGATCCAAACCACATTAATTCAAATTAAGGATCCAAACCACATTAATTCAAATTAAGGATCCAAACCACATTAATTCAAATTAAGGATCATTACTTGACATTCTACTGGTCTTATTGGGTTATCCCAGTTGAAATTCATACACCCCTATGGAAGACAATACCCACACAGGGAGTGTGAATTTCAAATTGAGTTACCTGAATGGGTGATTCCATTTGAAATCTATACTCCCTATGTGGGCGATTAAGGTTGTCTTCGATAGGGGGCTTATGATTTCATCTGGAATAGCCTATAATATATATAGCTCATTCATATTTCAATCTCCTTAAGTTCTGGATAATTTGAAGAATTAGCTTTCAAACAACATGCGATTCCTAAGATTCCTTTTCTCACAAGAAATTTGTTTTTCACTTTGGGATGTATTGTATCCTTACATGGGTGACCAACAGCACAAAAAAAGACACCCAGAAGTCAACTGACTATTTACAGCTTAGACCTTCTGTAAGGACGAAATCACTTAAACTAGATGAGTACAATTTTTTTTAATTTGTCAAGCAGAAACTGAACTCGCAAAATCACAATTGGCAGCCAAAAGAGCACAATTGCGATTTTGTCTTAGCTCTGGTTCATAGGTGTTGCTTTAAGATGTTTATTAAGAAACAACTTGTACAAAAACAGAATGTATAATTAGAGAATAAAGGTATTGTTTATAGCCACTGTCGTGCATCTATTGTCTCGTACAACGCAGGCGACATCATTATTTTAAGTAAAACAAGAAGGCGAAATTCTCATTCTTAAACACCTCAATTCAAATAATGATATCATAAGTATTACAAATTTTAATCAAACTAAATCCTACATTTAGCAAGGAATTATCTGGGACTTAAAATTGATCAATCCTGTTGTTGCTATGCGCCTCCGATTGTTCAAATAGCGAGTATGCATATCAAGTCAATGCACATACCCTGAACTATGTTATATTGTGTAATGTCACAGGGGTAAGAACCAGTAAGATTGCAGGAATGTTTTCAAGTGTTTAAGAATTTACAATACAACCCCAAAGCAACTGGCTTTCAAATAAGGTAATAAAAAAAGCATAAACATTAACACCCAGTAGATTGACTTCACACCCCACACATAAAATGATTTCTTTTCACCCTTTGTTCTCACCTGTTGTTGTCTGTCTGCAAATGCCATCCTGCCGTCTAGTCTACAATAGGAATGATTACGATATAAACAGAAGTCCTCTATGATGTCCAGCATAGTGGTCATCTGAGAGAAGAGTAGCACCTAAAAGGAGAAGTTAAGGATATTAGAAGTAACAAGGATTTGAAAATAAGCCATATTTTTTTTGCCCTTATCGATGAAAACAAATATGGTCGCATTTTAATTTCATGTTTGAATACTGACTGTTAAAGCCATTATTATAACATTTCCTGAGGAGTACGCCCTCAATATTTTGCAAAATTCTGGTTTTTTTTACACTATTATATTGTACCCTAGGTACTGTAGTTTTGTCAAAATTCCGACATTTTGAATAAAATGCAGGAACCATTGTTTTATTATTACTATGAAAATATTAGTCGAACGCATGCGCGATGTTCATAATACAGTACGTACAATAGCGTGCGGGACGGTGATTTACACAACAAAGGATCGTACCGCAATACAACCAAAGGAGTGATACGTATTGGCGACGGTAGTAAATACCAATTTTCTTTGCTTTGCTTTAGTTGTTCGGCTCAAAATTAAAAGGGGATATATCTGACAGTAAAAGCTAACATTTTATGGCAAAGAAATACTAATCTATGAAAATGTTATAATAAGTGAGTCTTGTTTAGACTAAAGTGAGTCCTGGTCCCTACTAAATTGAGTAAAAGGAATGCTTAAAATAAACATGATTACAGTACGGGGGTTAAACTTTGGGCCGGTGATGACACCGCATTGGATATCATATCACTTGATGTAATTAGGAGCAGTTTGCTTACCTAGAACTGCACTCCAATACTTCTCGCTTGCATTCAAGTAAGTACTGTATTCCTATTGATGTCATGCATGTTTCAAGGTTGCTGACATAGTTTACAAATTACCAAGCATTTCAACTAATACTGATTGAGTTACCATAAACCCTCACCTTATGTCCTCTTTCCTTAAGAGCCGGTAGCATTCTATCTAGCACCTGAAACTTGCCACAACTAGTCACAATCTCTTCATCTATCCTGTACTGCTGGGTTTCTGGGATGAGAGGATATTCCAGTAGATAGGGATGGTTGCAGCATTTCCTCAACTGCATCATGATGTTGATCATCTTAATGCTGTACTCTGCTTTCTTGGGACCTTTGGTGGAAGCTGCTTCAGACGGTCTGTAAATACAATACAATGATATAACAATCTATATTATAATACGCTATTCTCTGTCTGTAGATCTGTTTGTGACTGCTAATGTGAGGCCGTCGTAAGTCGTACAGGGCCCAAACTCGGTGGGTGAGTGTAGTTCTGTCCTGGCAAGAAGTTTATGTTCGTTAAGTCATCTGACCCCAGGGCCCCTCCCAGGGGTCATCTGATATAACTTCATGATATCACTTCAGGGTCATGATACAACTTTACAAGTCATGAATTGGAAAACAAAAAAGCAAACCCAAGATTTCTAAATTTTTTTCGGTTGGTCACGGAGGGCAACCAAACATTTTTTAGTCATACCTCTCTACAGCTTTCTCAAGTCTCTCCATCCATCTGTCAATCTCTTCTTGTGTTTCCTTATCAGGATTAGGCTCATCAGACGTGTCATCATCACCAAAGGCGGCGTAGTCGACCTTCACACAGCTTTTACGCTTACGGCGCCCAGATGGTGTTAGTTCTACTGGAGCCTCAGGTCCATCCTGTGAATGATAGTATCATGCCATAGATTTAAACAACTGCCCAGGTGAATTTGTATTCAGTGTCCTTTATGGTTACTTAAAGGAGGATTTCGTGATCCTAGCATCCTCTTTTTATGACATTTTTCAGTAGATATCCACGAAAAAAGCTTATTTCCAAAATTTCAGTTGATTCCGATTTTGCGCTTATGAGTTATGCATGATTATGTGTATGGCCCATTTCACGGTTAGGCGCCACTTTTTGATTTTCAACATATCTGGCCTGGTGTGTAAAAAATAATGGGGTTACAGAATTGACTGTTGGTGATTTTTCATTGTCTCTGTATAGCCTACCTCCACTAGCTTAATCGGCCTTTCTGCTTTTATCTTTCAGGGCGCACAGGGGTCAGAAGTGGTCAATAACCACATTTTACTAGCAACCTAAAACAGACATTTATTTTCCAATGCTGCCACTTTTAACTATGTTGAGCCTACCAGCTGCTTTTGTTGTTTTTATGTAATGAACAAGTTGCACTATACAGCCATACATGAACAAAGTAGTAGTTGTCAGTTAAACTAGCATGAGAACCATTTAAATTTCTGAATTCGGATGTGACATTTTCCGTTCACATCTATGTACCTTATTCAATGTGGAATAGATCGACTAATACTTTACATGAATGGCAAACTAGTGTGTTTTAGTAAAGTTCAGAGTCTTGTTACTATTTGTTGAACAAATTACACTTGTTGCTCTTAATACGTAGATACAGCGATATTTTGAATTTTTGCCAACAAATTCGTTCACAATTTTGTCACATCCGATTAATTTTCCAAATAGTATAATTTATTAACAAATAAGTGGCAGAATTTGTTCTCCTTGATTTTTAAAAATCTCCTGCTATATGAGCTATCTAATGACACCATTTAATGAAAACTCCTTCATCAACTTAGCTTGCAGATGTCATTTCAAAGTTTCCATTCACATGTGTCACATCCATGGTACCTGTCACATCCAAAATAGTTTCTTCAAAGAACTAAGACAGGTATGGGACTAGGATGCCAGTTTGAAGTTATTTCATTACAGGTTTGTGGGGGATCAAAAGGCACAATAAGTTTTTTTTTAGTATGCCTTCTTTAATTGTGACAGGAGATTCAAAAAGCTTCAATTTCCGCTCACATGTCACATCCTCAAAATTAGTAGTTTTAGGCCAAAATACTTAAACAACATGATATTTGACTTTCTAAAATAGGTTTATTATTTCATACATGTCACATATGATTATTTCATGGCTTTGTTGTTGTCTTTTAGGGGACAGTTTTGTATACAATTTACAGAAGCGGATGTGACATTTTCAATTGTGAACGGAATATTTCAGTATTATAAACATTTTGCTTGGCAAAAATATAAAGGGTCAGGAAAAACATTTTAGCATTGCTCAATTCAATAGAATCTATCAAAATATATGTGTTAGAAGTGCTTTAAAGCTTATATTTTGACAAGCAAACTGTTTATAATATATGAAATATTCTGTTCACAATTAAAAATGTCACATCCACCTCTATAAATTGTAAACAATGTTTTAAAATGAACACTAACACAGGTTAATATGTTTCAATATATCCCATTTAATTTACTGAGTGTGTGAAAACTCTTTGAATCATTATTTTCTGAAACATACTCTGCTTTACAATGTGTGGTTTCCGTTCACATTGACATCTGTCACATCCAAAATTGCACAAACATAAGAATCTTGAATTTGACCTGTGCTTTCAAACTGGCTGATATTATTTGTGAACATTACCCATATTATGACCATCAAAGCTGTGAAATATCAGAGTCATTCATTGATTATTAAAATTGTTGAGTAAACCTTTTCATGTCAATTTCCTTTTTACCACAAAAATTACATGTAAGTGGCCATAAATTTGTCATTACACAACAAAATTTGCCCAAATTTGGTCAGAAGAGAGCCTATGACATACTTGTTTATTTTAAATATCTATTATATATGTATTGGACAGTAAAAGTATAAATATTCACTACTCAATATTTATCAAATTTGTTAAAAATTACATAACATGAGATAATAAATTATAATTTTCTTCAAGAAGTAGAGAGATTTAAGCTGGGAAATGATATTTTTATGAAAATCTGGTCTTATGTGGAAAAGAAAACCCCAATTAAATGAAATTTAATCCATTTTGAAAATTTCAAGTTTTTTTCACCAAAAGTGGCGCCTAACCGTGAAATGGGCCGTATTACAATGCTCCATAGACAATGTGTTGTAATTTCGTTCTGGTGCACCAGAACGAAATTCAAATTTGGCGATATTTTTGCTGAACGAATTAATCTGCAAGAAATATTTGGTACATAAAAAAACAACATTATGTAGCCAGAGGTATCCAGTGGGGTAAAAATCTCAACTTTTTTTGGGAAAAGTGGGGGATGAGGCTGTGGATCACGAAATGCCCCTTTAAATTAACAGCAATTAAGTAAGTTCTCTTTGTTGTCACATAAAGGTTTTAAGTGTAGTTCTTGTGTAAGTGTGCACATCAAATCAAACATGCGCAAAGTACTTTGTGCAACATAATACAAGCTGGGTGATCAGTAATGTACTGAATTTGGAAATTACTTATATCGTCACATTAGGTGATAGTTGTGCCAGCATTCACCTCGATAAAATATTGGGCCTGTCTATCATGTGCCATCTATCACACAGTAAAGGAAAGTACACACCACCCAACAAATTAATATCATTTGTTCTCATTCTTAATCGCTTAAATTTTATTTCAATAACTGTTTCATTTAAAAACAAAAATTAAGTAACCGTCATAAAAACTGCCCTTATTCTAAAATGAACAAAACTTCGTTTACAACTTAATCTTCTTCAGTTGCGTGAACTGCAAGCACGGTCGAGCATTACGCACTAGATCAACACAAAGTGCTACATACGCGCACCTCTACAAGCATGTTATGCGTTATAAATATAATAGACAACACCCAATATCATGAGATTGTCCATTCAGATGACATGTCTACGAAATACACCATTTTCACCTGATGTGGCAGTGACGTCAGGGTGAAAAACGGTAAAGACCACTCCCACTGTATAAGAATTTACCTTCTTTTCTTTAATCTTGCTCAAGATGGTTCTGTCTACCGTTGTCCTATAGTACTCCTGCTGCATTGCTGTGAGAGGAGCATGGACCAGGATCTCCTTCTTGGGCGGAATGACAAGTTCTACATCACTCTTCAATCTTCTTAACAGAAATGGTGTTAAGATCTGGAGTGTCATCAAGGATGAATAAAAGAGAAAGTAAATATTAACATAGGTCTAGGCAAACACATGGGATGATTGCAGATAGAAATAATTAGGCTGATGATAGCGGCAGGCTAATGATAGTGGCGTACTATCATACTCTCATTATAAATCATTGCCAGTGGTTTACTGTTGTAGTCTGCTGCCCAGTGAATGTGGGGTGGTTATCAAATTATGAGACAAGACATCAGTCCAATACAGCTTGCAGAGTCACAAAACTTTGATGCAAAACTATTTAAAGGTAGTGGTCAGATATTTTCATTTGTTTTGGTTTTGTAATTCACATTGAGGCCTGTATCAAAATAATCTTGATTCTCAAGTTTTGAGTTTAAATCTCTCCACATGGGGTGTCAATTGCACACAAGTTGATTTTCCCCAAAAATGTCAGAATTATACATTGTCATGCTAATATTTGGCATCAGCATGAAAAATGCATTCAAATGAGTACAAACAAGCCTAGTATTGGTTCTTGAGATAGCTCTTGATATTTTGAGAAAATATCTCAAAACTAGAGACTTTATGTTGAAGCCTGTGACCAGCACGCAGTGCATTAATACTAACCTGGTGGAGCATAGAGACCACATGTTTCTCCCTTTCCTTGGCAACAAAGATTTCATCTCCTCCTTCCTTGCACAGAGTCCCAAAATCAAACCAAGACTCAAATCTGGGAAAAAGAAGAAGAGAATTTGAGTTTCAAGAATATCCTATTACTAAAAGCAGATGAAAGATCCCTGCTTGAAACCATGGGCAAAGTTTTGCATTTCATATTTGTAACTTTGTTTCTACTCATCTCAGTTTTGTAGCAAGTAGGGTCGGTCAGGCGGGATTAAACAAAAAATTACTGAAGTCTAAATGACCCTAAAAAATCACAGAATGCTTGACCCCCTCCCACCAAAAAAACATGGTCTGTCAAAATCAATCCACGTGTAGTCTTCTACACCTTTATACCAAATCCCCAAAAATTCAAGTTCCTGTTAACAAAGAGTTTTTAATATTTTTATTTTTATTAAAAATTATTCCTTTAGTTTGTGTTACTTACGTGCGTAGATCATCAAAGACTTCCGGTAGTAGAAAGTTAAGCATGGACCACAGCTCTGATAGATTGTTTTGTAGTGGTGTACCTGTGAGCAGCAGTCTGTTAGCACTTTGGTAGCATTTCAGTTCACTGTAAAATAAACAGACCCAAGGAAATGAATATTCAAGTTTGTCACCAAGTTGTTTTTGTTCACCTGTGTGGTGTTCTGAATATGTAACCCTTGGTCTTCCACTTCTTGCAACCTTCTTGATCCCAGAAAACATTGAACTTGTCATATGTGAATAATGACTTTTTAAAGTTGATTATCACATGTTTTGACCTCCTCCAAATTCATGAAACAAGAATAATCCATTAAGAACCGAAAACATTTCCTTCCTTACAAATGAGGAACACATCAGCTTCATGCTCGACTATAGAGAGGACTATTCCTTTATCATTGTCAACATCTCCTGACACAAAAAAATGATTTCTTGGACACTGAATATAATTATAACTCACCTAATCAGCCTACAGTTGAGATTCTTGATCCTATGCCCCTCATCAATGACGATGTACTTCCATAAGAAATGTTGTAAGCCCTTGCGGTCTCTCATCACTATCTCGTACGATGTGATCACTACTGGTTGTACGTTGAATTCACCATGCTTCTTGAAAATCTTACGCCTTAGCTTCTGTCGCTCAGGTTGTGATCCATGATACAGAATAACCGGTATCTATACAATGAGGAATGATGAGGAAGAAATGCATTAGTCCAGACAAGACTTAAATCGAAATAAAATGGTGCATGTTGGCATCTTGTACAAAGTTACCCAAGGCTCCAAAAGAATTTTAACATTGGGGGGGGGGGGCATCAATATGAGGCCTTCTACGAGGCGCTAAATGCTGAGGGGAGAAGATTTGGAAATGCATGCATTTGATATGAATGGTACCTTAAATTATGAATTACACCTTACAATTGAATACCTGAGTGGAAGAAGGGCCCAACTCCATCAACACTTTTTTTGAGACATTAACAAAAAACAGAATATTTGGAAAAGTTTTTAGAGACAGACTATTTTCATCTTGAGGGGACCTTTATTACTGGTACATGAACATACATTATAACATACATGTGAAATGATATATGTTGCAATGGCAATGGTACAGGTCTTTTAAAATATGATAAACTCCTTTTTGTAAAATGGAGTTGGGCCCTTCTTCCACTCAGGTATTCAATTGTGAATTTTACCCAATATGTATACATGTCTTGATCATATTTTACTCTTAGTGTGTCATGCATTTTCTTGTGCATTTGACAACTGACTTGTGTCACACACACTGTGTCTTAGTCTTACCCACAGGTGCTTGGCATTACTTTTAACCTTGATGTCAAATTGTTGATGCAAATTGTACACTACAATCAGTCCATGTGAGATAAAAAGCACATACATTTACAACATGCAATATGCACTCAGCAAAACTCTGTATATTATATTACCATGAATTACCAGCAAATCTACTGTGTTTTACCATGAATTACCAGCAAATCTACAGTGTTTTACCATGAATTACCAGCAAATCTACAGTGTTTTACCATGAATTACCAGCAAATCCACAGTGTTTTACCATGAATTACCAGCAAATCTACAGTGTTTTACCATGAATTACCAGCAAATCTACAGTGTTTTACCATGAATTACCAGCAAATCTACAGTGTTTTACCATGAATTACCAGCAAATCTACAGTGTTTTACCAACACCAGCTAGCTTTCTAGTTTCCTACTGATAATATATGTGCATTCACTTTGTATTTGCTGGAAGTACTGAATGATTGACTCGCAAGGTGCTTGAGGGTCAATCATTTGATCAGGTACCTAAATTATCAACTATCAACTGAACTTCAATACACCTAGAAAGCATTAATACTGATAAGTTTCTACAGGAAAAATACCCATGATCCCCCTCATGAAGCAGTTTAATGGTTCCAAGGTCACCACTCCAAATCACACGGTCCTGTTTGTATCAAGCTACAAACTGGGTTACCCTGGCCTAAAGTTTGTTCGGCTTGTATAGGCGGAAAAACTAAGACTTATAACACTGTGTATTGATATAGAATGGATGCACGCAGTTGGGCACAATAATTACACTCATTGTGCGTTGCCTAATGCATGACATGGGCGCACATCTACGCGAGTGTGAATTGGGACTTTATTGTCGCGCGCAGTAACAAAAGCCAAATAATTTCCGCCTTATATAAGCCGAACAAACTTTTAGAAACATGCCTATACTTTAAGCAACATCCCACTGTGTAAAGCAATGGCCAATATTACATATCTTACCTCTGGTGTGAATCTTTCAAATTCAGATAACCAGTTAGGTAGTGTGGACAATGGAGCACACACAAGGAATGGGCCAGGTACACCCATCTTTATGATGTGTGCTAAGAGTGATATACATTGCACTGTCTTCCCTAAGCCCATCTCATCACCAAGGATACCATTCACACCATTTTCATACAAAACCTACGAGAAAACAAACAAATATATTGCAATATGATTATATATCTTACATATTATAATGCTATATATCTACCTCATATATTTAAGTAATAAGTTTATTCTTGATCTTTAGTGCAGACAACCAAAGATAAACACCCAATTTTTAATTATAAAATGTCAAAAAGGAATAAGCAGACTATGATGAAATTTTATCAGTTTCATAGTCTAGCCATTATTACAGGAGGAAATAGGAAAAGTGATCCCGCTTTTGATATATTCATTCGTACATCAAAATCCCTTTCTCCCTTGTTTCTATCCCTGAATTAAGTGTTCAGTTGAAAGGTGTCACACCTGACAATCACAAGGAAGCAGGGGATCACTTTTTGAACTCTCGGACAAGCCCCCAATTTTTGCTTACCTTAAGCCACTCCATTCCTTCCAGCTGGTAATCCCTGAGTACGCCACCTGTGAATAAGTCTGGTTGACGGTCAGATATCTTCTCTCCATTGATGGTACGACTAAATGTATCTACAAATTCACCTGGCTTGGATGAAGGTGCTGTTGATGTTGGAGCCGTTGGAGCTGTTTGAGCCTGCAAAAATAAAGCATAATATTAAGCATGATTAATACGGGGGGAAAAAGTATGTCTCAAAGCTTGCAAAATCCAATATGGAATGCATCCCCCAACTCCAAATAAGTTTGAGATGCTTGGGACTTTCAAAACTTTGCCAATGGCAATCATAGCCTTTACCAACGCCAATCACAGCTGCAACCCTGATCATTCTACATATTGCTCATGTCTACTGTAATAGGGGCAATTGAAAGTGTTAATGTTAACTTCCAATGCTTTTCTATCTAAAAACCTCTCTATCACTACAGAACTTTTTTGTTGGAATTCCAACCACTTTTAACAGAACAGGTCAAATTATTCCAGATCTTAATTATTATAAAACATGGAAAAGGTGTGAAAGATTTTCGAATTATTTTGGGCTAAATTGCGCAAAATTTCTTTTTTTATCAATTTCCAGCTGCAATTTCAAATAAAACATGCACAAATTTCCAGCTGGCTTAACCACTATGTGTAACTTGAATTAAGATGGCAGTAAAATCTTCCAAAGGGGATGTGTGGATAACTCAATCTCCTGACAGGTTACCTATCATCTATTTGAAATCCTACCCCTTCTACCCTTGTGGAAGATTTTGGAAACATCTTCAACAGAGGGAGAGTACAGACAGCTCCATTTGACACACACCCTCCCTCTACAGAAGATTCAGGTTGAACCTCTCAGAGGGTGTATGAAATTCAAAGGGTGCTTCCTAATGTGTTAAATTCATACTCCCTCTGTATAAGAAATTTCAGAGGGGGAGTGTGGATTTTAAATGGAATAGTTCAATGCCTACCTCATCTGTTGACTGTGTAGACATCTCTGGTGCCTCTTTTGATGTTGCTGGGTGGTCTTCATTCACAGCTTGCGTCTTATCCTTGGCATTCTTTGATTTGGAAGCATTGGATTCTGTATCCTTGGAGGCAGATTGATCATTTTTCTGCCTTTTAGCCAATGCCTAAAACAGGGGAAAACATTAAGAAAATGAATAAAAGACATATTTATAACAGATAAATTCAGAAGAGCACATGCTTCACAGAAAATCACTGTTCAAGGTAAGTTCACAGCCAGCCTGGCTCAATTTTATTGGCTCAGAGGTAGAATCTCCTTGCACAGTGCAAGAACCAAGTTAATTTTCCCTAGATGTTCAAAGCATTATTTGATTACGGCCACTTTTCTATCAAAACTTAACCTGATCAATAATCAATATTGATTCACGCAAATTTATATTTAGAGAATAAAGGTCTTGTTTTTAGCCGCTGTCGCGCATCTATCTTCTCATATGGGTGACATTATTTTAAGTAAAACAACAAGGCAAAGCGGAGTTATTTTAAGCCAAGTATAATGATGTTGTGTGCTATCAATTTAGATGATAGATGAATGACAGCGGCTAAAAACAATACCTTTATTCCCATTCTTAAACGCTTCTATTCAATTAATGTTAATTATACATACCAAATTTTAATCAAATTTAATCACTTCATTTTACAAGGAATTACCTAGCGCTTAGAATATCGCTTACATACGCACATGCTTATAAGTATGTGATATTGTGTCATATCACATGACTTAGAACTAATAACATTGCAGGAACTAAAGTGTTTTTAAAGAATACAGAATCTTTGTACATGTAGGAACCTGACCAGATTAGTTGACTGACAAGTCTTATTTCAGGGCTTGAAACAACTGACCGACTCACCCCTCTGTCTAAATAGTCTGCAATGGTGTATGACTGAGACGCTTTCCTCTTCTTGGATTTGCCCTTCTTGCCAGCAGCTGCAGGTGCTGTGGATTTGTCTGTTGTTTCTGTCACAAATAAAATGTAAGGAAATGAAAATGAGGTGCTGACCTAAAGGAATTGAAAAAAGCAATATATTTTGACTGCTCAGTGCCAGAAGTGGGTAAGTGCAATAGCTGCCATGTGTAGATGAGTAGTTGAGTACAATATACTGTGTGCGAATTGCCAAATGGTCACAGGGAAGCTGTTGTACTTGCCCACTTCTGGCACTGCGCAGTTGATACCTATTTTTCTTGATTTGAGATATAAGCAAATATAATTTTATAAAGAACATAGAAAACATGTGGGTTTTTGATCATCAATTTTATTCATAATACACATAAAACAGATATATTGAAAAGAATACATTTAAGGCCAGACAGGAGGGTTGAGAAGGTACATGACCAGGCTCAAACACCCTCAGGCATAAAAAACAACAGGACAATACAACATATAAATGCAGTTTATAAAGGAATACATCGATAATATTATATTATAAATTAGAAGTAATATTGCATAAAAAATGTTGACAGGGACCCGCCCCGAAACAATTGCACAAAACGATAAAATATGGTCTAAAAGACGGCATTATGATTTAAATCGACCAGTCATGGTCATATTTTGAATAAAAAATTGAGTAAGAACATAGGATTGCACGTTGACTGAGTGATTTTGAACATTTATCAAAGACCCGTTTCAATGGTTTTTGGCTTTTTGAAACTAAGGGGAAAATGGAACTCAGGTTACACTTGTTGGCGCTTGTGATGAGGCCTCTACTGCCTATTTCAATACAAAATAACTTTGCGTCATAACCCTGTTCTTGCAAATCAGCGATTAAACCGGCATATTTATTTTGTTTGTAGTCATGGGTTTTGTGGATGTTCTGCTCGAAAGGAATGCTGAGCTCAATAACGATGATGGATTTAGCGCTTTTTAGTTAACGAGAACCAGATCTGGTCTTTGCTGCGTGGGAAGAATATCAGGAGGGATTGTGGTACCAGCGATTTTAGTGGCACCATCTAAGTCACAGTAGAATTTCCAGGACTGGTCACTGATATCTTTGAGAGTATCCATGATTATGCGGAGAACAGAGTTATGACGCCAAGTATACCGACCTTGATCAAGCATGATTTTACAGTGATTAAGGACATGATGGAGGGTCTCGTGATGACCACATAAGTTACATTTGGTATTTAACTTTTTTCCCCAGCGACTCAGATTATTTTTAGTGGGAAGGGTGTCAAGGAAAGCATTCAACATAAATTTCATGATGCCTTTAGGAAGATTGTAAATAAAAGATTTCCAAAGATAATCAGATTTTTCTGAGAGTGCAATCTGAAACATGTCGCCCTGGACCACAAGATTTTTAAATGGTTAACCCAGCTCTCAGTGACCTCGTCCTTGATGGATTTTGTCAAGTCAGTCTTCAGCTTCTTGTATGGCACATTGCTGTCCGAATTATCAACATGATCGATAGCGTTTTGACAATAAGTTGTGATGGAAAATTTTTTAGCCCACTTTTTCTCCCTTTCAAGGCGGGAGTCAAGAGCAACATTGACCTTGGAGTCGGCTTTTGTTCTTGAAGACAAATGAGCTGAAACATGACATTCAAGGTAAAGTTGATACACTGACTTGATATCCATCAGGTGGGGAATATGAATAACCTCGGTGGCAGCGGGTCTGGCAAGACCACACCAGTTTTTAATGTACTTATGAACAACTGAATCGAGAGCAAGGAGATGTGTTTTAGTCAAGTCATGGACGGTGAGAATGAAGCGGCAAGAGTGAAGGAGGTAATTTTATAGATCTTCACCTTGTATTCACCTCTGACAAGAAGGTTGTCAATACGATCGAGCGGGGTACGAAAATGGTCCAAGACATGATCAAACACATCACCCTGTTTCCCAGAAAATGATAAATGAGATCCAAGGAATTTATGAGGATCATCTTGAATTGTATTAACATCATTTTCACCAAGATTAAAAGTAATTGGAGTGGGTTTGCCACTCACGATGGATAATGACTTGCATTTAATTGGTTTCAGCTTAAGGTTCATTGAAGTAGTCCACTCAGAGATTTCATTAAGAATACGTTGATGCGTTCTCTTGTTTGTGGTTATTAGGTTGAAGTCGTCATAACGGAGTTGTGACATATTTAGAGTCATTTATGGAATAACCATGACTTTCATTTTGTTGCAATTTTTCCAAAATTGGATTAAAAACAGACAAAAATATAATAGGTGACAGTGGGTCGCCCTGGAAGACACCTTTGTGAAATCTGAAGTTAGTAGACTCCCATTCGGGGGTAACAACACGACCTTCAAGATTGGAGTAGAGGTTCTCAATGTAACCAATGATGTTAGGAGGAAACTTCAACCTTGATAGGGAGTAACTGATAAGATCGTGGTGAACAGACCCAAAGGCGTCTTCCAGGTCGAAGAAAGTCACATGAAGGGTACGTTTATTAGATTTAGCATGTGAAATAAGTTCATTGAAAACTTGATTATGTTCAATCACGCCATTTATACCTTGAATAAATGCTTTTTGAATAGAATTGTCAATCAAGTTATTGCTGGTGAGGTAGTCAGTTTATGCGTGACGCCAGAATCTGGTGGAATATCTTGCCAAGCACACTTGAAAGAGCAATCATTCGGAAGTTCTCAGGCTGATTTTGATCGCCTTTCTTATAAATAAGCGTAATTGAAGAAGTGCACCATGAACTTGGGGGCACCTGTGAAACAGTCAGCAGTTTGTTGTACAGAGTGGCGAGGAAGTGGTGAATGCAGGGGAGTTTTTCAGGATTCCGTATGTGATTGCGTCTGGTCCAGGGAAGATGAACTACTCTTACGTTGGATAACTTTCTTGGCGTCACTAGGACGAATATGACTGGCATTAAAAGAACTCACGGTACCGGTAGTAGAGATGTTTGGGAACCAAGAGAGTTTAGTGAGGTCTAAGTATTAAGGCTGGCATTTTCGGTCGGGTAAACGGGTACCCGCCCGAGATTACATTACCCGGGTAGGAAATACCCTCCCCGGGTACCCAAAAAAAAAAAAAAAAATTTTTTTTTTTTTTTTTTAACAAAATGAAAAAACAATGTAACAAAAAAAAAACCTAAGACCTAAATGCTAGGATCATTCATGGTTGAAAGAAAAAAAAAAAAAAAAAAAAGTTTCAAGATATTTTGTTATTTTTAATATGAAAATTGATAATTTGTATTCATGTCATAGTCTATTAATGATATAAAAATGCATTCAAATTCAATACATTTTGCAATCATTAATAGACTATGACATGAATACAAATTATCAATTTCATATAAAAAAATAACAAAATATCTTGAATTTTTTTTTTTTTTTTTTTTTAGGTCAACCATGAATGATCCTGGCATTTAGGTCTAGGTCCAGAGACACTACAAAACCGAAAAAATAAAAAAAAAAAAAAAAAAAAAAAAAAAAAAAAAAAAAAAAAATTTTTTTTTTTTTTTTTTTTTTTTTTGCAATTTCGGGTACCCGGTTACCCGCCCGAAAATTGCGGCGGGTACCCGGGTACAAAATTACCCGAAAATGCCAGGCCTACTAAGTATTCAGACTGAGAGTATTTGCCCGGGTAGAAAGAGTTGGCAGTTTCCAATGAAAAACCAGGCAAAACCGGTTTTTCACCCAGGGTTCCATTACAAGTCTGTTTACTAAAGGACCAAAAGTTTTCTTTAAACTGTCGTTCTTGGAACAATACTGACTTTTCGTGGTAGTCTTTGTCTCTGTCTTTTTGAGGCGGTTGTGAGTCTGAAGAGCCTGAGTAAAGTTCTTCCGGTCTTGGGGGTTGTTTGGGACTCTCATACGTTTGCGGTAGAATTTCTTTAAGTTCTTTGCGTTTTCAACCTTTTTTGAGTTGTGTTGGATGAATTTGCTACTTGATTTCTTCACATTAAAATCGGGTTTAGACAACAGGAAATCGCGAATGGTTTCGGACAGCCCGTCACCCGCCTCCGCTGGTGTTAAAATGTCACCTCCCAGAGCAGCATGGAGTGGGTTTAAAATGTCACGAAGTTCATTGTTATATGATTGCCATTCCTGTTGACTAGCTACGGGTATAGTAAATCTAAGCCTGGCTTCCGTAAGGGTGAATGGTGATACACAAATGGCTAGTCAATACAAATTAATATACGGTGCCAAATTTGGAAGCCTTCCATAATGCAGTAACCAGTGGTACAGAAACAGAGTGGAATAGTTTCATTAATACTGTCAATAATTCACAAGTACTCACTACGGATGTTCTAGAGGTATTCAACAACACAATAAACGGTACAGGAGACAAATTCAGCCCTTCAAATGTTCGGTCCCGGTGCAATATTTGCAGAGGCTTTTAAGCCATGGGCGCCGCCATTTGTCTAATGCAACGGTCAGTTTCGACACAACATCGGCGTCTATTTGACGCCAAAGTGTCGGGTGACATCATGCTTCTCATTATGCTTGCTGCTGGGAACAGATATCATACAGTCATAAAACGCGGTCCTACTTTAAAACGTCATCAAGTCAACATGGTTCAGGAATGTCCCCGCATTGTTAATGCCCAATCTATACTTTATAAAATACAATTAAAATCAAACAAAGAATAGAGCCCGGAATAGAGCTGTACAATAACAATTGTACAGACATATTATGGCAAGGTAATTATACTCTTAGTAACAATAGGATTATTGATTACATTAACACAAGTGTTTAACTGGTAATGAGAAACACTTTTTTTTGCGTCGAATCTACACCAATGTAGCGTTGAAGACTTGAGCGTGGAAAAACCAAAAAAAGTTGATGTCAACAATAACGATAATAACCCAAATAAGTAATAGAGAAATGACTTGAATTGACTTTCATGTCACACTCTTTATAAGGCCATCTTAATTCAATAGTTTGTCTCAAGCCCTTTTCAAGTTGAAAACCTAATGCCAAATGTGCTTTCTTTGAAAAAATTTTTTAATCGGCAGGACAAGCTTTTTGACAAGAATATACCACCTTTTCAGTTCTCAGAGGTTTCACTGCGGTCAAGATGAAGAATTGTAATGAGATTTATGAGTCAGGCTATTTTGACGTCTGGTGACATGATCTGTCAGATGTGAGATTTTGTTTGGTGGATTTGGAAAAAAATGAAACAGCGAAAAAAATAAAAAAAATACTCAATCCAGCAGGAATAATGTGCAAAAAGCAGGCTTACAGCTTATCTATTTTAAATTAAAATGGCCTAAGCTTAGTTTGGGCAAAAACATTAGGCATTTATTGAATCATGCAAACTGAGCTATAGAAATGTTTACCTTGGTTCCCAGAACCACCACTCCTTGTTGATCTCCCTGGGGTTGATTTCTGACTGTCATTTCCTGAAATAAAACAAAATATTACATTATGAACAAACATACTTCAACAGATCAATAATTCAGCACAAAATTCCTTAAAAAAATACACATGAAATTGTGTAAAATAATATACGAGTGCGCGGTTATGCCATCTCTGTTTGTTCCAGTAAATCACGCCGCTCTTCACCTGGATCGTACTCTGTGTTAGTAATAGCGCCATCTCTTGAAAAGTGTCTTAGAAGACCTAAAAGGCATTTTTAATAATTTTGTATTTCAAGCGTTAATTCCCGCTGTATATAGAACTACTTTACTTGCATTCAATGCATATTAGTAAACAGTAATAAATGAAAATCAAAACCAAGTTAGTTGTGTAATTTATTCTAAGCACACACATGTACTTTGCAGTGTTTGATTTTCATCTATTTTTTGTGTAGCAAAAATTGCTACTCACTTTCAAATTTGAGTAGCAATTCCAAAATTTTGAGTAGCAGTTTGTTTTCACCATATTTTATCGATTTTTTTGTATTTTCTTATCTTCTCACAGATTACTCAATCCCAGTACTCAATGCTTTAAAAAATGTTATGCAACTGCAGTGTTGCAGACACTGTGGTTCAAAATGTGGTTCAAAATTCGGCACCTAAACTTCCTAAGCTGATTATCGTGTGCCCTTTCTAAACGCAAATTTTCCTTCAGTAATCAAGAGAAGTCCTACATTTTTGAGTAGAGGAAACTCACTAATTTATTACCTGAAGCATTAAAATAATGTGAGGAATCTATGAAATCCTAAAATCTTGTATAATTTTGGAAGATTGTCACCAAGGACACACGATATTTCCATCTCACCACTGAACTATACACCATATAAACAGTGCTACTTCTATGACGTCATAAAATTAATATGCACGTTTTTAGTTATCTGGTAATACATGGAAGTTTGTCACACAACACATCATGGAAATAAATTTGCATACAAGGGAGGATACTGCATTTAGTTTAATGGCGTAAACATCACGATTTAGGGACTTTTGAGTCATATTGGTGTGGATGATTATTTTCTTGGAAATAGAATTTATGGAAACATTTTTGACTTCGACAAATGGCAACTTGCAAATGATGGTATATCAGCGTGGTTCACGATCGCAAGTAGGCATTTTTTTTATTTTTTTTGGGTCGCATTTTTTGCTACTTGTCTGTGTAGTTGAGTAGCAGTTTGTAAAAAATGACTCGCATTTTGCGATGCGAATCCAGGTAAATCGAACACTGGTACTTTGCAGTCTGCAAAGTCAAGCCAATGTAGAGTCCTGGGCGCCCTAAAAATTGTTCTTGTTTTTCCCACTATTTGTTTGACAACATACTATCAACAATTACTTTTCAATAGTAATAGTGCCAAAACGGTGGGTCACAGATTCAAGAAATCAACCTATCTAGATATATAGTAGTGACAATACTCGCGGTCAGCGAACTATTCATACAGCTGTCCCTAATATAACATTCTATTACTCTTACGACCCATTATTCAAAATCGCGCACTGTGATTTGTTCAAACACGTCACATGAGAGCCCATTATTCTGCAATAATGGGTCAAGCGCCGTAACACATTCTACGCACAGCATCACGCTTGGTTACGGTGCAATATTTCTGCGATACGCGCTGTTACTTACGCGTACGCGCTTCACCTTGAAGTAATAAACTTTAATATTTGTGCAAAATATTTTCTCTTTAAATCGCACTATTTTCTGGTAATAGAATAGATATAAAGGGCGTAGCATTATCCTTTACACACAAATAATGTGTCCTCCGCAGTAAAAAACGTTTAAATAATGGGTTCGGCTGCGCCTCACCAATTATTTACGTTTTTTACATTATTTGGGTGTAAAGGATAATGCATTACCCTTTATTCTAATTAACATAGATACAACTAGTATGACCCTGCATCTTGTATCCTATAGTTTTCAACACAGTACTTCAGCGGTCTGCCAATTTGGCACAGTTTATGGCATATATGGAAGTGGGGTTCTGATTGGCTAATTGAATCCCATCATGATCGCATCGGCTCATCATTCGCTAGTCAAACTGTTTAGCCTAGTTCCTTTTACGTGATAATCAAACAGAGCAGACGGACACTGCTGAAGTAATTTGCTGAATAGAATAGTTATTCTCAACTCTGAAATTCTCCTGCACATGTCTACTTATTTTAGTACCTCACACACCATGACAGCATTGTTAGCATACCTTCACTTGATGAGTCTTGGTCCGTTTTGCCTCCTCTTCTTGTTCTCCTAGGTGTTCCTTGTGTTGGCTGTTGGAGAAGAAAACATGTGAGTATTGGACTATCAGGTTAATTTTCAGTTTCATTTGTATGCATAACCACATTTTGGCTTTATTTCAATTTGATATAAAAATTTGTTGCAATTTAAAATGCAAATAAACATTTTTAATCGGTGATGAATCCACACTTTTATAGTAGCTTATATGCGAAGGCAAGTTAACTGACATGTGCATATGGGTTGCGGTTTAAAAATACTACATACTACAAAGGATATGATATTGGATTCCAATTATAATTGTTACCTTTTGTTGCTCAGCTGCTTTCTTCTCTTCAGCCTCTTGTTTCTTCTTCTCTTCAGCTTCTCGTTTCAATGTTTTGTTCATCTTGGCTTGTCTCTTTTTCTGTGACTCCTGCTGCTCATCCATCTTGGCCAGGAGGAAGTTGGAATAGATGCTACTCTTTTCCAGAAGATGCTGTAAGCGTTTGTACCGCTGCTCCTCTAATTCCTTCTCCCATACATTCAAAGCCTGAAATTAATATAATAATAGTAATCCCTAATGGAACAATGTTTGACCAAAAGATAACCTATATCAGATGTTACAACATATGGGTGCTGACTGCTGACATCTTTCAAGGAATAAGATTGAGAGTGGCTGGCAGATATTAAGCATCATTATTTATGCTGGTGTGCTGTTTACCCTGACTGCTCATCCATCCATAAGTATCAGACTTGAGCTCCGTTTATCAGAGGCAGTCTGTGTAGCTCAGTGGTTATAGCGTCCGCCCGAGAAGCGGAAGGCCTTGGGTTCTAGTCCTAGTATGTCCAGAGTTTTTTCTCTGGTTTATCTGTGTCTTGATATAAAGTGAAAGGTACATTTAGTCCATACAGTCATAACAGGCCCTTCACATATAAATGATATTGAAACAAATAATTTCAAAACCAACCTGTTCTTCTAGTTTCTTTTCTTCTTCTTTCCCTTCCTCCTGCAAATTCTGTTCTTCTGCCAGCATACTCTCTGTAATAACATTGCCATCTGTCGTTGGTAAGCTGCTAATTCCTGAATCAGCAGGGCTCACACTTCTAGATGGACTATCCTCTTCTGCATCCTTGGTGGGTTTTAGCACCGATGAACTTACAGGTTCGTTCAAGGTTTTGGTAGAAACTTTAAAGTAAATTGTAAGAAAATTCTACTGGTTTAAAAAAACAACTAACTGATCTGTATAACATAGAGAAAATTGACAAAGAATGCTGAAAATAAAATTTTTTTATCCTACATTTTCAGCATTCTTTTATGCTGATATTGTAAACATTGTCAGACTTTTTTGGCCAGTTTCAATTGCATGTAATGATCACATGCAATTGAAAGTGCCAAAAAAGACTTTGACAATGAAAGAGTCAGCACTGAGCATATGCTGACATGCTTGGCTTAGCCCAGGGATCAGAGTGTCCTACTATGAACATAGAAATGTGTTCATCTATAAGTTCTTACCATTTTGATTTGATGTTGGTTGGTAAGCTACTTCCATTGGCATACTTGCATCTTCAATAGGTTTACCAGGTGAGTTATTATTCTGGACATCAACTGTACTTGCCATCATTGACATCAAAGAAGAACTGAATAAAAACATGAAAATGTTCTTAGATTAAATACATTACAATTACGATTGCTAATCAGCATCACATTCACCATGCAGCACACAATTTGTCAAAGTGCAAACATCCATTTGATACTACTGTATGAACAAATATTTCAAGGAGTCTTTACGGTTATTTGTCTGACCGTTTAAACGGACCACAATCCGGTCGATTAATCATGTAAACGTATGCTAAAAAAAATTTAACTAAAATTTTTTTTTTAAAGTTATAGACCCTAAATTTCTTGTTATTCAAGGTTGGAACCAGAGAAGCTAGAACATGACAATTTGCATGTCATAAACAAGCCAGTATATTCATTGTTATAGTGTCAGTGATTGTCTCTGTGTATTGTCCTTGCAGCTGCAAGTGAGTTGTCAAGCTGAATTTATACTCGCTGACTGGTCCAACTCCAAGTAGTCTTTTTTAACCAATCAGGTTAGACGTACTTCGCTTTTCGTGGTCGGATCTACATTACCCATGAAGGCCGTCGCGTTCATTGATTGGCTTCACGATCGCGATAAATGGTTAATACAATACAACCAATGAACCAATCACAAAACGGGTTATGGCCCGTCATAAATTTTGCACACGGCACGTCCTGGTGCACTGTGGTGCCACGAGGCTTCACTTTTCTGCAAAAACGAGTGAGTGGTATAAAGTCAGCATCACAGCTGTGATTTATGAAGCATATCTGACGTTTAGTTGTGAAATTTGCGATTCTCAGCAACGGGATTCCATGAAATTGACAATAAATGTAAGTAATTAATATATGTTTCATGTTATGAATAGTGCAAGTTAGTGAGTTTGTGGTTTCATAAGTTATGTACAAGAGTGTTCTCAGGAAGTTTAAAGTGATGGGCTGTCCTCGAAGTATTTCGACTGCATATCGGAGTTTGGGGCGATTAACAGGACACATCACACACTTCTTGCTGTCCTGGGGCGACCAGATCGAGGAGAATTTAGATTCTTTACTGTCCCATGTTCATCAAACTTAAGGCACATCTTTTGTATTGCAGACTTTACCGGAACTCTAGCTCTCGGGAACCTGTTTCGAAAGTGCTGTTGTGTTTGAAGATAACTACCTGTTCGCGTGTATGTGTTTTTAATCAAAACTCGTTGGGCAACAGTAAACTGAGGCTGACGTCTAACCATCTTGCCTACTTAGTAGCAACTGAAGAGAAGCTTCAAGAAACTTATTTGGCACAATGCCTCAGCCTCATTTGCATTTTGAAAAGCCCGCCCAGGTGATATTTTCTATAGACCAGATCAATAGGTATACAAACTCTTTAAGAGCTAGCTCACATTCAATACGCCTATCTACATGATTTTGTGGAGTCTCAAACATAATGGGGTGTTACAGGAAAGTAGCAATTGAATGTAAGCATCGATTGACTCATTTGTAACATCTCCAATTTTTTAATTTCAATTTTCAATTAATCTGATCGATTCACCCTTGAAAATCTAATTCTGTTAAATATACCAATTAGATTACGTTTATCACACCAGTGAATGTGTTTGGATGCCTTATCTTTCCATGTCATTAACCTTTTTCCCATTTAATCTTTGATGTAGCCAAACCTCATCTGTGGACAGAGTGAAAAACGGGTACATTTCTTTTAAAGGGCATATCTTCAAAAGTTATAAGCCGATTGAAATAATTGTTTCGGTTTATTAAAGCTAACAAGTTAAGGCTTTTGTACATACCAACATTTACTTGATCAACCTTTCAGAAATAGGAGAAAAAAGGGGTGCAATGTGGGGCCTCTTTTTTTGGGGACACCCTGTATCTGTATTAAAATATAGAAATTTAAATAGTGAGGAGCTCAGAAAATCATACTCCTGAAATGTTGTTGAGGAGAGCTGTAGGAGCTCTGGTGCAATTGAGCTCCTCAAAAATGAAGGTCTGGGTGTGATGTATCCTTGAGATATTTTGGCAGCAGCGACTTCAGATTCAGATTGCATGATGCAAATTGCAAAAGTTACAATTTAGTCCTTATAAATACATATGTACATGTATTATAGCGAGGGTGGTCTAAACGACAGGATTGCCACAGTTCCAATAAATTGAAACTCCCGGCTCCGACCGACCTTTATGACGAATCTTGAGAAGCAGGAAAACCACATCAATTATGAATTACTGCAACTTTTAAAATTGAGGTCGTTGCATTTAAAGGGTCACTGTGTCATCAATTCTGCATCGATTTGAACAAATGAGGTATCAGACTGTGTGGAATAAATTTATCTGTAACATACTTTTAATAGGTCTTGATTTAAGACCCCTTTGACTTATGAACCAAAATCAAACTGGATACTTTCTTTTTGGGATAAGTTTATAATATATGTGTACACGTATGTGTTTGTATGTGTTTAATGTGGATTCACATATACACTTAGCCGTCGGTATGAAGAAATCGTTGCTCCATAAATGACTGCAAATTACACATTTTGTAATCATTTTTCACCACAAAATGTGATGAAAACACAGATGTGCAATCGTAATGTATGAATATATGGAGAGGTCAAACAGGTTGTTAATTATTGTCAATATTAATATTTTGCGACATTTATAATGAAAACAATTACCACTGGACACCCTATGGCACCTGCTACAACTTGAGAACAAGTACCGTATTCATTCCAATAAGCGCCCAGGGTGCTGAACAAAGTCATTTTGGGTGGGCGCTTATTTTTAACATTAAATAGTCATCAATCACCGTCTGAAAGTATGTAGTTACTCACAATTAGTGCGCCCTCATAAAATGTGTCCATATAAAACAATTTTGAGGGCGCACTAACTGTGAATAAAGATGGCCGCCGCCATAAAAAATACGATTTTGAGACAAAATTACCTCAAATTTGGCCTTTTAAAAGCATTTGCAGGTGGTGATTGTGTATTTTTAATATCTATACATCTGCCCACTATGAATTAGCATCATAATTTAATTTTGATGCTCATTTTCCCACATGCATGCATGTAATATCACTCGACAGGTAAGCTTACTGGAAGTATTTTGACAACATTGGATGGGCGGTTAATAATTTCATATTGTGTTTGTTGCAAAGTCGCTGGGTGGGCGCTTATTGGGGCATGGGCGGTTATTGGGATCGCCATGCATAACAGTATCGTGTACTGGCAGTGCAGTGTCATCGCCCCGATATCTTCATGGAAGAAATCGCCATGGTAGGTTTAATCCACAGTCACGCATGGCCATTTTGTTCCGACCTTTGAGACGCATAATGAGCCGAGGGAGATCCGACTAAGGCTACTGACTGACAATAGCCTTGTAATTGACCTCTCTGTGTGTGAGTGAGCATGTATACGCCATTGATGAGGTCAATGGTCATATGTAGGTATGCTAGGTGAATTCAAATTTGCCATCAAACTGCATCATTTTATATATATCAAATTAAAGCCCTTGAGTAAAGAAAGCCAAAAACTGAAAACCTTTATTGTCATAGCACTTTCCATAGCAAAGTTACATCTTGTCAAAGATTGACTTTCATCAAAAAGATTATGCTAGCAAAACTCCCCAAAACAGCATTTTGGTGGTGTTTCTAGATCTTAGTCTCATGATGATAGCAGCTTTTTTTAACACGGCTGTGTACTCTAGACATTGTTTCTTTCGCGAAATTGAGCTTTTTTGAAATGTATTTACTTTGTTATGTTTTTTATAAATACAAGGAAAGAAAATCCAGATTTGTTAACTCAAACTGCTCTATTTTATGGATTTTATTTCACTATTTCACTCGCTTCCGCAATTTAAAAGGAAAGAAAATCTTTGTTGTACCATCGGGTATATTGGCGCAACAACGCATCGCTTTTGTAGATGCGCTAATTTGTTAACGCACAGATACGCTACGCATACGAAACGCTTTTCTGCATGCGCAGCGCATCTTATGGAAGCACCACGGAAGCACTGATTTCATAAAAACCTAGCGGTCAAATGGCTCCGTTTTAGCTGATAAAATGTGAATTTTTCAAGTTCTTTCCCCGATTTAAACATCAAGATATAAATAGATTTAGCCCAAATTTCTCAAGGGGCTGTGGATTTACCGATGTTCTAGTAATGTAAAGTAGAAAAAACGAGAACTGCCGCATTCTCCTGTGAGCTTCGATTAAAGTGCAAAATGTGACCTCTTTAAACTTCAACGGCCTTTATTTCAATGTTCATTTTCTCGGTAAAATGATGATTTAGGTACACGATAACTCAATAAATACAGCATCTATAGGTAAGCAATTATGCTCATCATAAAAAGCATGATCGACTTAAGAAACGGTTTCTCATTTTTTTATATTTTGGTCTATTTCCGATTTTAGGCATCATTTTGTGCAAATAGGCGTTTGTGAATTTTAAAAGTTCATTTTGATGCCTTATATGGTCAATATCTCAAAAAATAAGGCCAATATCAAAAACTAAAAAACTGTTTTTGGAATGGTGTCTCAAGATTAAGAAAAAACAAGAGTGTTTTTTGTTATGATGTACCGAACAAAATTGCCAAAAACTCACTTTTTGTGATTTTCTTCATAATTGTTGTTTTTACACCAAATCTGTATTATATTAGAATATTTTTGTCAGTTTTTGAGTTCAAGACGCAATGGTTCTTTCTCAAGACGCAAGCTAACGACTATCATATCCAGCGTTTTTACGCACCATGTTCTAAGATCAAAACGCGTTCCATGCCGCTTTTTTCAAATGTGCGCTCCGTGATAAAACCACGCCAAGTGATTGCTTTCTTCTTTTTTGTATTGTACTACAAATCAATCAAAGAAATAATGTTGCCATGGGGAAGAACCAAATACAGTACCAATTAAATTTTAAAAGCCCGTTTTGGGGGAACATTTTTGAGAATCTTGATTGAGAAAAAACTGTTTTGTTACAATATTACATTATCGATATCTTGATTGTGGAACGTTAATTTTGAAATCTAACTAACTATCTAAGTCAGTTTGAGACCATCTGCTTTCGTAAGCCTCCTCAGTAGCTCAATCGGTTAGCGCATTTGATTTGTAATCTTCTCGACTATGCAATATTGTTTTGACCTGGTCAACTAGTACGGGTTCGAGTCCCTGTGTGGTCCAATTCTATTATTTTGTTACTTTTTTCTCTTTTTCTGTCTTCATTCTTGTTCGTGTCTTTCTTTGTGACTGCAGTGATTGATTGTTTTTGCCGGTTTTTTATTATTATTGTATAATTCAGGAATATGCCTACTAGTACTAATCTAAATAGGCACGGCCTATATAAGCCTATGAATATTTTTTTACAAATTAGATATTGGTTGTTGATTTTGTTATTGTTGTTGTAGTTATTGTTGTATATATTGCATACTCAGGGTAGGCCTACTAGGCCTATTATATCCTATAGCGGCATTGATTTATTTCACGACAGATATCATCTAAGGATAAAATTGATAAAATACCATAGAAACCCGACTGCCCCCACCCCGGCAGCCTCTATCATGGTCGCTCCCTCCCTCCCTATCCCTGCAACATAGGAGGACTCACTCACATGTCACGGCTTCATAGATTCGTGGTCATTGACATTGGGCATGTAGATTGATACACCAAGTATACGCTTTTGAGTTCATCTTTTCTAGTGTCTGACCGATCAGGTCCCTATCTGAATCGGCCAACAATTCCCTCTTTGATCTGCCGATTCGATCACCGATTACCAATTCCCCAATTGTAAACAATGGCTGCCATCGCCATGAGTAAATTTCACCTGTATGTTGAAAGGGTACTTGTAGT